>NC_085137.1:247178562-247871307 GCF_035046485.1 Aedes albopictus | reverse complement strand
TCACGTGACGTTCCTGGCACACGAAAGTTGGGGATGAGGTAATTTGTGACGGAGACGGAGGACACATTTGAATAGAAAACCACAGCTTTTCCTACCCTGAGCTAGCTCAGAATGAGGACGGACGGATTTACACTTAATCCTTTGTGGTCCCGGATCCGAACGCCATTATCTTCGAACAGAATGATAGATGATTGATTGCATCATACGAGGATGCGATGCGGTCCTAAATGGAAGTGGGTGGATTATTTTCGCATCCACAGTAGGAAGCTGAAAATTAAAGATGACTTCACGTTTCATTGTTGTGTGTTCTTGCATCATAGTTTAGTCAAAGCGTACTCAGTGATGAAAATGATGATGGATTCTACCCAAATCCGTCCATCGACGGTACCATTTCTTAAAAAATAACCTCCCATTATCTTCGATTCTGCTATTTTCTGCGCACATCTGCGAGTCTCTTCGTGGAGAGTTGATAATGTTACGACAGCAAATCAGTAGATAGGCTCCAGCGACACGTTCTCCTCCAGCAGCATATGCAATTTGTCTTGAAATTTCACTATAATCCAGATTAAGGTGCTTCTTCCATCGTTCCCCGGGTGTTTTTCACTTAACATTCGATATCGGTTGGTCGGTCTGTCGAAGGAAACGATTTCAAGTTTTGTAAGATGTTTAAGGTGAAACATCAAGAAATCCCATCGCATTTTTCATACAAACTTTAGAGGCACAAATCTGACGAACGAAGCGTCGAATAAAGCCGCACTTGATTATCCTGGCTTTGCTCACTTGCAAAAAGAGGCAGCTTTTCCAAATCGAGAGCATTTGTTTACAAATGTTCAAGATTGGTGCTCTTGAAAACGTGAGTAGGGGACCAAGTCGGCTATTGTGGCAGCCATGTTTATATTCTCTGAAGTTTCTTCTTAAACAGGGGAAAATAGAAAACCGTGTCTTCTCACGGTCGCCATGTAGCAAGTTAAATGTTATAAAGAGCATAAAGAGTGAAATGTGAAAGCTTATGAAGCGGTTGATGTGAAATGATAATGATGCAATAATATCCATATGTAGTTGGTTCAACTTTCAAATTGAATGTTAATGTGGGTTTACTGAACAGAATACAGTTCCTGTTCGCTATGGTCTGACAAACTGAAGTCTTTTGTCGACGAATATTTGTTGCTTTTTGAATTCGAAGATTGTCAATTTGTGTTTTGTTACGGTCGCCATGTATCATGTCAACTAGTCTACTATAATGCTACGCTAAGTAAAATTTGTTGCTGATTATGGTCATTATTAAAGATATGTGTATTTAAATTTCTTTATTTTCAATGTTTATCATCAATTCTCGAGATGCCAAATAATGTAGGCGCATCAATTGTAAGCTATATTCAATCTACAGTAGTTACCTTGAAATGTTCAAACTCATAAAGCTGATGCTGGGCAATCGGAACACTGTGATGCCTGACTAATCGGAAAACTATTTTGAGTACGCCGTTTACGTGTTTAACAAACTGAAAGTGTCCTTGTTAGACACATATTTTATCGGAATTTTATTTCAAAGATTTTCGATTTGTATTCTGCCACGGTCGCCATGTAGCAGGTAAACCAACCTGCTATAGTGCTACGCTAAGTAAGTATAGCTGAGAATGGTAATCGTTATCGGAGATATGATCAAATTTCTTCAAACTATTTTAACAGATTTCTAACTGAAAGTTTGTAATTCCTGTCAGATTTTGATTTTATAGATTGTCGATTCGTATTTCGTCATGGTCGCCATATAACAGGTAAACCAATCTGCTATAGTTCTTCGCTAATTAAACGGTTTTGCATATAATGTTTGACATTATCAAAGATATGCTCAAATTCCTTTCAACTATTTTAACAGATTTTGAATTTGAAGATTGTTGATTCATATTTTGTCACGGTCGCCATATAGCTAATCCACTTAAGTTCTATATCAATAATTAGATGTTCTGCTAATAATGGTACACATTACCAATGATATGTCAGTTCGAAGTTCTCAAATTCCTTTCACTTTCATTTCAAGAACCGAATCCGTCCATCTGGGGGGCACACAATAGTTCCATCTCGGACAGACGTGCTTGATCCATTAGTAGATTAAAGCCAAGGCGACTGACTGTTCGTCAACCAGATAGTGGCGGCAACCAAAAGCGAATAACTGCTTCTATTTCGTTTTACGCTTGGGATGTTATGCACCAAAACCCCGATCTGTAGTCGACGAAGTGACCGTCCTCTGTTGCCCTCCAGCGAGGACATTGTGTGTGACGACTTGATGGGGTTAAATAAGGCGTTCGCCTAGACTGGCTGACTCCATCAATCACCCGGCGGCGGGCAAGAGATGGATATGCCGAGGTTTCAGTGTACGCACGTACACCAACTACACCCACACACAGCTACATGCTCGTCAGGTGACAACCGACTGAAGAACTCATGCTGCCAGCCAGCAGACGAGCCGAGAGAGTGTCCTTCGGTCGGTTGATATAATCAATATTGACAGTTCGTGGTGGGGTGGGGATGGATGCCAAGCCCGATGCCGTGTCATGTTGTGTTTTGATACGAACTGTGCTCGTGGACGTTTATTCCTCCCAATCGCGCGCTGTGATGATGATGACGGTGATGGAAAACCCAACTGGTGGAACGGAAAATCGATAAATGGAAAATGTGTGTACGTTGAGAGCAGTATTCAACAGGAATGCTCGGTCACGTTCGTCATGTGTCTGTGCATATACAGGTTGAAATTTATGTTTGATGGAGTTTAATAGTTTATGATTTGCTATTATTATATTAAAAAAAGATCAAAATTTATAATTTACTAACATATTAATATGCATTCCTACATATTTATTATCTTTTCCAAGCTTACTATTAGATTTCAAGCTGCAAGGATCCATTTCCCTCTGAATGTATGATGCATTTCTGTGGAAAATTACTTCATTGCTCACTTTCACCACATTCAATCGGCATTGCCACCCGTAGCCGTATCCTTCGTTTGCACTTGTTGAGATTCACATTCGGTTTTCTACAATGCAAGCCCATCCATGGTTCTGCGCAGCCATACAACCACCGCTGCTGATTCAGCCGGCCGGACATGCACTTCAGAAGTCCCGTCACTAGTACTAAATAGGTAGTTCATTTCATTCAAAAGACTTCGTAATGATTTTCATGTTTCAATAAAATGCTGACCGTGAGTGAAGCCTGTCGCATGACGACTCTGTTATAGCTTCGAATTAAATGTATTTTTTTTTTCTTTTCCTGGGAAATAGTGGGTGAGGGATGTAGATCCCTTGGAACGTGTTTCCGGTTGTCTGGTTGTGATGATGGGTATTTCTTCGGACGAACGGAAGGGATAGAGAATATCCGGCTTCTGCTGCCGGTTGGCAGGACTGTTTCCGGTCAGATGGGTGTTACTTGAATGGTGTGCTCGTTACCGAGTTCCGTGTTGCTCGATGTGAATATCTTTCCCAAGAATGATACGAATTGAGAACTCAAAGATAGATATACTATTATACGACATACTTCGGATACTGTTTTATAAGCTTTTCTGTGAGAGTTTTTTTTTTCGTCAAAACAAAATGAACGTTTCACTATTTTGTTTCCAAACAGTCGCGAACAAAACAAAAAAGAAGAAGAACAAGTATGAAATGAGCTTACCAATGTGTCTGAAATTATCTTTTTACCATTGGAGTATTTCAAACATCACAGAAGCAAATTATTCACTTAAAAAAATCGTTTTCATCATATCAATCTTTTGTAAAAAACTTACTATTTTTTATATTTATCTATTTTCAGGTGAGAATTACACTGGAGTCTTCAAAACCACCATAGTTTTTTGAACAGTAAGTTGAATAAAAAGGACGTTACGTCAAGAAGAATAAATAAAGAAGAATCCAACTTTGCATCTTTTCTGTGTACGATTTTCACAGCGACTGCTTCTTCGGTCGTAATACTCCTAGAAGTTACACTGTATCGTAGTGCATTCCCACTACCCATTACTGCACCTAAAGCATGACTCATTGGATGCACCAAAGGAGAAGGTTGGATCAGTTTTTGTTTCGCCCATCTGTGCTGTGTGCTTTATTCGCGCTTCAACCAACTACAATTTTATTGCATTTTCTGTGTAGTATGTATGCTTTCGTGCATTCCACGCCACATTTGTTACGAATAGCGGGTGCAGGGAAACAGGCATCGACAACTAGACTAGACACACACCGCACCGTAATGCTCAGATTGGAGCCGGTTTCGGTTTGCTTCGAAGGATGATGTCGTCACACGCACCTCGAGCTAGGAGCGCAACGATAGCGCAAAGAATAATAATTCACTTCGAGTCCGAATTCGAATGCAGCGACGATTTCGTCGGTGAGAATGGATTCGTCAAAGTGTCTTTGAAATATCAAATTGGACATGACCGAAACAAGTCTAAATTTAAGTTGCATCTACCCCGTTTGCAATATTTTCTGAATTGTGGGGTGCAACTCTGTCTGTGCAATCGCATGGGTCCAGAAAAAGAGAGGGGGGGCTAGTGGATCGCGTGAGTGATTCTGCCTCTGTCTGTAAACAGTTTTACCTTTCACAATTGGTTCGAGTCCAGGTGGGAACCGGGCGGTACAAGCAGACATAACAGTATCCATGGTTATTGGCGCTGGGGGCCTGTACTAGTAGACAGACAATACGAATAACAAATGAAGGAACAAGTGAGCATACAAATGTGATGACAGATCGTTGGATCACCATCAAATCACAAGTACTTTCGACTACCCGATTAAAAATTTCAAGTTTGTTCTAGGATTTATGAAAAAAAAAACAAGTCATTTTGTCTCATTGACCAATGTAATATAATCGCATATCAGTCACACTGGAAAAATAGGCTATCTTCAAAGCGTGTCATCAATCATAATCAGGTCCGATTTATTTTCTGACAAATCATCTAGCATATAAGATGTGCCGTAGAAAATTTTATTGCTAAACGATTGATTACGAATTTATGAGATTTTTTTTTTAAGTTTAGGTTCATTTCCATACTATTAGAAATTGAATCTTTGGGCTCCATTTTCTCAAATGCCTACTTTTGTCGAATGTTACTCTTATGCGATTATGGGTAGTATAGCTGATGCAGAAAAAGCACGGAGTATTCAGCAAGACTTTATTGAGGATGTATTTGATTCCCGTTCGGTACCGGAACTTTTCTTAATAGAGACATCGTTTACTTTCTTGGGCATAGAGTGTCTTTGTGCCTGTCACATAATCTAAGAATGCAAAATGATTAATTGACAATAGAATCTGCCAGTTAACAATTGTGAAAAATGTGAATATTTCAGAAATATCCATTGAGCTTGTTGATAATTCGGAAAAATAATATTGTGAAATGTTTTCGATTTTCGGAGATATTTTCGACAACTCCGGATAATTCGAGGTATTTCGACATCAACATTGCAAAAGGGCGTGACTGTATTTTGAATATATGCCTGTTTTCAAAGCAGTCGATCGTATCTCGTCAATCTGATGCAAACTTCCACTATTAAGTATAACAAAGAAAAGAACCGTAATCTTTTCCTCTATTTAAAAAAACAGGTACGATGCGTATAATTCCAAACATTTTTTTTTAAACATCACTGTATCCACCGTAAACGAAATTTATACAAGAAACTGCTACGTTTTGTAAAAAATGTTCAAATGGCCAAATTTGAAAACTTTCAATCCGGGATGAAGTTGCTCAATCAATGACATATCATCGGAAAATTATTGAACAAACTATATTTGATGATGCTGAATCTGAAGAAGTTTTTAAAATTCTTACAACAGGTGTATTTTGTAGGTATGTATAAAGCTTAGAAAGTTACAGAATGACCCACATAAAACACCTAAAAGTAGGCAATTTCGTCTTACTTTCGTAAAATATTGTTTTTTTTTTCAAATAAAATTTATATGTTAACATCAATTTTAATTCAAAACTACAGTCAGGTTTTTTTTTACGCGGGGGATACGTACCGCGTAAAAAAAAAAACTCAGTTCAAAATCCAAAAAACCGCGTAAAAAAAGTCTCACCATTTCTCGACGAATCATGCAAAAATAAGACGATGAAAATTTTTTTTGTATGGAGTTTTCATTTACGCGGCCGCGTAAATGAAAACCGCGTAAAAAAAACCTGACTGTATGTTCAACAAGCCTACCATGAATGATTAAAAGTGTTTTGTGAGTCATCTGATATACAAGGCGTTGATGGGAAGCGATTTTTTGAAAGTCAGTTTTTTACCGAGTTTTAATACACATCCAAAAAAGTCGATATTTTTATGTAAAATCTTACACACTTACCATAAAAACCTTCAAAACTTCCTTCAAACAATTGATTACCCTATTTTGCTTATCCTTTGACAGATACGCGTATTTCGACAACCACTTGTAATAAGTGGATAACTGACACTGGGGAAGATTAGCAAAATAGGGCGGAATTTAAAAGGTACTGATTACATTCATTCTGCTCAGAAGGTTCGAAAAGTCGGTACAAGAATTGATTTACTTCAAAAGTTCTTCCATTGAAACAGAATTAAGCGTCAACCGCTAATGAAGGACGTGGATCCCATAGTGACCAACTTCATCCCGCTGATCAAGTACCCTCCCGATTTTTTGAATATAGGTGGCCCACACTTATATGAAAAACAAAAATTTCGAAAAATGCCTAGTCTTACCTCCTAAATCAGTTGTTTTGGGCTCCCAGAAGCTACGTTCAAAATTTGAGCAAAATCGGTTGAGCCTAAGGAGGCGCTCAAAACGCTTGAAGTTTGTATGGGAAAACTTGGCCAAATGTATGCAAAAATTTAAAGTTTTCAAATTTTGCCGCTAGGTGGCGCTGTAAGCATTCAATAATCAAACCCTTTGGTATTATTGTAGGTGACTATATGCCAAACAACTTTGTCGAAGACCGCAAAGTGATCCAACGTCTGTGAAAAAAGTTATACCCTAGGAAAAGTGAGGATAAACTTTATTATTATTTTTCCAATACATGTAAAGGAATAATATCAATAATGAAATCTCAATACTTTGCCTAGGGCATAACTTTTTTCACAGCCGTCGGATCACTTCGCGGTCTTCGACAAAGTTCTCTGTCATATAGTCACCTACAATAATACCAAAGGGTTTGATTATTGAACGCTTACAGCGCCACCTAGCGGCAAAATTCGAAAACTTAAAATTTCTGCATACATTTGGCCAAGTTTTCCCATACAAACTTCAAGCGTTTTGAGCGCCCCGTTAGGCTCAACCGATTTTGCTTAAATTTTTGAACCTAGCTTCTGGGAGTCCAAAACAACTGAGAGTCATATATTTTAGTACTAGCTACTCTAAAATTGCTTGAAATTGCAAATTCTCATAAAACTATGCATAGTATTGCTTTTTAAAGTGATTCCTGGTGGTTTTGGTATCCATAATATTATTAGGAATCAAAATATAATCAAATTTAAAAAAGTGTCTTGTATGGGAAAATTTGACCTTTTATTTTCAAAAAATCATATCTCAAAAACTAAAAAACATACATCTCTGATTTTTTATATGTTACGCCAAATTTCCTGAATTTTCTGATAAAAATATAAAACTAGTGTACCTCTTTGATCGCGAGACCATGAAAACGTGAAAAACTAATATATTTGCATATTTTATAGTACTCTTTACATTTTAGCCCCTTTAACATATTTTTTTCTAAAAACTACAATTCAATAGCTTTCAAACAAAAAAAAAAGAAGTTTAAAATCGGTAAACTGGTTCAAAAGTAACGATTTTTTGAAAATTTTTAGTTTTGAAAAACCTTAATTTTTTGGACCACCCTATATGAAAATTGGTCACCCTAATGACGAAATAAAAAATACTGCATATGAATCAAAAGCGATAGCCACTAGACCATAAAACCCGTCCAGCCTGTTAGTTCAATTGTTAAAATACACGTTTATATATAAAAAAAAAAAAACAAACAAACAAAAAAGCGAACCAACACATGAAGTGGCATGTTATACAGATGAACATCACGGATGTGATGAACGACTATGCGTTCTAAACATATTTCAAAAGAAAAGAGATCATGGGTCTGAAACTCTCTTATTCTTCATACGACTCACGACCCACTTTCAGGATAGTCTTTACAGTAATATCCCACCAGAAATTGTGAATATGCAATGGCAAAACTGCAAACAAGTAATTGTTTGAGGACAGTTTACTATTTTAGTTGACAGAAGAGTACTTTATTGTAAAGCTACTGTTCTCAGATTAAATACAACCATTGCTTTCAGATCCTTCCTTTCCATTAGTAGAAATGTCATTGACGGCGCGGCTAATAACAGTGTCTGCTTCACTAAGCTAGTCACAGTTAGTTGTAGTTCTTCACCTAATCTTAATTTTTTATCTCAGCTGCAACCAATTAACCCATTAGTAAGCCCCATAATAGCGCACAATACCTAACGGATTCCTCGTTGTGAATCACCGCGAAGCCGCATGGCAATTACCAGCGCAAACTCGATAAGATCCATTTCGCGCGCATTGAGGCACCTTTCCACAGTCTCCGCCGTAGAACGCACACCACCGAACCGCCGCCGCTGCAACAAATAATATCAAACTAAATTCCATTCGTCCTCCAAACAATCCATTCGCAACTAGACGTGCAGCTCTATACCTGCCTAGGCGCAACGAATTCCCGGAGAATTTGGATTACTCATTTGCCTAACTCGGTTAGCTGAGGCTTAGAGCTGCTGCGTAGTGTTTCCCATCAGCGATGCATAACCATTGTTTATCGAGTTCAAGCGAACGATGATCAGCTTGGCAAGGAAGGTGGTGCGGGTGTCCATAATGCGCACCACCACCTTTCCACCACTCCCCGCAGCAAACCGTAGCACATGATGAAAAGTAAACCAGCAATTTACGGTGTGTCTTCTGCGCTGCAGGCTGCAAATACGAACAACCGTAGACCGCATCGGGGCAGCAACTCCACGCGAAGAGAAATGTAGTGTTATGTACAGAGCAGCAGCAGCAGCACCACCGTCAAACTAGCGCCAACCCGTTCGTTCGTTGGTTCGTTTGTTTCGTTTACTCGCGGTGCGGTGGCGGTGCGGTGGCGGTGCGGCGGCGTGATGGTAACTCGGAGAAAAGCCGTTACCTCACTGGGTCAACTCCCCGCGCGCGCCCCATAGCTCCACCGAAGATGGTCGTCGGTGTCCCATTGTTACGAGCCTTCCAGCAACAAGAAACATCTCCAAAACAATTGTGAGGCTCCGTGCCTCTGCTGCCGAGCTTGAAAAATCCGTGGCGTGTGTAACTGTGTGACTATTAATAGAGGGGATAATAGGTACCGCCGCTCGTTGTTCAGCCGGTAGCACTCAACAACAGCACCAACAGTTTGCAATTGTTTTCATAAAGTTGGTGAAACGGCTTGCGGTGCGTAGGCGGTGGTGAGAGGGGCTCAAAATTCCGTTCGTTGATTGTTTCGAGCCAATTATTTCTGCCTTGTTCTTTCTCGTTCACAACTACTATCTAGCTGGGTTGTGCTCGGCCGGGAATCAGCTGTTTCAGTTGGAGCTGAGTGCCGCTCTCTAATGTGCGAAATGGGTTGTAAATTTTTGTTTATCTCGAATGCAAATTTTCTAGGATTGCAGTTGGTAGCTTACGAGACTCGTGGTTATCGTTGACTAAGTTCCAATTACTAAACTTTACGGTTTAGCTTTGAAAAGTCCCAAATTCTTTCTGGAAATCTTTTCAACATTTTTCAGTTCCACCATTTCCTGCTCGAATTTGCGTCCATGAAATGAGCATCACCAATCTATAATCCTGGTAAACCAAGCCATATTTTTAAGTGAGATATATTGGAAAAATACCCCAGAACCATCATAAAATCAGAATAAAACAATTTAGGTCTTATAACGGTTCTCAACATCTCCTTGAAAGGTTATCGAAATATTTGCTTGGCTAGTTATGGTAAATGACAGATATCGTTGATAAACAGTTCTGGGCCGGTGAAATTTGCAAATCACACTTTCATGATATATTCTCTCCCTGGTCCTAAATGGGACTGCCTGGGAACTGGTTTCCTACTCTTCTGCAGTTACTAACTGCGTTTTTCTTGTAACTAGACTAATCCGTATATTGTGTGGCAGGTTTGAAATTGAGCTTGAGCTTGATTGAGCACCCGTAGTTTATAGGGGGATTAGGGGCATAATCAGGGATGGCATTCACCATTTGCAAAGAGTTACATTCACTTGCTACTATCTCAGTTCTTAAGCATGCTATCAAAAAAACAATGTATGGATGACTTTTACTTTGTAGTTTTATCTGAAAGTTTGCCGAATATCATAAGGGTCGCACACGCATGCTTAGCTCGTGAGCGAGCTGTGTAAGCAACTCTCCACGCCGTGAATGTAATTTACATTCACGGCGTGGAGAGTTGCTTTCACAGCTCGCTCACGAGTTAACCCTCAAAGCCCCAGGACAAACTTCTTTTTTTTAATCGTCTGATACTCAGGATCTGTAAAATATAAAAATAAACGGTTTTCACTATGATCGATGGGAAAAGTTGTACTTCATGTAAGAGTAGTTGTCAAACCGGAAGTCCATGTTTGAACCTGTTTTTAAACCGGAAATAAGTGTTCCCTGGTGCAATATTTTGGCGAGTCGTCTATGAATCTGGTATTTTATAATAATTCTGACATCTTTAACAACTTGAAATGGTAGGCCAACGCAAGAATACAATGCTGAGGCTGCTTTCTAGCATAAGTTGCATCCTAAACTTGGTCCCAGGAGTGTACTTCCGGTAGGACTCCCTAAGACCCAATGTCGTGATCATAATCATTTTGCACCTGAAAAGATGATTTTAGAAGTTTGGTGTCTATGAAGAATTTGTTTCGTATATTTGAGGCCTTCTTTTAAAAGGATCACTCATGTGATTAATCCACCTAAAATTCAAACACGGGTCATACTTTTAGATATCGAAGAATTACTAGATCATTGCATACTTTTAGGCGTTTATCGGTTTCTGACCCAATTTACAAAATTGATTCCAATTAGTAAAAGCACGCTTCGCTAAGAAATTAAAGACCAGATTTAGATTCCACTTTGATTGATCTACCGAGAATTAACAGCTAATTATTAAAAAAGTAGCCAAGAGGCAGCTGTAGAACATATTTCCAAACATAGCACCAGGGAACACTTATTTCCGGTGCAAAATCAGGTTCAAGCATGGACTTCCGGTTTGACAACTACCCTTGCATGAAGTACAACTCTTCCCATCGATCATAGTGAAGAACAGTTATTTTTATATTGTACAGATCCTGAGTATCAGCTGATTAAAAATAAAAAGTTTGTCCTGGGGCTCTGAGGGTTAAGCATGCGTGTGCGACCCTTATGATGTTCGGCAAACTTTCAGATAAAACTACAAGGTAAAAGTCATCCATACATTGTTTTTTGATAGCATGCTTATGAACTGAGATAGTAGCAAGTGAATGTAACTCTTTGCAAATGGTGATTGCCATCCCTGGGCATAATGGACACCCGGGGCGAAATGGACACCCCTGTTTTCGCCGAAACCGTTGACTTTTATGTTAAACTTTGAATTCATAAGTGTAAAGGAACAAGTAGTGGTTCTATTTTTCAAAATTACCATTTATATTGCTCCAAAATAACCAAAATATCATTGAAAATGAAAAATGTTTTTCATATGGTGAAATTCTTATAATTTCGAAGCAGCAGCAAATAAGGTATTACGAGTGTTGGAGTGTGTCCATCATAAAAACAATTGAATTGTTACCTTATCTATATGTATACGGAGATTTAGTAATGGATAAAGTAATTTATTTTTGATCAGAATTTACTTAAAATAGCAATTTTAATGTTGTAGTCGATTCGGGGCGAAATGAACACTGGCAATTACAAATGGATGTACGCGCATTGCATACTGTTAGGCGTTTTAAAGAGTTTGAAAAAAATCAATCCGATTATTTTAGCCTAAAGTTTATTTAATTAACTTTGATATAATGTAAACTCGTCTTAGATGAAGTATTATATCTGTGGTATTGATCTCCGTAGACAAATACCTTAACTGGTCGATGTAACTATAGAATTAGCATAACATGTGCAGGGGTGTCCATTATGCCCCGATGGGTGTCCATTTCGCCCCGTACCTTTCTGGCCAGCCCTGAATAGCACACGGTTTACAATTCATTATTTCTTCACAATAAAGACATCCTACCTGTTGTAAATGATTGAAAGACGTAGGAAACAAGTTAAAGTTGTAAGTCAACTGATAATATGTGAAGTTTTACTCTGTTATACTGGCCTTACGCACTCATTTGCTTAGGGTGTCCATTATACCCCTAATACCCCTACTTCATTTAACCCAGTTCGACTGCACACACAAAAAATAAAACAACGAGATGTTTCCTTGACACTAAAAAACATCTTCAGTGTGTAAGTGCTGGTGAACTTCTATGTTCACATGAGAATGGCGCTTGCTACGCCAGATTGCATGCCAATGCACAATGGGTCCAGAGCCGTGTTTACGAAGACAAAAATGTTTGTACCTAAACCATAAGTTTTAGATACATGGTGTCTTTGGGAAAGTTTCTTCTTATTTTTCGACATTTTTTCTCATTATTGTAAAATTAGGTTGGTCCCTCTAGTTTCGCTGATCCAAACATCTGCTTTTTAATAGTTTTATGTACGTTCACAAAATGTTCTACAAAGTTGTAAAAGAACTTATTTGGAGCAAGTTTGCCGAAGAAACCATTATTCTATCTCTTATGGTTCCTAACTTATATTTTTTTATAAGATTCATGTTAGGGTGATCCATGAATTTCAGTTTTCCTGAAATAACTTTTAATTCGTTCGTTTTTAGTAAATACTTTGTTCCGAGCACTTTAAGAACTATTGACGACGCATATTTTTTCCAAAGAGCTCAAAGTTCTATCTCTCATAGTTAAAAAGATATTGGCATTTTTCTTCGAAAAATCACTTTTTTTCCAAAATGTCATATCTTAAAAAGGAGCAAATGGATTTTCAATCTCTTGGTTTCATTGGAAAGATCATACTCTGTTCTATTTATGGTGAAAAAATTGCAGGTACCTTTTTTGTTTAAAACTTTTTATTAAATTTTGAAAATACGATTTTTTTTATGGTAATGCAGTTGTAACTTTGAAAATCGATGAGATACAAACTTGGCGTCTTCAACAAAATTGTGAGTTCTTGGCTGCTCTAAAAGTGCCAAGAACAAAGTATTGCGAAAAAATCAACACATAAAATTATATTGAATTAAACCCGATTTTCATATGGAAAGCGGAACAATTTCAGCAAACTCGACTAGTCTTTGTTAGATAGATCGAAGTAATAATGTCGAAAATGTTTAAATTTGCTTATAATCCATAATTCGTCAATGAACTCAACTTAAAATGTTATTTTGAGCTGATTTCCATCAATTTAATTTCAATTTCATCACTTCAATGTATGGATAGTGAAAATGTCAATCACTAGTATATGTTCATGTTAACGTAAAAGCCTATCAAAGTTACATGATTTACAATATCTTATCAACTCTCTCTCTCTCTCTCTTCTTGGCGTAACGTCCTCACTGGGACAAAGCCTGCTTCTCAGCTTAGTGTTCAATGAGCACTTCCACAGTTATTAACTGAGAGCTTCCTCTGCCAATGACCATTTTGCATGCGTATATCGTGTGGCAGGCACGAAGATACTCTATGCCCAAGGAAGTCAAGGAAATCTTACCATTTAGGTACAATCTTATCAACATTGTGCCTAAATGGTGATGGCAGTATAAATAAACATTGGTTCTAGAGTGAAATGGATGACCATTTATCAAGCTACTTTGATCTATCTAACAAAGACGAGTTGAATTTGCTTGAAATGTGTCATTTTTCATATGAAAATTTACTCAATATAATTTTATGTGTTGATTTTTTCGCAACACTTTGTTCCGGGCCTTTTTTATAGCAGCCAAAAATTCACAATTTTGTTGAAGACGCCAAGTTTGTATCTCATCGATATTCAAAGTAACAACTGCTTTTCCAAGAAAAAAATCGTATTTTCAAAATTCAATAAAAAGCTTTAAACAAAAAAGGTACCTACAGTTTTTTCACCATAAATAGAACAGAGTACGATCTTTCCAATGCAACCGGGGGATTGAAAATTCATTCGCTCCTTTTTGAAATATGGCTTTAAAAAAAAAAGTGATTTTTCGAAGAAAAATGCCAATATTTTTTTAACCACGCGAGTTAGAACTTTGAGCTTTTTGGAAAAAAATATACGTTGTTGACAGTTCTAAAAGTGCTCGGAACAAAGTATTTACGAGAAACGAACGAATTAAAAGTTATTTTAGGAAAACTGAAATTTATGGATCACCCTAACATGAATCTTTTTAAAAATTATAAGTTAGGAACCATAAGAGATAGAATAATGGTTTCTTCGGCAAACTTGCTCCAAATAAGTTCTTTTACAACTTTGTAGAACATTTTGTGAACGTACATAAAACTATTAAAAAACAGATGTTTGGATCAGCGAAACTAGAGGGACCACCCTAATTTTACAATAATGAGAAAAAAGGTCGAAAAATAAGAAGAAACTTTCCCAAAGACACCATGTATCCAAAACTTATGGTTTAGGCACAAACATTTTTGTCTTCGTAAATACGGCTCTGGACCCATTGTGCAATGAGGGGAAAGATACAAAAAAATGATGATGCAATCGCTCGCCTACTGCAGGTCGTGGTATCCACTGGCTCTGTGGAAGTTCATGCGAATGTCGCACTGTTGGGAAATGCTTGCAACAGAGGTTAAAGGTGGACGTTGATCGTAAAATAATGCCAATTTAGATAAAAGCGACTGGCTAGGGATTCAACCTTAAGATCATCTGCATAATAATCGGAAATGGTAGCCACTAGCCAACCGAGTCCAACCAGCCAAGTGGTTCGATGAAAAAGTCCTTTTGAAAAATCATATGAAATTTCCTAGACAAATTCCTAATAAATTACTATGGAACACATTCCAATTGATTGCGAGTCTATACTTTTTTCGATTGATTTCGTTCAAACCCCGAGACTGGACATATTCATGTCCACAATTCGCGTGGAACGCAATTGTTTGCCCAGTATCTCTCAACGGGACATTGTAAAGTCAATATATGGGAAAGCCATCATCATCAGCATTCAGCATCATTATCGTCTTCGGTTGCAGCATCCCATCGGTTCGCCTGGTCCTGGTCGGCCGGTGTATAAACAGCAGTGACAACACAAGCAAAAAGAGAAAACGTCAAACAAAGCGGGCGGGCCAGCAAACAAACTAACATCGCCAACAACGTACCTACATAGGTATGGTGTAGAAGAGAAAAAGCAGGGAAAAAAGACGCAGATTGGCCAACATGACGGACAGCAGCCGGGCCCGAACGGAGAGAGGGTTCACTGAACTCTTCTACGTTCGGCTCGGCGGGCCCCAAGCAAGATGAATGGCAGAAACACAACTCTCGTACTGAAGAAGTGTGTCAGTCATGAAGGCGCTGGGAATGGGCGAAAGAAGAGGAGACCGAATGTAAACAAAACTGCGATTAAGTGCTTATTTTTGGCTCGTCTTCAGCTGACGACGTCGTCGTGGTTGTCGTCGAGCGCTGCCAGCTCTGGTGTTTGCACTTGGGAGGATTCCGGGTTTATATTATGCAAAATCTGTCAATATCTTCACAAACCGGTACTTTTCCCCCGATCGATGGCATAACATGGAGAACAAAGGATGGCTTCTGAGGAAAACTTGATTCCGGAGGGGGCTGAGAACGGATGGCGACAGTGTAAGAAAATATCGGTAACAGCCGGCTATTGCGTTCCAACGCGACTTTGGGGTCGAGCAGATGGCACTCGTTGAGTTGATTCGCACTACAACAACAGAATGGCATATTTGCTCCTGTTTCTTTGCAATAGGTTATTTTTTATATCAACAAGCACAAAGCACATACACCCTGGCCAAGTTCGCAGGGGTTGACGGTATTAAAGTGAAGGAGTTTCATTTTGATTATTGTAATGTAGTGTTCTTTAGTGAAACATATCACCTTTTTAACACTTTAATGCGCCTCCAACGGTTCATCACGAACCGGCTGCTGCAGATGGAGTATGGCTGATCATATGCATCAGACATGCTCGATAAACAGGAGGAACAACCGGGGCTCAGTAGAGTCTATTCCCAAGCAATAGTTCCAAGTCGGTTGGATTTGAGAAGGTTTTGATGATCGTTACAAATCCTAATAAAAATATTATAGGATTTGTGACAGGTTTTGGAACCTTTTACAGCCAGCTGACTTCAAAATGTTGTTTGGGCTCTATTTCCCACGTTTCTCGGTTGATTTTGATTAGTAATTTATTGATGTCATAGTCCCTTTTTCTAATTTTTACAATGTTAGTTGATCATATTTTCTTTAAATAAAGCAATTAAAATCGACCGAAGAATCAATAGTGGAAAGGAGATTTGCAGCACTTAATTGTGCTGATAGATTCGAAGCTAACGTGCGAACACTTAAACGCATTGTTGACGTCAATGCGTTCGACGTGACATGTTGGACAAAAACTGACTGCTTCATATTAACTGAACAACGTTACTTTTGTATGACTAGGTTGACATTTCTAGGCTACGCTTGAGAAAATAACAAGGTTCATCTAGGTAAGACGGATAGGACAATTGAACGAGTTATTTTTAATTATCTCTTAGATGTTCAGAAGTTCAGTTACATGTTTCTGTGGATTTTGAACCGATGACAATTTAAGAACACAAGAGATGAACACAAGTAGAAAACGATTAGCGAAATCAAGAAAACAATTTGACACAAGATCGACTATATTTTAACATACAGGGTTCGATTGATTCGATGAAAAAAAAAAAACAAACATACAACAACTGACTTAACGAGGAGAAATACATATTTAACCATACCACAAAATCAAACAAGGAAACAAACACAAACCGTGTGACCGTGTACTCTTTTCTATCTTCGGGTCTAGTGTAGAGGTTTCAACTCTATTCAGAGTGCAGCTAAGCTAAAAACCAAGCAAAAAAAAAAAAAAGGAACCTATTTTCCTTGACTTTCTACGTAATGGACATCTGACCGAACACACGTGTTTTCGTTAATCTCCTAGGCATTATTAAGACATGACGTATGTGCATGACGGAACAACTAGCAGGACACAGTTCCAGACGTCTCTTTTTAATAACGATATTCAGCATATTTCCAATAAAACTACACTTCAATAAAGCAAAGACTAAAGCTGCTATGATAGAACAGATCAGAATGACTTAATTGACTTACTGACTACATATTGGAGATCTACTTCGAATAACTGACAAATTGACAAGAACCTAACTAAATACATGGACCATACTACAAAAAAAAAACAATTGACAAAAAGAAAAAAGGGGAAACTTTTATTAAAACTATTTTTGCTCAACGCAGGCCAAAACAGTGTCGACTTGGGCCACGATATGCCTACGTACTTCTGTGTGTTGAAACAAAAATAGAGGCTCATAGAAGCAAACGTAGGGAAAGGGTGCGGTGTTAGAACATAAGCACAGTGTGCTACCGCCGTAATCACTATGAAAAAAAAAAAAAAGAAAACAAGCACAAAGCACATACATATTCTAAATCCAAGAAAAGATTTTTTTTATTCAAAAAACAATCCTAAAACCGGGGAAAAAAATAAAAATTCCAGGAGAAAACCGGGAAATCAAAAGCTGATATTGGCTGGTCATCCTGCAGTCTTTACCCGATTTTTCTCAGTCCTTACTTGCATTTTGGGCTGGTAAACTAGGAAATTACTTGAGGAATCACAAATCTCCTAAGAACTCTAGAAGGAATCCCTCACAGGAATTCCTTGATAAAAACCTTGTAGAATTCCTGAACTCCGGGGGAATTCATGAAGGAATCTCAGTACTAGTAGGGTAATCTTTGAAGGAATTCCTGGAGGAATATGCCCAGAAATGCCTGGAGAATTATTGAAGCTGATTCGATATAGAATCTGAATGTATTCTAGCAAGAATACCTGGAGGAACCCAGTAGGGTTCACAGGAAGAACCCATGGAAAAGCCCAGGAAGAATTTCTGAAGGAATCTTTAGAGAAATCTTCAGAAACATTGCAATAGGAATTTCTGGGGTTATCGTAGGAAGAATTCATGAAAGAATGAAAGCAGGAATTTCTGTAGTAATCCCAATTGGAATTCCTGGCGGAATCGCAAAGCGGAATTTTGGGAAGACGAAATTGGGATTCCTAGCGGACAAGCTTGCTATTTGATGAAAACATTCGCGAAATGATGCAATTTGCTTTCGACAACGAATACGTTTTCAGCCATCGTCGCTTTATTCAATCATCCTCCCATACGAGTAGCACACGAACGGACTATACACTGATCAGCATAGTTGACTCTTCCTTTTCGCCGTTGAGCCGTTACGTTCTAGCCAAGCATCTCTTTTCATCGCTTTCGATGCTTTTCGACAGCTTATCGCGAAGCATCGTTGGCTGGAAGCTTTATTAGTATGGTATCGGTACATGCGAATGTTGCTTCTGTGTGCGTGTCGATCATTCGTGCCGTAGCTTCGCAAACCAACCTATTCGGTATGGTTCGGCTGTTCGGGCGAGCGTGTGGCGGCACAGTCAGATGTGTGCAAAATTGTTTGTGATTTACATCATGTTCGTTTTGCCACCTCTTTGCTGCTGGTCATCGCTGATCAGTGCACAGTTAAATCGCAAGCGATAAATATACAGTTGATGAGTTGTGATGAGCACTAGTGAGGTGATAATTTGCATCATTGCTAGCGGAATCCCAAAGGGAATTCCTAGAGGAATCCCAAAGGGAATTCCTAGAAGAATCCCAAAGGCAATTCCGAGAGGAATCCCAAAGGCAATTCCTTGAGGAATCCCAAAGGTAATCCCTAGAGGAATCCCAAAGGGAATTCCTAGAGGAATCCCAAAGGGAATTCCTAAAGGAATCTATTTATTTATTTATTTATTTCATTTCGTCAACCGACGTAGACTAGTACATTATACATCTACATATTTTTTTCTTATTTCTTAGTAATATAATTATAAAATACTTTGAAAAATATATTTAAAAAAATAAATTTAGTAGTGTTTTGTTTTTTAAGTGTTCCTATTTCTAATGGTACGAAAATATGTTTTCAAATTTTGCCTAGACATGGTAAAGTCAATCGTTTCGCAATGTTTATTATAAGCAACCATCATGCGATTTATAGGCCCAAATTTGGCGTAGTTTGTTCGGTGGTGGTTACTTGTAAACATATTTCGACTTCTTAATTGCCGAGTAGGTATATAAAAATTTAGTTTTGATAAGATTTCAGGCGAGTCTATATGATGCGAAACGATATCGTTTACGAATGAAATCATTGCGATTACACGCCGCTCTTGCAGAGTTTGTATGTCAATAAGGATGCAGCGTGCTTTGTAAGACGGAAGTGGAAATGATGTCCAGCCTAATTTACGAAGAGCAAACAGTAGAAATTGTTTTTGCACTGATTCTAATCTTTCTTCGTGCGTGGTTGAAAAAGGAGACCATACAGTGCTGCAGTATTCTGCAGTAATCCCAAAGGGAATTCCTAGAGGAATCCCAAAGAGGATTCCTAGAGGAATCCCAAAGGGAATTCCTAGAAGAATCCCAAATTGAATTCCTAGAGGAATCCCAAAGGGAATTCCTAGAGGAATCCCAAAGGGAATTCCTAGAGGAATCCCAAAGGGAACTCCTAGAGGAATCCCAAAGGGAATTCCTAGAGGAATCCCAAAGGGAATTCCTAGAGGAATCCCAAAGGGAATTCCTAGAGGAATCCCAAAGGGAATTCCTAGAGGAATCCCAAAGGGAATTCCTAGAGGAATCCCAAAGGGAATTCCTAGAGGAATCCCAAAGGGAATTCCTAGAGGAATCCCAAAAGGGAATTCCTAGAGGAATCCCAAAGGGAATTCCTAGAGGAATCCTAAAGGGAATTCCTAGAGGAATCCCAAAAAGAATTCCTAGAGGAATCCCAAAGGGAATTCCTAGAGGAATTCCAAAGGGAATTCCTAGAGGAATTCCAAAGGGAATTCCTAGAGGAATTCCAAAGGGAATTCCTAGAGGAATTCCAAAGGGAATTCCTAGAGGAATTCCAAAGGGAATTCCTAGAGGAATTCCAAAGGGAATTCCTAGAGGAATTGCCTTTGCAATTTGCAATTCCTAGGAATTTGCAATTCCTAGCGGAATCCCAAAGGGAATTCCTAGCGGAATCCCAAAGGGAATTCCTAGCGGAATCCCAAAGGGGATTCCTAGCGGAATCCCAAAGGGAATTCCTAGCGGAATCCCAAAGGGAATTCCTAGCGGAATCCCAAAGGGAATTCCTAGCGGAATCCCAAAGGGAATTCCTAGCGGAATCCCAAAGGGAATTCCTAGCGGAATCCCAAAGGGAATTCCTAGCGGAATCCCAAAGGGAATTCCTAGTGGAATCCCAAAGGGAATTCCTAGCGGAATCCCAAAGGGAATTCCTAGCGGAATCCCAAAGGGAATTCCTAGCGGAATCCCAAAGGGAATTCCTAGTGGAATCCCAAAGGGAATTCCTAGCGGAATCCCAAAGGGAATTCCTAGCGGAATCCCAAAGGGAATTCCTAGCGGAATCCCAAAGGGAATTCCTAGCGGAATCCCAAAGGGAATTCCTAGCGGAATCCCAAAGGGAATTCCTAGCGGAATCCCAAAGGGAATTCCTAGCGGAATCCCAAAGGGAATTCCTAGCGGAATCCCAAAGGGAATTCCTAGCGGAATCCCAAAGGGAATTCCTAGCGGAATCCCAAAGGGAATTCCTAGCGGAATCCCAAAGGGAATTCCTCGCGGAACCCCAAAGGGAATTCCTAGCGGAATCCCAAAGGGAATTCCTAGCGGAATCCCAAAGGGAATTCCTAGCGGAATCCCAAAGGGAATTCCTAGCGGAATCCCAAAGGGAATTCCTAGCGGAATCCCAAAGGGAATTCCTAGCGGAATCCCAAAGGGAATTCCTAGCGGAATCCCAAAGGGAATTCCTAGCGGAATCCCAAAGGGAATTCCTAGCGGAATCCCAAAGGGAATTCCTAGCGGAATCCCAAAGGGAATTCCTAGCGGAATCCCAAAGGGAATTCCTAGCGGAATCCCAAAGGGAATTCCTAGCGGAATCCCAAAGGGAATTCCTAGCGGAATCCCAAAGGGAATTCCTAGCGGAATCCCAAAGGGAATTCCTAGCGGAATCCCAAAGGGAATTCCTAGCGGAACCCCAAAGGGAATTCCTAGCGGAACCCCAAAGGGAATTCCTAGCGGAATCCCAAAGGGAATTCCTAGCGGAATCCCAAAGGGAATTCCTCGCGGAACCCCAAAGGGAATTCCTAGCGGAATCCCAAAGGGAATTCCTAGCGGAATCCCAAAGGGAATTCCTAGCGGAATCCCAAAGGGAATTCCTAGCGGAATCCCAAAGGGAATTCCTAGCGGAATCCCAAAGGGAATTCCTAGCGGAATCCCAAAGGGAATTCCTAGCGGAATCCCAAAGGGAATTCCTAGCGGAATCCCAAAGGGAATTCCTAGCGGAATCCCAAAGGGAATTCCTAGCGGAATCCCAAAGGGAATTCCTAGCGGAATCCCAAAGGGAATTCCTAGCGGAATCCCAAAGGGAATTCCTAGCGGAATCCCAAAGGGAATTCCTAGCGGAATCCCAAAGGGAATTCCTAGCGGAATCCCAAAGGGAATTCCTAGCGGAATCCCAAAGGGAATTCCTAGCGGAATCCCAAAGGGAATTCCTAGCGGAATCCCAAAGGGAATTCCTAGCGAAATCCCAAAGGGAATTCCTAGCGGAATCCCAAAGGGAATTCCTAGCGGAATCCCAAAGGGAATTCCTAGCGGAATCCAACCATGAATTAATAGATCGATTCCAGCAGGCAATTATAGAGTAATCCTAGCAAGAATGACTGGAAAAATCTTAGTACGCATCATGTAAGTAATCTTCCGAAATCTCTGGAGGAGTTTCTTAGGAGGTTCTTAAAGGAGGTACTTCTGAAGAAATCTAAAAATTTTATTTTTTTTACTATAAAATAGAAATTTTGATTGAACTTTTGTGCTAATAATACTAAAAACTGTAAAATAACCATCTCATGATAATAATGATGAAAAACTCGTAAGAAAAGCTGTAACTCCCTGTCCGGTCCATTGGATAACATAAACAGTGGATAACTGACACTAGAAGACTACAAGTGGTAGTCGAAATACGTGTATCTGTCAAAGTCTGCCAAAAGTATTCGCTTCGATGTAACGAAAATAAAAAAGGTACACTTGACTATCACGCCGAGGACCTGGGATCGAATCCCACTCCCGACAAACTCACATAATGTGAGTTCTTCCTTCGGAAGGGAAGTAAAGCGTGGGTCCCGAGATGAACTAGCCTAGGGCTAAAAATCTCGTTAATACAGATAAAAAAAAGGTTATATCGTTATATCGAGGTATAACTGCGTATACACAAAACAGCAGCTCACTAGCACTAATCCTTTGAAGCCGGATTTTTTCCAAGCGTTATTATTAAGTTTTCCCTACGTATTTCAGTGGTTTTAGTGCTCAACACTGCCCATGATCGCATATCAGTCCCATCTTTGCTGGGTTTCCTATTCATATGGGACAATTATGCGATCATAGGCAGAACAGCATTAAAAAGGGTAGAATATGGTGCAGAATATTTTTTCTGGATATCTTAGGTCATCCAGACTGTTTTTGAGTATAGATCCTAAAGCCTACGGGTGTAACGGTAACTTCTTTCATTATTTAAAGCTACGATTTGTAATCTATCATATCCAGTAGATCGTCTGAAAGTTCAATAGACAGTATCAGATCAGTCGGGATATCCTAGGTCATCCAAACTGTTCTTGAGTTTAAATCCTTAAGTCTACGGGTTTGACGGTTACTTTTTTTCATTATACCAAGCTACAATATGTAATCTATCACGTCCATTAAATCTTGTAAATGTTCAATGAACATTATCAGATCAAGCTAGGATCATCCAAATTATAATGATGTTTAAAATCTAGCATCAGCAATTGAAGTTTGTGTTTTGTCTATATAGAATTATGTTGTATAATCTATTATACTTACTAGAGCTCACAGAAACCACTGAGACTATAACATAGCTTCGGGATATTCACAACCGTACACACTGCCCTGCAATATATTACATGGAGTCTACAGCCAGGTACAGAACAATGCCTTCTAGTCTTTTAAGAGTCTTAGTAAACATGATTCATTATGTATCATTATTAAGTGTAGCAAACTAGCATTGCAAATGTAGATATGAAGTTGTGTAGTCCATGAAAGATTGGATGACCCCTATTATCACAAAACTATCATGAAGTGACCCTTGAGAGTTAGGAGGTTCATAGATTCTATCTGGTTGTGTAACGTTACTACACACTTAGATTTTTTTACAGTATACGGTAATTTTTTACCGAATTCTCAACAGCTGAACGTTCGGTAATCCGTTCGGTAATCGAAACAAGTACCGAACATCCGGTAAACTGCATTTTCGAAAGGCTGTCAAAAATTACCGTACAGTCCGGTAATGTGCGTTTCAGAATTACCGTAGGATTTCGGTGATTCAATGTTTTTGGTTTTGTATTTTACAGTTTTTCGGTACTTGTAAAAAAAAGATACTGTCTGAGGGGCTCATTTGTCTTTATTAACTTATGTTTTGGAGATAATGTGATGCTTTTACTGACAAATTTCATCACAGTTACTAATTTTGTCTCAGCCAGCACCGAATCGTTGCACTAACGTGACGCAAGTTCCTACCCCGTTCCCCCACAGAAACGGGGGTGGTGAGCTGAAACGAAATGTTGATTTTTGAATGAGGAAATGCCATAGTAAACATATGTATTACAACTTACTCAATTGCAGCAAATTCGACGCTCCGCTAAATATTGCCACAATTCTCAGATGACAAGATTTTTAGAGCTCAACAGATATTTTAGAGGAAACCTTCTTTGATCTACTAAAACTGAAACAAAACTTCAGCACCATCAGCAGTTTGACATTTCGCAAATGTTGCTGGCAACTTTACAAAACTTCGGTAAAGTAAGGTGGGGTTTACAGTAGTTTTCAGTAGAGTTTTTACAGTATACGGCAATTTCTTTATTTTACAGTACGTACTGTAAATTATTTGACAGATGATGCTGTCAAAGTATCAAATTACAATTTAATCGGTAATAAAATTACCGAATTGTTGTAAAATGAATTCACTTTACCGAAATACGGTTATTTTTTCGTATTACCGAATTTTTTCAGCAAAATAATTACCGAACAACGAAGATAAATCTGAGTGTGTATCTAAAATGAAATCACCTCATGTTATAGTGGTTGTTTTCATCAACTAAGCTCTATAATAGTAAGGATGGCCCATAATATCCCAAAAATATATAACAACGCTTGTTGTTCCTCGAACTACTTAGCTAAATACAGTGGATTTTGTAACACTGCTTAATGTAGTGGCAAACGCTATCATCACAAGTGGAGAGCCGAAGATATGGTCTACGAAATAGTTTGGTTGATCTGGAATAACTCAAAACTATCTTGGGATTACTCATGAATTGCCAAGGGGTTACAGATTACAGTTGGATGTGTAATATTACAGTTCATTGTGGGAGTAATCACCGTTTCTGTCAAGACCTAAACTTTAGGACAATTTGAACGACCAATGGTTCATAATCTTCTATATATATAAAAATGCAGTGGCATACGTGGGACCGCGCATAACTCGCGAACAAAACGTCCGATTTGGGTCATCTTTGTTTTGTTCTGTTAGTTTTCACCCAAGGAAGGTTTATGAGCCGAAAAACATTGAAAAATTGAGAGTTTTTGAAAAGTGGGTTTTCAGACATTTTGAACGGGACTTGGCTAGGGACTTGAAACGTCAAAAAACGCAGTAGGCAAGACACAGTTTGCTGGGTACAGCTAGTATTATATAGTAGACTTCAGGTTGATTCAGTTACCGCGATTGATTATGCAACGTTACTCAGTATAGCATTAGTATTTTGAACATCAAAATAGTTTGGCTGGCATAAAATATCACTGTAGTGTCTCTGAATGACATTTGAGATTTCAAGAGCTTCGCGGATGCCAGCAGATTATTGCAATGCTATTATTTGTCGTAAAAACACATAAAGTGGTTCTTGTAGATTTGAAGAATTTCATTATAGAACAATTTGGGCGACCCTGAGTATCCCAAATGTTTATAATAATATCAAGTAGACTTCAGATTGGTCCAGTAACCGCGGTTGGTTACTCAGTATAGTAGATATGGCTACTGTTGCGAGCGTAGATCTGAAGTTCTGAACTCCAAGGTAGTTTGGCTGACCTGGAATATCCCTATAGTGTCTATAAAGGACATTCTAGATTTTAAGAGCTTCACGGATCTCTGTAGATTATGCAATGCTATTATTTATGGCGAAACAACATACAATTATTCTTGTAGATTTGAAGGACTTTACCACTGGACAGCTTGGAACATCTAGAACATCCCACAATATAACACTATTTTATATTTTTGACGAAAGTTAAATAAATACATATGAATTTTACCCATATCCAGATTCAGCTTTTAGATTTTTAGAACAACGAACTGGTATGTGAATTATTTCCGTTCTCCAAACTTTATGATGTTCAGAATGTTCTTGGATGTCAGTCAAGTCTCAAATACAAATATTCCAATTTTTCCTTAATAAAGGACTCAATTTGCAACAATTTTGCCGAAGGTAGTATTCTGTTCTACTGAATGTGTGTGTTTATGAATTGTCAACATTTAATCGATTAGTTCATGACAGCTAAGATTCAAATAAGCTTATTCGCAAAAACGTACACTGTCATTACATCTATACTTTACTAGACAAGACTAAGTGACTAAGCTTTTCAAATGTTAAAAAGGGAGATTTCTGTGGAAACTTTTGTTGTTTTCATCTCGAGCAACAACAAGATTAACCTTCCAACATCCTTCTACGGAAAATCTACTCTAACAACCTTTCAAGCTACCGCTAGTTGATTGCTCCCATAAAGGTGTACAACCTCGCCGAAAACACCTGATCCTAAGCGCTCGTATTTGCGTGAGGGGTTCTGTGTGTATCTGTGTGCACGTTGTTAGCCCCGCCGTAATTGCACCCCGTTTCTGCTTCCCTGCACACATAAATTATAAGCGCACAACAGCCAGCACCAGCGGGGGGTGACACACATGCGACGACTTGGCGTCCTTCGATGTCATATGCGCTCCACTCCGTCGTGAATGTGTGGAGTTCGTCACGACGACATCACATTTCAAATCCCAGCTACCCTAGCTAGTAAACGCCGAAAAAGGGCGCACGGTTGAGAGCACAGAAAAATATAATGAACAGGGCAAAAGTGACCCGGTGGGGGTCCTATCTTGACAGGTGAATCTGTAAAGTAAATACGTCGGTAAAACGTTATTTGCACAAATCCTCGATTCCTAGGGGATTGCGAGAGAAATTGCACACTCCGCAAATATAGCAACAACGACGACGACGACGGCGTTAGCAGTTGACGAATGACGGGTTGTAGTGTTTAGAGAGTTGTTGGTGAATAAAAAGAAAATAATCAAGTCGCAATACATAACAGTTTACGAAATGAGTTTGTTGAATATTTTACGCTTTGGAGTGACTCTTGTGGATGATGATAGTCATCTCGAAAGTGCATGATTTGTGTTATGACTACTTCGTTAATACTCATCGTACTTTCTATTATTACTTGAGTCTTGTAAACTATAAACCATGTGAACTAAAAAATAACATTTACATTTGTATTATTTATCATCTATTCTGAAATTAACTAAACAATTTGTAATAATTTGTAATGTTTGCTGCCATGACCTAATGAAAAATTTATTACTAAAAGCTAACGTTAAAACTTAATAAATACAAGTACTTTTGCTGGATTGCTTCATAAATGATTGTAATTTATATGACGTATCAATGTCACTCTCCAATAAATTTAACGTTTTTCTGAGGTGAACCAGCCTAGGGCTGAAGGCCTCAAAAATAAAGCTAATAATAATAAATTTTACGTTTAAATAAAGCGTTTATTATTCTAAGTGGATTTGAGCAATTTCCACGTTTATTAACAGAAAGTTTTCTTTGAGATAAGCGTCATTTTTTGCATTCATATACCATTCTTCGAATGAGTGTAATCAGTTTGTTCCTTTTAATTCCGCCAAAACGGCAGAATTAAAGGTAAGAACTGATTACATTCATTCGAAGAGGGTATTCTGCTTCGAAAAGTCTATACAAGCGGTACAAAGATATTCTTTGTCCAAGGATTTCTGGATTATTTTCACATAGAAATGCTACTAGACCGACCAAGAATCTAAACCAGGCACAGAAAAAATAAAATTGTAAACATTAAAAAAGTACGGGATGAATGACCCATAAAAGGTTAAAATCCCTGGTAATAAACAAACAACAACAACATTAAAAAAAAGTGGAACTATAAAGCAAATGGAAATGTGAATTAGACCTGGTGTGCTGGTTTAAGCGTTTTAAGTCCTGACTTTTATGCTGAGGACCTGGCATAGAATCCTAATCCCGTCAAACTCACAAGCGAAGTTGTGGATTCCTAGATAAACCAGACCATGACTAAAATTTTCGTTAGTAAAGTAGGTTCTGTCTCAACTGTAGCATACGTGACAAATGCATCAACCACCTTGGACCACTCAAAAAACGTCTGAGCCTTTGCCAACACCGTCATCATCGTGGAGAACCAAACCCCTTAGCTTTTCCATTCATTACATAAAACAATTCATAGCGTGGGAGAGATAAGGACTACGCCCAAACAAAACGCCAGTTCGACCTTGCGATTAGAAATCATCGCGCCGTCTGCCACCAGATTGTTTGGAAAACCTACGTAAAGTTGGGTATTCACCACACTTGAATAGCACGATAGCACGTGGTCTGGTGGTGTGGTGTGGTGGTACTGCAATCGACCATTACCCGCAATTTCTCAATTGCGCATCACTTAGGCACGTACCGTAATGTCTGCTGGCGTAGCGGGGCGTGGTGGAACAATAAACAGATGTACGGGAAGTATCTCCTAAATAGAGCGCATTTGCGTTATACACGAAAAGCTACTATCAACCGGAGGAATGTATTTTGGGTCTCTTTTGGGTAGAAGTTTGACCGGTATGACTCAGTTATAACGTTGATAGTGATGAGTCATTGTTACGACGGCTAAACCTTCAAATAACTTGAGATAATTAAATTTGGGTTTCATTTTACGACAACTTGACTGTTACCAATTTAGTTGATAGGATTTCTTCTTATTCCAAATCAAAAAGATTTTGACATGTTTTTGCAGATCCGATTTTTTTTTCAAATCGAAATCATGTAGGCAGCGAACCACTCCGGCAGTGACTGGTATCTTGGGCACTTTTTCACTATAACTCAATCAATTCCAAACCAATTGACTTGATTTTTTTACACCAGATACTCGCCGTTTTCTAAAAAATGTGTAAATTAATTCAAAATTGGCAGAGTTATAACAGAAAAAAAAACAATTTCTTGGAGATTTAAAATTTCTGGTATCATTTTTAGTAAATACTTGAAAGGGTCCGAAGCCACAATTACCCAAAGATTTAAAAACAGTTAGACGTTTGAGGATTTCTTACGGAAGTTCTGATAAATTGTGATGGTAAAAAAAATTGAAAAGGTTTTGAAGAAAGTTTCATAAAGTTGAATGAAATTTGTGGATATTTGTCCGAATAGTTGAGAAAATCATTGACCGGGCAAGAAATCCTTCCAAAGTTTTACTATTATTTAATCCACAAATACACATCATCATCAGATTTTTGTTTTATTCTATTTTAGTGGAGCCTTGAAGTCAATTTTGACGTGTACATCGAAGCACATTTCACATTTTTTAATTTTGTAATTTCCATTCAATTTTTTTTTGGTTTGATTTATGTGTATTTTAACTTAATTGCTAATTCTGCACACATCTATATATATAAAAATGAATTTCTGTCTGTCTGTCTGTCCGTCTGACCGCTATGCATTCGGAAACTACTAAACCGATTGGTGTGAAATTTTGTATGTGGGTGCTGTTGGGGCCGGGGAAGGTTCTTAGCTTGGTGTGAGACCTCTCCGGTCTTTGGAACGGGGGGCTCCCATACAGATGACTTCGCCGGGGACGTCCCTATGGAGCTGTGTGTCAAAAAACACAGTAGGCAGGCAGTACGACGTTTGCCGGGACAGCTAGTTCTATATAAAGGAAAATATCAATTCAAGGACCAGCAAGTTTATGGACCTAGGAGTTGTTTGGAAATTGATTTTGAAATTTCTCCATTAATCTCTCGAAGAATACTGTACAAGAAGTAATGCGGATGAAACTATTGGGTGAAATATATTGACGATTTTTTCTGGAATTAGGGTATTGCGCCACTTGGGCGGTGGCTTCTATATTCGTCTGTTTTTCAGTATAACTCAGTCAATTTTGAATCAATTGACTTGAAATGTTGTACACGAGTAGATACTATACCTATCTCACCACATTCCAAAAGTTGTGTCAATTGGTTCAAATTTGACTGAGTTATAGTGGAAAACAGACGAATATAGAAGCCACTGCCCAAGTGGCGCGATACCCTATTGCAGGAACTCTTTTTATGAGTTCAGCCAAAATACCTCCAGGAATTTTTAAGAATTTTCTTCACGATTTTTTCAATTAAGGATTTATTTCGTGACGTTTTTCAAGGAACATCTCAAGAAATTCTTCTAGAGTTTACAGTTGAGCATTCTCCAGTTTGACAGGCAAAAAATTCAGAACATTAAATATTTTATAAAATTTCTTTTGGTAGTTTCTTCAAGAATTCTTCCTGATTTGTTTTCAATTTCTTCTGCTATTTTTTTTTTCCAAAATGTATCTAGGCTCTAAGAATTACTTCTGAAACTGCTTTAGGGAGTTTTGTCCACTAATACCTTTCAGTGATTTTGCAAGGATTTTTTTTCCAAGAATTACTTCAGATAGAAAACTTTTAGAGAATTCTTCTATTACCATTGCAGAAATTTCCAAGGGGTTCCCGAAGGAACCTTTGGAAGAATTTCCAAAAGAATCGCTAAAGCAAATTCAGAATTACTTCTGAAACTGCTTCAGGGAGTTTTGTCCACTAATACCTTTCAGTTACTTTGCAAGAAATTTTCTTCCAAGAATTACTTCAGATAGAAAGCTTTTAGAGAATTCTTCTATTACCATTGCAGATATTTCCAAAGGATTCCCGAAGGAACCTTTGGAAGAATTTCCAAAAGAATCGCTAATTTATTCAAACTTGAAGAATTTCTAAAAAAAAATTCATGGAAAATTGCTGACATTTATGAAGAAACTACTGACGGAGTTGCTGGAGTAATTCTTTGGGGGGAATACCTGGAAACCACCTTGGTGGAATTCCTATTAGAATTTATTAGGAAATACTTGAAGAAATCCCTAACCAAAATTCATGGAAGATGTTCTGGAACAATTCCCGGAGGAATTCGTAAACGTATTTTAACCCTCCACTATGCCACAATAAATCAAAGTAATGGTCGCAGTGACTTAAATCCCAACAAAAAAACCCTCCACTACGTCAGCGAGCCGCTGCCAACGTGATGCCAAAGGAAGGTTAATGGAATCCCTGGAAGAATATCTGGAGAAACACTTAAACTTCTGTAAAGATTTATAGAAAAATCTCAAAAGAAATTTCAAAAGGAACTTCTGAAGAAGATTCTAGGAATTATTTCTGGAGAAACTTCAAAATTTCTTATTGAATCCGAATTGGAATTTCTTAACTAACCTAAAGGAACTCTGAATTTCTGCAGGAATCTGAAGGAATACCTGCTGGAATCACTGAAAAACAAATCATGAATGATCTTCCGGAGGAATTATTGGAGGCTTTCCTGTGGGAATTTTCAATAGAATCCCTGATGAAATTTCTGGAGTTCGTGAAAAAAAAATCTGTACTCATTGCAAAAAACCGTTGGAGAAATATCTGAAAGATATTATCAAGGAATCCTCTGTAAAGTGACGATAAACTTTATTGTTGTTTTTCCAATACATACATGTAAAGGAATAATATCAATAATGAAATCTCAATACTTTGCCTCACTTTGCCTAAGGTATAACTTTTTTCACAGCCGTCGGATCACTTGGCGGTCTTCGACAAAGTTCTTTGGCATATAGTCACCTACAATAATACAAAAGGGTTTATTTATTGAACGCTTACAGCGCCACCTAGCGGCAGAATTCGAAAACTTAAAATTTCTGCATACATTTTTCCAAGTTTTCCCATACAAACTTCAAGCGTTTTGAGCGCCCTCTTAGGCTCAGCCGATTGTTACGGGTATAAATATTTGTTACAATTATAAGACAGAATAATTGTTTAATGTGTTTAAAGTTTAATATTCGTGCGTTCTTATTGTGCTACATGTTGATTTTTAACTTTTAAACACAGCAGATATTTATAAAAGTTTTAGGCAGGAATGAGAATTATCATTCGATTTTCACTGTTGAAACATTATTGTACTTTAGCTTTTTAAAATGGGATAAAAAGCACTTCACATTTTACCATTGGGGTACAGAATCATCCATCCTGTCCTTGTTCATTTGCAGTTGAAAACATCGAATCAAATTGCAACTTTTCTATTGAATTTCATCAGCTTTTTTAAACAGGTCAAAATTGAGTCTCCCAGATAACCAAGACTGCTGCACTATTATTTGATAGTATGAGCGTTTCCGTATCTCTACCTCGGCAGACCAAACAGCACTGTTGATCGATATAGGTCAGGGGTTCCCAACCTTTTTGAGGTGACGGTCCCCTTTAAGAATTGTCAAAGCATCTGGGGCCCAATATATTTTTTTTTAGAAAAAATATGAATTAAATGAACTATACCGAGTTTTTTGGGTACAGTGACCTAGCCAGAAATTTACTGTGGATTTTCGACGATCAATAACACTAGTTTACAGCATTTTTGAACTCGGTATGCTGATGATCGTTTCTGGTGTAGAATCATGCCCTGAGTCCGAAAACGCGAAGGAAAAAAAATACAGAAGAGCGGAAATTTCGACTTTCCAAATGATTTGAAATCGATTTATGTTCTATTTTTAAGCAAAGTCGCTCACTTCACACACCTCATTCTCCGTAATCAATGCTTCGATTGAGCTGATTGTTTTACTGTATCTCACCTACATATGCTATGTCAAAAAAACGTTGAGAAAGAATTTTTAAATTGTTTTTTTTTCTTTTATTGAAAAAAATACACTTCTTCACATATTTTTGGTAATTTTGCTAAAATTTAAGAAGATCGTTCCCAAAACTCGCCAATATCTTGAATTTTATCAATCTGACGCAAATCCTGCATTTAGATGATCGAATGGTATTATATTCAGCTTCTAATTTATGGAAAAAGATTTAAAATTGGTTGAACAAAACGCAAGATATTTGAATTTTAGTAAATTCCATATTTTAAAAAGTTGTAAAACTCGATATTAAGCTAAAACTCAAAAACTGTTCTACTTTAATTTTTTTTAAGCGCGGTTTCGAAATCAGCGCTAAATTATGCTTCAAAAATTTTGGTCGTTGACAGAAATTCACGACTTTCGTTTTATTTTGTAAACTAGTGTAATACGTTTTTTTATTCGACAATCACATTTCGCAAAAAAAAAGAATGTCATGGACATTCAATTTGAGTCGTAGCTGAAAAATAGCGGCGCAGCGGAAAAAAAATTCTACTGAAGGCGTTTTATACTGAAAATTTGTTACTCAAATTGTGGCTTTTGGGGGTGCCGGTATGCAAAATTGAAAATTGGTATAATTTGCACAAAATAGAATAAAAATTTAACAATTGTTTTGGTAACATCGCGGCCCCCTGGACTGGCTTCACGGCCCCCTAGGGGGTCGCGGACCACCGGTTGGGAATCCGTGATATAGGTCATTACAAGACGTACATGATTTTTCTTGAAAAGTGACGATGCATTGCCAGCAACATATTAATAGGGGGCTTCAGCATACTGTTCTAGCATGTTCCCGAACATACGCATACGATTCGAAGGGGATGTCTGATTTTGTTTTCGATCATTTTCGTGAACGTGCGTGCGCGCGTTGATAGCAACGTTAGTCCGACCGAACTGGATGTTATGAACGGTGGATGGAAGAATCTGTATAACTGCAACGATAGTAGTTCCTTGTATCTCGATGTGAAAACATCTATTGTGTTGTTCTGGTGTGTATCAATGGAATGAAAGAGTTTGACCAAAATTACATGAATATCTAAACTTAGAGTCTTCAAATTGAAATTCTAATAAAGTTTTTCTTCTTTTCTATTCATTACAGGTAATTTCATTGCTCTTGGTGATTGCCGTAAGTACAAATCTACCCTTTCTCACATCTGTGCCAGCGTGTGTTTTTTTTCGCGAATCACTTTTTAAGTCTACCGCTGGTACCAAAAAAAAAACTGAACAATTTCCGGCTACTGAAGTCTTGGTAGGACCTATTTTCCAACAGTGCCTTTTGTATGTACACAACAAGTATTGAAAACTACCAAAATAAAACCGTCACCACCACTAGCTGTCCATCATCATAAGTCCATCGCGCTTTCCTCCTCCTGTATCACTACTGACACCGTTTTTTTCCACGCGACTACCCTCTGTTGTATTATAAAACAAACCTTCAACCTTCAACCTGAATCGAAAAGGTGTGGCCATCGGATCTCTATCTCGCACGACACATCCGCCTCCTTCAACAAAATGTGATAATCAACTGATTGCGTTTCTGTCTGTGTGTGTAGTGTTTGTACAGCTTCAGATGAAGAAGGACTCAAAACGGGCGGCGGCGACGGCGGCGGTGCTGGCTTGTGGTTGTGGGGAGCTTGTGGTTAGAGGAAACTAGCGTCTTGCGCAAGATTTCACGACCCACTTCACTCACCGACTTATGGTTGTTTGTTAATATCTACTATTCATACATACGTTTAAGTCAAAAGGACGAACAGGTTCTCTGAACACTTACGGTTTATTTCCCCCTTCGTTATCATTAGCATCACTGTATAATCATCTCACACATCACACGCGTTCATCTCCATCAGCTCTCATCACCAGTTTTTTTTAATGATTAATCATGAGTTTTTTTTTGTTTTCTATCTAAAACGAGGCGAATTGTTCTTGGGTGAAGAAATATAATTAAGTCTAGGGGAGTTATTCACCGTAGTGGTCCGAATTCCGGACAAGCAATTGCAATTATAGGCAACACATTTCGATGTTTAATACAAAAAGGCCACCTTCTGGAGCTTCGTTAGATTTGGATAACCGATTCTGAAATTGAATATTTCCATATTATGTTTTTCAGAAAATATCAGAAGTCTTAAGTGTGACCATTCCGGGTTTTCTAGAAAATTTGCCCTACAATATGAATCATTTAAGACAGGATTACTGAAATAAATTGTGTTTTTTTTTTAATTTAGATTGCGGAAGGTAATTTTTTAGCCATGTAGAATTTCAGCATATTATCGTTGATTCATCAATACACTTCGAATACATAAATTGTGTAAAATCATCATGAGAATCATACATATAATTTTGCCTGTCCCGATCGATTGGTGTATTTGAAATGTGATTCAATCGGAACCCTTCAAATGGCGTATTGAAATCTATGAATTTGGATCCTACAAATGTTATTATCTGTCCTTCATGACGAAAACCAAGAATCTTCTAGATATATGTATTTTTTTTTATATGTATTACTAAACTACCAAGAATATTCCAGAATATCCCAGAAGCAAAATCTAGTATTTTTTAGAAAAATTCACTTCGACTTTAAATTGTGGAAGCAAAATCTCCATGAATAATCAAAATTTATGAATAAACAAAATTAATAAATATTTGAGCATTCTTAAGGTCATCAGCATTAACTTTTCAGACAACGCGTTTATGCTCGCGTTTTCTCGAGCGCAGAGTTCTATTAATTATATTGGCCTGAAAATGCTACTCGGTGTTCACTGCCTGCCAGTAAGCACACAACGAGTAACATTTTAACATCAATTTGTTTGATGTATCTACAGATTTGTGCTCGAGAAAATTTCGAGTAAAATTAAAGGCGGGCACTCCAATAGCCTTCTTTGTTGTACTCTACCAGCCTTGTCTTTACCTCAACGTCATTTGAAACATCCTTATACCCTAATGTTTCTATGGGACATTCTTATGGCCAAAAATGAGTCTACGTACACTGTGGTACATAATTGATCGGACAAACGCCGATTTTCATACAAAATGGCCAAGTTTGAGATGCCGTAACTAAGGTTTGTTTTGGTGGATTGAGCTCAATTTTTGACACGGAACTACGAATATGCTGAATTTTGTGTATACAAAGTATAAAATGTTTTCGTTTACAGGTCTGGGCGTGGCAAGGCGTTGAAAATATTGCAAAAGTGATCGGACAGCGGTACCCCTTTGACTTACACGCGTGCCGCTGTCCGATCACTTTTGCAATATTTTCAACGCCTTGCCACGCCCAGACCTGTGAACGAAGACATTTTATATTTTGTATACACAAAATTCAGCATATTTGTAGTTCCGTGTCAAAAATTGAGCTCAATCCACCAAAGCAAACCTTAGTTACAGCTTCTCAAACTTGGCCATTTTGTATGAAAATTGGCGTTTGTCCGATCAATTATGCACCACAGTGTAGATTATGGACAGCGCCAATAATCAATACTTGCAGGGTTCTCTTTGTCTTCCATTACATGATCTTTTTTTTGGCTTGCCTTATGAAGTTTCCTTTTCAAATCTTTCCAGGACTTCATTCGGGGATTCTGCAGGAATGCCTTTGTAATTTTTATTTAAAGTTCCACCAGGAAATTCTTCATGAGTTGCTTCTGAGGATTCCTGCAGGGGCTCCTTTAGGGAATCAACCAAATGCCTTCTTTTAAATTTCTTCAGGAGTATTCTGCGGGATTCTTTATGTTATGATCAGTGCTGCAATTTTTCGACAGGCCTTTATGATAGCGATATTTTGCTTTCTTCATTTTCTCCGTTTTGGTTGTCCTGTCAAAGTTGCTTTCCGATCAGCAACACGGGAGCGAAATGAAATAGGTACTCACACTCGCACGCAGCGTGCTGAAAGCGAGAGCTGACAGGGCTAAATTTCCATTCAATTTTCTGTAGTTGAGTGTTTTCACCCGTGCTAACGTATAGGGCACTCACTCTCACAAGCCACCGCTTGAGACGAATGGCCTTTCAGCATGAGTAGTGTGTGGATGATTGGGAATTGATCGTGTTGGGTCGCTCATGAATGGAGCTCTCGGACTCTGTCAGTTCTCACATCGAGGAACTGAAAACGACCGCCGCAGTCATTCATTTTCGGCTGAAAAACAGGCACTGAGACAGATATTTTGCAGGACTGGTTATGATGGATTGTAGCTTCTTTTGAAATTCGTCCAGAAAATTCTCGGGGATTTTCTTCAGAAGTTTTTCCAAGATTTGTTTTCTGAAATTTCTCCCAAAATTCCTCCAAGAGTTCTTTCAGTGGTTCCCTCAGAAAGTATTTCGTGAATTTTTCCAAAAGTTCTTCTGGGTCACAATCAGAAGTTCCTTCTGAGGGTCTGGATTTTTTTTCAGAAAATCCTTCTGGAAATGCATACCGAAATGGAGAATTTCTAAGGTTCTTTCAAGAGTTTCTTCCGGATTGCTGATTTCTTCTGGAATTCCAGTAGAAGTTCTTTTCTGAATTCCTGCAAGACTTTCTTCTGAACTTCATCCATAAAAATGTTCTTATTTTCCTACAAGAGCTTCTGCTGTATTCGCTTTAGAATTTTCCTCAGGAGTCTACTAGAATTTCCTACTGAACATACTCCGAAAGTACACTCAGAGGGTCCTTAAGGAGTTCATTCTGGCATTTCCTTCCCTTCCCTATGAGTTTCTACTGGAAATCCAACAAGAGTCCTTCTGGAGATATCCAGACACTCGTTTTGGAAATCCCTTAGGATTTTCTTCTGGGAATCTTTCAATGAATTCTTTAGGGAATCCTGCAGAAGTTCCTTCCGGGATCCTCCAACTCATTCTGGTAATTCTTCAGGAACTCTTGAAAATCGTCATGGAGTTTCTTGTGGGAATTCGTTAGGATTGGCCCTTCACAAGTTCCTATTGGGAAGCCTTAAGATGTTCCTTCTGTTTTTTTTTTTACTTAATCATTTATTTAAGGCTCATGCGCCAACAGGCATAACGGAGCCGAATCCAGTTAAAACTATTTACAATTTCATGTTATTGTCTTATAAACTATGTTAGTTTTGGGAAACCGAAAAACTCGCGGTTTGGTCGAGGTTAGGGGGAACAAAAATATTTGAGGAAAGGATAGGGTGATGGGGCTTTTCATTGACACGTGGCAGCTTGGTGTGGCGTATTGCTGCTGGTCAAACGTAGAGTGGACATACAACCTGTAACGATACATACAGACGATTTTCGAAGGGACGCGAGGTGGACAAGTGGAGCAACAAGACTGGGATATCAAATAAAGACACGAGGTGGACAAGTGGAACAACAAGACGGGGATATCAGACGAAGACTTCAGCTTGCTTCAAGAAGTCGTACACAAGCTTCATATACTCAAGATCAAGTTTACCCAACACATCTCTAATGTCTTCCTTTTCTGGTTTCCCTCGGGCCCTGAGGGATGCACATAAATCGGATCTGGCAATACCGTATTCGGGACATTCCCACACAACATGGTTGATATCTTGATAGCCTGCACCACAGCTACAACGATTGCTATCTGTGAGCCCTATTCGATAGAAATGCGAGCCCAGAGAGTAGTGATTGGACATAAGTCGACACAGTGTTCCTTCTGTGAACCCTACTGGAGTTCGTTCGTGAAATCCTGCAGGATTTTTTTCTTCTGGAAATCTTCCAGAAGTTCCTTTTTATTGGAATCCTTTAAAAATGTTTTTTGATCGTTAAAAGTTCCTTATAGGAGTTTTTTTTAAGAGAATTTTGTAAAAGTTCCTTCTGGGAATCTTTCAGGAGTTTGTTTCTGAAATCTTCCAGGAGTTCGTAGTAAATCCAAATATCGAATTCCTGAATTAATCACTAAAAGTAATTCTCTGAGGAATCCCGGTCTGAATTCTTGCTGAAATCCCCAAAAGAGTTCCTGAAGTATTGACGATTGCATGAATTTATAGACTCTAGTGCAGTTTCGTTTTGGTGAGATATAATTTGCACATTCACTAATATTAGTAGGCGTGTGCATCACAATTTTTGACATTTTATGAAAACAAGAGAGACGAACTCACAGCCGACGACCTTCAGCGAAACTTGCTTTTGGGAAATATTCCGTGTATTACTGCATCCGGAAGAAACGAGAATCAAAGTGTATTTTTTCCCGGATAGTATGCACTGGCTATTTATTCTAGACCTGGCTGTGTGATGCAGCTAATAAGGTGCCGATTTTTTGTACCAACCATCTTATTCCTGAATCCGCGAGCCTTGGAGAACTAAAATTATAGTTTCTATTCAACATATCTCTACGAACTGAATCAATCCCCAGCTTTATCATGGATTTATCAGCTTTCGATCAGTAATACATCTCTCCCCCACACTGATTCCGGCTCTTGAAACTCCCAAATTATTCCCCAGGTTCATCTAGCTGGTTCACCAAAACTTTGCATAGCCCCAGATTCACTTTCATTTACTCCAAGAACCCCATTTACTGAATTCATGACCTCTATTTCGCGTGTTTTTCATCGGCTCTACTACCTTTTTAGATGTACTATGACAAAATGACTGTAATCAAAACAATTGAACTCATCAAAAGTTGAGTGAAAAAATCCTAACAGTGAGGAAAAAAGTTGTTATCGGGGTAACCGTGAGGAAACGCAGGTGTTTTAGTGAGGTATGCAAATAATCACTGTGCAAAAATTATTTGCACAAAAGTCTAATAATTTTCGAGATGCTCAATAATTTCCAGAGAAATCTCTAGAAGCAACCCATAAAGGAATATCAAGGAATTCACAGAAGACATTCACGGAGGAACCTACAGAAAGAGTCCCTGGGCATTCATACGTGTGATACTTTTGGGAGGCATCCCAGTAGAAATGCCTGGCGGAATACATTGAAAAAGTTTCTGGAGCAACCCCAGCAGGAATTAGTGGAGGAAGCCCTAGCGGAATTTCCTAAATAAATCCCCAGATGGTATTTCTGGAAAAATCAACAGATGGAGTTTGAAGAGAAATTGCCAGAAAGAATTATTGTTGAAATTCCCAGACGAAATTCCAGCAGTAATTCACAGATGGAAGCGCTGGATGAATCCCCAGAGCCAGAAGCAACATCAGAGAAGTTGCCTTGAATTGTTTGCTGATTGCTGATTTTAATGTTGACAGCAGGGTTGAAAAAACCTCATTCAATTTATAGAAATTCTACTGAACTGATGTTTCTGGCATTCATTTTCAGCTCCGCTGTGAGATACTTGAAAATGAACGCAGCGTGGTGAATTTTCTCTTTTGAGTACCGATGACAGGAAAAATGTTGCTGTTGAACCTCGCTATCTGATCTGAGTGACAAGAGAATTTTTGTTTCTCTATCACCTCCTTCCGTGAAGAAGAGAAACTTTAACGTCAAAAGCGGTGCGGTGAAAAGACGGCTTGTTTGATTTGTAGATTAGCCAGAAATAATAGGCTTGCGACACAAATGTTGAGTGCTTCTGTGTTTCTTTCTAAGTATTTAATATTTCTGACGAATCGTTTTAAAAACGACCCAGATCCAGTTCAAAAAAATATACCGTTTTAAATGAAAATATATCAATAGAATTACAAAATACAATCTTCAATATGACTACTTATTATGGTCTATTTCCATGGCTATGAAACCAGATGGCTGAAATAAAAGTAAGTAATCAGAATCTGTGTTATTTGACAATCAAAACAATAAACGTATCGTTTAGGGTCCTTAAGAACAGACTTGTTTAAATCCCAAAATGGCCGCCACAATGGCCGACTTTGGTTCCTACTCACGATTTCAAGAGCACAAATCTCTTCGTAAACAAATCCAGTGTACCTGTTCTTTTTATTTGAAGCTTATTACAAGTGAGCAAGAGCAGAATTATCAAATGCACTGTTGTTTGAAGCTTGCTTCTTGAGATTTGTGCGTCTGAAGTTCTAATGCACTGTTGAAGCGGGGTTTCAAGACGTTTGTCAATTAAGGATCTTTATTTGTGCGTATTTTTAAATAAATAGTAAATATATTCAGAGGAACAAAAAGCTTGATTGTTCTAACATGCTTCTAATTAGGACACTAGCTTGTAATGTTCCAAACTATGTTAGACGGGCGCATACGTAATGTCTGAAGTGCAGAGTAGGGTGGCCCACACTTATATGAAAAACAAAAATTTCGAAAAATGCCAAGTAGGGTGGCCCACACTTATATGAAAAACAAAAATTTCGAAAAATGCCAAGTCTTACCTCCTAAATCAGTTGTTTTAAACTCCCAGAAGCTACGTTCAAAATTTGAGCAAAATCGGTTGAGCCTAAGGGGGCGCTCAAAACGCTTGAAGTTTGTATGGGAAAAGTTGGCCAAATGTATGCAGGAATTTTAAGTTTTCGAATTTTGCCGCTAGGTGGCGCTGTAAGCGTTCAATAAATAATTCCTTTGGCATTTTTGTAGGTGACTATATACCAAACAACTTTGTCGAAGACCGCAAAGTGATCCAACGTCTGTGAAAAAAGTTATACCCTTGGCAAAGTGAGGCAAAGAATTAAGATTTCATTATTGATATTATTCCTTTACATGTACTGGAAAAATATTTATAATGTTTCACCTCACCTTACCTAGGGTATAACTTATTTCACAGACGTTGGATCACTTTGCGGTCTTCGACAAAGTTGTTTGGCATATAGTCACCTACAATAATACCAAATGGTTTCATTATTGAACACTTACAACGCCACCTAGCGGCAAAATTCGAAAACTTAAAATTCCTGCATACATTTGGCCAACTTTTCCCATACAAACTTCAAGCGTTTTGAGCGCCCCCTTAGGCTCAACCGATTTTGCTCAAATTTTGAACGTAGCTTCTGGGAGTCCAAAACAACTGATTTAGGAGGTAAGACTTGATATTTTTCGAAATTTTTGTTTTTCATATAAGTGTGGGCCACCTTAGTGCAGAGGTACACAATGTGTTGAAAAATTGACAAATTGAGATGGAAAATTGCGAAAAAAAAATCACGTAGCGCTGGTGGGATTTGAACCAACGTCTCCGCAATTCTCTAGACAAGGTGCGGTAACCAACTTCGCCACAGAACAGATAACCATTCTTCAGAAGTAGATATCTAAGAACCGGAGCAGATGTAGTGTTGCGAAGAAGAGCGTGGTGTGAGATAGGTTATTATTATTCTTCTTCTTTTTCTTCTTTGTGGCTCTGCGTTCCCACTAGAATTTGGCCTGTCTTACTTCAACTTAATGTTCTTTGAGCGCTTCCACAGTTATTAATTGAAGAGCTTTCTTTGCCTGCCATTGCATGAATTTGTATATGTGAGGCAAGCACAACGATACACTATGCCCACTATCGAACCCGCCGTCTCCGGATTGGCGATCCAAAGCCTTATGCACAAGGCAACTGGAGACCCCTGAGATAGGTATTGGATTCAGACAGGTTTGCGGCTCCACAGAATCGTTACCTGCTCGGTGGCGAAGTTGGTTAACACATCTTGTCTAATGAATTGGGAAGACGTGGGTTCAAATTCCACCAGATCTACGTGATTTTTTTTCCATCTCAATTTTTCCATTTTTTTAGTACATATTGTACCTGTCAACTTCAAGTTTTACGTATGACTATTATACCATTTCGGTTGATTATCCGAAAAATATCAACATTCGAAAGTTCAATTGTTAATTTTGCATAAGGTACCTTTGAGTGCAGTATCGTTATTAAGACTGTCCGGAATTAGGACCACTACGTTTGATGCTCCCAAACATTTCCCTCTCTGTACAGACAAGTTTTGGTAGGTGATAAATCGAAAAAAGTGAGATATTTCTGTGTGGTGGGTATGTGTGTGTGTTTGCGCGCGCCCCTTATTGTACAAAGTCGGTGAAACAAAGACCCCAAGCACAAAAGCATCTCAAGAAAAGAAGGGCATGAGGATGAGGTGTGCTGAGGAGTCGCCTACAGAGTGCATTTTGCGTTATCTCACCCGGTGGTGTGTGGTACCGTCCTGTGGTAATCTCCCTAGATGTACTTCCGCATCCACAGTGCTTTAAGGTTTTTGTGCATCCTTTCGCAATGAATCGCGTGTGTGTGGTACAAATCTCCGTTGTAGACGTAAGAAAGGTAACTAAAAAGGCATATACTCTTCTCCTAGCTCAACTTTCTTTATCTTTTCCTACACACTATCATATCGCCTAAGCAACCCTTCTTCTAGAGAAACTTGGTGCTTTTATCTCTTCCATACGTAGTGGTGAACTTCCGCTTTCCGGGTAATGGTCTATTGTTCCAATCCTTTTGTATTGTTGCTGCTGCCGGTGCCGCTCCGTAACGAGCGAAACACCAGAATCCAAATTATTAATGAGCTTTCTTACTGCTATACTATACACGGTCTTATTATTTAAGGATGTTCGCATGGCATGTCGGTGCGGTTTTTCCTTTTCTCTGCGCTGTCGTTGCCAATTTTCGTTCGGATCCATGGTGGTTTAAAAGTTGAACATCTACCAAGAAGTAGGATGTGGCTGGCAGCGGATTGTGGTTTGAAATGTTGGAAAATGTCCAAATAACATGCTCTTTCGTGTAGAAAGCATGGATTAGATCTTGGGTTCCAGTATAACAGATTTTATTGCTGCTGACAGAATGAAGGATGGATTGTGAATGTAGAATGAAATTGAGTTGTCTTCATGGAATGTTGGTAGATCAAAAAACTTCGAATGAAGACATCAGATATTATATTGAATTGTTATAAAAAAGTAAATATAAAGGAATCAGTGTTTGTTAAATTATTAGTTTTATAAAACAAAAATACCAGACTTGAAGTATATGAACAAGTTTTTACCAATTACGAAATCTACATATTATTTAAATATGTATTATTCCTCATAGACGAAGTGGTGGTCTCTGGACCAGTCTACAATACTTTCTTGGACACCCTAGCCCTTTAGTTCTCATCGTTTTCTTGCATTTTAGATTTGAACCTCCTTTTCCCCTTTCAGCGTTTTGGTATTGAGCCTTTTTTCATCCAGCCGTTGAAAACTATAGTAGCGTTTACGTCAACTATGCGATTATGTGCAGCGCACTCGTCACATCAAACCTACTTCCACGATGTGACGGTTAAACGAGTACAGAACTCTGTCTGCTATAACCTGTTACTTGTTCTGCCAGAAGCAGAACTGATCAGATCGATTCCCACGCAAACGCAACCCGCAACAACGACTGAAAACAGATGCTGCTCTGCTCATTCTCCACAGTCAGTCTCGCCTTAAGCTCCCTAACTACACGGACAACAACTGGGCACCTCGGGTTTATATGCATGCATAGTTAATAATAAATCCATTTCACAACGATCGTCGTCATGGAACCAAGGCCAAATCGAGACGCCCTGAATGTAGTGCAGTTCAACTTAGACATTATTGTCGATCCGTCCGTCGTCAACTTTCCGATGAACGACCAACGATGACGACTTCGCTCGCAGCATACAACAGTTCCAAGGTGTGTTACCCGACCACAACTGCCTTCTCAGTGTGCCTAACTGTGAGAATATTTATGCGATCGCAACAAATCAATTACCTGCCTGCCTACACAAATCAGCCCGCAGGAGCTGCGCTGGCACCAATCTGGAATTGTCTGTATCTGGCTGCTCGTTCGGTGCAACGACATATGTGGTGTGTACCGTTAGTTCGGGGACCTGACACAATAAATGTTGCAGTGCAACAGCAGCAGCAGCAGCAAGCAGTTCATAGTCTGATGCACGGCCGTACCCAAGCCGTTCAGTCAGGCTGTTGCGTCGTCGATTGATCGATCGAATGCCGAACGAACGGCGATGACGACGAAGTGCATTTCAATTTTCCAATTGTAAATGGATACCTATAAAATTTACAGACTGATTGCGCGAAAGGGTGTGGGACGTAAATTGCACAGATTGACTGGCAGTGCGGCACCATCAAACTCACACAGGAACAGCACAGTAGATGGATGCATTATTACGGTTCATTCGTCGGTTCGTGGATTTGAGAACAACCAAAATTGAAATTAAGATGGGAGATTGAATTGATCCGGACTGGTGTGAGCCTGCATCGATTTTATGATGGTAAAATACTACTTTGAAGTATTTTGAAAGTTTAGTAAGGAAGAAATGTTGACTTTGATGGAGTATCATTCAAATAGTATGTTTTAATTGAATACATTGATGCAAATCATTCTTCAACGCTTCACATTAAAATTTTAGTTACGACTGGAGTGACAAATATTAGGAACAACCTGGAAAGTTATTCCCATTAGAGGGTGGAATGAAAAGGTTCAAAAATCATTACACCTAATCGAAGAGGGTATTCTGCTGAAAGGGTTTGGAATGTCGGTTCGATACTGCAAAGTTATATTTTTTTTTTGCTATGCAAAATTCAGAGTCATATTGATTTGAGGTAACGCAGAAGATTTTTTTGTTTCCATTCTACGCTCTGAAGTATCCTTGAAGAATATGGCTTTTTAGCTTTATAAAAAAAATATGTTTGATCAGATGGGCTAGGTAGTCTAGTTGATAACGCTTCAGATTGGTATGCAGAAGGTATCTCTACGTCCGCTCCAGAGACATGTTCTCCACCATTTGGAAAATTTGTATCATAGCAGAAGGTACTGAGATCAATCTCTGACCCGTCCTTTTCCTCCTGCTTTGTATTTTTTAAATATACTTTCTCTCTTTTTTATACATATAAAACCCATGTATGTATACTCACATGTTCATAGCCAACAGAAACGGATTCAATTCTTATGAAAATGCGTGCTAAACTTTAATTCTGATTTCTTTACTCTAGAAAATAACATGAAACGAGCTCACCTGACTAGAAGAGAAAATCAAAATTATTACAGGTTGTGTTTTATTATGATGATTTCTGTAACAACGGCTGTTATAAAACATGTATCGTTAGTAGCTACAATACCAAAAATTCGTACAATGCTCTCTATAATATGAACAAAAGTATAACAAAATGTGATATAATCATTAAGCCATTCCACAGAAAAACAATATAGTGCAACCCCGATTGTCGTGAAACTTGGTGGGTCGTAGTTCTTCGAAAATAATTAGACCCGTATTTTTTATTTCATCTTTAGGGTGACCTATTAAAATATATGACTTTCTATGTGTAAAATATCATATCTCAAAAACAAAAAACATACATCTCTGATTTTTTGATATGTTACGCATTCTGATAAAAATATAAAATCAAGGTACGTAAGAAAAAAAACTTGAAAAAATGCATATTTTTTAAGCCAAAACACAATTTGATTCCTTCAACGTATTTTTCATTAAAACTACAATTCAATTGCTTTCAAACAATGAAATAATAAGTTTAAAATCGGTCAACTGGTTCAAAAGTTATGATTTTTTTTAATTTTTTTAGTTTTTAAAAATCTTGATTTTTTGGACCACTTTATCTTAAAATTGGTCACCCTAATCTATATAAACAAAAATGGAATGGTGTTTGTATGTCACGAATAGGCTCGGGAATGGGTCAACAGATCGACATGGTTCTTTCACTGTTGTATACCGCCAGGGCTCCGACGTGTTCGTATGAAAAAAATAATTAGAAAAAGTGACCGGGAAGGAAAGAAAAACGGGAAAATCTGAAATTCCATTTTGAGGGGCATTTCTTCATGGAACCGGATGTCAAAAAACTGAGTAGGCAGTCAGGACGACGTTTGCCGGGACTGCTAGTGACGAAATAAAAAAACGCATTAATATCTTGTACCGACTTTTCGAACCCTCTAAGCAGAATGCCCTTTTCGAATGAGTGTAATCAGTTTCGTACCTTTTAATTCCGCCCTATGTTGCTTATCCTTTGACAGATACGCGTATTTCGACTACCACTTGTAATCTTCCTCAGTGTCAGTTATCCAAAGTGGATAACTGACACTGAGGAAGATTACAAGTGGTAGTCGAAATACGCGTATCTGTCAAAGGATAAGCAACATAGGGCGGAATTAAAAGGTACGAAACTGATTACACTCATTCGAAGCACTAATATCGTTTTTCTATGGAATGGCTGCATGACAATATTATATTCATCTTTATTAGATTAAACTTGCTTCATCATAACATAATTATAACAAGTTATGTTATCTACTTCCAAATCTCTTGGTTCGACTGAACAAATACAAATAAAATAAACTTTTTCGCGATGCAGAAGAAATCTGGAACAAAAATTTGTACAAAAAAAATCGTGACCAATACATGACGCAGTTTTTGCAAAAGTCATCAAAAGAATTCCTGAATGAATTGAAGGAAAAAGTCCGAAAAGAATTATTTCATTAATTCATTAAATTTTGTGAGGATTTCATAAAATGCCTGAAAAAATTCAAGGACAAATCACAGCAGTAGTTCTGAGAGATATGCCAGAAGAAACCCCTGGAAAAGTTCTGTAAGAATCCGTGGAAGAATTGAATGGTACACTCCGGAAAGAACACATGATATATATTGAGGAATCCCTTAAATAATTCGAGAAAGAATCCTCGATTTTCCAAATAATCCTTTGATCGAATCTCCGAAGAAATCCTGAGCTCTCGAAGGCCTGGGCAATGAAAAAAAAATAACTGAATTGATATGTTAATTATTCAGTTGTTTTTTTTTCTACCCGGGGATTTGAGAGCTTTTTTGTGCTAGGTTATTTTTCAGTAATTTCTCCACGAATTCAGTAGCCTTTTGGTATGTTCCTTCTGGAGTTTGTTTGACAGTCTCTGACAGAATATTTAAGGGATTTTTTTGAAAAAAGGAAAATAAAAGAAAATTCTGGCGGGACATTTTCTAATTTACTTGTAGGCAGCTAACAATAATCAATATGATCGTTACATCGTGAATCAAACGCTCAATTTGCACTCATCACTTATTAAGCTCGTTTCAGTTGAAACTGTCTATTCTTAAATTTAATTTTAAATTTAATTTTTAGTATGTAGTACTAAATATACATTTATTTTGTCCCCTTCCTCGTAATAATCGTACAAGTAGTAGAGTGCGGGCACCAGTTTTGGCCAGCCTAAGGCAAATAGTTTTTTTTATAAAAATAGCCAAATATCCTATGGAAACTACCAATGTGTCAAATGAAAGGTATCAATCTACACGGAGAAACTGAAAAACTCAAAATTAGGTACTTTTAAACTCAATTTTGAGTTCTTTTTCATCTCCCTTTTCATGCGCTCTTTCTATTGTTGTCAGAGAGTGAAGAGAGAAACACCCCAACTTTTGCAGTTCCGTGCGTCAAGCCAAAACTGAGTTTCTAGCACAGTACTCAAATTTGAGTGAATACAACCTAGTCAAAATTTCGGTTGAGTTGAAAAAACTTAAAATTAGGTATTTTTTTCACATGGAAGCAAGCGGGAACAACCCAACAAAAACATCGATTTCATCAACTCAAAATTGGCTTGACGCACGCAACCCCGAAGTTGGGTGGAAAGAACCCACTTTTGGGTAGTTTCGTCTCTCCGTGTATATTTTGTTGGAAAAATGTTGATTTTTGTATTAAAAGTGACACTGGCGAAAATAAAAGCTCAGCGTCAGTTTTGGTCATATTCTCAACTTTGGTTTCTATTATGGCCAATCACGTGTATTTCTTATGGGAGTGGCCAAATTAGAAGCACCCTGGCCAAAATAGACACAATAAACAGCTCTCATTGTTTTTTAAGGATTTTTTTTACTTTCTTCCAGTTTTTATTTAAAATGTATGGTTTTCTCAGCTGTAATTATCATATTATATAAAAATCTAGTAGTAAATAATAAATTTATGCCGATTTAGATCACAACAGGCTGAATATCGCACTATGGCTAAAACTCCGGACTGGCCAAAACTGAAGCTTCTACCCTACTTCTTATGAGATTGGCCAAATTAGAAGCACCCTGGCGACATAGGGTTTTGAACTACTTCGGCATCCTCGTCAATTTCCGACACCTCATAGCAAAACAAATCAAAATATCACTTGCTGCATATTTTCCCAACGCACTTTCGTGGGTAATCATCTCCCGTAACATTTCCGCAACGGGATCCACTGTCAATTGGCTGAACATTCACTCTGAAGTCGCACAAGTGCTCAAAACAATTATCACATGCAAGCGAGTGCACTTCGTCAGCACAAAGATGGGTGCCGAAGTGATTTCCCATATGACTTTGCTGGAATTTTGGCACTGGTGCCAAGAGTTGGCGCTGGACTAGATGCAGTAAAAAATCAACTTTCCGGCAGAAAATCTTCACAACAATCACTGTTAAAAACAAGTTCACGCAATAAGGTATCTGATTCAGATGAAAGAAGTCTAGTCTAATCTAGTTTAGTCTAGTCTACACGTACACAGCCATTCATTAAAAGAATCCTGGAAAATGATAGAATCGAAAACTGCTATCATTTTTCTTGTCATTATTAATGATTGCAGCACATCATAGATGCATTAAAGCGGCCAGGCCCCTACTGTGCAGCGTTTTTGATTCAACAATGAAGCTATTGAGTGGGGACATCTCGTACCAACCTCTCAGCTTAAATTAAAACAACAAATAAACGTGAAAAACGGTGGGGGCGATGATGCTAAGAAGGTTAATGTCTCCCTTTGGTCCTTGGTCCTGGGGTGGAACACAGGTATTTGGTCCGTATCATGGCCCTTACGCCTAGGCTTAAGCGCCTTTACTCGCTCTTTGAAAAGAAACTAAAAATTATGGCCAGGGTTCGTTAATTATATCTCTCCGACGCAATGTACAATCACCACTGGACGGAGAAAATGCAATTCTATCCGATAGTGGTTGTTGGTGTCCTGATGAGATATGATCTACAGCTATGGGAGAAGATATTGTGTTTAAGATCAGTTACGTCCTTTTGAAATGTTGGTGCTGATATGCATGGGAATATTATCGCCTTGACTGAGAGTAATATGGATATCTATAGACATATGGAATCACAATACAATATACTTTTAATTGAATTTGTTACACCGATGTAATGTTTGCTTTCTACAGGCCCTAAGAACACCTACCGTATATTGACGTAATGACCAATTTTGATACAAAATGCACTCCACCGATATTTATATGGATGTATACTACCAAATTTTAATATTATTTATGATAATTTTTTGTTATTGATGCCTTTAATTCACGATTCTATTATGAAATGTGGTGTTATTCTATAGAAAACTCGATTTTTTAGATATTAGGCCCTTTAAAAGGGCGTAACTCGAAAATTCGCCCAACGATGATTTCCAAAATTTGTCCAGAGGTGTAGGATAGATAAATGAAGAGAATGGCGTTTCAGGTTTTGATGGTATATTTTATTTTATAATAACGGTAAATGGAGCACCGTGGCTGTATTTGTTATCTCAAAGTTATTGAATAACAAACTAATAACATTTCCTGTTATTAAATGTTTCATTTATTCGATGACTTCATAATGTAATACCAAATCTTGTTCTTCGGTTATTTTCGATGCTAAACCAAGAAATACCACATCAATACCAAACTCTCCTCAAATACCTCCAACAGTTATTGTAGTGTTCTCATAAAATTTTGTAGAATAACGCAGCAATAACAATTTTAGGTATAAGATCACATGTTGCTCTTCGCATGGTATTTGTAAGGTATGCCCTTCTCCTCGGGACAGCACTGTTAGGACTGTATTGATTAGAGGGCAGCTTCCTAGGCTCGAACCCGACTAACAATCGTTTATTCACTAGCACATCAAGTCCCTTCTGTCCATACTGCGGTGCTCTTGTCTTCCTTTAAACTTATTACTCACTAAATCTCCATCTACTGTTGCTTTTTATCAAAACATATCGAGCCGCGGCATACACAATAACATCTGAAAGCAGCAAATTTCTCCGCATCGAACGATCACGAACGCTGTCTATAGGTTGTCTGAACACTGTTTTCCTTATTCTCTTCAATGAATCCGGGGACGTCATCCAACCGGAGAAGCAGGAATCATTCATAGTCAGTTAGTCAGTCTCTAAACAATCTTCCTTTTTTCGCCTTCCGGAACAATCACACTTTCACGCACGCAAAAATTATTTGGTTATAGCGTTTTTCCGACCAAATCTCCAGCGGAATCACGAAATAAATACACTGATTTGAGGACAACAGTGTTACCCGAAGTAGGGGAGCTTTCAGATCGTACTCAAATGCACAGAAAACTTCAAAATACACCAGATACAAATTGTCCGGATGGCGTAGCGCTATCATCTTTCTCGCAATTAGTTCGTCGGAATTGAATGGAACGCGAAAAAGATAGAAAACATGACAGCTAACGATAAAAGCAGGCACCCGCCGTATCTGATTCAGATGAAAGAAGTGGACGAAAACTGTCGATTCGTTGTGAATTTAGGTAATGCACAATTTTATTTACCTGTGGTGCCGGAAATGGGGTCGAAAACCCTATTAGAACTACTTTTTAAGAAAAAATATATTTTTCTTGCATTTTATTAATCAAATTCTATGGTTTTCACAGCTTCAATCATTATATTGTATTAGGATCAAGTAGAAAACATATTTTTTGCTGATTAAGATCGCAACAGGCTGAATTACGCACTATGGCCAAACCTCCCGACTGTCCAAACCTGATGCTTCTACACTATTGGGTGATCATTGCTCGTATACAAATTTCTGCAAACATTTAAAGTATTGTCCATTAAATAAAAGCATAACATCTCAGCTTCTAGACAAGATTGTTTAAAACTTTTCTTTTAGAGAAATGACGCAAATAAATATTATTATCAGATAACACTTTCTTGGTTGAAAATAAAATTATATTATTATGACAAATTTGGTTAAAAATGTTCAAAAAATAGCCCTTTTATCAGCACGAAAACAGTTTCTGGCGTCAATATGATCCCTATATTTCATCCCTTCAAGAATTCCTAGTGTTCCATAAAAAAATACAAAAAAATATTGAAAAAGTTCTTTAGAATTTTCATAAAAAAATGTAATTTTTTAAAAACCTAAGCGATTTTTTTTAGAAAATCGAAATGTTCCACAAAAATGCTTCACATATGTATTACAGGGTTGAATGACTTTTTGAACATCGATTTTTTTTTTGGGACAGCCACCATTCGACTCGTGCTAAAAATATAATTTTGCAGCTTCCTTCCTTAATAACTAGAGTAAAAGTCTACTTCGTCATGTGCGCTAATTCCCGTCACATCAGACGGAAAATAGTTAATCATTTTAGATATTCCGTCTTACCTTTGTTAATGTCTCATTAAATAAAAGCAGATATTGGCTATCGGTAAGCAGCCTCTTTAGCACTAGAAATCGAATAATTACTCAAAATTTCACTCCTCGTACGACTTCACATTTTTCTTGTTTTGCGTCTGCCGGGAATTGGATTAAGGTTGTGCCCGAAATAGACGTGGACTTGACGGAAATAGAATTCGACGGGGCAATTATTCAATCTTATTTTCTTATATTTAAGGAAATTGTAGTTCTTTCACAATATTTTAATACATGATATAGAAGCTTATTTATGAATTAATAAATGATACACAATTGGCCATGAGACGTTAGAATCCGGGCTTGCTTCTTCTTCTTCTTAGCCAACGTCCCATCTGAAGCAAAGCCTGCTCCTCATATCGTAAACGTATGCTAAAACTTGTGAAGTTTTCCTGAAATGAACAACCAGAGTTAGTTTGTAATCCTCTAAAATTCAAATGACACTCATAACCTACATCCCAACCCCAAAATGTCAATCGATCATTTTGCGCAATTTGAAGTGATTCAATCCAATTTTAAGATTAAAGATCCCGAGGAAATGTAAATGCGCCTTTGCTTCTACCCTCGCCCGCTCACGCGGAATGCTTTAATTGAACCTAAGTATCGTATGCATCGTGTGTAATTGCGATTTCCCTCCAAACCTCAAGTCACCGTTGCGTTGTTGGCAGGTCTGCTGCTGCATCGATTTATGACTTTTGATGGCTTGCCTCCGACACAGGCGTCCGCACTTCAATCACGTTCGGACCGTCGTGGGTCCTAGATGTACCACCGACCGACACTAACTCGTTTACCACCATCTATTGTGTACACGGTTGAAGAACTATAAAAGCCACGTTCCTAGGACACATATGTATTACATTAGGACGGTCGGTTGGTCGGCTAGAACTGCCCCCGATCATGCAACCAACCACCAAACCATTGATGGCGAAGGCGGCGTTGATGCGATGCTTGGTGGTGCAACAGCAGAAGCCAAAAAGTCGTGATTTGTGCAAACTTTTAATTAGATTCCTTACGAAATGCACCGGTGCGGTGGTGCTTGGGCTGCTGCATTCTCGGGGATGTGCATTGATCTTTGCTGATGGCCTGGGCACCATATTCCAAATGTTACCGGAGAGTTGCTTGCTGCTGGGAGCGTCGGTCGGCCACCTTCTCGTCAAAGGTAGCAATTTTCAATCGAAGGCACGACGTCCGACCGTTGAGGCACTCTAACGAGTTTAGGGATATACATGGGTACTAACTAGTGTGCCTTAAAACAACAATAATGGCTCTTTCTGGGTAAGTTTCTAAATGTCAGAAGTGGTAGAGAGTGTGATGGAAAGGTCAAACCGCTGTTGGGATAAGAGGGGAGCTTGGCTGAGGTTGCTTCTGCGACGAAGAAGCGTTACTCACGATGCAAAAGGTCCATTGTTCTTATCACACACACACGGATTGGGCCCGTTTCGTATTCATGAATAGACGTAGGGCTCGATACACAGTAAAAATCAGTTGTGTTCGACGATACAGTTCCAATTCAAATGGATTGTAAGGGGTTTTGAAGATAAAAGGTTCTGTGACGGATTTCAATCCAAGACTAGGTTTGGTAGAGAACCCAGGCCAAGTGGTTACTTTGAAGTCTCAATATCTTCAAGTAAACATTATTATTCGTATTTTTTTTTGCTGTGTATTATGGAGAACACGCCTATCGGTAAGGAACAACGTCAGTGAAGATGATGATTATTAATTTAGAACCAGCTTTTCTGTGCCGCAACTTTCCAACCAGTTTCCCTCGGGAGTGAAACTGGGTTGAAAGCACCACTGGAGCAGGCGAGATATTAATTGCATGCTATACTCATCACATTAATCCCCTTCAAGAAGACAGTACGGCGGACGTTGCGATGCGCGTTCAGCGAAAGAGACCCCATGGTCGTAGGAAGGTTCCTACAGCTCTACACACCAGAGGGCATTACGTTACGTAACTTTACGTCTATTATGTGTCGACTTGCTCAGCTGCGGTCTTCGATGCCCGGCCACATTCTCGGCAGACATGCAGCAAGCAGGAGGGCAAAGTGCACAACTAATGACTTGGCATGCGATGCTAAGACCAGCAAGGATGCAACACAGGCATTTCATATGACACAGTTCCTGTTGGTGGTAAATGTTTGTGCTTAGTTGGATTGCAAAATCCCTACTATAATCGAAATAGGGTGAATCGTCGGCTTTAACTTGAACGCGTTCTGTTGACTAAGGCGGACCTGGCGGACGGACCTGGGATCGAGCCAATACCAAAAAAACTCACAAAAATGCTTGCAAAAATGTTTGTTCTTCTTTCGGAAGGGAAGTAAAACTGTGTCCCGAGTCCAGAGATGAACTAGCCAAGGGCTGAAAAGCTCGTTAATATAGATACAAATAAAGAACTTCAATCGCTTGGAAAGCTTTTCATCGTAATGTTCTTCTCTAACCAAACATGATGTTAAAGCTGTTTAAGCTCAACCTAGAAATCGACGCTCATCTAGGTTTTAGCACTTCACCAGCATAGCCCACCAAGACCCCCTGAGCCATTGCAATGGCTGGAGACCCGCCATTGAACGCGATATTTATTTATCACGCCACACGCGCTCCCATTGTCGCCGTTATTAATAGCAGCAGTGTGTTTACGTGGTGCTATGATGCCTGCTGCTGTTGTGACTGTTGAGTTAGGTTAGGGAATAAAAAAGTCCCCATTGGGTGGTCGTCGTCGCCATCGTCTGCCGCGTTTACTTCAACCAGCTGGGTTCGGCCCTCTGCTGCACTGACTGTGGCTGTGAAACCGAGATCGGATGACATTTCAGATTCCCCACTGGCTCTGGCAGCATCCGAGAGCGCACAACAAGTGCCTCGGAGAGGGGGCTCGGAGGCAGGGCAGGCTCTCAATGACAATTGAAACATGATCTGCGATTCGGAGATTCGAATACTGCGGGCCCAACAACTGCTGAACGTCGCGTCGTGGGCTTTCTCGCTCGGATTGGGTGTGGGAGTTAGTCACTCCTTGATGTGAGATTTATGGGTTTATTAATAGACTGTTGGCTGTTGGAAATTACTCTTTGTCCGTGGGTAAATGTTAATTGTTGGCATAATGATTGGGACACAATGGTTGAACATCGTCGACGGTCGAGGAGACTTCGACGGGTAAATGTTCAACGAGAAACATGTGTAGATTGTAGTTTAATTGGCAGTTACTGCAAAATATTGTACAGTAGTTCCCAAATGTTATTTAGCTACAGTTTGCCATAGCCTTGCTTGCTGGGCTTGGGAAACAATGAAACGTCTCTGAAGGGTCTCAGATTTTCATGAAACTTTTTCTACAGGCAGGGTTCATGGATATATGAAAAAAAAAAATAAGAAAAAATTAGGGCCGCCTATTTTCCCGGAAAACTCAGGTGGATTTTTTTTGTTTTCCCCTGACACTACTTACTTTGAAAAATCATAACTCAAGAACGAAAATTTACGTTGACAACTTCCTCGAGTGCTGCTTCCATTTGTTTGAATTTTAAACATAAATTCTCCGATATTTTCTCGTTAATTCGGCATTATTGGTGGAATTCTCGTAGTGTTAACTATCCGATCCCTGCTGCCAATAACGTTTGGCAGAAGTCCCAAAGGATTTTCTAATGGATGTCTAACGAGATGCATAACCGAATTTCTAGAAACGCAATTTAGTATGGACCAGAAATATTGAAAAATATGTGAGAAAATTTCAGGAAGGAAAAACTCGTTTGAGAAATTTGACAGTTTTTTTTTTATTTTAAAACCTGTATCGGCAATAATCGGGACACAGAAGTACGTCAGTAGCTCTGTAATGAATCAGTAAAATTGGCCAAATAATTGACTGAGAACTCTGTATGTTTATTATTTGTGCAAAATTTCATAAAAATCGATGCATTACTTTTAACTGTGGATGAAACAAATTGACGTGGTTTTAAGCATTTTGTACAATTATGACTAATTTTCATTCGCATAGTAGATGGTTCTTTTACGCTATAGTTCAAAGTTCTGTGATGATAATTATGAAATTTCGTTAGCAGTTATGATACTTACAGAGACACTTTCTTGCAAAATTTCATCAACTTTGACCAATTGGTTTGAAAGCTACTGGTGTTGATAGGGGTGAGTGTTAGTGAAAATTTTTCGTGTTTTTCATGTGAAATTTTTGCCTATTCATAACTTTTGAATTTCTCTGCCAATTTTCATAAAATTTTCACAGAAGCTAGTTTATTATGTGTATATTATGCCTGTAAAATTTGATGATTATTGGTATATTACTTTCAATAGTACAATCGAAACAATAAAGGGTGCTGACTAATTGCTGTCTGAGAGGCTAAAATCACGTTCAGTCCCAAAATATGTTTCGACTATAAAATTGTTGATACTGCATCGATTTTTTTGAAATTTTGCCCATGCAACAAATGTAGATTGAGAGGTTTGTGTTCAAAATTTCAGCCATTTCCTTTGCCAAATTCAAAAGTTACAGCGCTGACAAGCAAAACTTGGGGCTGTACAAAATTCAATGACGCACATTTTACTTTTTCGTTGCTACAACAAAAAGTACTGAACCGATTCACATGAAATTTTGTAGGTGAAATGAACACATCTTAAGATGTGATTAGACAAAATTTCAGCAATTTTAATGTATCTATTGCAGAGTTACAGCTGTGTTTCTGTGTCCCGAATATTGCGGATACAGGCTTTATATTTCTTTAGAAAGAACATTTTTATGGAACTCTGCTTCTGCTTGTGGTACTTCTCAGGGAATTTCTATTAGAGCAGGCAAAATGTTACAGGCAGAAGTGAATGTTGACGCATTTTCAATTGAATCTATGAAAAAAAAATCTAAAGAGTTTGCCGATGATCTTATTGGAAATGTCTTCAGACGATATCCAGATTTTTATTTTATTGTTTACTCGTTGGCACCGAAGTCTATTTTTGGCAGTACAATTCAAAATATATTGCTGCAAGCTTTAGAAGGAGTTCTTGAAAGAATTGTTGAAAACATCTCAGAAATTTCTGAATTAACATTTGGGCTTGATTCCAGAACAATTTTCAGAAATGTTTCGAAAAAAATAAAAATGTGATATAAAATAGAAATATTGATCATAAGTAAACAAAACTTTCCTTGGTGATTTTTCATGAAATATATCTAATAATCCTTCAATGGCACAAATTTCACAAATGGAGGAGAACTGGCCTCTGGAGCCGGCCTACTAATATTTAATTTGAAGATGAGTGGTAGTTTTACAGCTGAACAGCTTGGTTGCGAGTTTGCGACTCATGTCTAAATATCCCATTCAGTTATCGGTGGAACGTTGGATGAATGCATAGAAATTGGTGAGCTTGTTCCATGCTATTGTTTTGATGCTAATCTTGAGTTGGATACTCCCTGTACGTGCATCTATTGTATACCAAAATACAAACACAAATTTCCTTTTTCCTGTCTATTTTCTCCTTTTTGGTGTAACGTTCCCACTGGGACAAAGCCTGCTTCTCAGCTTAGTGTTCATTGAGCACTTAACCATTTGGAGACGGCCTTTCACCTCTCTAGATGCAACCTCGCTAGTCTAGAACACGTTTGTGATGGTCGATTTTCTCGGCTGGGCACATACGACCCATCCGTCTCCAAAGGGTTAAACAGTTATTAACTGAGAGCATCCTTTGCTAATGAACATTTAGCATGTATATCGTGTGACAGGCACGAAGATACTTTATGCCCTTGGAAGTTTAGAAAATTTCCTTTTCGACAAGTTCCTAAACCGACCGGGAATCGAACCCAGATATCCTCAGCATGGTCTTCTTGAATACCTCGGGCGTTTACCGCTTCGGCTCTTTGGGCCATCATGCGATAAAACAAGTTAAAACTGGAAATTCCATTGTTTACCCAACCCGCGTCTGCAGGAGCAGTCTTCATTCAGACAAACTCCGTTGATCCATCAGAAAACAAATTAACAAAAGCAAACTTTCCTTCCCACCCAAAAATTGATCCACGAAAATTTACACACAACCATGTCACCCAACCCAGCTCGAAAGTTCAATACCCGTCGTCCACACCCTCTCTGGGTTGGAACTTTGATGCAAGCGCGATAAAAGCCACCCACACCCAAACGAACTCGACCTCGCTTCTCGCTGGTGCTGGTGCTGCTGCTGCACGCTTACGGTTACTTTGGGGGGCGAAAGTGCCCCATCCATTCCACACGACGACAACGACGGAACTTTCGAGCTGCACGTGCGCCTGAATCATTGCAACACCAGCCAGCCAGCAGCAGCGAATGTAATTGAATCCCGCTAGCTCTGCTGGAGGAACAACACGACCACCCTGCAGAAACAAAATAATACTCTGTGCACCACGTTCCTGGCACTCTGGCAGCAGGAAGTTCCGGTGGATCCCTCCTGTCGCCTTCCTGTTTCTTTCCCTTGGGACCTCCTTCACGTCCCGTGATAGTGGAATGTACATTGTACATGGATGGCGGTCGAAACGTGCAGCGACATTATGGCAACTCTAGCTACGACCACATGAAATGTGGTCGCAGGTGCAGTGTTGCCAGTTTTATGGTCAATGTCAAAGTTGTTATTTTTTGTCAAGTTGGAAAAACTGTGTGAAAACTAAAATGATTCTGGTAAAAGAAAGAAAACACAAGGCTAGAGAAATGATTGTCTTCTAAAACATCTTTACTGTCATTCTTGATGTGATGACGATCTGTATGCAGCTGCCTGACTGAAAATTTTGTAGATTTTGGCATCCGTGCACCCCAGATAGTGCACCGCACCAGAGGAATAAATAAGGAGAGTATGCGACGTGTCCTGAGTAACTGCGGGCTAAATGGGTTAAAAATAATAACAAAATTTCCCTTTGGTTCTTGGTGTTTGTGCACGACTGACGGTTTCTCCGTCGTTATCACCACCGAAAGGAACGTTATTCGAACGTTGCACCCAAATGCCAGATACACGGACACCCGAAAGCATGTTTTTGGGTGGGCTCTCTCCCAAAAACCTAAGTATGTGTTGGTCGTCGTGTACGTGTGCGTCAATAACGCAATCGAAACTCGAAAAAAAACAACCCCCATGACCTCTTGCTCTCCGTTGGCCTCGGTGGAAGAGCACCTCCAATGTTCTAGAGAAGAGAGAATGACACCCGGAATGGAGTTTGCGCAATTCAGGTGGACAAACCTCAGATGGGATCCATTACGAACAGCGAGAGGAGTTGTTGGACAACGAGTACGCCCGTATCCACTAGGTTGTAATTTCTGTTACAACTCAGTGTTTAGAGATGGAAAAAGTCCTTTGTTAGGGTGTACATTTGACTTCGCTATGGCACAACTGTAAACAAACGTTATTTTTGAAGCACATTTTTAAATATAAAATAGCATTTCATTGAATGTTTTGTGATAGCTCTAACAATTAGGTGTTTTAATAGATAAATCTGTAACAATGTACCCTACTCATGATAGACCCTGAGCGTTATTTCCAATGTAATAACATGGAATGAGCTCACCAATCGATGTTTCATATTACCGTTTATAGAAATGTCAGTTCAATTTTATGACGATCACTGCAACACATATTCACATTACTTTTTTCACTCATTTGACACTACAGGGTGCGGCAGGAAAAAATGCGAAAAGTTCAAGGCACTATTACACGCTAAATGTGGGATATATATGACTATTTTTTCATGACAATGTATCAGTCAATTTCTATATTCTAGCACTGAAAAATAAAAATGAACATATTTGATGTTTAACATGTGATAATGTAAGCCTAATAAGCGGGTATCAATAAACTGCGCGCCCAATGGTCATTAAACAAAATGACTATAACAGAAACAAAATTAGCTTAAATTTGATGAACAACCAGACCACACTGATCAAGAGCCATGTAATTTCACATACTAGATGAAATAAGTACATATATTTGATGATACTGTAGAGAAAATCAAACATTTTGTTTTATCAGATACGAAATTTAGCGACCTGTGTACTTTTCTGCGGTTTGAAAATTCTGATAATCTTCAGCTTCAGGCGCCGCCCTGTAAAAGTTAGTGACCAAAATGGGAAAATTTTTAATTAACTTTCCTAAAACTAGCCTATTAGAGATCATGGAACGTTGAAACATAGATTGGTTTACGTCAAATGGACGAAAACGAGGTTTGAAGTTGAAAAACACTTTCGCATTTTTTCCTGCCGCATACTGTATTAACAATGTACAGTAAATCGGGGTCAAATTGATGATCGGGGTGAAATTGATCATTCACGGACCAAAGTTATATTAGCATATTAGCAATTTGTGCCCATCCTTACGATCGTCAAATTCAGCCTCGTGGAGCCTCGTAGCCGTGCGGTTAGGGTCACCAAGCTTATAATCGCACCATACTATGGGGTGGGGGTTCGATTCCCGCTTCGGGCGTTGAAACTTTTCGTGAGAATAGTTTCTTCCCCGTTTCCATTGGTGCATGCTCCGTTTGTCCGTTGTCTAGTGTTAAGTTTAAAACAGTCTGTACAGCCGAAAGCTGAAGACGTAGTCCGTGTCTTTTAAAATTCTTACCTAATCTAGTTCATAGATGTCTAGAGATAAGTGCGGACTTTTCAGTTGGTTAAAAAAGTTAGTCTTGTAATACTTTTTAATGGTTTTCAATGTGTTTCTGACATAGCCAAAACAGTTGGCACTAAAGGTGCCATTAGACTGTTTGTCCTTATGACAAATATTTGCCATTGAAGTCCGACATTTATCCAAGGTTGCTATGATTCACGTTGTGTTGGTCATTTGTCGGGCTTGTTTGGCCAAATATTTTTCACGTCTAATGGGACCTTAAACACTAGGAGAACCAGTAAACTTTCTGTGTTCACAAGCTTGCTTGTGTGATGTGGTGTAGTTATTCTGGATCAGTTTCAAAAGTTTAATGTTTTGTTGAAAAAGTGATTTAATGTTGTCGAAGTAGTTTATTTCAAAGGAATTTGCATACCTTCAGGCGTTTAATAGCCAAAAGTTAACTAACTTTAAGTATAAATTTGTTTAAAAATTCTGTCACGTAGTCTCATAGAGATCCACTCGGTACTGGTTTTGCAGAAATTCGTTTGCCAATATTTGAATTGCTCCAAATGCAATTATCAAAAGTTGTTTTAAATTGTTGTCAGCTACGAGGAAATCGAAATTTTCGTTAAAATCAACCGTGAGAAAGAGGGTCAAATGATAGTATAAATATCGTGTGTTGTCTGTGATTGTTCAGTCTGTGCAAGCTCTGGTTTAAGACGGTTTAGTGTATTATTTTAATGGTTGTAAAAATATCATGGTGTCCAGTAAGACTTTTTTGTCGGGCAATGCACTTCTAGGTGGCAAAGTTCTGGTAAACTTTTGTACACCTATCAAGTTTCTTGACAAACTCATAAAAATATCTGACGAAATTGAATATTCTCAATAAGTACTTAATGAATTTCATTTAAAATGTTGGGTTTTGGGAATACCTTTGACGGATCATCGAGGTAATCGTTTCTACATTTTTGATCTGAACGAATTCCAGGCAGGTACTTTCCTCCTTTTGCAAAGTCTTGGGAAAATTCTTAGGAGATTTCTCCTCAAAGCTATTGTTCATTCCAGGCACGATCTAATGGAAGATTTTTCTCGTGAAACGTGATGCTAGCCACACTGCCTCTAAAAATATCGATGATTTCATCAATGTTTTATAACTAACCAGTATTATAGATTGATGATGCTCACGAACGGATATTCGTACAGGAAATAGTGTAGTAAACTAAAAAATGTCATGACACATTACCATGACATTTTGTGATATGTCCAATTGATTCTTTGAATGAAGTTTCCTTGAATCCTCTTACTTCTAATACCTATCTTGTATAGTATGCGGACTTGTTTGTGTCCAGAATATAAATGTGGTGTGATCCAACTACGGCAATAAATGGCAGTGACGTGTAATTTCTGAGAAAATGCCTGAAAATCTGTAATCACAATTTAGTATAGGGTATATGTACCATTCCTTGGCCTAATTTGCAAGCCGCCTTGACAATTTTGACCATAACTCATGAATTAATAGCACTAGAAATAATATGTTGACCCTATTACACACTCTAGGCGATGCATGTTTCACCAATTGGAAGTAAACTAACGTAAATAGTCAAGAATTTACTTAATAAAGATAAAAAGATTCGATGCGATGGCATGCAACGTTGGTCTATGGTACAAAAATTGGCCTATTAGTGGATACAACGTTGGCCTATTGCTTTCCATGCACTAAAACCACTTATTATCTCATTTTTTCAATATTTCTGCTGAAGAATTATCTCTATTTGTTCACCAATCTTACATTTAAATAACATTTTTGGAGCCATATTTTCAAAAAACAATAAATAAATCACTTAAACTAAAGTTCTTTCTTAATTTAATAAAGAAAACAACGCAACCCTATTATTGTGTTATATTTTTACAGTCATCGCACACAAAATCTTTCTTCCTGTTCGTTCTTTCTGGTTCTTACGCAAGCAATGTTGTTGACGTCACTTTATAGGTGTTTTTGACGTCACTTTACTGATGGGCCAAGATTTGGGTACATAGTGAAAAAAATGTCCTCAATATTCGGCCCACATTCAATTTGTAAAGTAGTTATCATACATTGAAAACAAATGCACAAGTTCAAAATAGCGGCTTTGACCGTCGCATCAAATGTTCAGTTATTGAAAACTAACTTCGAAATGTTCCAGAATCATGCTTTTTATGAACATGTGTATAGACTACCCACTAAGCCGAATAATCATGGCATCTACAAAAGGTAAACAAAGTGACATTTTCATTCAATTTTAATGCTCCAAAGTACTAAAATTGAAACGAAATGTTACAGTTATTTAGCGCATAGCTTTTCCGATCTCCAGTTATGCGTGTTTGTATGAGTTTTTGGTTTATATTGAGATAGGCCGAACGAGGGGACTATGCCAATGAAGCATCCCGATACCCTATCCCATTGCAAAAAAAATGTAGTAGTTTTTAAGATGTTTTAGGTGCAACTCTTTTGAAAATTTTTGTATGGAAATCATGCTAATAATCTGAAGTAATCTTTTGATGAATAACCGATTCATTACACGTGCAAAATTTTGGCTTATTCCAGAAAGACTTTCCCCATAAAAATTATATGTCGAATGCATGTGGAATTTCTTGAAGCATAAGTGGGAGTAATCTCTGATGGACTTCTGCTTAAGAACTACGTTTGCGAAATTAAAATAAATGATCAAATCAATGGAGGTCTTCATAGATCTCAATGGCTAGGTTATTTTTCAATAAAAATCTTGATTTGAGAATTTACGAACTTCTTGCAACCCCAGCCAACACGCGATCGCATATGCTGTTGAAAATAATGCTAAAGTAGAGGCGATATGCGTACATTTTACACGCGGTTAAATGGAAGAATGTACGCATATGGCCTCCACTTACGCATCCTATTCTACGTCATAGAGACTTTGTGTTGGCTGGGACGTATTTGGTAAGACATTAGAAGCACCATACAAGCAAAGCAAGCCTTCGTTAGATTTGCACTTCGACACCTCCCGTGGCGCGTCGATCATCAGCTTCTTCCGTATGAACAACGTTGTGCTCTTATTCGTTTACCAACTCTACAGCAACGACGAGTACAGCCTCAACGTTTGTTCATCTTCGATATCTTGAAAAACAACATTGACTGCCCCGCTATTTTGGACATGCTTCGCATCAATGCTCCGGTAAGGATGACAAGAAGATACGATTGTTTCCGGCTGGCCGGGCATCGCACTCAATATGGCCTGAATAACCCTCTAAATGTGTGTTGTTAACGTTTTAATGAAGTGTACCATTTGTTCGATTTTAATGTGTCCAAGAATGTATTAAGAATAAGAATTAGTTTTTGATAATTGTCTTCAAGATTTTTAAAGTAGAAGACGGACTTGGTGGTCTAGTGGCTACCGCTTCTGATTCGTATGCAGAAGGTCATGGGTTCAATCCCTGGCCCGTCCTTTTCATCCTACTTTGTATCTTTCTATCCACTTTCTCTCGCTCTCTCTTCTCTACTTATACAACTCATGTATATTCATAGGTTCATAGCCATCGCTAGAACCAGAAACGAATTGGAAAAAAGTCGTTTCCCTCCCTCCCAACTTCCACTTACAGCATAGTGTATATATAACGCCTACAAGTTATGCAACCAAAGCGTACTGTGCCGCTTGACCTTATTCACCTTATTCACCACACAATCTATCACGAACACTATAAATAACCCCTATCCATGGATCGCATCACCGACCCAACGGTGACTTCCAGATCTCCCATCCTTTTCGTCTAACAAATACCCCAGTCCGTGCTGGCTGTGGGGATGCAGAGGTGATCTCGGTCTTTAGTAGCAACAACCAGCACACTCTAACATTCCTTTCCCTTCCCAACTGACTATAAGGACGTGGCCGGCGCCGTTTTTGATCAAGAATGTATGAGCTGCTTAAATTGCACTTCGAGAATAAGTGGAGTGTCCCAACCCTTATTCATTTGGATCTCAGTGCAATGGTACCAGCTCAGATTAATCACGGAGGAGCAACCATTGACATGTATAGTCAGATTTGATCGTTTTTTTTTTTATCGATTGTCTTCAAGATTTTTAAAGTAGAAGACGATTAATAAATTAAAAAAAAAAACTGTTGGTTTTTATCACGGTTTTCAGAATCTTTTCAAAACTAGTAACACTTCAAAGTGTTGTCTAGATAAAGAATTAATAAATTTCTATCAAAAATGTTGTTTTATATGAAATTCTTGCATAAAATCCTGTTTGAAGATGAACTAGCCCAGTAGAAACCTGTTGTTTGATGTTTCAACCTCAATATTGTCGGATCAAAAACCATATTATTCAGAAGTAACACATAATAAAAATTGTATATTTATTTGTGCCATATCTACATGATTGATACATAATATCAGAACACTATGTTCACTATATGGCGACCGTGACCTAGTAAAAAGTAGCTTATTTTATTAGACAAATTATTTCACTGTTACTATAAAAACAAAATTTACGTAACCAAATAGTTCTCTCATTTCTTCTTTTTTTCTGGCTTTATGTTTCTACTGGAATTTGGACTGCCTCTCTTCAGCTCTTCGCCTCTTTGCAACTCTTCAATATTCTTTGAGCACTTCCACAGTTATTAATTTAAGTGTTCTGGACTGGCGATTTCAAGCGGTTTCCCCTGTGTGTCCTTTGTCTAATATTATGTTTCGTTAAATCTGTACAGCTGCTCTGATTGAAGACGATGTTGCTGGAATTTTACCATTTTGTAACCTGGTAAAAATCCTTAATTAGCTGACCAAGCTCATCAGAAAAAAAATCAATACAAATCATTTGTACAAACCTTGATGAGAGAGCTCGATTTCTCATTTACTAAAATCGAGAGATATGAAAGAATCCATAATCAATATTGTCATGTCATGCCATGTAGATGAAGCGTGGTAAGCACGCGAGTATTCGGCAAGACTATGCTGAGGGTGACAAGTTCGTTCTCCGGTCCAGGAACTATATTAGTTAATGAGGACATATCTCTTTTTGTTGAAAAGTGCCAGTCGAAGAGGAACAAGTTTTGCTTCGTTCGAAAAAAAAAAGTTACTTTTCAAGCACTGGTCTAAGTATTCCGTCAGAAAATTTTCAAGAATCTTACGAGAAGTCTCTCCATGATTCCTCAAGCAAGAATTCTGCTTACCGAGAACTTCAGCAATTCTCTTCGGTAGGGAGTCGTTTGGGAAAGCACGAAAGGTAAATTTTGCATACGCAATTGTTTCATGTTTGATAATGAGCAAACGAATAATTTCGGCATGAAACGTGCTCACCAAATTAAGTAAAGTGAACCTTTACCTTCTGAACATTAAATAATTGAAACAAATACTTCTGCAATCCATCCTATTGAAAAGTAGTTTTAAACACCAACAAACATTGTTTTTTTTTTTCTTGTAGTGAATCTGACAAGAATTTCCAGATTACCAACGTACGCTACCTTATATTTTATGGTTTGGGATAAAATGTTGAAGAACGATTATGCGGAATCACAGCTGTAGACTTCTGAGATTTTTATTACCACCAAAGACTCCCGCTCTAACCAATCATACCGGACGAACGCTAAAAACCCAAAATCCATCTTCCACGTTTAATCCTCCATTCGGATGACCGACCAAATTAAAGCACCGTCATTTATCTGCACGGGAAATATACGTAGAACTGTATAGAACTGCGATTCGTTATTTTCTGCCTCCCCAGTTACGGCTATAATTCTCGTTTATTTCGGAACACGACGACGACGACATTCACTCACTACTGCGCTTGGTCTGGGTTTGCCGACCGAATGGAATCCCATAAAGCTGGATTATGAATAAGTATCAACAAAATGACGTTCCTCGCTTATTTTTCTTCTACTTCTATTTCATCGAAGAGCTTTGACCAGGATTATCGTTTTGGGTTGAAGTACGACTGCCGGGAAAAAAGTGCTGCCCTCTGTCACTGATGCTGCTGCACCACATTAGTCTACCGCTTCGGAGGGACCGAGGATGGAGGCAGAAATTCAATTTGATACCGAAGAAGATTATGGGTCGACTTTGCGTGCTGCCCCCGAACGGCTACCGCAGTCGATGTGGACGTCCTATCTATGTTTCGCCTTCCGTCCGACTTCTGATAAGACGCGATGTAGAAGGTCGAACTCCGTACCTCCTTCCGAATGCTGGAGCCTGGAATAGTATACGATGGGGTAATGTATGCGTGACCTGTGATTCAATACCCTTGTCTCTCTGTTGGGATTCAGGCTGGAACCGGAAATTACAATCAATCGGTATCAATCGAGTAGAAGCGGGTCGTCGTTGCGCACTGACTGGATAGAAAAGCGTAATTCCAGTTGATTACACCCTCCCGGTGCTTTGGTTGATTGGAATGTGGAATCGCTTCGAATGGGATAGGGTTACCCCAAGATAGCGATGTTTGCGATCTTGAAAAACGACGGATAATAGTCAGAATGGCAATGAGGTTGAATTTTGTCATTCGTGGGTCCCGAGATGATCTAACTGGCGGCTAAAAATCTCGTTAATATTATTAAAAAAAAAGAAAGGCACGGATCAGGGTTTGGACCCAGAGTCTTCTGCATACAAATCAGACACCGTTGCCATTAGACCACCAAGCCCGTCAGGTTTTTTTTTTTTATTTGTTTGATGCATTATAAATAAATAAGCTATATAGGCAGGTTGTTTTCTGAATCTAACATTTAGATTCATGTTATAATTATATAACACGCAAAATGTACAATAGCTCCACCATGAGAAATAGAATTTTTGTCCACGTAAACAAAATTCTTACTCTGAAAATCTTAACCAAAATTAACTACTCTTTATCTGTTTTGCTGCAGAGCTCGTAGCAAATTAAACGTCTCATAAAAATAGCAAAATAACGAAAACACTATCTCTTCCCATAATTGTGATTTACACGGCCCAGAAAGGCAACAACAACAACAATCGGGAAAACGGGGAAAACACAGCCCGGGATATACCTTGGCAAACTGTGCTTGTACGAGCTGGCATCTTCTCCGACGAAACGCTCCAGATAAAGGACACTTTAATCATAAATAGCCGTTTTTTACGACTTTTGATTACATTACATATGACATGTTTATTTCCTGGCGCAGCGTCGTTTCCCGTTGCCAAGTTTGCAAAAATGCTCTCCATCCGTTTCCGCCAGGCTCATCGTTGCCCCGAAGTTGTAGTTGTATGTAGTAGTTTCCCTTTGTTCCCAGTTCGGGAGCGACAGCAACACACGCGGGAATGTGTCCCTGCCGCCAACTGGCGACGTTATCCTGAGTGGTGGGCCTCGTCGAGTAAGTTGTGACTCATAAGCGAGATGGTACTTGGAACTGTATGTTAACGTACATACCATTTGGTGTTGAAGTTTCAGGAATCACCACCTTGTTTCCAGAATCCTTTTACTTTCCTGATGCTGGTGGGTGGTGAACAACCACCAATACCATAACTGGAACTCATCCCTTCGGAGATGACACTCAGAGCAAAGAGAGGGAGAGTACTTTGGGGTGACTCACATACTGACGGAAAATTCCAGAGCACCGAGAAAAACAGGTCGTCGGTCGACCAACACACGCACACACACACATTCGGCTCACAATCCGGGACGCATCGTTAACTACTATTGGGATGATGGCAGCCGAACGGTTTTATTTACGTCCCGGGAAATGTGTCCCATTCTGTTTTTGTCACCCGCACGCCGCATGCAGAACCCGATGGCCCCAAGGGAGAAGAGACAAGGAGGCCCTTTTTATTCGGTTCAATAAGCATGATTCGTTCGAGTTGGTCTAATGTTGATGCTGCTCCACTTGGCGACAGGCATTCAGTACAGTCCCCAGGCAGGAGGCGGTTTGGGTTGAATGTGATGTGGCTTTAGTTCGGGTTTCCACTAATGCTCAGCTCTCTAGCCGGCTGAAGCAGAATGGATACTGGGAATTCTTGGACCGGATGGGTAGATGGCAGTTTTCGGAACTGTCCGCCTCCTCTTCGGTAATCATGCTGATGATGGAGCTGGGTGTTTCGTTCGATAGTTTCGCTGGAATTTAGCTTTGTTCAGTTTGCATTAACACGACATTGTTTTGTCTCTTCGAATGGAAGAAATGGTTTGCAGTGTCAATAGCTGACGGGTTGTTTGGATGGAGACAGTGGGCTTTTTCATTAATGGAGTGTTCGATTGAAAGGCGGTGTACATAGTCTGATTGCGTAACGTCATGCGACAGAAATGAGCTTCAAATTATTTGTAAGATACTTCAGAATTTCCAACCTAAGCAACCATTTGAAGTCCAATTAGTTTTGAAAAGGTTATGTTATAGAACTATATGGAAAACTAGTTGTCCCGGCAAACTTTGTCTTGCCGTCTTTTAGTGGTTTGACAGCTTTGAGCTTATTTAAGCACCGCACTCTCGCACTGGTTTGATTTCGATCATGTTGATTTTCTTCCCAGCTCATAAAAAACAGTACTTTATCAATTTTCTAACTTTTTGAGTTGATTTTCGTTACTTTTTATACATATAAACACAGCCACCATGAATACGAACCGAAACGTGCAAGGGTCATGCTGATCGGTTCGGTTGTTCGTGAGTTTTGTTGCCTCAAAGGGGCTGCAAACTCATTTTTATATATATAGATTACAAGCAATAGTCCATTTTACGAGCCGATTTTATGAATGAAATTTTGACCGGAAGTAGCGTCCTAATTGTAAGATCACTTGGAGCAAGGACAACTTTGTCCCAATCCATATAAAGTGGAAACAACGAGGTGTGCGTTGAACAGCGCCAGCGGTTCACAGGAGTTTCCTCTAGGTCCTCGGCGTGATAGTCAAGTATTTCCTCTAGTAAACCGAGTACCGATAGGCGGTAGGTATCAGTAGATCGGCTCCAGATGCACGTTCTCCTCCATTTGGGAAATTTGAGCCATCGCCATGAACACGAGCCTATTCATCATTTACCTGACGGAGAAGGGAAGGAAAAAGGATAGGACACGGGAAAGGACAGGAAAGGGAATAGGATCGTCATACTCGCAAAAGCGTACCACAATGGGTTCACATAGCGTCCTGAAAAAGACACTGTAATATCGCATAAGCGTACCACAATAGGTTCGAACAGCGGCCTAAGAAGGGCACTGTGATAACGCATAAAGCGTTAAGAGAGCCTATAGCTCTTCACCACAGCGGGTCAAGAACAACAGAACGTCCTCAAGATTAAGTTTTCTGAAGTCAGTTTCACTTAATAAGTGTTTTCCGAGCACTCGGAAACGCAATTGCGCAAAAACTGGACAATTACATATTAAATGATACGAAGTTCCATAATCGGATTCACAGTTATCACATGCAGATGAATCAGCTTGCTGAATATTCGCCATGTAATAGCTGAGTCGGCAGTGGCCAGTCAATGCTTTGACCAGCATGCTGCAATTCTGCTTTGACAGATTTGTTAGATACTTTGCCACCCCTAGAGATGGCTCAGTACAATACAATTTTGTTTGACGACATGACTATTCCAGTATTGTTTTTGCTGAGTGGCAGCCCAGGTGTCAATCTGAAGCTTCACCCAACACTTGGATACCGGAATAGCTGGCTCTCAGGGCCAATGAAGTCATGTGATGCTCCAGTGCGAGCTAACTCATCAGCCAATTCATTTCCAGCGATGGAAGAATGGCCAGGTACCCATACAAGGTGCACAGCGTTTGCTGAATTCAGCTCCTCGATTTGAGTTCGACAAGCGATAACTATCTTCGACCTGGAGTTGGCCGAAGCAAGTGCTTTAATAGCAGCCTGGCTATCTGAACAGAAGTATATTACTTTGCTCATTACGTGCTGCTGAAGTGCTGGATTGCACTCCGCACATAAGAGCAAAGATTTCGGCCTGAAAAACGGTGCAGTGTCTACCAAGTGAATAAGACTGATACAGCCTTAGCTCACGAGCATAAACACCAGCACCTGCTCGACCTTCGAGAAGGGAGCCATCAGTGTAACATACGATGCCGTCTGAAATACTTCTCTCCAGATAACCAGATGTCCACTCTTCCCGGGAAGGGAATTTCGTGGTAAATGTCCTATATGGAAAATTACAAACAATTGTAAGATCACTTGGAGCAAGGACAACTTTGTCCCAATTCACCAAAAGTGGAAACAACGAGGTGTGTGTTGAACTGCGGTTCACAGGAGTTTCCTCTAGTAAACCGAGTACCCATAGACGGTAAGTGCAAGAAAGTGCTTTTTGTTTGACATGAATGTGTAGTGGGCAACGTCAAAGAGCACTTCGAGCGCTGCCGTAGGAGTTGAAGAGAACGCTCCAGACATCACCATTAAGCACATCCTTTGGAGATGGCCTAATTTTGATTGGACCGTTCTCACTTCGCCCTTTTGCTACCACACATGACATCCATAAGCCAATATTAGACGAACAACAGTTGTGTAAATCCATTTGATATGCTTGGGTTTAAGACCCCAAGTTGTACTAAAGGTTCGCGGCATTGCCCGAAGGTCATACAAGCTTTCTTGATTCTGAACTCAACATGAGGTGTCCAGGAAAGCATGGAATCAAGAATGACTCCAACGTACTTTACCTGTTCAGTCACATTTATTTCAGAATCAAAGAGACGTAAAGGTCGAACACCATTATGGTTTCGATTTTCCGCGAAAAGAACAATAGATGTTTTACTCGGATTAAACGAAAAGCCATATTGGCGACACCAACCTTCAACTATCTGTATTAGGTCAACGACCAACTAAAAATGTTAGGTAGTCGTCGACAAAACCATAAGTAGGAAACCCGCTATTATTGAAGTTGCTTCAATAGCGTATCTGCTATGAAATTCCACAAAAGTGATGATAGGACTCCCCCTTGACTCCCCCTTGGGGGCACCCACAAACACTCACGAAGATCATACAAGCTTTCTTGATTCTGAACTCAATGTGAGGTGCCCAGGAAAGCTTTTAATTAAGGATAACTCCAACGTACTTTACCTGATCAGTCACATTAATTTCAGAATCAAAGAGACGCAAAGTTCGAACGCCATTACGGTTTCGCCTTGTCGTGAAAAGAACAATAGATGTTTTTCTCGGATTAAACGAAAGGTTATATTGGCGACACCAACCTTAAACTATCTGTATCAGGTCAACGACCAACTAACAGTGTTAGGTAGTCGTCGGCAAAATCATAAGTAGAAAACCCGCTATTATTGAGTTGCCTCAAGAGAGTATCTACTACAAAATGGTAATACAGAAACGCTATTAGTTTAAAACAGGGATGGGAAATGAAATGACATTAAAATGTCTGTAAGAAATGTTTATCGAAGATGTACTCAGTGTTTCATAAGCATTTAACATTATAGACTGGTGATCCTCATCAATCTATTGGATGAAAATCCTCACAGAAAATGGTGGAATTGAAAAATGACATGACATTTTTTCTATGAATTTGAGTGACATTTCCCATCACTGGTCCAAAGTGATCATTGGACACTTTCGTACAATTCGTGTCTTAACATACTTTAAAATCCCACTACTATTGTTTCCCGTACATATGCAGAGGCACTCTTTATGTTATTGCAAACTTGGAAATCTTTGACCAACTTTTCAACTAATCGGAGTGGTGCACCTAAGAGTGCAACTAGAAAAAAAACGCATTAAGAAGTGATTGTCGCTCGGCATCAGCAACAGCAGCAGCAGCAGACACTTGACCGATGAGTGCATCATTATGGTATTTTTACCCGTTCGTCCTCGACTTGGTTAGAGTTCATGTGCTATGCGCGCGCGCCCATTTCTATAGGTAGGTGCATAAAACCACCCCGCGTCTTCGTGAGCCCTATAGGTCGTTGGTGCCGCCAGCCGGCCGGTGAGGTTTAGCGAGGTGAGGTGCTGCAAATCGATCAATTACGAAGACGACGACACATGGGCTTATGTGGCCATATGCCTTTATGCTAATTGAATGCAGCAAATGTACGTACATATGTGTGTATGTGTCGCATTAGGTGCATTAGGAGTGCAGCAGCACAACGGGCCCAAGGGGGGCTGGCTGCCAACAAAGGAATGGGGCGTATGTGCAAAGTAACGTTTCACTTGCTGGGGCCGGGGCTCTGCCGCACTCTAGTGACTCGCGCCATGGTAATGCTGTGTGGTGGTCGATGAAACTCGAAACCTACATTCGGATCGGAACGGAAAATCACGTGCGCGGCCAGAGCTTTACAGCAGCGGTAGCAGCATTACGTACAAACAGTACTGGTCAACACGTTTGAAACAAAGAGGATTGTTCATACGGAATATTAAACTGTTGATGTCAGAGATAAGCTATCTATTTCATTAGAGTTCTAAAGAAAACTATTTTACTTGGATCAGGATATTTTTCACATTTTGTCTATACATATTCTACCGAATGCATCTCCACAATTGTCTCGGAAACTAGTAATGTGTAACCGGTACACATACTAAAAGCTCTAGATTATAAACTGTAGAAGTGTTCATAGTACACTGAGTAAAGGATCAGGCTCCAGTTGGAACGTAACGCCAGCAAGAAAAAGAATGAAAAGACGTATTGATAATCAATCAATTAATAGTGAACTTAAGATGCAAGAATGCTATTTGATTCCCATATTTAAACAATATAATTATATGGAACGAGCTCACCGATCTAAAACTTTTTGTCTGTCGACATAAAAATGTAAAAATTCAATCGAATCGATAGAGCTTCCTTGGACACTTTCATTTATCAAAATTCGGTTTTGTTTCAAACGTTTCGCCCAGCATTGTGCCCCTACATGACGATCGTTAAGCGTCCGTATATAAATTAGAAACGTCATTTTTTCCCTCCCCGACGTCTAAACCCATAGACGTCGACTATGGTTGATGGGTTGTTTGTTGTTATTCTGCACTGTGTCTAACAACGCAAACTTAGCGCGCACCCATATAAGCCCCCCTCGTAGAAACGTGGGATGGGGTGCACGGAGGTAGTTGGCAAAATGCAATTCGCGAGCGCGTTCGACGAGGACCTTGACAACTTTCGAGAACGATGAACCCTGGCCAGGGCAGCCATAGAGAGCGCTCGCGAGCCTAGCTAGTAGTAGAGTAGAGCTCTGTTGCAGCTCGGCACGGACGGGTACACCAGAGTCAGACCAGCTAGCGCGCTGCTGCTGCTGCACATGAATGCATACGCCGGCCGCCCGGGTGCATGAGTTATACCACATCACATGTAAGAGAGGCCTGCGACGCGCTTATCTGATTGACACGTCTCCCCAATGGAAAAGCTTTAATTTAATATTGAATTTTAAACGCATTCTTGTTTTTCGTAACAACACAGCAGACTCAGCCACCGTAGGCACCGCAGCAGGCGCAACAAAACAGCAAAGCACAGATTGCTGCGGCGAGATGTCCTCCTTTTCGGGCCGGGGGCTCTATTGAATATGGATGATTTGGTTGGGTTTTGTACAGGATTGACGGGTGGGTGTCGTAAAAATTGCGCAACGGAGGAAGAACTTCACAGTTGAAGTACTGATTGCAACTATTTTTATCATTTTTCTAAAGCACATATTATAATCCATTGTTAACATTGAGTGTCGAATTAGCATAAAGTAACAATACACATAAATAAAAAAAAATGTCAACATAAAAACGGAATGGTTTCCTTTTTGTAACGATATCGTAGAAGGATTTTTATTAGATCTTTGGTGAGTTCATTCTTAACTCCTTTAAGAAATCTTGGCGAGGTTATCGATAAATTCTCGTGTCGAAATCTTTGGAAAACTTCTTGCAAAATCATTGACTATTGATGAATCCAGATCTCTGATGAATTTTTGTTTTTTTTTTTATTCTCATGGTTTATTAGGGAAATTCATGGAAGGTCCAGAAATTCTTCGTAATGGGAAGCTGAGATGCAGGCTTTGTCCCAGTAGGGAAGATATACCAACAAGAATATGAAAAAGATGGAGGATTCAATCTGATATTTGTTTCAGTTCCTTTCAATTTTTTTGGTGGATTTTTGCCTAAAATTTTGATAAACGCTCGTTGAGATGGGTAGTTGGTGACAAAATTATTTTAGTCTTAGTCTTAGTCCTGGTGTCCTCGTTGCAATGAAGGACAGCAAGCTTCCACGGTTCTGTGTGTCTGTGTGACCTTGTGCAACACCACTAAACAGAACAAGCTATCTGCTAGGTGCATCACTCAATGTAGGAATTTCACGTAGTTTGGTCAGTTTGCTTGTTTCACAGGTGCCATGGACATTGTCACAAGATCATTGGGAATGAAGCGTCTTGCAAAATCTAGGTAACATAAACGGGGCAGTAAGAGGGTATATTGCAGCCAGTCTTGTTAGCGATCACAGTCTTTGACACCTTTTCGTCGATATTCGGCTGCCTTTGTCTCCAACATTCGCAACACAAGCGATCAAACTACTGTACGGAACAAAAATGTCGAATGAATGCGCTTGACCACGTCTTCGGGAGAAGGTTCGGTTTTTGTTATTTCTGTCTTTCCCATAAATAGAGCTGTTTGGATAAATGTATGTGTCGTAATCGATTTATCACACACGAATAAACTAACATTATATCAGTGTTAATCAAAATTGGCTGAAATCTTGCGAAAAGCTGGAATTAGACAAATGTCATCGTGTCAGACGACGTTGATTTGATCCACTTTTTTGTTTATTGATCTTCGTTCTGCCGCTCGTGTTGTGTGTAAGAGGTAGCGGTCGCGCTCGAATGAAACAAAGCAAGCTGACACCCGATCGCGGCAACGAAACGAAGGTAGTGAAAAGTGTCGAATGTTTACAAACCTGATTGCAGCAGCGTTACAATCTGAGAAAAAAAAACATAATTACCATAAGAAAAGCGTTGCAAGAAGGCGGGGGCTGAGTCCAGGAGGATATGTACTGAAAATTTGGTAATGTGTGTACAAATTCGTAATGTGTGTACCAGGAATCACAAGATATCATGCCTAACGGCAAATCTGTACCAATAAATGCACTAAGCCAAAAATAAAATAAAAAATGGCCTTCTCCAATTTGAGATTAAAATTGTTTAGTGAAAACTAGACCTTCGGATCAGTAAACAGTAAAATCATTTCAACCTTCAAGAAATTAAGTTTCCAAAACATGTGGTCATATTGAAAACATCTGTTACAATTTAAAAAAAAAACTTCAAAATGTCGAAATAAGGCAAAAAATACACAAATTTTGCCATGGAAGCACTGAAAGTTAGCTAATCTCCGAAGAATAATCTGTATATTGTTAGCTTGACCCAACCTTGGTAAAGCTAACTTCTAACTTCAACTTCACTAACATTTAGCTGAATTTAGGTAATCTGAACTTTTACCGAAACCAGAATAGTTGAATAAGTAGCTCCAATAAAAAGAAATTTCAAGAGAACTTATCCAACCATCCAGCAGTACTAGGGGAGACTGAGTTGATCCCTTTTTCTTAACCCATTAACGCTCACAATGATGCCACAATCATGATAAACGTCTGATTTTTTCTGGAGTATCTCAAAACCACAAAAGAGTGGTAGGGTGCGGGCACCGGTTTTGGCCAGTCTAAGGGAAATCATTTTTATTAAAATAACCAATAATCCTATGTAAACAACCAATGCGTCAAATGAAAGGTTTCAATCTATATTTTGAAGGAAAAATGCAGAAATCAAGCCAATACTTGATTTTTATATTAAAAGTGGCACTGGCCAAAATAGAAGCTCTGCCGCAGTTTTGGCCATATTCTTAAGTTTGGTTTCTATTTTGACCAATCACGTGTAACACTAGTTTACAAAATAAAATGAAAGTCGTGAACTTCTGTCAACGACCAAAATTTTTGAAGCATAATTTAGCGCTGATTTCGAAACCGTGCTTCAAAAAATTTAAAGTAGAACAGTTTTTGAGTTTTAGCTCAATATCGAGTTATACAACTTTTTAAAATATGAAATTTAATGAAATTCAAATATCTTGCGTTTTGTTCAACCAATTTTAAATCTTTTTCCATAAATTAAAAGCTGAATATAATACCATTCGATCATCTGAATGCAGGTTTTGCGTCAGATTGATGAAATTCAAGATATTGACGAGATTTAGGGACGATCTCCTTAAATTTTAGCAAAATTTCCAAAAATATATGAAGAAATGTATTTTTTTCAATAAGAAAAAAACAATTTAAAAATTATTTCTCTATATTAATTTGACATATCATATGTGGGCGAGTTACAGTAAAAAATTCAGCTCAATCGGAGCATGGGTTACGGAGAATGAGATGTATGAAGTGAGCGACTTTGCTTAAAAATAGAACAAAAATCGATTTCAAATCATCAACGTTGTATGGAAAGTCGAACAAAATTCCGCTCTACTGTAATTTTTTTCCTTCTCGTTTTCGAACTCAGGGCATGATTCTACACCAAAAACGATCATCAGCTTACCGAGTTCAAAAATGCTGTAAACTAGTGTAATTAGAGGGTCTTGCCCGGGATTTCCCGGGACAAAAATCCCGGGATCTGAAAAATCCCGAATCCCGGGAATTCCTGAAAAATATTCCCGGGATTTCCCGAAAATAAAAAAAATGGCAATACTAAAACAAATCTTTTCACTTTGAAATCTTCTCTTTATCAATGTTTCCTTTTTTCCATCCAATTCTACGCTATCTGTCAGGTATAGTTTATTTCTACTCAAATCAAGTTTAGATGAAAGTCCAACTAATTATACCAAAGATATTTTGACTGGATTTATGTCATTAATTTTTCTTTTTTTTTTACTTATTCGTTTATTTGAAAGGCTCGGGCGCCACATGAAATGTGAGCCGAAATCTTTTGTTTTTACATTGATTTTACATTTTACAATGTATTACTACTGCCTTTCAATTTTTCATTTATGTGGCGTTACACAGTACGAACAAAATCTGTAAATTTATGACGAACTGAATGTAACAAATTGACCTCCATCGTGTTCAATAGAAATTTATGTGTGATCTTAAAATTACACGGCTGATTGCTGAGAGAAAAGTGTTAATTAAGCATCGACTTTTCAGAGAAACTTCAAAAAAATCTTTATACGAGAATCGAACTCAGATCTTCCGAGTGAGAGTTCACGCCTAACCCTTCTAGGCTGTCTCACCAAGCTGAAGAGAGAGCAATCAAAGATTAACATGTTCCACCACAAACTGTTGTACCGCTTCAGCCACAGAGAGCGAGAGAGCAGTCTCCGCAGCGAGGCAGACGACTGAGCGTAGCTGTCCTCGTTTACGTTACTGCATGTAAATTTCAAGCGGATATGTCTCAAAAAAATGTAAACAGTACGCATGATTGGCTGATTACTGAGCGGATAGTATCATCTCTCGGCAAATGGCTGTAATTTTGTAGCTTCTGCTATATTTTTAGTCGATGCTTAACTTACGTGCTGTTCAATTTTCATGATTTCTTTCTGTGTACATTACAATTATAATCAAACTGAATCAACAGACAGAATATCGGAATGTGAAATAAAATGATTTATTTTAAGCTAGATTGTTCTGGTAGTATTCTTGGAATTTATGACAATGTTCAACATTTTTACAATATGTGAAATATGTAAACTTTTGCAAATATTTTTAGATGTTTCTGGAGTTATCCCTTAAGAATACTGTGTTGTTATATAAAATTCAATAGCCCTGATAAATTGCTTGCACTTAAATTATGAGGAAAATTCGCAGAATTTTCAAAAGAAAACGGATAAACAATTCCTAACCTCTGCAAGACTTTGACAATCTTTGAAATATTTGTTGACGATTTCGTAAAGATATTTCCGATAAAATTCGTTGAGACATTTTGTTCTTAAGTCCAGGCGAAATTTTCTGCGGAACTCATTTCAACAATCACTAGAGATAATACAAGTGATAATTTTGACGAAATTTCCAAGAGAAATCAGGAATTCATTTACAAGCAGGAACAGAACATCGTTTTTAGATCTTCTGCAGAAATTTCTGTGATGAAAAACAGAGCAATATCGAATTGCAAAAAAAGAAAATAAAGCGAATCGTACAATGAAATCGAAGAATATAATTTAATACCATATAATAGAAATAATAGAAATATAAAAGTTGTTGTAAAAATCACAAAAAACATCTAAAGAAGTTGTTAAAGTTGTCATCTAGCCAAATAAATAAAAAAAAGATCAATGGACTTTCGGGATAGAAATGTTAAAATGGAAATCATAAATAATTTTTTGGAAGAATTTTATAAGGAATGATGATATAAGGATATGAAGATATTCATATCAGTTTAACAAGAAGTTTGTTGAGAGGGTCTGTCTTGAATTATAATGGATTTTTTCCATAGTTTCTTCAATGTATTTCACCAAAAAAAAACTAATCGAGATTCTAAAATGTTAACATGAATGTATATTCAAATATAATTGAAATAGTCACACATTTTCTTTAAGAAAAAAAAAAAACAAAATGCGGACAAATAATATCTTAAGAAATTGCCGTTTGAAATTCTCATATCACCATTCTAACACTGCAATTTTAATTCCGTCATAAAATTCTCACACAGAATTCGTTCACGTCTCAGGGTAAATTATGAGGGATTACTCTAGAAATATCATCAAGTTTTGTCAAAAAATTCCTTCGGATAAGTAAGGCAGAAATTAACCTATAGCCCAAGTTAACCTATTGCGGAAGAAGATGAACTTTTTTTTGAAAATTTTCAAATATCTTTGAATGCCTGCAACTGCCCTCACACAATCAAATGTCTATGAAATATGTATTTTCTTTCGAATATAACGGTTATTAGTTGATCGAATTCAATTAAAAGTGCTTAAGAAATCGTTCCATTAGCTTTTTCATCGTTTTTTAGAAAATTTAGATTTTTCCCGGGATCCCGGGAAATCCCGGGATTTGGAAAATAAAAATCCTGAATCCTGGGATTTTTTTCAGTCCGGGAAACAAACCCTCTACGTGTAATTCTTATGGGAGTGGCCAAATTAGAAGCACCCTGGCCAAAATAGATATATGGGAGCAGATTTTTTAAGGAAATATATTTTTTTCTTCTAGTTTTTAATCCAAATGTGTGGTTTTCACAGCTGTAATCATCATATTGTATTAGGATCTACTAGTAAAAATTAAATTTACGCCGATTAAGATCGCAATAGGCTGAATCCCGCACTTTGGCCAAAACTCCAGACTGGCCAAAACTGAAGCTTCTACGCTATTGCAGTCATTCAAACGGAAATCTATGGTGAAATTTTTATTTGAATACACAATGAGGAATATGCAAGTGAAACATTGAAAATACTATATTACCGTGGATACACAGTTATGGATCACATACGGTTACGTATTAATTCAATGTTTACGGTCAAATGTCGCCTCACTGCACAGCATGGCATAACACAGCATAGTCTTCATAGCATGAACACTATACTATTTATGCCACTCCATGCCATGCTAATCTGCAACTTACGATCGTAAACATCGAATTGATCCGTAACCGTGTGTGATCCATAACTGTGTATAACTGTATAACTGTATAACTGTGTATAACTACTTCCTGCCCACGATTTCTTTTAAAGTTTTGAATGCTAAGGAAGGCTTTGAATAAAAAGTGCTTGAACAAAAGTTATTAGGAATCAGCTCAATTTATCAAAATCGTAAAAAAGTTTTTAATTGTTTATCAATAGTTACTGATTGTTTATCAATAATTTCACTATTGAACCAAAAATTAGAGTGTACAAGTACTCCAATAAGCTTATAACCTCTTTCCAAATGCTCTTACAAAATATTGAAGTGAAACTGGTAAAGTGATGGTGCTCTACAGACGCCATGAGCGTTAAAGGGTTAACTTATCATCAGATAACTCTTGGTGTCCTAATAACTTTGCCTAAAACAAAATTCTTCAATGTGATCTGATTCTCGAGATACTCACTAGCGCTACCGACAGAATCCATTAATTAGGGACCATTCACAAACCACGTTGATGACCACGTTGGTCATTTCAGCCTCCTTCCCCCTTTCGTCCATACAAAAATTTAAAAATTTGTATGAAGCATTGACTTTGACCAGATCGCCCCCTCCCCTAAAAAGCCTGCATATCGGATATCTCTAGATGTCCTGATAAACTTTACCGTAGACGAAATTCTTCTAAGTGGTCTGGTTCTTCAGATACAGCAGTTTGGAATTTCCATGTCTCTCTAGAGCCACCTTGCGAATAAACCTAGAATCAACTAGTTCACTATCTGGCAGCTCTTGATGTCCTGACCAACTTTGCCGAAGACAAAATTCTTCTATCTGATCTGATTCTCGAGATACAGCAGTTTAGAATTTCTGGTGCCACCTAGCGGATAAACCTAGAATCAATTAGTTCACTACCTGGCAGCTCGTAATGTCCTGATCAACTTTGACGAAGACGAAATTCTTCTAAGCAGTTTAGAATTTCTAAGATACACTAGCGCCAGCTAATGGATAAACTTAGAATCAACTAGTGCACTATCGGATAGCTCCTGAAGTTCTGATCAATCTTGTCGAAAAACTCATCTCAAAACTAGACTCATCTAATTCATTATCGGACAACTCTTGATGTGCTGATCAACCTTGCTGAAGACGAAATTCTTCTAAGGGCCGATTTCTTCACCTCGGCTTAACCGGTAAGCTAGGCTTACCCATATAGTTAAACCTGGTTTAGCGCTTAAGCCAGGGTGAAGAAATCGCCCTAAGTGATACAGCAGTTTAGATTTTCTTAGACTCACTAACACCACCTAGCGGAGTGACATCTTCTTCTTCTTCTTCTTCTTCTTCTTCTTTGTGGCTCGACGTTCGCATTGGAACTTGGCCTGCCTCTCTTCAACTTAGTGTTCTTAGAGCACTTCCACAGTTATTAATTGAAGGGCTTTCTTTGCCTGCCATTGCATGAATTTGTACATTGTGTGGCAAGTACAATGATACGCTATGCCCAGGGAGTCGAGAAAAGTTTTCCGACTGGAACGGGAATCGAACCCGCCGTCTCCGGATTGGTGATCCATAGCCTTAGCCATAGCCTTAGAGGAGTGACATGGAATCATCTAATTAACTATCGGAGAGCTCCAATGTCCATGATGGGACGTTCTACCGTATCCAATAACCTTTTTTGCAAGTTGTTTTAATTCTCCTCAATCTTGTATTGTCTCCCCATCATTCAATCAACACATCCGGAGGACGCTCGTTAGTGATCCAAGGCCCCAATCGAAGTAATGTCAATCAACACCTATCTATCTCTCTCTCAATTTAATGGAAACATTCTAGCTTTTAGCTGAATCGGTTTTTCTCAACTATTTTGCGCCGGAACCGCCTCTCTTACCTACCCACAAACCAAACATACTCAGCTACGTAGAGCTTCGGTGGGGCTTCTTACCCCTTTAGAAAGAGCATCGGTGGAGCTCATGGGACGTTAGATGCGGTGAAGGTGCGGTGAAATCCGATGACGCAAGTTTCGATTTTTCGGGCCGCCGGATGGCACGTATTGCTGTGGTTTTCGATTGTGAAAATTGGAAAGCGGTTTCGGCCTGTGTGTGTAGTGGATGAACCTGAGTAGTGTGAAGACCGATGAATGACGAAGTTCGACAGGGTCGCACAAAAATAGCCTCCACCCCTCACAACTTCTGCCATTTTCACGACTTCTCGCCGTAGTGGCGATGCATTTTTCGCCGCTATGCTGTGGTGGATGTTAGGACACTCTCGAGACTCATATTGAGGCGAGGGAAAATCACCAAAACAAGGTGTAGCTCTACAACAACAACATCAATGCCCACAAACAAACCCCAATGCGTTGCGATTCGATGGCGGTGGCGTGTGTGCCCCTGTGGATTACCTTCAACGAGTTTGTTTACCTATGATCTAGAAACTCTCTAACTAGCTAGAGGCTCCAAGCAGCAACCCTACACTGAATGCGATCTGCCGTCAAGTACATACACGATGGTTCATACGAGAGCCACAGATTGGTGGCGGGCGATGGTTGTTGTGGCATGGTGTAAATGCGCACGATGGCGACGACGACTTACGACTTAGAAGGTGCAGTCATTGAAAACAACGTGCTCGGTGTGCTCGGTGGCCGTCAAGTTGAGCTAGAGCAGAACGGAGTGGACCGGCGAGTCGAGAGTTTAGCCAAGACAAGCACAAACCACCGCCGCACTTGAGATTGTTATCAGTATGTCTGATGGGGATTCGATTTGGGGGCACGACTATGAGTATTTTACTGAGTCAGCACAAGTTGTAGCAAAGTGATGAGACTATTTTAATTATTCACTGTTTGCAAATTTCAAAGATTGTTTGATTTTAGGAGATGTCAGAATTATAGATAGTAGAGTAAACATAGATCCGCGGACACCGCTGACTAAAATGTTTCAAGCGTGTAAGTAGTAATTTTCAAGAGTGCGACGGTGGAATATGACGTCATGCGCTCCATTGATGCTATCCAAATCGTGACGTCATGCTCGTTTGGATACAGATTTTGACAGTTCGTTTGGATACAACGGATTCATCAACACGGATCTATGTTTACTCTACTATCTATAGTCAGAATCATTCATTACAATTGTACAATTGTACGTACTATCTAAATAACGCAAATTTTAGAAACTTTCAATTTGAAGATAGGCAGAGTTTGCATACCAGCAGCCACATCGTCATAGATAGCAAGGTTCGTTTGAAGAATGTTTGATCTGTTACATACTTTACTGCTTGAGATGCCATTATTTGATCGTAGGTAGGTGTGGTCTAAGGGAGGGTTTGGTACGCTGCGCTGTTAGAAATCCGACCAGCAGAGTTAGAGTACGGTTGACGTTTCCATTCATCTGCCGGGTATGTGATTCAACAAACTGTTCAAGCGTAGGGAATTTTTAAAAGTTTATTTTTGGTTAACCTGCAACTCGAAATGGTTGAAATATTGTTTTCACTGTAACATCCTCTTTAATCAACAGTCGTCCCAATAATGGTTCATGAATATTAAACCGCTTTTATTCACAGAAAATGCTAAAATTGTTCTCAGAACACCGCTATCAACCTTTGATTAATTTCCCCCGTTCCAAGTCGCGTAATCGAATTTCGCAAAACATGCTATGTGGCCATATCAATCCCTCTCTCCGGAGGCGGCTCCCCAAGCCAGTTACCGAATTGCGTGGAATTCGATTCGTTGCGAAATTCTCTGTCCAAAAATCCAGTAACAGCACCAACGACATACCACGACCCGTAATCCTTTGTGAATTATTTCCATTTGTATGGTTTTCCGATAGCTTGCCCGTATGTAGAGAATCAGAATCGTCACGCGGATGAAAGTCAGCTACAGTGCAGTGGCCAGAGCGGAAAATTAAATCCTAAAAAAGCTCCGCACTGTCGGCGCTGTCTCTGATAGATAAACAATGTCGTCTCCCACCACAAGTAACCTCTCTAAGCTGATTAGGGTGACCAATTCGGGCCACAATCAACAATCCTCCTGCCCCAACCATTTCCCGAACAGCAGTAATGAATGTGGAAAAATTGATAAATTACCATTTACGTAATTAGGTTTAGCTTCTGTTTGGGTTTTGTGGCATCAGGGAAAATGGTGACTGGTGGCTAAGCTGATTGAAAGGGGGTTCGCGCCCGGTCCCCATCACATGGCACCGACGAGCAGGACGGAGGTTCATCGATGGCTTCTTCCTGCGTGCAATACGATGTTAGTATTAGTAGTAGTAGTAGTACCTCTGTTTGGCACTTAGGCAACTACTGTAAGCACTGGAAGGATTATGTGACAGGCTGGGAGGGGCTTGCTTTCGGCCAACTATTACCCATATTGTCGTATTGAACATAGAAGTTCACTACATTTACGAGGAATAGTAAATATACAATTTACGAATAAACTTTAGATTTCCCTTTTAAGTGAGACTAACAAGTAACATTGGTCCATTGGTTACCGTTTCTGATGCGTTCGCCGAAGGTTCTGGCTTCAATCTCTGGGCTGTCCCTTTCATAGCCATTGCTAAAACTAGAAACAGTTTGAAACCCTGTTTTCCTTCCATCCTACTCCACAAAATTGTATACTTGGCTTACCAATCGATGTTTCATTTATTTAAACTTACAAAACACACAACAAGTTTTAATCCATGCTCCCACCGTAGGCAAGAAAAAAGCAAGATTGAAACTTGATGTGGTAGATCTTACGCACCGTTCTAAGGTGATCTACCCACGTTACGGGACATTCTGCTAGAAAACTTCTATGTACAAATAAGCAGCGATTTTCGGTTGAAAAGATTGCTTCCGAAATTACAAACCAAATTCATCCAATGGAAACTGTTATTGGAGCTCCGATAGACATCCTTTTACGGACATTGATTCACAACTTGCTTCGTAGAATCAATCAGAAGAATTCTTAGAGATTTTTTTTTTCTTAAAATTCCTTTCAAAATACCATCTTGGAATTTCAGCAGAAAAAAACTTTTGTTGTTTTCATTGGAATTTCCTCAATTGGGTTTTTAAATTAAGAATAATATATTGATTTTTTGATTTTATTCGAAAGAGCACCTTTTTTTAAGCCAGTATGATTTTTTTCAGATTTTTTAAACTTTATTTTGATACCTAAATTCAATTACAAAAAGATTTTTTGAAATCACCTTTTGACAGCTGGGCAACTGCTTGACAGCTCCGCCCAGTACGAAATGCGACGAGGGGTGATTCGACAAATCGCTCCCATACAAACTTTAAATCGATTTTTAAATAGGTTCCCGGGCATAAAAGTTCATGAAAATTTGGATTCGGCTCAGTTTGGCATGTAGATTGTGAATATGGAATTATCTCAACACCACTAAAGAAGCCAATTACGGAATACAGGACTACGGCACAAATAACATCAAGAAATAAAAGCTAAAAACTCAAAAAGTATCATATGTATTAGCATAGTTGTTATGCAGGTACATTTCCAAAGATTTTTTTATGTAATTGTACTTATATCATATTTCGGCGGCATCCCGAGAACTGTGTCACATCATCTTCACAGTAACTTACATACAATATATCGCTTACTCAAAGTATACGGTATACCAATCCGTGTATCTGTTTGCCTATCTCACAGGCGTTGCTTCCTCAACGAGTGTGCTGAAGAAGAACAATTGATACCTGGCAGGCAACCAACGCATCGTTCACATTCTTTCAAAAGTGTAAAGTTTCGGTTTACCATTCCGTGTGGTCAATTACGAATTCTCAACGTACAATCTACTGCCTTACGTCTATCAAATGCGGCGACCCATGTAATAACGTAAGCCTCTACCAAATATCCGTTTCCCTAGCGCTCCAACATCCGTGTGAACTTGCGCAGACGCAGTAGTGGTATATACAGTCTGCCTTGGGAAAGCGTTTACATCATCACTTCCTTCCTCTTCATCATATTGATCTGCAATTTGGCGTATCAGACGCCATTGTCACCTGAAAATAGAATATCATCAACACTCACATACTGAAGTTGGCTGGTAATGCCAAGCAGCCATCTGATTGGTTCCTTGTGTATGTATCTGGATACATTGAAGAAGCAACTACGTGCAGTAACTCAAGCTTAGTGAAACTTACAAGAAATATTTTGAAACCAGCAAAAATAAGCGAATAAACGCTATACTTTATTTAGTTGTCAATGCATCAATCAACCAATATGATTAGCCATTCTCACTGTTAACATAATAGTGTTTCAATGTAGTTGAGTATCCCTATATTAGAACCATAAGCGAAATCCGTCCCAACAATTTATTAGTTATTTGCGTTGTACAGTATTATATGTTGATTGTAATGATGAGGCATAACACATGTATATGGGCATATTAGGTGTAATTGTATATAACTGCATGCGTCGTTTTCGGCAGGTCGACATACCGTTAATTGTTAGCTATCACCAGGTGTTATGTATACATTGTGTGTGGTTTGGGATCTTCAGCTGCTGACAAAACCCTCGCTTCAACTCAATTACTAATCCACCACTAACAGAACCGCAGTGCCTACATCCGACTAACCCAGCGCATCATTGGAACTTGGCTATTGCTATTACTAACAACGCCGTCACAAATAAGCAACATCCACCCTTCCTGCTGTTGGAAAACCTCGTCCTTTTTCGTAGCCCCTCTCGAGAGTCTGTTTTCTTATTTTAATTAGTTCAAACACATTATTTTTTTACCACTAATCAATGGCGAATCCATCCTAATAGTAAATTTTTCTATATCTCTCTCCCTTTCTCTCCACCTACAGATATGGCAGAGTTCAAAGTGTTAGAATTATCACCTCTCAGGCGTACAATCCCACCTCCTTCTCATCCGTTGCTGAATCAGGATCGTCCAGGGATCTCCACGGAGACGGTAGCAGCACCTCGTGCAACGGACCCAGCCTGCTGGACATCGACGGCTCTGCAGCAGCAGCAGCGTCCTCCTCCGCTTCGTCCTTCGCTCCCGTATCCTCTGCGGCTTCTTCTAGTACGCCATCGTCGGTACCTGCTGCAGGATCAGCAGCCGACTTCAACACTATCAATAGCACTAGTAGTAGTAACAATAGTAGTAGTCATAAGAACATTCCTCCTAGCTTACTTGGCACCAGCAGTAGCAGCGGCAGCAACGGCGGTGGCAATGGGCTCGTCATCAGCGTCTGTGCGACGATTGCCTTCATGGACATCAAATCTGCGTCGAAGGCGCACACTGCCGAGCACAAGTTCGACGATCGCATACTGACCACGGAATACTACGAACCCTCGCTGCTGACGATGCCCCCAACCGTGGCCCCATCGACCTTGAGCGGCGGAAGCGTCAACACTTGTAGTACAACGACTCCCGGTGATAGTAGTTGTAATAGCGCGTCTAGTACTACAATGCCGAAACATGATGGCAACTGTAGCAATAACGGCGCAGGGAACAGCGTTCAGTATCCTTGTCCACCGTCGTCGGTTGCGGGCTTCCATCCGGGTGTCGGTGGCAGTTGTCCCAATGGTAGTATTAGTAAATGTGAACCCTCGGGGGGTGGTAAACTGCTAGGGCTTAGCGATGAGCACGGTTCGTTCTACGAGTGTAGCAATGGCAATAGTACCGGTAGTAGTAGCGGCAGCAATAGTAGTAGAGCGGCCAGCTTCAACCGCTTGCAGCAGCAGCAGCAGACTGGCGACGATCATGGGCGCCGGATGTCCTCCGGATCGGTGGGTGGCGGCGGCTATTCTAGGGAACTGCTGTTAGAGGGCGCCGGCTGCGGTAGTGGCAGTAACGCTGCGGTCGTTGTACGCGGTCGTCAACGAGATCGGCAACACTACCGCAACGGGCCGTATGCAACGACGGCGGATAGGTGAGTGTACCGTTTTTTGGTACGTTTTACCCTCATACCCCTTCAATCCCGTGATATGTTTTCTTCCTCCAAGTATACTACTTTTGTTCGTTTTCAGACACCGACGCCGATCTCGGTTTTGCTCTTTGGTTTCGATGCGCGCTCTAATACAAACACATAGAGAAAATTCTCTGAATGGAAGTCTTTCTGAGCTTGAAGACGTTCGTATTTGTTGGTAGTATCTTGGAATGAAGTAACTTTTAATTTCCTTTTACTAGATTTGATTTTGGATAATTTTCTTCTGTTTCTTTTTTGTTTCTTACAGTTGTCCTTAGATCCTCCAGAACGAATCTGCTGTGCTTGAACTTATGCCGTATATAGTTAGAAGTACTAGATTTCTTGATGTAGTAGATCATAGTATTGAATATTCTCCTTTTTACTGTAGATAGTGTGTAGCGGTAATAATAGTTAAGCTTTATTGTAGTTGTTTCGGAATGCTGCGACTGCCTTACCTAGAATGGATTATCGGTAATTCTGTGAAATATTGCGATTGTCTAAAGTTTTTGTAACAGACATGAAGATTTGTGCCGTAAGTTTTTACTATCACCTTCGTTAAAGTATGATGCTAACGTTATTTGAAGTTTTTCTATTCAAATGTGGAAAGCGCAATATTTCACTTGAATATTACCATATTTTTCATATTTTTAGTTCCTAAGTTTATTAATTCTCATGTTATTTCCAGCATTTTTAGTGTTATTGAATCATCTCTACTCATTCTCGCAGTGAACTTTGTTTGAGGATAATAAATAAACGAAAATCACCGAACATACCGTTGTACACGAAAAACCCTAAAGGGAGACTAATGGACTCGGCATCCCACGCCGATGTGGTGAACGATTGAAGTCCAATCTGTTGCAGTAGTGCACTTCAATCATTCGCTTATCGCTCCTCGCACATATTCATGCCAGGTCTCTGTGCATTCTCGCGCGCCAATGCTGGGTTTGCATTGACCCACATAAATTTTATTTCTCGGAATAATAAAAAATACAGTGGCGAAGTTGATAGCAGTGGAGGCGGCCGCGAGGACGACGCAAAAAGCGAACATCATTTCCCCAATTCAAGGAAGATTCGAAACGAGTTCCCCTACGAGAGAGGTCCACAGTCGAGTCAAGGATGATACAATCAAAAGAAGCGAAACTAGAAAAAGAAGGAAACAGCACCTTCACTCTGGCTCGGTTCCCATCACAGTTGAATCCATTTCTGACTATATATGAAGTGTGTTTTTCTCGTTGGTTGTATGTTTCGTCCGCCACTGTTGGATTCGTAGTTTTTCTTTTCTGTGTACTTGTTTTGCATGTGATTCCGTTTGTCGTTTGTTCATTGTATATGTATGATTGTGTGTCTGCACTGAACTTGGTGATGCCCTGACTGCATGGGATCCAGATTCAAATTTGCTGAAAAGAAAACAAGATTGCTTCGAATAGATAAGTACTCAAATTGTACACACTTAATTCAGATTGCCGGGATATCAGCATTTTTCCATTCTTTTGCCGAGATTTGCACAGCCGAGTAATCAGCAAACAACAATTTTGCTGAGATCTCAGCAATTTTGACAGTTCATTGCTGAGCTTCGGCAATCGTTTTGCTGAGAGTCAGCTAACAAATGTCACTTTTTGCTGGGATATCAGCTGATAGTTTTACTGAGCAGACGGCTGTGCGCGTTTTTGCCGAGCCCGCAAATCTGTTTTGAGTGTGTACCCTTTTGTTGCAAAAAGTAATACGGCTGAAATATTTACAAAAAATGATACATATGGTTCATTGACATCATTAAGTCATGTATCGAGAAAAAGCTGTTACTTTCCGTATAGATTCCAAGTAATGATTTCCAGGACTGTTTAGATGATGAGGTCTTTTGTTTTTGGAAAACATTGAGTCAACGTTTACAACTAGAGATCTTCAAAATCATTTTTGAAGACAAAATACAATCCATAGAATATTTGTTGTTGAGCTTCCAATCTGCCGGAATGTGTGAATCTACCTGTATTATTTTGTCTGGACAAACTCATATCTTATAGCGTTATTATCTTAGAATACATTACTTCTAGTAGTACCAAATCGCTTATATATCTAGGGTTAGTCTATGAATATGATTCGAGGCTGGCTACAACATCGAAAAACTATTTTTACTAAGAGCCAGAAAATACATTATTCCAGAAATGTAATACAATTATGGGCTAGCGGCACTTCTTGGAAGTGTGAACCAAAAATTTTGAGTATCAATTAGTTATCCTAAAATCAATCTCTTCGTGAGAGTGTGACCGGCAATAATGACAATCATGCTGTTTTGATTTTGCCTTCTTTAGTTGATGATTGGCAGGTTATTTTTCATTCTAAGCTCAATTTTAATTGTCGATTTAATTCAAGGGGCTCATCTGAAAATAATTAGGGTGTGGGACAGTTTGGGTAAGGGGTCCTATTTTAGGTCCTTGTCGCATTTGCATGATATCGATGTTCATAGCTTGTGTTTGTGTGTGTGTATTTTTCTGGGTTGTATCGTTCTAATGTTTCTGATCAATTACATAAATTTTATTCAAAAAAGGTACAATGAATGTGTTTGGAAACATGAATTTGCATTATAAATGGTTTTAGTAGATTATGAGGTTTTGAGCAATTCGATTCATAAGTAGCAAAAATGTTCTACACTGAATGCTGATGTTCAATTTACTCGGCTTTTGGAGATTCCAAAGTTTCCCATCTTTTAATCGAATCTAAGAAAATTTCATTTAATGTTGCTTGCTTAGAGATTTTCAGATAATTTTATTAAATCGAGCAGCGATTCTATCCACGAAAACAAAACTTGATTAGCAATTTGTATATTGAATATACATACAGAGGAGTGCGATGAATTGTTTTATTATTCGTAAAAATGTGCATTTCCTAACAAACTAAGAAAAAGTGTATGTTACATATCCGTATGCCAGCTAGTCATCGATAGAACCAAAAACGGCGTTAAAATAAATAGTTTGAAAAAATCTTTTTCCTTTCAAACTTTACTGCACTCTAAAGTGAATCTATCACATTATTTCTACAAATCTGCAACCCGCGAACACACAATCTAGGGTATGTGTGCCATCAGTAATCTTACGCTCCCATATTCATCCTATTCGAATTCAAGCGATTACGGCACCGATTGCTTCCGTTCTTTTTGTTTTCATGGGTGCTCACTTCTAACAAAAAATACAAAAATAAGAAACAAAACAAACAGCGCTTCAATCCCTTGTTTTTCGTAGGATGAAAATGGGAGCCACATGCTTAATAAGGGAACCAATACCCTATCATATTACATACCATGCGGCATGCACGAAGCAACGTACACCTCTGCCTAAACAGTCATTTCCTAAACACTCCGCATGACTGTCGCCTCTCTTCGCATTGACGTGCATATGCCATTCTAGCCTGAAAATAGAAGATCGCCAACACTCACACATTGGAGATAACTGTTAGTTCCAAGCAGCTATCGCATTGGTTCCTTGTGTAAGTGCACAATGATCTGGCGATACTGGAATAGCAACTACAGGCGGTTATTCAAGCTCAATCAAGGGAGAGCTTGTTCCATGCTCTTATTTAGCAAAGTAAATAAAAATAACATCGAACAAGCTCACCTATCAAAATTCATTGGAATGGGAACACTCAATTCCAAAGGATTACATTCACTTGCTATTATCTCAGCTCAGCAGCGTGCTATCAAACAACAGTGTAAACTACATTCACTCCATAAAACGTCGCTTTATAGCTCTGCCACGTCTTTGCTATGTGTGTGCTATTTCATTCAGCAAACTTTTAGATACAACTACAAGGTAAAAGTTTCGAGATGAACCAGCCTCCGGCTGAAATTTTTATGAATAAAGTAAAAGTCCTCCATACATTATTTTTTGTTAGCACTCTTCTGAACTGAGAAGTAGCAAGTGATTGTCAATCTTTGGATGTGGGTGTTCCCATCCCTGTTCATTCCTATGTCAAAATAAATAAAAACAAACCTCCAAAAACACGTTTTACCGTTAATTTCTATGCAATAAATGGCTTATTGCAATTTATTTTAACATCAATAAATTGTTGTCACCTGTAACATGTTTTCAGTTTGTCATGAAAGTTTCGAATTTTACAATAAGAAGTCACTCAAATTTGGAATCAATAAAAGTATTAATTTTCATGCAAATTTGACAAATTAAAAATTAAATTGAAGTTCAACGCAAAGCACTGTTCCGTTGAGATCACTCAATCTTTTTGACTCTTTGATCAGAAGTTTTTCTCAAATACAACATTAATGCAAACCTAAATCTAGTCTGAATGATGCCAGAGAGAAGAACGCAACGCGTATGCATGCTCGAACCACGAGAAGAATTCTAATCCACGCCGCACACTGTAGTACTTACCTTGTTGTTAGCTTGTTAGTCGTTCGCTGCTTGCATTGCGTTTTCGAAACTTTTTAACAATAGTGTTTTGTTTGCCTAACATCCTCGTTATGTTTGTTTCATTTTACTGTACGACAACATCCAGTCGGTAGGTTGAAGAAACCTGTTGGTCTTCCATTCAAAGATTTACGCTCGTTTGTCGGAAGTGTTGATCACTTATGCTGACGATGAACCTTTCTGTTTATTCTATGTTTGTGTCATATTATTTTTATTATTCTGTCAATATTATTTCTATCGGTTTGTTAATCGCGTCGCGGTTTTACGTTGTCTACATACATGTCAATTGCTTATCATTCGTTATGAATGTTCATTTCGACCCCAGAAGAACGCCTCCATTGAAACATCCATTCATACCTTCACTTAATCATCTTCATACATACATAAAAGAACGACACCCAGCATTACTAATGAAAGCTTTTATCTTCTCTCCCTTTTCTAATTATTTCACACTCGCACCAACGCAAATCCACACTCAACACACAATCTGCCGGCTGATCTTCTGATCTAACTAGATCAAACCCAATCAGTCACCATCGCTTATCGTCCAGCAGCTGGTACAACAGCTCCAACAGCAGCAATACCGGAAGCGGCGATAACCTATCGATCTCGCAGCAGCAGCAGCAGCAATCCAGTGGTCTGCCCTCGGGTCCGCTGACACCTACCCGTAACGTTTACAGTGCCGTCGTACAACCAGACCACCCAAGTCAACCGTCGACGTCAGCGACCTGCGCCAATCCACAAGCGGTGCCGTCCAGTGGCAACGCAATCAGCACCAGCAACAACAACAGCTATGATCCGAGCTTTCTGGTGAAGAAAAAGCACAGTTCGCGTTCATCGGATTCGGGATCGCCGCAGCCTCAGCAACACTACCATCATCATCAGCCGCATCATTTATCCCGGAACACCTCGCCGATCTCATCGAGCCATCACCCCGCCGCTCACCATCATCACCATCATCATCCGAGCGGTGGACATCTGCATAACCACATCGGACATTCCTCGCAGCAAGCGCACACGCACACCGCCAGCCGCAGCGATCGGTCCAACTCGCGGTCCCGATCGCGATCACCCAGTAGCTCGTGCTCGTCCACCCACAGTACAACCACCAGCCAGTCGAACGAGACTTGTTCGACAACCAGAAGCCCGGCTATCCTAGCGCAAGGAGTAGCCCTCAGCAGCAGTGGTGGGGGTCCATTGTTCGGTAGTTGTCGAGAGGGTCGTACCGATCGACTAGACCGGGATCCGACTGCGCGTGGAGGTCTACAGTCGGCTGCCGTAACCGTCGGGAACAATAATGGTGGAGGAAGTTCGGGCGCCAGCACCAGCAGTGGCTCAGGAGGCGGTAGCCTAAACTGTCATTCCGATGACAACCGGCCGCTGGCGATTTGCGTACGGAATCTACCTGCCCGTTCGTCCGACACTTCGCTCAAGGATGGCCTCTTCCACGAGTACAAGAAGCACGGCAAAGTGACGTGGGTGAAGGTCGTTGGCCAGAGTACCGATCGTTATGCACTTGTTTGCTTCAAAAAGCCCGAGGATGTTGAGAAGGCTCTGGAGGTGTCCCACGATAAGCTGTTTTTCGGCTGCAAGATTGAAGTAGCCCCCTACCAGGGATACGACGTTGACGATAACGAGTTCCGACCGTACGAGGCGGAGCTGGACGAGTACCATCCCAAGTCCACCCGAACTCTGTTTATCGGAAACCTCGAAAAGGACATCACGGCCAGCGAGCTGCGGAAGCATTTCGACTGTTTCGGTGAAATCATTGAAATCGACATCAAGAAACAAGGTGTTAGTGCATATGCGTTTTGCCAATATTCGGACATTATCAGTGTAGTGAAAGCCATGCGTAAAATGGACGGTGAACATTTGGGCAGCAATCGAATCAAGCTCGGGTTTGGTAAGTCGATGCCCACAAATTGTGTATGGATTGATGGAATCGCGGACGCCGTCGGTGAAGGCTATTTGAGATCTCAGTTCGATCTGTTCGGCGCCGTCTCCCAAGTGACGATAGATCGTGAAAGGAAACTAGCGTTAGTGTTTTTCGAGCAAGTTCAATGTGCGCAAGCAGCGGTCAAAGAAATGCGTGGCGCGACGCTCCGAGGGCGTAAGCTGCAAGTGGACTTCGCTTCGCGCGAGTGTCAAGATGCATTTTTCGATAAGCTAGACAAACAATCATGTGCGTCGTTTGGTTCGCCGCGTTTTGAATCGGGTGCGGGCGGTCGTTTCAGTGGCAATCGGTACGTGGAAAACACCGGTCGAAGCAGAGCTGCGTCCTTCAGCCGACCTGGCAATCCGCTGAGTCATAGTGGAGCCGTGTCGCCTCGCCTCGATCCATCGCCGGTATCTTCGAGTCGCGGCGGTGGTTCCTCAACTTCACGATCTCGTATTGTTCGGTATTCGAACGATGAGTACTACCTGGATGGTACGAACGCTCATGGAAGTAGTAGCGAACGGCGGTTCCGCAACTACGACGAATACAGCCAAGGATCGGCTGCCAGTTCGCACGAGGATGTCTACGAGCACGACGGCTACAGTGGCAGTCACGTGAGAAGTAGTGCTCACGATCGGCTGCAACCGTCGTCTACGTCGGACTCGCCACCCCCAACCGTCACGTCCAGCGGTCTGTCTTCGTCGATACAGTCTCGGCTGGGCGATGTGGAACCGGCCGTGGGTCTCAGTAGAAAGCGAAGTGAGAAAAGTCCAGGTAAGTGCCCTTTTTACGAAGTATGATATTTTATTTGAGGTCCCACTGGTAGCTATAACGTTCTACTTGATGATTTTTTCCAAAATTATTTTGAAATTCTATAATTCCATTAATTGATAAGAATTTCGCTATTCCATAGACTGCCTATGATCGCATAATTGCCCCATATGAAAAGGAAACCCAGCAGCTGTTATGCGACCATAGGCAGTAGACCCCAGTACAACTAATGAAATTATGCGTCTACGGTGAAAATGTACCACCCAATTACTAAAATACAATTGACAGAATTCCGTAAGCACAAAAATACAACTGAACTTCAAAATTTACACCGGATAAATGAATACAACACCAATCTCTGAATTCCGGACAGTTTTGTAGTATACCAAGAATTTACTACAATTTAGGCTGGAATATTAAGATTTAATCGTTTATATAACCATTGAAAATACGTATGATATTCTTTATAAGAGCTACCAGATGGGACAACATATTCCCAAACCCGCAACTAGCGATTTTGTTAACCACCATTTCGTACTATTTTCCTCTCTTCAACCTTTCCACTATCCGAAAACGTTCCAGGTGATATACGATATTTACAAAAAGAAAGAGTACATATTTTAGAACAATTAGAAGAATGCCCGTCCAGTGGTGATGAGTTAGTGAGCCCAAAGAAACGTATCAAATACAACCCAGATGCTCACCTTGGCAGTGAACCATCTGATCATCATCATCCCCATTATTCTTCTTCGGTGGCCAATTCATCGGCGGCAACGGCAAGTGATTCGACGAGTGGTTTGTGTGGTGATCCGGTGATGTCATCCTCGTCCGGCCGGGGCGGAGGCGTCACCGGCGGCGGTGAACATCACCTTTACAATAGCAGTAGTAACAATAGTAACCATTACAACAATCACCACCATCACCACCACCACAACAGTGCAGATAGTGGTGGCCTGCAGTCCGGATTTTCCACTTCTTCCTCGGCTTCGCACCACCGAAAGTGCGTTGAGGTGCGGCGACTTTCGGACTGCAACCTGCAGCAATCAAAATCGTTATCAAGCCAATCAACGCCTTCATCTATGCATAGTAACAATAATAGCAGAAGACCGTCCACTGACAACGCGTCATTGCATCAAAGACATGGTAGCAGTAGCAGTAATAGTTCTTCCAGTTTACAACAATCACACCTAGATAGCGGGCATCTCTATTCCCATTCGTTAAACAAGCGACGGAAAACGATCCTCAACAGTGACAACAGTATGACTGTCATAGCAAGCGCAGGATCGACGTCGGTGTCGTCTAACGAACACCACCACTCGTCGCGTGGCCGAGGTCACCAGCTACACTCGTTACATTCGCACGAAGCAAGCGGAGGCGAAAGCGCCGATGGTTCACGGCCCGGAACACCCCTCTGTGATGAACGGCCCGAAAACCTTCCACCAAGCGAACCCAGACGAATACCCACGAGTCGGTCGTACAATCAGGAACCGCTTAGCTTACCTCTACCACGGTTTGCGATACAGTTCCTGCAGCAGTACCGATTACAAAATCAACAAAGTCAAACATCGTCGTCGGTACCTGCAACTTCATCACATTCATCATCCAATGTTGTTCTGCCAAGCTCTTCGCTGCATCAGTCAACATCGTCATCTTCGTCGTCGTCGAACTCTGCAGCGGCACCGTTCCCCAACGTCACTGCCGCATCGGCTTCGACCTCAACGCAACAGCAAAGCGCTCTAAGTTCTTTGCATACCGCTTCGTCCAGTGGTGCTATTAGTGGTCCTTCACTCTCGTCTAATTCTAGTCTACTAAACAACGCTCTGTCGAGTCCACCGCCAACGCATCCCTCTAAACTATCCCTGCTGATACCACCGAATATAAGTTCGAGCAGTAGTTCCGTAACAGGGAACACTCCAGCCAGCGCCAGCACGTCAAACAGCCTGGAGCACGTCAACCAAGCACCAGCCAGTCCACTACGAGCCCCTTCTGTTAGTTCGAATTCGAGTGACTCCGAAGGTGGTCCATCCACCTCGCCATCGCTGGAGGAACGAATTAACCGTTTGGATGAAATGTACGAAAAATGGTCCGGCAATAGCCAAACGCGGATAAACAATGCCGTCGGTGAACATCACTTCAACGATCGCCACCACAACCATCATTTGTACCACCACAACCATGCGAGCACGACGGGAGGAAGCCTGAACCAATCGCCGCTCTCGAACGTTTCTTCCTCATCGACGTCCTCGTTCCGGCATAAGTTCTTAGAGCTCGATGTGCACGAGGTCCCTCCGTCTGACATAGTGAAATCGCTGCTGTCGCGTAAATCGATTTTCGATGAAGATCTCAAGCGGTTGGAGAACATCAGCGACAAGTACGAACCCGGCATGTTCTCGAGTTACACGAAACACACTGCAAATTTCAACGCCATCAGTGCAAATAGCTCGGCCGCTGCATCGCCGGTAAACACGATCTTGGCATCACAATCCCCGCTACATGCACTGAAAGCTCAAACACCGCCAGCTCCTAGCCTGCAACGACTTGGCAGTTGTAGTACCTCTGGATCTCCAATGAACAGTCCTCAGCCATACAATAGCCCCAATCCGTCTGTGAAATCTGGTCTGCAGTACCCGTTCCCAAGTCATCCACCGTCAATGCCATCGGTAGCTGTTCCTAGTTCGACAACCCTGACAGCGTCTGTGACGCTCCCTATTGCCAGTATGGTCACTTCAATCGCCGGCAGTACCAACAGCGGAACGATATCAACATCTTCCGCCACCAGTAGCAGTTCGCTTTCCGCATCAGCTTCCTCCTCTCCTACGCATAGCATAACATCCGCTCCCGGAACGTGTGCAACGCCAAGCAGCTTACCCAGTACTGCGTCGATAAACACACCCAGCTCGACGGTACCGTCCGTGAGCTGCAGCAGTTCGGCTACCCTAGCAAATAAACCAAAGACCAATATTTTAAATAAAAGTATTAGTTTAACGGAAAAATCAAGTACAAATATTAGTAGTAACAACAATAATAATTTAACGAGTAATAGTAGTAATCTAGCGAGTACTAGCGGTAGCAGTAATACTAGCGTAATCGAATCATCTGCATTGGTAGCAAGTACTACAGCCACTGCAACGACAACGAGCATACCAACACCGAAAGTATCCTCAGCAATTTCTTCTTCTTCTTCGTCATCGTCAATCGAGACAGTCGCATCGTCAACCACTGTCATAGTTTCCACTACGGAAGGTAGTGCACCAGAAGCTTCAACGAGTGCTTCTACCTCTTTGAACACCTACAAAAACACTACAGTTACGGCAGCTCCACCTGGTAGTACAAATTCGGGTACAGTTAGGTCCAGCAGTATGTTGTCATTATCAACGAGCACTTCCTCAGAAGGAGTCCAACAGCATTCCAATAGTTCTAGCACCAACTACGGTATCGACAACAACAGCAATAGTGGTGGCTTTGAAAAGGAGGATAAGACCAACAGCAACAACTCCGGCAGCAAACACCACAAAGACCGGCGAAAACTTTCAACGGCTTCGTCCTGCTCGACTAGTTCGACGGGATCAAGTACGCCAACTACCTCCTCCAATGTTCCTTCGCAGCCCGAGTCGAAAACGGGCGCCACGTTATCTGCTGATGACGATCAGCCTCAGCAACAGATCAGTGGGAAGCATAACAAATCTACCAAATCGAATAACCACCACGGTCATAGTCACAGCCACGGTCATGGTCACAGGCATTCTAGTGACAGCAGTAGCTCCAGTAGCTCGACCTCCACTAAGAATCACAACAAGGGTGGAAACGATGATTTGAATGAGTTTGATCGCTTAAAGCGAGAGGTACCAGTGAACACCATCAACTCTCGAATAAATTCGTCCAATCGCAAGGAGAAAGAGCGTCAAGAGCGCGAAGAGAAGGAACGGAGGCTTGAAGAAGAAAGGATACAAAAGGAGAAGGATGAAATGCGTCGTGCTCAGGAGTTAAAGGAGAAAGAACTAGAGCAACAACGGCGGAAGGAAAAAGAGCTAGAAGAACAGCGACGAAAGGAGAAGGAACTGGAAGAACAACGACGGAAAGAGAAGGAACTGGAAGAACAGAGACGTAAGGAAAGAGAAGAAGCTGAACGTCGAGAGCGAGAGGAGCGTGAACGACAGCTGCAACGTGAGCAGGAACTTGAAAAAGAGCGGCAATTGCAACAGGAGCGTGAAGAGCTAGAAAAGGCTGAACGGGAAAAATGGCAGAAGGAAGAAGCCAGAAAGTCCAAGGAATCACCGAAAAATGAATTCGAGCCATGCGACAGCTTTGTGAACGACCACGGCTCCGATCGACTTGATCGAGTGAACTCCACAGATAGTAATTCGCAATCACAAATTACTTCGAAGCGACGCCACAGCTCTCAAGAAAGCAACGATTCTCCGACTGAAGACATTAATGCAATGAAGAAACATAAGCACAACAACATCGGCGAGCGTCGTGATTCCGGAAAAGACGGTAAGCGAGAAAAACATCATAAAAGTCACAACCGAAGTGATAAGTCCTCCAAATCATCCTCAGGCTCATCGACGTCCTCGGACAAAGTACACTCGCATGCCAATGCTTTGTGCAGTGTGGGTAAACACGACAACCATGACGAAAAACAGCAGTTTCTACTGGAAGAACGCCGCAAAGAGATTTCTTTCTCTGGGGATGGTGATTCCCTGCAATTGAGCCACCACCACAAGAAGAAAGACCGTTATCACGAGAAACATAAATCCAAGAAAGACCGCAATGCTTCCAGGGATAAAGAGAACACACAAAACGTTAATTTCCCCATGGATTATGTCGACCATCGTTCCACCAGTGATGAGGACGAACATGCTCGCCTTCAGCACCGAAAGGAACGTAAAAGCTCCAAAGATTACGGTCAAAGATTTCATGGAGAAAGTGGTGAAGAATATAAGAAATATGATAGAAAGTCCAGTCGAGCCGAATCTTCTGCTGATGAAGAAGGCAGAAAGAAGAGGAATCGCACCAACAATAGTCGTACAAAGACAACGAATAGTTCGGATACGGATGATTCAGATGAACCCAAGAAACATTCTATCTTCGACATACCCGACGATGGACCTAATATTTCAATGTACGACAAAGTTAAGGCGCGCTCCTGCAAAAACATGCAGCGCCAAGAGGAAGAGAAGAAGATCAAGGCCAAATTTTCGAAGTTGAAACAGAGTCGAGCTAAACGTGAAGGCAAAAACCGATCGAAGAGCTGGGACGAAGATTCTGATACCGATGGAATGAACTCCGATACAACCATCAATAGCAAGTACAATCACAAGGATCATCTGAACAAGAGTGGTACAATTACCACATCAGAGGATGATGACCATTTGCCGTCAACGCCCAGAATGAGACGGCCAAAGGAACCACTTGCTACTGATTCTGAAGAAGAGACCAATCGTATTCGTTCCAACCGGGATCGATTGAACGATCTTTGTGACGACGAGAGTTCCGACGGCGATCATACCAGTAAGCGACCACCTCGCACGCCACGTCGGAGCTCTGACGAGAAGAAAATGTCTAGAAAGAATTCACGATCAACGAGAATACAGTCGGAAACTGACTCTGATGGTCATCATTCGATCATGAGAGAAAAACCAGCCACGCCGAACTGTGACACTAAAGCTGAGGTCTCAGACGTCAAGATGGATCATATCTCTATCAAGCAGGAAATGAAGAGCGAAGAAGATACACAAGAAGGAATCAGCAAGGTGGAAATCAAGGTTGAAACAAGGGTTCAACCGCCATCTGCACTGGTGACAAGTGATGTGTCTGAAGATGAAGATATCTCTAAACCCATTGTCAAATCTGAACTTATTCCAAGCACAATGATCAAGAAAGAACCCATCGACGAAGGATTCAGCGCTGTGAAGAATCGCTTTGGAGATGTCTCATCTGAAGGTGAACCGAACATGATATCGGTGGCCAATGCGGAGATCGAGAATACAGTAAATAGCGCGGTTGATCAGTTGATGTACGGACATTCGGAGGGAAAGAAGCGACACAAGAAAAAACAGAAACGTCACAAGAATGTCGAAGGATCTGAAACGGATGTGAAGAGTGAAAAAGAACATTCACCTCACGATGACGCTGGCTCTGCGAATTCTATGTTCGATGAGCTGAAGAAATCATCTGACGATCAGATTTATGTCAGCTCAAAGAAGAAGCATGGTGGTAAGAAGGAAAAGAGACGAGAACGTTCGAAGGAAGATCACGAAAAGTCTGGTAAATCCAAGAAGTCGAAGAATAAACACAAGGATTCGAACAAGATACCAGATGCGATGTCAACAAATGTGAAGCGAGAGGAGAAGATTGAAGACATCTTCGGACCTATATCGGACGAAGAATCTCAGCATTCGTCTGTGGAAACCGAAGTGTCGATAAAGCAAGAGCCAAGTGATGTAAAAGCAGAAGATACCGCTACACTGGAAGAACAACCCAATGAATGCGAGCAAACCGAGAAGGAGAAAAATAAGGAAGAATCCAGGAAGAAAAAGGAAAAGAAGCGACGGGAGCGCGAGAAGCTCAGAGCTACGATTAGTATGAAGGAGGAAGAAAACAGCGTGGATCTGGATGAAGCGGGTCGTGCCCTAGAAGCACAGCTTATGAGTGATTCGGATCAAAAGGCTGAGGATGCATCACCGACGTCAACGATAACAACCAGTGGAAAACGTTCTTCAGTTGATGTGATGGATGTATTCCGATTTACTGACGGAGATGACAGCATGGAAACATCGTTTACCGAAAAGAAGGAGTCCGAACATAGCCGTAAGGAGAAGAAAAAGAAAAAGAAGAGAGGTAAAGATGAGAAGCACAAACATCATCATGGTAGCAGTACTAATCATTCTAATCCTCCTACAACAACTCCGATTACTCCGACAGCAAATAAGCTATCATTGGACATCATATCAGCTCAACAAGAAGATACCAAACACAACATCAGTAAACCTTCTCCGAGTCTACCATGTTTGCTTGATGAGAGTCCGCCGGCGTCGAACAGCAGACAACCTGCCCAACCTATGTACGCATCGACGCCATCTAAACAGCTCATGTCACCAACTCCGACGATTCATGAAATGACTAGTTCTACGCCAACCAAAGATGAAGCCGAACCGCTGTCAGTCTGTGTTAAAGAAGAAAGCGCACAACCTAAAGCTGTTGATTCGTCGCAGGCTAAACGAAAATCGGAAAAACTGATTCCCGGATTTGGTACAGACATCGACGAGCAATTGCACGAAAAAGCAGTTCTTTCCATTTCCGGTGATTTCATTACTGACAAGGTTATCAAAGAGGACGCTAAGAGTACGGATCCAGTCGAGTCTCTGAAGAGTAAAACAGACGATGTGAAACTAGAAGAAAAATCAAGGGTAGTTATTTCACAAGAAGAAACCGAAGATGCAGTGGCTGCCCTCCTCGGTGAAAGTTTTGGAACGTCAAATACTCAGGACTTTTCAATCGACTATACTGTGGATCCGACCGAAGAATCTTCTTCACAGTTGGCGTCCGACTCATCACAAATCCCGGAGGAAGATAATGAAGAAATTAAGAAAGCAATCCTTAGCTTGAACACCGAAGGGCTGGACATGAAGCCCGATACTCCGACATCTGAACACGATCTACAAATCGATACGGACACTGAAGACCAGGTTGATGACGAGCACCCCGCAAGTCTGCTAAGATTTGACAATCCACCAAAGACTCCAGATGTAGATTTGAGTCAAATCGGCAAAGCGTTGTCGGACACGCTGAATAGCACTTCTTCAGCTCCAAATTCTGCAAAGAAGGAAGACAAGCTTGAAATTCCTGATACACCTGGAAAGAATGTTCAGATCGTGGCTAGTTCACCGGTAACTTCAACATCTCAAAGTACATCTGTAACGACACCTGTTGTTAGTACGACAATTACTTCTGCGCCAACCGTTAGCGTGACTTCAACAGTTACGTCTACTTGTGTATCCAACACTACGCAATCATCTATTGTACCTATGACGCCGGCTGTTACAGGGCAACAGGGACCTTTGCCATCTACAGTCGCTACAAGTGCGCAGGGATCAAATACTAAAGTGGTGAATGTGATACCTCCGGTCCCTAAGCAAATAGCAGTGACAACACCACCGGCCTTACCGGTCCAAAGTAATCCGACCGCTATTGTTGCTCAAAAAACAACGATTGTCAATCAACCACCGATGGTTGGCAACCAACCACAGATTCGACAACAATTGGTAATGCAAGCGCCTCCAACGATTACCATCCCTGAACAGCACATTGTGTATCAGCCGATCGACACAATGATGTCTCCCAGAGGACCAGGAGCCAGCGATCCTAGGATGCAATCACCCAAGATGCAGCATCAACCACTTTCTCCGTTCTCAAGAACCTCGTCTCCAACTGCCACTAGTCCAAATTTGCTGAGACCACAGGTGATGATACAGACTCGTCATCCTACTCAGCTGAGTCCTGGAGTTGGTCCGCACCAGATGGTCGTCCACCAAGTGGGCAGTCATGTTGTAGTTTCGTCTCCAAGCCCTACCAATCAGTTTGTTCCAAAACCTGCGCAATTTGTGCAGTCTGGCAACACAGCTCCACGATTCCCTATAGCAGCAGGACAATTGAAAACGCCTCCCTCGTTACAAAAACCAACTGAGCTATCACCATTGGCAAAGCCGAATTTGAACACTTTCGCCAACATAGGTATGGCTCCTGGGGTACGTCTCGTAACACCCGCTGCTAGTCCATCTTCCATGCCAACGCTTGGAAATGAAAACGCTTTGATTTCAACTGTTGGTACTAAACCTGTGGTAAGCTCATCTCCAATGCCTGTGTCTACAGCCTACGTTATCCATCCTAATGCTAAACCTCTGGAAACCTGTCCAAAGACAACTCCTGGCACCCCTACGAAAACCATCATCCATCAGCAGCCAGTATACCTTCAGCATCCCATCAAACAGTTTGCGCCACAGCATCCCGTTCCGATGCAATCGCAAATGGGAATAAATCAACAACCTAATCGCCTGATTCAACCCGTACTTACTCCTGTGAGTAACGTTATCATCGCCAAGCCACAAGAACCCAAACCCCAGAACACTATTTCTACCATCACCTCAAATCCTAACCATCAGATGGCACCCTCAAGTTTGAGTTTGCCTCCAATCAAATCGGACGCACCATTGGCCACCCCAATAGGTGCTTTGGATAAGGTAGGGGAGCCAAAGGACAAGTTGTCACCTCTGGAGGAAAAAGACCGAACCCAAGCGAGTCAAGGAAGTACAGTTCAACCACAACCTATGATGAAGCTAGAAACCTCTGCCTCAGCAAGCGAATCCGCTAGATCATTGCTCACTGAAGAGAACGTTGCTAAAATTCACGATAACTCCAGCGCAGCGAATGTTCTTGATATTGATCCGGAAGACCAGGAAGCGGACTCCAAGGAAGACAGTGATTACTGGTCCTCCAAGGATACAATCATTGATTCGGTGATTAAGAAGGTCGATGCTCTGTGTTCCGAGGATGATATTTCGGAGGGAGGATCCGAAGTCAATAAAGAAGAATGGAACAAGCCCGATGACAAGACAAAAGCTACTGAACAGGCATCGCTTCCAAGTGTATCGAACACATCTGGCGGTCAAGCTTTCGAACTACCCAAAGTGGAAGAAAAGAACCCCGAACCGGCTACCTTCATGAGTACCATTCCATCTACCGTACCTGCTCCTTTGATGCCCGTAGCAACCACGATGATGCAGGCAACTCCGTCTATTCCGGAGCCCATCGTAACTCCACCGGAAGAAGATGAAGCAGAGACTGCTTCAGCTGAAAGTACCACTCCCACGCGAGGTGGAAAGCGAGGCGGTCGACGGGGAGGAAGAAAAACGTCGGAAAGTGTATCAACGCCGGTCAAAGCTTTGGTGACGGAGAAGCTACCGGAAGTGGATATGACGACACCATCAAAACGCGGTGGAAAGGCAGGAGGATCAAAACGAGGAAGAGGGGCAGCAAGAGGTGGTGCAGCCAGAGGTGGCGCGTCCAATGTTCAACCAGCGGTAATGGGCGGTGGAAAAGGCAAACATACAAGTACCGGTTCGGATGTGTATGAGTTCCACGATGATTCCGGTGAGGAGGTTACCGGAAGTGATAAACAACAGGCAGATGGATCTCGCCCAAGGCTGATCCTCACTATTAAAAACCAGGGTACCACTGCAACGCCGACTCCGAGCACCAGTACTGCTCCGGTCGTGGTAACATCTGCTCCGGTCATACAACCTACCATGACAACTGTCGGTACCATCAGTACACCGTCCGTTCAACTTCAGCCAACAACGTCCTGCCCAGCTCCACAGCCGCCACCGGAAGCTCAGAGCATTCCGGCACCAGCTGTAGACGCATCGAAGGAAGAGTTCATACATCCAACGTCAGGAAATACTCGCAAGTCGCGCCGTTTGCTGGAGAAAGACGGTCGTACCACTGTGGACGACATCATCGACGATGTCATTCGTAACGGTCCTTCATCGTGTGTGATGCCAAGCTCACCGGCGCCCGTACCTTCCCAACCGCCGTCGGTGGCACCGACACCGATGATTCTACAGCAGTTCCAGTCGCAACAACATGTCCAAGTGAATCAAGTCAACCAGATGATGTCGCCAACAGTGCAACAGCCTCAACTTGTGCATTTGCCGCCGCAACATCAACCCGTTCCGATGGATCTCCCTGGACAAACGGGCAGAAGGAACACAAGGCACAATGCAACCCCCGCTAATGGTAAGTGGTCTTAAGTAATTACTAGTAATGGTCAGCAGGCTGTTAAGTGGGGTCTACTCAGTTTAGCATAATCCAACTTGGCATACATTCGTTTATGTCGTTTTTTTGGCATAATGGTCGTTTGGCATACCAATAAATGAAGTATATTAAATATTCGCATCTGTATTTTTTACGCATACCTCATCTCATGTTTGTTTTTGAAATTTGCATCAAATATTCAAAAAAAGTCAGACAACTGTGCTAAAAATGCATGTTCACCAAAATCATTTGTGACGTGAAAAAAATTTAAAAGGTCGAATATGGGAATTTCGACTGTAGAATGAGGCCAAATTTTTAGGTATTCTGCTTTTTATATATGTTTTCCAAAATTATGCCAAACTCGGTAGACCAGGGTAAATGTTGCATGTTTTGCTTATTTCGAATAAGCTATATAAGTATCTAGCATTAGATTGATTCTACCTTCTAAAGCTGACCATTTGAATCATTGAAGATAACAGTTGTTCTAAATGTGCTTTCTCGAATTTCGCTTCAGCAGGTCCCGATTCTCGCAAATCTCCCCGTGCAGGAGGTCGCAAAGGCAAGGATCGTAAGATATCAGAAACATCCAACGATAGTAACGACGAGCGTCCAATGAGTTTGCCGAGACCCGGGCAGATGGATGGCAAAGTTGACGAAACATCTGTTTCGGGCACTTTGTCCGCTACAACACCGATTACACCGAGTGTTTCGGCAACGCGTCCCAACGAGATGGCTTCTTTGGCTGATAAGTCGAAGGAGAAACCGAAATCTGCCGACGATCTTAAGATGGAGCTTGACCCAGCCACAGGAGAACTAACGGTAACCCGACCAGGCAAAGAGGGTCAATACGTAGTCATGCCGAATGCTCCTCAACCGCTGAAGAAAGTCATAGCAGCGGCAGCGAATGCAGCTCAGAATGCTGGAATGGAGCATCACAAGTCATCTCCCACTCCGCCTATATCTGCTTCGGGTTCACCGATTCCTAATAGGACTCCTACACCCGGATCTGTTCCTTCACCTGGAATGACAAGAGTTCCGACTCCCAATACAACGGTTGCTCCGCATCCTACTCAGCAAATGGAGGCGCAAAAGTTGACTAAACAAGCGTCACAATTGCCAATGACATCTCAGAGCGGTGGTATTCCGCCGCCCACCGGAATTATTCCGTCACCGCATGTCAACGCTGGAGCCGTCCTTATACAGCACTCGTTGGGTCAAGGGATGCCACAGCCGCCAACGGTTCTACAGCAAGGTCCATCGAATAAACCGCATTCGTTGAAGGCCCATGTTCTCAGTTCACAGCAAATAATGAACCAGCAGGTTCAAGCTGGAAAACCGATCTACCCGCCATCTACACAACCTCAACCCCAGATCGTGTATAAGTCTGTCATACCTCAACAACCGGGATCGGTTTCCGGGGCTATCCATACCACTACCGGAAAGCAGATCCATCCTAGTACCAACATTAAGCTGCCCCCTCAAGGCATACCACCCCAAGGTATTCCCCAACATTCTGGTCCACAGCAAATAATCATTCAAAACCCGATGCCACAACAACAAATGACGATCAATAAACATACGATCATCAATAAAGTTGGGCCACCACAGCAATCGGGTCACCCCTCAGCAGTACATCATCCACCAGGTAGCGGCAACCTGCTAATCAACATTCCTCCCAACCTCCATCAATTGGGCAATATCCCAATGTCTCCGAGAATGCCTCATCAGGTAGTGATCACTAACAGCAAAGGTCAACCAGGACAAATGCAGACTCAACAATCTCATTCCCCACAAATCATCCACAAACAGGGCAATCAACCGCTACAACCAGGTCAACAAGGCCCACCAGGTGGCGCCCCTCAGCAAATCATTATCCACAGCAGCAAAGCACCCCCGGGTCATCACCAGATCCCCGCTGGATACACCACAGTTCTGCAGAGTGGAGGTAAAATCATCCACCAAGGCCCGGTACAACTTGGCGGAGGACCTGGACAGCCACAACAACCGCCGCAGCCTGGTATGCACGGGAAACAACAGACTCAGACCATCCAGATCTCCAGTCCCAGTGGTGTTCCAATCCACTATCAACAACAACAACAGCCGATTCAAAGTCAACCAACTGTGGTGCACAAAACCGTAACAACGGGTCACGGCGGGCAGCATATCAAGATACACCAGCACAAGGTAGGCCCTGAAGCCGTTGCCCATATGCACGTTGGTGGAAAGCAGCTACCTGCGGGCACCAAAATCCCACTCCAGCAACAACAACAATCGCAACAGCCGGTGGGATTGATCAAACCGAACCATGTCTCAACGGGACCGATGCCGCCTACGGTCGGTGGCAACCAGCCAACTGCTCCTCCACCCTCGCCATCGCAACTGGTCACAATCCAGCCCGGAAAGGGAGTGTCCCCACATCTGCATGCCCAACCGCAGATTCTTACCGGTGCCGTTGCGAGCCCTCCGCTGAAGCAACCACACATGCAGAGCCAACAGCCGATTGTGACGGGTAGGATGGTGATATTACGTAATGGTTGTACGAAAAGTCTAACGGGATTCTATTGTTTTTTCTTGTGCACAGGTGCGAGCAGTTCCCGGGTAGCGTTACCACCGATTAGTCCCCAGGGACAACCAGGTCAGCAGCCGCCTCCACCGACGTCCCACATGCGGCACGTGCAACAGCCCGGTGGACTGACTATGCCGCCACAGGTGGCCTACGAAACGAATCAGGTGAGTGCGGACCCTTCGTTCATTCAGTACTTTTCAGGGTTTACAGATATTCTATCGAATGATGTTAAGTCCAATGATGCTTGGTCAATGTTAAGTACGAATCTTTGGCACAAAACATAGTTTTATATAAATGTCTCTATGGAAGGTTATGCTATTTTATTGATTGAAAGAACTTTTGAATATCTTTCAAAAAGATTCAGAAATACAGAATTTTAACAATATCTAACCTTGGGTTCTTTAAGAACCATCTGCCATACAGTTTTAACTAATCCTTAGAGATATTTATGTATGTACATTTTATGCCAATGATTTTGTAACAATTATTTTGGCATGTTGCCATACTGAAAGAGTCAATTTTAAGTTTTTGAACTCCTTTCCCCGGATATATAGCTAAGATCGGTTTCACCTCTCTTTGAATGCTCCATTCCGGATCCTCAACTGATGGCGGCTGCCGTTTCTTTGTACATGATGCAGCACGGAGATTTGGTGGGTGGATTCATCGCACGGGGACAAAGTCCTCCGCCGGCTCACCAACAGCAAACATCGCCCATTACACCGGTACTAGTACGATCCCAGTTACACCCCTTATTTAAATGTTTAGATTTGATCTCTTCCGGTTCTTTTCATATGTGTTTCGACAATTCGTCGAATTTGACGTAGGACTACGTCTCTGTTTTGTGTTCTCTGATTACTTTTCTTTTGTGATCACCTCGATTCCGATCATTTGCTTTGAATCTAATAGAAGTTTCAACTCTTCCAGAATGACCCATCCTTCCGCGGCGGAATGCCTCGGGAATATACCAAGTACATGTACAGCAGAGGAAACATCCACATACCAAGGTTTGTGCCGATATTTTTGTTAGTTCTTGAAATACATAATTTTATTGTTCTCCTTCTATTTAGCAGCAGATCGCCAATGTTGCCAGGAACCGTGGATCAGCGTGAGTTGTCCGAAATGGAAGAAAGTGTTGCAGCAAGTCCGCCTCTCGAATTGCGGCGCCCGGCAAGTGGACCACGTGTTCAAGTCACGACTACCGTGCCGAGCAGTCTGCAGAGTCCCGGAGATCGTTCCACTGGTAAGTTTATCGTAATCGCGATATAGGATCGATGAACAAGACATCTCTAACGTCATTTCGCTACATTTGCAGATTCACCTCAAGTGGCACAAGTGTACATCGGAAGTGCCCGTGTTCCGCACAACTATTCGGACTCGCTCACCCGTTTCTACGATCCGGCAGCTGGTCCGAACGCTCCTCCGCGAGCTTTGAGTGCCGAACCCCCACCAGCTCATCGGCCACACAATTTGATCAACACCGGTGCAGGATTTCCTCCGGGATCCTACCCGGGAACTCCCAGCCAGACACCGCCTCCAGCGTCACCTGCTAATCTTGCTCAGCTCCAGCAGCAGCAGCAGCAGCAGCAGCAACAGCAACAAACCCCACAGCAGCAGCAACAGCGCGATCGTGTCACCCTGACAGGTAGTTACTACGACGATCGCTTCAGCGACGATCCCTATTATTACAGCTCGCGCCGGCCATCGGACTACGAACTGACCGATTACTTTGATCCTTCCCTATTAGGTCACGCAGCGGTCGCTCCGGTATCCGGTGCCCCGTTGCCCGCCCATAGTGGAAGCTTGCCGGCTTCTCAGCAACAACAACAACCACCGGCTGCTGCTGGACGAAACCTGCAGGCAGCGACTCCGCCAAGTGGAGGAGCCGCAGCCGCCGCTGCCCCAACTCAGATGCCGCCGACTGCTGGTCCGCCAGCAGTACCGCCGGCACAGAGTGACTCGCTGGAGGCACTGCTGCAACGCTATCCAGTAATGTGGCAAGGATTGCTAGCGCTGAAGAACGACCAGGCGGCCGTACAGATGCACTTTGTGCATGGAAATCCGGGCGTGGCCGGCAGTTCCCTGCCGAGCAACAGCGACGGCACCACGCCGCCGCTCCGGATTGCCCAGCGAATGCGACTGGAACCAGCGCAGATCGACGGTGTCGCGCGGAAGATGCAAGTAAGTAGCAGTGCTATGATTTCTAGATAAACGGGACGGAATTGTTTTGCGAGGGAAAATGTTTGCCATATTTTATTCTGAATCTTTGACATTCTTAATCAGTCTCAACCAGCCAGTAGACCATAATTTATTAATGTGGTTCTCAGATTCCTTTATATCTCTTCCAACTTCTATTGTCATAACTGAAGCGTTTAATATTTCAGACACTGACATATCTTTTCAACTTTTATTCTTGTTTTTGGTGTATCATTCTCACTGAAATAGAGCCTGCCTCTCTCGACATTAAGCTATTCTGCCGTAAATCGCAAGTCAGTCCCATCTGCATTTTGGGCAAAAATGAGTTAATGACCGTTTTCGAGCTTTCTTCGGATAATCTTTCAGCTGCGTACAAAAAAATATATAGTTTGTTCAGTAAAATTGAAAAAAAACAACACCAAGTCACATTGTCCCATACATACATACATTTATTTGTTCAACATCATCAAGACAAGACATAATCAACAATAGTACGCCACAATACTCGGTTCGTGGCTGCCGCTCTCCATCCTCGGTCGCGCCCAATGCTCGCCAAGTCACGCTCCACCTGGTCCGCCCATCGTGCTCTCTGCGCTCCACGCCTTCTTGTGCCAACCGGATCAGTTGCAAACACCAGCTTTGCAGGGTTGTTGTCCGCCATTCTTGCAACATGCCCTGCCCACCGTATCCTTCCGGCTTTGGCCACCTTCTGGATGCTGGGTTCGCCGTAAAGTGCAGCGAGCTCGTGGTTCATCCTTCTCCGCCACACACCGTTCTCCTGTACACCGCCGAAGATCGTTCTTAGCACGCGTCGCTCGAAAACTCCGAGTGCTTGTAGGTCCTCCTCCAGCATGGTCCATGTCTCGTGCCCGTAGAGGATCACCGGTCTTATTAGCGTTTTGTACATGGTGCATTTGGTGCGTGGGTGAATCTTTTTCGACCGCAGTTTCTTCTGGAGCCCGTAGTAGGCCCGACTTCCGCTGATGATGCGCCTCCGAATTTCACGGCTCACGTTGTTGTCAGCCGTCAGTAAGGATCCGAGGTAGACGAATTCCTCCACCACCTCGAAAGTATCCCCGTCTATCGTAACATTACTACCCAGACGGATCCGGTCGTGTTCGGTTCCGCCTACCAGCATGTACTTTGTTTTTGAGGCATTCACCACCAGTCCGACCTTTGCTGCTTCGCGTTTCAGGCGGGTGTACAGTTCTGCCACCGTTCCAAATGTTCTAGCTATAATGTCCATGTCGTCCGCAAAGCACACAAATTGACCGGATTTTGTGAAAATCGTTCCCCGGCTGTTGAGCCCGGCTCGTCGCATCACACCTTCCAGAGCGATGTTGAAGAGTAGACATGAGAGTCCGTCACCTTGTCGCAGTCCCCGGCGAGATTCGAATGAGCTGGATAGTTCACCCGAAACCCTTACGCAGTTTTGCACACCGTCCATCGTTGCTTTAATCAGTCTAGTCAGCTTCCCAGGAAAGCCGTTTTCGTCCATGATTCTCCATAGCTCTGCGCGGTCGATACTGTCGTATGCCGCTTTGAAGTCGATGAACAGGTGATGCGTTGGGACCTGGTATTCACGGCATTTCTGGAGGATTTGTCGTACGGTAAAGATCTGGTCCGTTGTCGACCGGCCGTCGATGAAGCCGGCTTGATAACTTCCCACGAACTCATTAGTTTTAGGTGACAGACGACGGAAGATGATCTGGGATAGCACTTTGTAGGCAGCATTCAAAATAGTGATCGCCCTGAAGTTCTCACATTCCAAATGGTCGCCTTTCTTGTGAATGGGGCAGATTACCCCTTCCTTCCACTCCTCCGGTAGCTGTTCGGTTTCCCAGATCCTGACTATCAGCCGATGCAGACAGGTGGCCAACTTTTCTGGGCCCATCTTGATGAGTTCAGCTGCGATACCATCCTTACCAGCTGCTTTGTTGGTTTTGAGCTGGTGAATGGCATCCTCAACTTCCCTCAGCGTGGGAGTTGGTTCATTTCCGTCCTCCGCTGCACTGGCGTCGTCGTTTCTTCCGTTGCCGTGGGCTCCCGTGCCTACGTTCTCCACGCCGTTCAGGTGCTGATCGAAGTGCTGCTTCCACCTTTCGACCACCTCACGTCCGTCCGTCAAGAGGCCTCCGTCTTTATCCCTGCATATTTCGGCTCGCGGCACGAAGCCGTTGCGGGATGCGTTGAGCTTCTGATAGAACTTCCGTGTTTCTTGGGAACGGCACAGCAGTTCCATTTCTTCACACTCCGCTTCTTCCAGGCGGCGCTTTTTCTCCCGAAAGAGGCGGGTCTGCTGTTTCCGCTTCTGTTTGTAACGTTCCACGTTATGTCGAGTCCCTTGCTGCAGCATTACCGCCCTCGCTGCGTTCTTCTCCTCCAAAACCGTTCTGCACTCTTCGTCGAACCATTCGTTCCGTCGATTCCGTTCCACGTACCCGATGGTGCTCTCGGCTGCGTCGTTGATGGCTGCTTTCACTGTACTCCAGCAGTCCTCTAGAGGGGCCTCATCGAGCTCGCCCTCGTCTGGCAACGCGGCTTCGAGGTTCTGCGCGTATGCTGAGGCGACATTTGGTTGCTTCAGTCGCTCTAGGTTGTACCGTGGCGGTCTCCGGTACCGTACATTGTTGATGATGGAGAGTTTTGGGCGCAGTTTGACCATCACCAGATAGTGGTCGGAGTCGATGTTGGCGCCACGATAGGTCCTGACGTCGATAATGTCGGAGAAGTGCCGTCCGTCAATCAGAACGTGGTCGATTTGAGATTCCGTCTGCTGTGGTGATCTCCAGGTGTAACGATAAGGGAGGCTGTGTTGGAAAAAGGTGCTACGTATGGCCATATTTTTGGAGGCGGCGAAATCAATGAGTCGTAGGCCGTTTTCGTTCGTCTGCTGGTGGGCGCTGAACTTACCAATCGTCGGTCTGAATTCCTCCTCCTGGCCTACCTGAGCGTTCAAATCTCCTATGATGATCTTGACGTCGTGGCTTGGGCAGCGATCGTACTCGCGTTCGAGCTGCGCGTAAAATGCGTCCTTGTCATCATCAGTACTTCCGGAGTGTGGGCTGTGCACGTTTATTATGCTGAAGTTGAAGAATCGGCCTTTGATCCTCAACCTGCACATTCTTTCATCGATCGGCCACCAACCGATCACGCGCCTCTGCATATCACCCATCACGATGAAAGCTGTTCCCAGCTCGCGTGTGTTGCCGCAGCTCTGGTAGATGGTATGATTACCTCTAAACGTTCGCACCATGGATCCTGTCCAACACACCTCCTGCAGCGCTACGATGCCGAACCCGCGGTCCTTCAGTAGATCGGCGAGTATGCGGGTGCTCCCAATGAAGTTGAGAGATCGGCAGTTCCACGTACCGAGTTTCCAATCGCAAGTCCTTTTTGTTCGCTGGGGTCGTTGCCGTTGGTCTCGGTTCGTATTATTCTGTTGCTGATTTTCCGTTACAATGGTTTTTTACGGCTGGCTCGTAGGGCCTGACACCAACCCCCTACTTTCCGGAGGACCATAGTGCAAAGTTGAGCTTAGAGTCCTTCCCTGGCACTCGGACATAGATCAGCCGCCCCTAACATGGGGATCAGACGCTGTTGTGAGCCGCTCCTCCTGGAGAACAGACGCTCAGGTTTGCCGAAGCAAACCCCCCCTTCCCTGTCAGCCTACGACCAAAGTTCCCACCGGGGTTGGTTACCCGATCTTCCCTAAGGTTGCTCATAGTTTCCGGCCGGTACCGCGTGGAGGTAGGGATAGGAGTTGCTGGGCAGAGGCTAGTGGATCACAATGGGATCTGAATTGCGCAGCATACCCAGCCTTTACCGTGCCCCATAGATTGTCCCATAATGAAATGTAATCGCAAGTCAGTCCCATTACGAACCTGTGCGCCCTCCGGTACAAAACCTAACACTATTTTAGCCAGTTTTATATTTTTCACTGTTACGTATTCACGTTTGAAACAATATGTAAAAGTTTCATGATGATCGCAAAAGTTTTCAATTCATGGCGATTTTTTAGTTTCGCATGGAAATCGAATTTGAAAACTTCAGAGGCCATTTTCTCAATGCCTACTTTTTACAAATGGGACTGACTTGCGATTCACGACAGTATTGCTCTATAAACCCCTTTTCCAATAAATATTACTTACCTTACATAGTACATAGTAGACGTCTCCATTCTACTCGGTCCGTGGCTGTGTGACTTCAGTTCCGCACTCTGCGAAGGGTCCGCAAATCGTCCTTCCCTTGATCGACCCACCTAGCTCGCTGCGCACCACGCTGCGCGTGCGCATACCGGTCGGATGACTCTCGTCGAGAACCATTTCAGTCGGGTTGCTATCCGACATCCTGATGAAGTGACCCGCCAACCGTAGCCTCCCGATGTTCGCGGTGTGGATGATGGTTGGTTTTCTCAGCAGCTGATGCAGTTCGTGATTCATTCGCCTTCTCCAAGCCCCGTCTTCCATCTGCACTCGCCGTGGATGATACGTATCACCTTCCTTTCGAAAACTCCAAGGGCGCGTTGGTTCTCGGCACGTAGGGTCCAAGTACATGAATTCTTCAACCGCCTCGATTTCATAACCGTCGATAGAAATTCGGGGTGGCGGGCGCGGTGATTCCTTCTTGGGGACCTTTGCCATCATGTGCTTTGTCTCCGACACATTAATGACAAGATTAATGACTAATCCGATTCGCCTGGCTTCACTCTTTAGTCGGATGTACGTTTCCGCCTCCGTCTCAAATTTATGAGTAATAATATCAATGTCATCAGCGAAACCAAGCAGCTGAACGGACTTCGTGATAATCGTTCTAAACCAAGGTTGAACAGCATGCACGAAAGACCGTAACCCTCTGCGAGATTCGAAGGGACTCGAGAGTGTCCCTGATACTCGAACCACGTACATCACTCGATCCATCGTCGCCTTGATCAATCTTATCAGTTTTTCCGGGAATCCGTATTCATTCATGCATAATCTACCATAGCTGGTCTGTCGGGTGATCTCCAGGTGGCTTTGTGGATATCTTTGCGGGGGAAGAAGGTGCTTCGGACTACCATACCACGGCAAAGCTTACGCATCGCAGGCCGTTATCATTCGATACGGCGTGCAGGCTGTTTCCCCCTATTACCGATCTGTACATTTCCTCCTTTCCTACCTGCGCGTTCATGTTGCCGACAACGATTTTCACGTCACGCGGTGAGCAACCATCGTATATTTGATCTAACTACGCGTAGAATGCTTCTTTCTGGTCATTGGATCTCCCTTCGTGTGGGCAGTGAACGTTGATGATGCTGTAGTTGACGAAACGGCCCGTAACTCTCAACATGCACATCCTTGCGTTAATCGGCTGCCACCCAACATCTTTGGTAGAAGGTAGTCGCTCGATGCCCACACTTTCTGTCCAGTCCAACAAAGTTCCTGCAACCCCACGAAGTCGAAGCTGCGGGGATGTAGTTCGTCGTAGATTATCCTGTCACATTCTGTGAAACCAAGTGACTTGTAATTCCATGTTCCAAGTTTCCAATCGTAGTCCTTTTTTCGTCGTGTGGGTCTTTGTCGATTGTATCGAGTCATATTCTCTACTATGTTATTCGCAACGGCGATTTTACGGGTGGCTTATTGGGCCTACGCCATCATTCCTGTCTCGCCGAAGGGCTATCGTGCCAGTTCTGTTTAATATCCCAACCAACACTGGGACGACCACGCTAATGAGGCTACCAGCTTGGATCTAGCTGGGCGTTATGCAGCATTTCTTTGTGTTATTCTCCGGTCCCTTTATATCTCTTCCAACTTCTATTTTGATATTCTTCCAAAATTTGTCAGCCACTGACCAGTTCGACACTTAAACTTGACAGCTCTTCTAAGGAAATAATTATCGAACTGCCAAGTTTAAGTAAAAATTAATTTTAATTCTCCAATTGGAACAGACCCTTGGTGTACATGAAGCGGGTAAATAGTTCTTTATAGGTACCGTAAAACGGGGTATCATTGATCAGCGGGGTAACATTGATCGGCTTGACCGACCTAATGAAATGTCCAAACAAACATTTTTAATTGAATCAGTTATTGCTCACGAACGGTATTTCGTAATCTGCTATTACCTAGCCATTAAATGACATGGAATTCAAGAAAATTGAATTTCATGAACATTGAAAAAAAAAACTTTTTCCTCAACTGTGTTTCGTAACGCAATGAGATACATTGTCAAACTTGGCATGAATAGGGTAACCAATATAATTTGGACCCCCATATATTTTGGACCCCCTGGGTCGTATTATCACAACTTACACCGATTTAATGATGAGATGACGAACATTTTTAGAATCATTCGCTAAATAAGATTGCTCTGCACGGGCAGCAATCATTTCCTTACTGGAAATATCCTTATTTGCCTTGAAATTAATTTTTAACAATCTCGTCATCCGCGCGAGTGTCGCCTCATGTTTACAAAAAGAGATTGCGGTGCTGAGGAAACTTGCAGATGTAAACAAAAACGTTTATCATTCTAGCGCATTCAATTCGCAAAGTTCGTTTAATCAGCCTTTGTCAATCAAGTAAATGGGATGTGATCCAGCATATTCAAACGGCAAATTCTTCCAAAATAGTTTCAAACGAGTTTAAACACTGGGTGTCCAAAATATATACTGAACAGGGTCCAAAATATATTGGGGTGTCCAAAACAGTGAAAACTGATGCTTCAAAAATCAGTTATTTTCATCAAATTTTCAGTTAGAAATGACCTTGTGGATATTTTTAACGGTCAATGGAGGCTTTTACAAACATACCAACATCATCATTACGTGTAAATACCGTCTGAATCTGTTTGATTTTCACTTAAATTCAAACTAATGCCCTCTAGGGGTCCAAAATTCAACCGTTACCCAACTAGATACAATATTAGGTTAGAGATCACTGTATAACATCAATATGATATCCTAGAGTTGGATTCAATAAACGAAACTGTGATAAAAATAATCCTTTTCAATAAAATATACGATTTATTCAAAGTAGGCAATCAATTCCGTAAGCCATTGCCTACCTTTAGGCCCTATTCGTGGTTTATAGCATTTTAATCCTAAATTAACTCAAAAAGTGCGTAACTTGTAACAATTTGGACAACATATTTGAAATCAGAGACCCCAAATTTAGTAAGTAAGGGTATTTTCAACACCAACGAACATTGTTTACTTAGGTGATCAATATTACCCCAATCAACAAAATCAAAAATTATATGAAAAAGCCTATTTCAACATGTTTTAAAGTTCCACAATACTTTTTCGAGGGGCTCAACACATACTCAGAGGGCCAGTACTTGTTTAAAAAAATATGAACCTGTAACGTTTGCTTTAACAAGAAAATTTATCAAGAAAGATTGAAATCAATGTTACCCCGGATTACGGTGTAATCGATAACAAGTATACTTAAAAATGTTCATTTTTCGAGATGGTGTCGCGTTTCTTTCTGTATGTATCTTGATTTTATCAAAGTAAAATTTCTTATTTCCGATTAGAAAACATGAATCGAATCTTCTGTTTAATTCTGATTTTATTAGATGTAATGTGTAGGATGTACCTTGATACCTTGTTGGCTGCAAAGTAACTTACTTCAGTACTGAGCGTATAATAGAGTCTCGTCGGTTTTGGCCGCTGTTCCTCCAACTTCTCCGAATGTGTAAGGTTCCCAGATCTTCTTCAAATGCGTGTGTTCGCGAACGTCCACAAAGTCGCCGTCTTCTATCTGGTTCCCTGTTGAATATTATTTTCGCCGAATGTCGTTTCTCCGAATGCCAGGTTCCCGAACACCTCCATTTTTCCAAATGACTCGTTTCCCCGAAAAGGTATGCATCACATTCTTGTTCGATGTGATCTTTTACCACACAATGTCCATTATCCTAGGAATTAAGTTGTTCAATGAGTTATCCCATCTTAAGCTAGGAAGTATTAGAGACAATATTATTACTGAAAGAACGAGCGCCTATGGAAAGAAGGAGCACTATCGCCTTTTTCATTCAGCGGTTATTGCCAAAGACCTGGGTAGTAAGGTAATTGGCTTCTTTAGCGGTGTTGAGATAATTCCATATTCTGAATCTGCATGTCAAACTGAGCCGAAATCCAAATTTTCATGAATTTTGGTGCTCGGGAACCTATTTTAAAATCAGTTTGTAGTTTGTATGGGAGCGATTTGTCGAATCACCCCTCGTTGCGTTTTGTACTTGGCGGTGCAGCTGTCAAACAGTTGCCCAGCTGTCAAAAGGTGATTTCAAAAAAACATCTTTGAAATTGATTTTAGCTACCAACATAAAGTTCTAAAAATCTGAAAAAATCATAGTGGCTCAGAAAAAGGTGCTCTTTCGTATAAATTCAAAATATCAGTACATTTTTCAAAATTTAAAAACCCAATTATTAAAAACCGCCTATAAAATAAAGATAGGATCATCGGAGTGCATAATATATTATTCGGGGAAATGGGTAATCCGGGTATTCGGCGTTCGGGTACGGGGAATGAGGGCTTTCGGAGAACTCATTCTCTAAGTTATCGAGCCACCTATTCCATATGTGAGCCATCTTGCCCCTTTATTTTTTATACTCTCTTCTCATTCTTGACTTTTAACTTAATACATAGCTAGTTCTTCACAGCCCCTTACTAAATCAGTAGCAACCACATATCCCATAACAAAAATATTAATTCCTTCGCTTCTCCAATTCCCAGATGGACCAAGAGCACTGCATGCTCCTGGCGCTTCCGTGCGGCCGCGACCGGATGGACGTGCTCCAGCAGCAGAACAACCTGCAGACCGGCTTCATCACCTACCTACAGCAGAAGCAGGCCGCCGGCATAGTGAACATTGCCGCGCCGGGCAGTTCGCAGGCGGCCTACGTCGTGCACATCTTCCCGTCGTGCGAGTTCGCAAACGAGAACCTGGCCCGCATCGCACCGGATCTGATGCACCGGGTGGCCAACATCCAGTACCTGCTGATTGTGATTGCCACCGTGTAGGAGGAGCAGGGCGACGGCGGCGAAGATGGTGAGTACGACGCTTCCCCTCGGATATGACACTGTTCTGTTCTGTTCTGAAATGGAAACAACCCGATTTTGACAACGGAAATCGTAAAATGATCTCATTATGATTATACGGAATATATATAAATATACTTTTAGTGGTAAGCTGCTACCTACTAGAGGGAAGGGATGTTAGTGAACCGGCTTCACTTCGGTGATGATCGGCCCAGGGTTTTAAGAGAGGCATAGTAGGCTACAACTGTTGACGGTTACTTAGAGAGTTTGTGAGACAGGATTAGGGAAGGAAGTAGAACTAGAAAGCGTTGAGCGGATAAGTTGTTGAGTAATATGGTAAGAAACGGAGCAAGAAAGGGGTATACTATAGGAACACCGTTAATTTTTAAGTGGTTGAATAATCTTAACGACAGATAAAGAGAGAGAAAGCAAGAAGACGCAGGAGCAAAGCAATCGATTGGTCAGAGCTGCACAGCTTACTTCGATGAGACGAAAAATTCATGCATAGAGAGATAGAGGGAGAGATGATGAGGAGAAAGTTTATGTGACAACTGTGATTTTGATCATAATTTTTAAGTATTATGAACTTTTTATAACTGTAAACTGTAAAGCAAAATTGAACGGCTGATTAAAAAAAGGGAAGAAAACCGCGTAGAATCGACGGAACACATGTTGAGTGTAATTACGAGTAACTTTACCCGAGTCCCGCCCTTTGAGGATTTTTTTGGTTGGGTGATTTCTCCCCAACGCATCGGAGGATGGAAAACTGAAACTGAAAGAGATTTTTGTACATGCTGGTAAAAAAAAAAACAAAATGAGAGCACAGGAGGAGAGTGTGGATTCTGCTTTCCTCGTCTCGATTACCTCTAATTTATTGAATTATTGTTTTCCTTTTCTGTTGACAGGTGTGTAAAGTAGGTACTTTTTAGTTTTCGTTTTGTACGATATAACGGATAGTAAAGTTGACGGTGGAGCTGTCGCAAACTATTTATATTTTGTATATACCGAGAGCGAAAGTAATTGTTGAAGCTTAAATAGTAGATTTACTCTGATAACTTGTAGTAACCGATGACGATGATGACGAAGAAGAAGAAACTACGAAGAAGAATAAACGAGGATATAATGTATAAAATAAATATTTCATATAAGTTAAATGATAACACGATTCAATGTAGGTCTCAAACACATTGGATGCTTCGGTAATTGTTATGATTGAAGAATATACCATCAAAATCATAATCGCCAGTTGGTTCTTATTGCTATTATAGGGTTTTGCGTGGATTTTGAAAAAAAAAACTGTAGAATACTTTTTTTGATTTACGGTTTAAACGGTTTAAAGACATAAATTCTAGATGTCAAAAGACTGTCAATGCACAGTTTCATAGTAATTTTTAGAAAAGGCTTTTCTCGTTCATTTTGATTGAATCTTTGAGGAAGGTCCCAATGTGATCGAAACGTCAAATAATACTAAACAGTTGCAAGATAATTTTGAAAAACCGAATTGACATTGTCTTGCGAATCTATAACAGAAGATCGAAGTACAAAGGGTCTGATGGACAAAAGATCGACATGTCAAAAATACAAAGCGCAAAATGGCGAGGGACAAAAAGTCGAAAATTTATTTTCGAAGGAAGGCGAAATTCTCTGGACTATTGTAATTTTATCCTCCCGTGTTTCGATCTTTTGTCTGTGAACGATCTAGTTGCAAATTTTTATTTTAATGCAACTGTGTTGAACACAAATAAACGTGGCATAAACTATTCGTTTGATTGTGAACATTTTGAAAGGATCTAACTCAAAAATCTATCTACAGATTTTCCAATTTTTTTTCATAGATGTAGAATAGTAGTACAAACTAACGGACGGCTATCGTTTCTGTGGTATATTTTTGACTATAACGATGAATGAAGCACCGTCGAACTGTTTCTGATGAGAAACAGATAAACATACAGCAATGTTTGTCGAAAATAAGCAAACGTTGCCGGAACAGTAAACGATAAATGATAGGCGATAAGTTCCCTACAATTGAAGTTATTGTTTTATTTTTAATGAAACTAACTTAAGGCTAGTACTACGTGCAGTTCACAGACCCAAATGTGTGTAAATATAATCTTAAAATATGGCGTTTGCAAGAAAAAGCGCCAAGAAGCAACGGAGAATAATGCTGTTTTAGAAGTCTACTGTGGTAAGATCCTAAATCTAAAATATTTACGCAAAGTTCTTGTTTGTACATAAAAAAACGCTGAATATGATAAAAGCTACAATCACCACCAACACTTTCTCATCTGCGAGGTGTGTGGTGATGCAAAATGACCCAACAGGAGCAAATATTTTGCCGCAGTCATTTGTTCTATCGATTGATTTTCCCTTCCGGAAGAATACCTAGTTTTGTGATGTCGCGAGTTAACGCTGCCACACATACACACACAGAAACCCACACACATACACACATGCATACGTGTCCTGTCCATGGTTGTGAGCCGCGCCTATTTGCAGATAAGTTTTACTATTTATTGACAAAGTGCACAATTCGTTAACGATGTGCGGAAAACAAAAACTTTTGGCAGCTTTTGTAACGTTTTTCATCTCAAAAAAAGCTTTGCCGTTTATCCGGCACGAGACCCCCTGCACTACTTCACGTGTCGGTATTCGGCGAATGCATTGTTCTTATACACGAACAAACACACTCTTTCGGTTTGTACGTTTGTGTCGGTTAAAATTTTTATCGCGGAAAGATAACTTGCTCATTAGATTGGTAGAATTGTGGGATTTACTTCCACCGTTAAAAAAGTAAGAAAAAGATGATAGCATACTTTAACAACTCACACATCCGATAGAAAGTCCCAATTCTGGAGAAGAAAAAAAAAACGCGTTGTAAAATGGAAAAGAAAATCTATTTAGATAGCAAAATTATGTGTATGTGAACTGAATGTGACACCTATACACGCCCGAGAGTACATACTGAATTGAAAAATGTCGAGCAACAAGCTTAGCCGATTAAAACATAGCGCATCAGCGACAGGACATGCATAGGAGGCACGCGCCCATAACTGCAAATTTCCGTAGAATCCTCCTTGCGGAACAGGCACCGTGACCACAATGTGTCACACAAAAGAAAAAAAAAATAATCACCAAAAATTTAAAAAAATATAAAACAATTTATTGTTAAAAAGAAAAGATAAAAGCAACTACAAAAAAAAAAACATTAAAACAATAATCATTAAAAAACAACCATCGAAGCAGCAGCGTTAAAATGCGATAAAAACCCAAACAACACACACAAAACACAAGTATAGTGAAACACACACGCGCGCGTAGGAGAGAGCACTATAACTCGCGCGGTAGAACACAAACACTGAAATAATTCTACACCGTTAAAGGGGAGAACGGAGAACGGAAAAAATAAGAAAGCAAAGTAAAACTACTACAATTATGAAAATAAAGCAACACAGAAAAAAGTGGAAAATGAAAAAAGTTAAAACATTAATATTAATATTAACTGATTGTGATCATAATGAAAGAATAAATTGTACCTTTCTTGTATATTTTGTATATATTGATTATGATTAATGATTAAAATTGCAAGGAATAAAATATTTAAAAAATCAGTTTTAGAATGCGTGTTTTATGAGGAACGAAAAAAGAAATATTCAGTCAAGTATTGTGTCTATAATAGATCGGTGCTGTAGGTCTTCTTTCCGAAGCCGTGATGAGCACCAGCCTTGGGGTTCTTCATGAACCACGTAGACCCAATTTTGATCATCTCAGATTCCCCTCCCCCTTTAGACTTTAGTTCATACAAAAAATTCTACAATGTCATTTAGGTATAGACACTGTAGAGATATTCTAGGTCAGTCAAACTATCTTGGAGTTCAGAACTTCAGTTCTACACTCTTAACAGTAGCCATATCTGATATACTGAGTAACGTTGCATAATCAATCACGGTTACTGGACCAACCTGAAGTCTACTATACATTACACTAAATTCTGTTTTTACGCAATTGATGCGTTCGCGCAAAAAAAGATCGTGTAAAAAAAGTTCGCGTAACTTCAAGAAATCGCGCAAAAAAATCCAAAGGAATTTTTTTTTACGCGATTTGGCCTCCGCAAATGACCAAAATCGCGTAAAAAAAGTCGCGTAACTTCGAGAAAATCGCGTAAAAAAAGTCGTGTAAAAAAAGAATTTAGTGTACTAGTTTATTTGTGGACGCAGTTGCGCCCGTGGCAAGTGTTTTTTTAAATATAAACAGTTCATGTGTTATTCACGCTTGTAGACTTAAATGAGAAAAACATCATTTTTTCTACGTTTTGAATAGTTTTTTATTCGGTAAATTCAATGCAGCTTGTATTTACATCTGAAAACCTTCGGTGAAGTCATCGGACAAACAAACAGGGCTATCTGTATTATTGCCACTAACTGCTGCATTCGATTGTCTAAGGGCCAATTTCTTCACCTCGGCTTAACCGGTAAGCCAGGCTTACCCATACAGTTAAACCTGGCTTAACGCTTAAGCCAGGGTGAAGAAATCGCCCCTAAGAGTGAGAGATGCTTTTCTGCATTGAAAAAAAAAAAAATCAAAATTTTCACTGTCTGTTGTCTAGTCTAGTCTAGTCTAGTCTACACATACACAGCCATTCATTGTGAGAATCCAGGAAAATGGTAGAATGGACTAATTCTACAATTTTTCTTGTCATTATTAATGTGTGCAGTACATTGGAAATGCATTACAAACATTAAAGCGGCCAGGCCTACTGTGCAGCATTATTATTTTTACAATAAAGCTATTAAGTGGGGACATCTCGTACCAACCACTGAGCTTTTGAGAAAGGAAAATAAGTGAAAATCGATGGGGGTGACGATGCTAAGAAGGTTAATGTCACCCCTTGGTCCTTCGCTTCCTGGGATGGAACACAGGTATTTGGTCCGTGTCCTGGCCCTTATGCCTAGGCTTAAGCGCCTTTACTCGCTCTCTGAAATGAAACAAACTGGGTGCGAGGGAAACGTTGCGTAATTAAAAATTAGTTTTCGAAGTTTATGAATGCCCCCTTAAAGGAAAAAAGAAGATTGAAACGGTCTCACCGATTTATCTGGAAACTGCTGTTGCTCGGTGTTAAGGGGGACGTCATTACAGCGTAGTCAGGTTTTCTCCTGGTTTCACCACCGTCGCGCACGCAGTCAGTCATCATTGGAACAATATGCCGCTTCCTTGGCCGCTTCATCACTCACTCGCGAATCGTTGCCGTGTTCTTGACCTCTAACGAACTCTACAGCAAGGGAACGTCCATAAATTACGTCACGCTTTTAGGGGGGAGGGGGGGTTAAGCAAAGTGTGACGACTCATACAAAAATTTTGGAGGTCTCATACAAAAAGTGTGACATAGGGGGGAGGGGGGGGGGGGGGGGTTGAAAATGGGTAATTTTTACGTGACGTAATTTATGGACGTTCCCCAAGAACCGTAAGGGGGAGGCAATACACGAGAGACGCGCCTCACAGCATATGAAAACATTCGACGGAAAACTGAGCCCTACGAAGAATCGTTGAAACTGCTACCACCCACCGCCACCGATCACTCCCGCACACCCGCACAGCCGATGATTGCGCAAGTGAAAAATGCGCTTCCCGGCGCGGATTCAACTTTTTCCTTGTAAATTTCACTTGGTTTCGCTGCGGTGACACTTATTTTTCTATAGGTACTTTTCGGTCGGTTTACACACTCAGTTTTTGCTATTTCACTTTTTACGTTTGCCATCCGTGAAAAACATGTAATCTGGGTGGCGTAGCGCAAGCAAAATCACCATCGAATCTGCGGAAAAGAGGAACACGAAAACGCAAATTATAATTGTAAAGTTAGTGACGATAAATTACGGAGGTTACATCCAGCGAACTCCGTGAATCACTCGCGTTCTGCTTCCGGATGGCGTAACACCAGTCAAACTTTTCTTCCGAATCACATAAAACGGGAACGCGGAAAAAAAAGTGAAAAGTAAAGCAAGACGCGTGCGGTCGCGGCGAAGCCTACTTCGATTCTCCAAAATTTTCACTGTCTGTTGTCTGTGATTTTTCATCAAATGCTGTGTCTGGTTGTCTAAGGTTGTCACTGGTTTTGTTTTCTGCATCTGATAGTCAAAAAGAAATGAAGTGTCAAATATTTTAAAAAAATCAAGATTTTCAACGTATGTTGTCTGTGATTTTTTCATCAAATGTTGTGCCTGGTTGTCTAAGGTTGTCACTGGTTTTGTTTTCTGCATCTGAAAAAGAATTTAAAATATTTAAAAAAAATCAAAACTTTCAACGTCTGTTGTCTGTGTTTTTTTTTTCATCAAATGCTGTGTCTGGTTGTCTAAGGTTGTCACTGGTTTTGGTGTCTGCATCTGATAGAAAAAAAGAATTGAAGTGTTAAATATTAAAAAAAAATCAAAATTTTCAACGTCTGTTGTCTGTGATTTTTTCTATCAAATGCTGTGTCTGCTTGTCACTGGTTTTGTTCTATGCATCTGGTCGGCGTTAGGTCAAACTGGACAATCTGTTTTTCAATGATTTTGGGAAAATATCCTGCAAAGGCTTAGGATATCAAATCAAGTGCATTATTTTTGTGAACTCTCTCTCTCTCTTCTTGGCGTAACGTCCTCATTGAGACAAAGCCTGCATCTCAGCACTTCCACAGTTATTAACTGAGAGCTTCCTCTGCCAATGACCATTTTGCATGCGTATATCGTGTGGCAGGCACGAAGATACTCTATGCCCAAGGAAGTCAAGGAAATTTCCTTTACGAAAAGATCCTGGACCGACCGGGAATCGAACCCGTCACCCTTTGCATGGTCATGCTGAATACCTGTGCGTTTACCGCCTCGGCTATATGGGAATTTTTGGTGAACTATTATTCTTTTATATATGAAATGAAGCAACTGCATTAAAATAACATCGAAAAGTTCAGAGTTATTGAATTCCTTCGCTTATCTTTACTGCCCAAAAAATCGCGTGGTCCACTCTGACTGAACGCCGACCATCTGATAGTAAAAAAGAATTGTAGTGTCAAATATATTTTTTGTGAGAATTTTCCCGCGTGTTGCGTCTGGTTGACTAGTCACCGGACAGACAAACAAGGCTATTAAATATATGATGATGAAAATGATTATTATGAACCTTTGTGACAATACGGGTCTCCATAACTGTCCTGAAGTTTAACTCTGATGATGTCCATTGAACATTCAGAAGATTTACTGGACATGATAAATTACAAATCGTAGTTCTGTATAATTAAAAAAATTACATGTAGACTTTAGGATCTAAACTCAAGAACAATTTGGATGACCTAGAATATCCCGACTGATCTGGTACTGTCTATTGAACTTTCAGAAGACTTACTGGACATACTTACCTTACCGGTCAGGCTAAGGCCGGGGTGGCCTCTGCTGTACATAGTAGCCGCCTCCATTCAACTCGGTCCATGGCTGTTTGTCTCCAGTTCCGCACTCTGCGTAGGGTCCGCAGATCGTCCTCCACTTGGTCGACCCACCTAGCTCGCTGCGCTCCTCGTCTTCTTGTACCGGTCGGATGGCTCTCGAGAACCATTTTAGTCCTGATGACGTCACCCGCCCACCGTAGCCTCTCGATTTTCGCGGTATAGACGATGGTTGGTTCTCTCAGCAGCTGATGCAGCTCGTGGTTCATTCGCCTTCTCCAAGTCCCGTCTTCCATCTGCACTCCGCCGTAGATGGTACGCAACACCTTCCGTTCGAAAACTCCAAGGGCGTGTTGGTCCTCTGTAGGGTTCATGTTTCGTGCCCATAGAGGACTACCGGTCTTATCAGCGATTTGTAGATAGTTAACTTCGTGTGGCTGCAAACTTTGTTCGATCGTAGATTTCTGCGGAGTCCAAAGTAAGAACGATTTCCTGCCACAATGCGCCTCTGAATTTCTCTGCTGGTGTCGTTGTCGGCGATCACCAGTGAGCCCAATTACACGAATTCTTCAACCGCCTCGATTTCATCACCGTCGATGTTGTAGATCAATAGGATTTTGATTGTGAAAAGTGCCATTATTGAAACAAGTAGGGTAGAAGCTTCAGTTTTGGCCAGCCCGGAGTTTTGGCCATAGTGCGGTATTCAGCCTGTTACGGTCTAAATCGGCATAAATTTATTTTTTACTGGTGAATTCTAATATAATATAATGATTATAGCTGTGAAAACCATACATTTTGATTAAAAACTGGAAGAAAAAAAAATAATTTTCCTTAAAAAATCAGCTCCCATATATCTATTTTGGCCAGGGTTCTTCTAATTTGGCCACTCCCATAAGAAATACACGTGATTGGCCAAAATAGAAACCAAAGCTGAGAATATGACCAAAACTGCGGCAATGCTTCAATTTTGGCCAGTGCCACTTTGAATACGAAAATCAAGTATTAGCTTGATTTATGCATTTTTCTAATAAAGTATAGATCGAAACCTTTCTTTTGACACATTGGTAGTTTTCATTGGATTATTAGTTATTTTTATAAAAATGATTTTCCTTAGACTGGCCAAAACCGGTGCCCGCACCCTAGATATTATCTTGAACCGACTTTTCGAACCCTCTAAGCAGAGTATCCCCTTCGAATGAGTGTAATCAGTTTCGTACCTTTTAATTCCGCCCTAGGGTAAATGTACCAATAGTGGTGCTATTAGTAGCTCCTTGTAGAAAAATAATTTAATAAAATTGAATACCGCAAAATAAAAAGTCTGAAAACGTTAATCAGTAGTTTTTTACTTAAATTTGCTAGGAAAAATGTAAAAACCATTGCTTATTTCATTTTTTGCTAATAAATCACTTGCACCAACTATAGGTACACGGTTCCTATTATGGAGGTAAAATTTAACATTGGTTCCTATAGTGGCGCATCCCATTGAATTCTTATGGGACCCACCACTATAGGAACACTACCACCACTATAGGTTCAAAGGAGCAAAAAATTTAAGGAAAATAATTGTTTAAAATAGGTTTTTCGGCAAATCCTGAACACAAAACTGAATTAATGTTATTAATTAGTTACGATGCATCTATTAAAAATGTCATTTGCAAGCTTTTTGTTCGAAATAGTGCTAAATTGGCACTACCACCACTATTGGTACTACCTCCACTAAGGGAGCTTTTACCCTAATTGCTTATCCTTTGACAGATACGCGTATTTCGTCTACCACTTGTAATCTTCCTCAGTGTCAGTTATCCACTATTGGGCATCGTTATAATTGAAAGAGAATCGGAACAAAGAGAGCCTCTCTTTTGCAGATTGGACCTTTAGATTTGTTTATCGCCAAGTGAACTTCAGTTTTGGTTTTCTCAGTTACGATGCATATCGTAAGGTTTTGTCATTAACCCTAAAAGGGATACCTTCATGGCCTCAGTTTCGTCACCTCGCTGAGTGTGTTCCATCAAAGACGAGCTCTGAAAGGCGCCTGGGGTCCAATGGGTTAATTTTCAATTTTAAGCTTGAAAAAATTAGTATCTGTATATTATCATCGTTTAAAAATGCCCTAATAGTAAACTCCATGGAACCACACAGTTCCCTATAAATTAAACCCCATAATCCCTTCAAATTCTCATTAATTCGTCCCCTTAATGCTAGAACTAGGTAACTCAAAATTTGTCGTTTTTGAGTTGAATATACCATTATATCGAGCTTTTTGAGCTCTATAAAATATCCAAAGACCATTGAAATACGATTATAAACGACGAAAATATTCACCATATTCAAAACTAGGTATCTCAGTGTAGAATACAAGAACTGAGTGCTATAACTAGGTAACTGAGAAAATCATATCTATCTTTATTTTTTTAAGCTATCGGACACTTTCACGTGGAAATATTACTAGTCATTCTTTTGTTAGTAGATTGAAAATCTACTCCTTTCTTTCATTCTAGGTCTAAAAACTTAAAATATTTTACTTGTATGGATTTAGCTAAAACTGTTATTGTTCGTAGACGATTATTTTATGAACATTTTGAGGTGTCATGTTGTGATATAGCAGTCATCCTAGCAAATTAAGTAATTACACGTTAATTTCAATATGTGAACCCTTTTAAATTTGCATACTGCAAAAGAAAACTAAAAAGAATGATATCAATAGTGGTGAAAACTAGGTATCTCAGAACATCTCCATTATTTATGTTGCATTCTGAGTGCTATAACTAGGTAACTCGACCATTTTTCAACCATTTTTTGTTTTTCACGCAGAAAAATATATTATAAAGCCATAAAAAATCTGAATAGATTCAACAAATTATTTTGTAGACTCAGGGCTTACCAGTAATTTTTGTTGATTCAATAAATTTGCAAATTTGATTACAACAATGATGATTGTTGTTTCTAAAAATGCACGAAAAGATGCTGCTGTCAACAACAAAACAGATTTTTTTAGAAACAAAAATAAGATTTTTCGAACCTACAAAAATAGTGTATTGAAATAATAAAAGGAGCCACATTAAAACAATAAAAAATATTTGTTGTTTCAACAATACTAGTTCGTTGATATTAAAAACGGTTTTATTAAATGTTTTGTTTACATACATATAAATAGAATGCAAACACTTTTTTTAAGTGAAGTGAAAATGTATGTCACTCATTCGATTCCGGTCTGTAGTTATGTGGCGCAGTAACTTAAAACGAATCTCTGTAGCCGGTACCATCAGCGTCTAAATAAATTCGATTCTTGACAGGGTGTCTACTACCTGGAAAAATCTGGAAAACCTGGAATTATCAGGGAATTTTACTCGACCTGGAAAAATCCTGGAATTCTCAGGGAATTTTGGTGACAATCAGGGATTTTCTGTGTTTATCATTTTGATACAAATTTTCAGTTAGAAATGCCTCAAAGCGAATAAAAATTTCGGCTGCGCCGCTATTAACTACCCGATAGTTAAATATTATTTATCAGATGCAATGAATATCTGACTGTAGTATATAGATCCTCATTGTGGAGTAATAAAAATAAGCGTAAAAAAACAAACGTCAAAAGCATGATTTGAAATTAATGTTTTGTTCCAGTGCATTTACTAGCACTGACAGCCGACTTAACACGTTCACTGGATTGACAGATGTGCTGAATAATCGACAAAGCAGGTGAAGCTTCAGGCTAGCTCGGCTTCGTTGACTTGGTCGGTCTTCTTTTGGCGGATTAAGAGACGAACGGACGTGTCCGTGTCGCGCTCTGTGCTGGTGGAGGAGATTCGGAAATCAGATTCGAATCGAAGAAAGATTGGCTTCATTCCCGGACATTTGGCTTCCGGGAGAAACGGATATTCACGACACTGACGTTGAAACTAACTTGTACTTTTTTCACAGTAATCTCCTATTTTATGTTTTATCTATTTTGGAAAACTGAGTCGATATGCTTTTATTGTAAGGATTTTGAATTCTCAAAACTTTCAATATATTGCAGCGTTAAATATTGGCTTAGTGACATAAATTGTATAAGCTATTTTTCTTTATTTCCATGTGAATGAGCTTACTGTCTTGCAAAATTTGAGGTTTGCCAAACAAATTTGCAATCGCCTGTAGATGTTGGAAAATACCTGAAGCAACTTAAAGATACATTTTGTGTGTAGTTCCTGAAACTCCTGCAGAATATTATTGATCAATTGGAACTTCTGGCGATGTTAGTATTTCTAGCGAAATTAACTAGGTGACTTCTGGAAGAATTTTTAAACATTTTTCTGACCATTTCTGAAACGTGTTTAGAACAACTTATAAATGATTCTTAACAATGTTTGACAGAATTGATTGATTTAACTTTATTATAGAGATTTTCAGCCCTTGGCTGGTTCGTCTCTTTTTGAAAGAATGTTCAGCTCTCTCTTTCCCATAGTTGCTTCTGAGCTCCACATATTTTAACGAACTCTAGAGAAACTATTTTCGATGGACATAATGCACTAGTTTTGGAACATGATTACCTTGATGATTACCAACTCATTAGTATATTATAATTGTCAATTACTTGTTCTAAAAGTGAAACTATTGACAACCAGAGCTATCGAATTACAATTTTTTTCCTATTAATTTTGAAAGTAGTCCATCTGTAACAATGTTTGTTCATATAATTTTGGTAAAACGATGTTTTGACGTAAAGTAATCGTTCAAATATGTGGAGAAAATAATTAAAATATTCTGAAGGAATTAAGAAATTCCTCTAGTTGAATTTATGTGGACATTTTTAAAATTTTCAAGTGTAACTGGCAGTATTAGTCAATTCTTTTGAAACTCTGAAAGGATTTTCTGACTGAAGTCCTATAAATATATCTAACATTGTTGCTAGCAATTTCTATAAAAGGAGGAATCACTGGAGAGAAGAATCTAGCGAAATACCTGAAAAATACATACTTGAGCGATTCTTTTGCGAAACCAATGAAGGTCTTCGTGCGCAATAACTGAAGCTATGCGTGAAAGGTTTCTTTGAGGATTAGTTTAAAAGCGTTAGCTGCAATTTTTAAAATGTCCGACAATATTAAAGAAAGTTTGCACAGGAACTACTCGAAAAAATTTCTGCTGGAACGGCCAAGCTTACCTTTTATAAAAAAATACTGTAATTTCTTGTTGTTTTCCTTGCTAAATTCCTTCATAAATTCATGAACTAGAAATTTCCGAAAAAGTGGCGTTTCCACGTATTTCTAGAAATCTGAAAACATGTTTAGTTTAGTCGATTTGTTGAACCTGGAATTATTTTCAAAAATCTGGAAAAATCTTGGAAATATCAGGGAAATTCATTTTCATAATTGAGTAGACACCCTGTCTTGATTATTCCACATTATGTGATCCCTACTTTTTCGACCAGAACTTTTTTTTACACTTACAAGAAAACAGAAAATGTTGACTGTTTATATTAGACATAAAAATGGTGCCGTAATGCAAGAATATTTTTGATTCTACAAAATCATGTAATAGAATCTATAAAGTCAATTTGTTGAAATAAAAATCGAGAACTGGTTTTGAAATCAATTAGAAAATTTGTTGTTTCAAAAATTGACCAGAGCAGAAACAAATAATAAAATGAATTGATTCAATTCGCACAAAAATGATAGATTCTAAGCAACGAGATTTTAGGTTCGACCTAACGATATTTTTCTGCGTGTTATCAAAGGTTTAAACCAAAACTTTTTCTTGTAGCAAGAAGAGTAGAAGCTAAATAAGCAATCAATGCTAAAAAATAATTATTTTCAAGGTTCCATTCCTGTTGGCGAGCCCCTTGCTGCCAGCGCGCCCCTACAATACAACCCTGAATTACGAACACCACGAGCGCCGAGATGACAGGTAATACCAACGGCTGTCAACCGGTGAGTAAGGAAGAAGATGGATAGAAGGAAAACAATCCTGCAATAGCAAAGTGAGTTGGCATTAAAACTGTAGAAGATAATTTGTGATTATTAGATATACACCAAGTGAATTAGAACGTCAATTGAATTTGTGATAGCTATTTCATGAGCTTTAGGTAATAATTGTAATGCGACATACTCTAAGGAAATTAAGTAATTCTGCCATCATAATAGGTTCAGCCAGTGCTCTTAAATTGTACCTTGCACATAACCCGTCCACCAGTCTACGTACAATACCGCGCAACGGTAAGAAAACTTCATTGTAGAGTTTCTTCCAACCACTTATCAGATTAATTATCTAGCTACCGACTGATACTCAAGACGAGACAGAAACCGAAGACGTACGATACTACCTAGGGGACTAAACGTAAGTGACCGTCCTACCATATGACATGCAGCATGCACCATTGTAAAACCAAACAATATTCATGAACTAACTTATATAACGTATACAATTACCACCCCGCCTAGGATAATTATAATCTACCGTTAAACTACACAACACCGTGTTTCAGTACGGTGATTATAATCACGGACATAACCCTTGCAGTACCCTGTTGGTTTCCAGAACCAACAATACCTTTGGAATAACTGCATGAAAAATTGTAAAATTTTCAAAGTCATTTTTCTCGATACTATGATTTTTGAGTTACCAAGTTCTAGCATTAAGGGGACGAATTGTTGCCGGTATTCTTTATTATTGATAAGAATAGTCAATTAGCATTTGATTGTGTGCAAAACAAAGATTGATCATCCTGCCCAACCTAGGGTGCTCATTATGCCCCACCCCCCAAAACGCAATCCACGATTTTATATACGTTTTAAAAAACATCCAATTTTGCAACATTTATACCTAGCTTTATTCGAAATTTCAACGATTAGTTTTTGTCAGTAATGGTTCAAATGAGGATTATACGTCAAAACTACACATTGATTGTGCTTAATTTACTGGATTTGGAGGCAAAATGCTTAAGCTGCTCATTATGCCCCGCCTACCCCTACGCTGAATAATACCTACAAAAAGCATTAGAAGCTAGGAAAAATTGCAGCAATGTAAAATGTGTATGCCCGTCTTTTTGTCTCGACATGGTTTTCCGAAGAAACTAATAAAATTGATACGCCGGACGCTGGATGGATCGAAATCAAGTGTTCGGATAGCAGACGACATGTCAAACTCGATTGTGACCTTCGATGGATTGAAGCAGAGCGATGATCTTTCAAATTTATTGCTCATAATTGCACTCGAGTGAGCGATTAGGAGGCCTGTCGTGCAGAGGAGTGGCACTATCATCACAAGAGTCGCACACGCTCCTCGGCGATACTTTGAGTACGATGTTGACCTTATCGGCATCGATCGTAGGGCAGAGGAGGAAGCTTATGCCCCTCCAGCGAGGATAGGATTGACGATAAACTCGACCAAGTCAAAGTGCATGATTGCTAGTAGAGACAGAGGCAGGCCTATTAGTGTTAGTCTGAGGTAGTACGTTTAAATTGTTCCATGATTCATTATTCTTGGATTGTTTGTGAAATGTGACAATGACGTTTCCCGTCATTTTTCATTGCAAGGGCATATTCCAGATATCAGGGTAGATTTGATCCAATCGTATACCTACGCCTCTTTGCTAATCATAATCCTTTCCTTTGATCAAACATTCAACATAATAAATATTTCAGTTGTTTTAGAAACCTTTTTAACTATAGATTAGCTAATGGAAAACTTTCCAAAATGATGCAACTTTTCACAAATCTAAGTGATACATATAACAATTCCACCAGTACCAGTGCGTAGATACGGATTTAAGCATACGAGAAAAATCAATACCGTTCCCGAAGTTCTACGGCTTCGCAAATATCGCAGACTGAAAAAAGCGAACAACTGCTGGTTAGTCTATTCTAGACGGTCAACGTTCTATGCCGGCTAATTACTTTCGCTTTCTTAACCGCGTCTGTTTTTACCAAGAGTGGAAAGATTTTTCTGTTGGACCAGGATGTGGAGCACGTTTTGCATTATCTTGGCCCTGATGGCACATGTAAGATGAACGTTAAGGTAGTAGTCGTATTCGAAACGGTAGTACTGCGACATTTTTCATTGTCTTACAGGTCCATGCGGCTACATTTAGGGTTACCTCTCAGGTGTGGATGGATATATCGATTAACGGAAAGGAGGAAGGACGAGTCATCATCGGAATGTTCGGCGAAGAGGCTCCCAAAACGGTGGAGAATTTCAGGCATATTTGTGTACACGGGATCGATGGTATCTCGTACAATGGCAGTCGGTTCCATCGAGTGATTAACAAATTCATGATTCAAGGCAAGTACGATTACAGGAAGTTAATGGTGTGCTGTGCTGAGTAGTTGACCGATTTGATCAGTTACAAAAAAGGCAACGATGCCTGTACTTACTTTCAGTCCTGAGCACCCATGGTGGTGCACAAGGCCGAATTGAAAGATCTCCACCATAGACAATTGCCAGTCCTCGCCTTGATCTGTGATCAGGTCAAATTTCTGTCGATTTCCTTTTTTTCCTTGTTGCGCCGCCATGAGCCTCTGGTTCTGCTGCGATGTCCTGCTGGGTTTCAATCTAACACTTGTTTGCAGATTTTGTTCCCGCCGCTGCGTAGAGTGTGGTTGCGATCCAGCTCCACTTTCGCTTCCGAATTTCTGTCGCTATCGGCTTTTGATGACATCGACGATGGAGCTCCACGTTGGAGATCCAATTGGAGAACGAATTTATATATCGCAGGCATCTATTGATGAAGACCTGCAACCGTTGAGTGTTCTTCGCTGATACACACAAAGTTTCACTGGCGTACAGCAGCACAAATTTCACGTTCGAGTTGAAAATTCGGATTTTGGTGCGTCGACTAATCTGATTGTTTTTCCATACATTTCTTAAACTCGCAAAGGCAGCCCTCGCCTTCTTAATCTTGGTAACATCATCGGCTGCCATTTGGCTACCAAGATAGTGGAAGCTTTCAACATTCTCCATTGCTTACACAGTCACCGTGAAGTTGGAAGGGTTGACCTTGTTCACATCCAACAATTTCGTTTTGTTGATGTAGATGGTGAGACCTGCCGCCGAGGAGCGGTTGACAAGATCATCGAGCTTACTCTGCATAGCAGAGCGCCGTTAAGCTAGGAGAGCTACTTCATCAGCCAACTCGAAGTCATTCAGGTGCTCCATGGTAATGAGCTGCCCCAGCAACCCACGATTTGGTTCACGATCAATCGCACCTACTAGGATCTCGTCGATTACGATGAGGAACAGTAGCGGTGATAGGGTACATACTTGCCTCACTCCAGCAACTACCCGGATGTTTTTTTTTCAGGGACACCCTTGCGCCTGAGGGGTCCCCACATGTTTTCGTGACTGAGACGGTCGAAAGCTTTTTCGTAATCAATGAACACCAGGTAGAGAGATTCTTGGAATTCATTGATTTGTTCCAAGATTATATGGAGCGTGTCAGTATGGTCCACACAAGATCGTCCACACAAGATCGTCCAGCACGGAATCCTGCTTGCTGTCGCCGGAGAGTTGCGTCAATCTTCTCCTGTATCCAGTTAAGGATCACTTTGCAGACGACTTTGAGAACGATGCACAGTAACATGATGCCCCGCCAATTATCGCATAAGGTCAGGTCACCCTTTTTGGGCACTTTAACTAAGCCTTGCATCCAGTCGACCGGAAATGTCGCGGCTTCCCATATATTGCAGAATAATTGATGCAGCGTTGTGCAGATACTGAGGGGTAAGCTTTGAGTATCTCGGCTGATATGCGATCGACCCGCGGGGCCTTGTTCGAGGTTTCATGCTACGGATGGCTGTTTCTATCTCTTGCAATGATGGAGTTTCGATGTTGACACGGGTAATGCGTCGAACCCTTGGCAGATCATGCTGAGATGTTGATGGCGTTGCCGATACTTGAAATAGGTTTCCAAAGTGATCGAACCAGCGTTTCAGCTGGCCAGCCTGCTCGGTCAATAACTGTCCAGATCTGTCTTTCACGGGCATCGTAGCATTAATCTTAGTCCCGCTAAGGCGACGTGAGACATCGTAGAACAGACGAATGTCGCCGGTATTTGCTACTTTCTCGCCTTCATCCGCTAGGGAGTCCGCCCACGCTATTTTGTCCCGCCCACATGAGCGCTTCACTTCTTTCTCGAGAGTCGAATAGCGCTGACGGGCTACGGCTTTGGCTCATCGTGGTTTCATTCGCTCTACCGCGGTTTTGGCGTTCCTTCGCTCCTCTATCTTCCTCCAGGTACCATCTGTGATCCACTGCTTTCTCCGGGTGCGTAGCTCACCCAAATTATTCTCTCGATGGCGCTCCATTGGTCTTCTCGCTTCAACTTCCGGAATATCCGCAGCATGGTTCTTCAGCTTCTCGACGAAGGACCTTTTCACCGCAGCGTCTTCCAGTTAACGTGCGTTGAACCGGCGCCCGATTTTCTCCTCCTGTCGATGGATCCTAGTAATGCGCAGCTGGATTAGGAGATGTTGGTCGGACGCAATATGGGCGCTACGTTTGTTCCGCACATCAAGAAAGCTCCGTCTCCATTTCCGACTAATGCAGATGTGGTCTATTTGATTTTCCGTGACGCTATCACGAGAAACCCATGACACTTTGTGTACTGGTCGATGGGGAAAGAGCGAATCCCCAATCACCATGTCAATATGTATTGCGACAACACTCTGCCAAAAGCTCACCGTTCTCGCTCATTTCTCCGAGGCCACGGCGTCCGATGACGTGCTTATAGTCTGTGTTGTCGGAACCAACCTTCGCGCTGAAGTTGTCCATGAGGATCATGATATCTTTTGGAATCTTATCCGCGACAGCATTCACAGCTGACTAAAAGTTCTCTTTGTCTTGCAATTCTATACAGCATCGGTTAGCGCGTTACACTACGGTTTCGAACCCGTGTTCTGAATCTGGCTACAATTATCCTCTCATTAATAAGTTCCCATTTCATGGGCACAGCGTGGGCGTGAGTGCTAAGCAGGAAACCAACTCCACGGTGACGAGGAGCATGTTCACCTCGAAGGCCAGAGTATAGCAGAATTTGACCCGACGCCAATCTGTGTTCTCCAAAGTTCGGCCAACGGACTTCACTCAGTCCTAGGATCTCAAGCTTCATACGGCATGCCTTGTTGGCTAGTTGTGCCAGTTTACCCTAGGGTTAATATATTCCAAGTTCGTAATCTTTCATTTTCGGTTTCAGTAACGGTTTTTGGGTTTGGAGAACAGCAGGTTTGTGGCCTAAGGTCCCCTCTGCAGCGTGGTGGGGCTGCCACTTTAGGTATAGCTTCCGGTGGAGGAGCATTTCATACTCAGCCGCTGGATGCCAGATCAGACATTGTTTGAGTCGCACCTCCTTGATGCCTGTACTCGGGACGTACCTCCTCAATCTAGCTCAAGTCGAAAGGACAACAGTGCCCAGGCTGCACTACCAGCTAAGCACGCAATTCTTAGCTGGCGGCCTTTGCCCTCGCTTGACCCGTGAAAGCATGAGGAAGGAACTTATGAGGACCAGAGCTATGTAGGACGCTCTCCTTATCGACTCACCGTTTTGCAGCTGTGCACGTTGATTATGCTGAAGTTGAAGAATCGGTCCTACCATTGTATGTGTCTCTGCATGTGGCCCATCACGATGAAAGCTGGTTCCAGCTCGCGTGTGTTGCCGCTGCTCTAGTACATGGTATGATTAGCTCTAAACATTCTCTCCATGCATCCAGTTCATCATACCTCCTACAGCGCTACGCTGCTGAACCCGCGATCTTTTAGAAGATCGCAGTTTATGCGGGTGCTCCTGATGAAGTTGAGAGATCGGCAGTTATACGTACCGAGCTTCTAATCGCGAAGTACCATTGGGCTCTGTTCTTATTTTTGTTGTCGACTTTCCGTTGCCATTTGTATTACGGCTGCCTCGCAGAGGCACAACCGGCTAACTTTCCGAGGACCATGGTGCACAGTTGAGCTTAGAGTCGTTTCCTGGCCCTCGGACGTCGAGCAGCCGCCCTAACATGGGGAAAATATGCTGTTGCGAGCTGCTTCTAGCTTGGAAAACAGGCCACCCCACACTTATCTGTCAGCCTACGGCACAAGGGCCTACCGGGATAAGTAACCTAAATAAGGTTACTTGCAGCGCAGTTGGTTCCATGAGGAGGTATGAGCGGAACTTTTAGTTAAATGGATACGGACCTGACCAGGAAGTTCCTTCACATTCAGACCCTTCGCGACTTCATTGGCATGTGCTTGTGAATACCGTAGGAAGTATTTTTTTTGTTCTTAAATGCTCGCAAGGTAAAATAGGAGTGCTTTCGTATAATGATGTACTGAATTGAACAAATCTCACAGTTTAGACTTGTGTATCTGATATTAACCTTCCCAACAGGGGGTGACATAGTGTCCGGTGATGGACATGGATCAGTCAGCATTTACGGCAAGTACTTCGAGGACGAGAACCTGCACATCAACCACAGCAGTTCGGGTTTCATTGCGATGGCCAACCGTGGCCCAAACACCAACGGATGTCAGTTCTACATCACTACTATGCCGGCACCGTGGCTGAACGGGAAGCACACGATCTTCGGTAAGGTTTTGGACGGCCAGGGAGTGGTGCACAAGGTGGAGCAGCAGAAAACCGACACCGACGACTACCCGGTGCCGACGATCATCATAGAGGGCTGCGGTGACCATCCGATGGGAGATTCATTTACGGTTTCGGATGATCCGTATGAGTAAGCATTTTTTCTGATTATTCATGCATCCGTAACAGAAGGCATAACAATATTATTTTTCTTATTGCAGTCTCTGGGCTTGGATAAAAGCAGCATATGTACCTTTGGGAATGAGTTTCTCCATTTTGGCTTTCTTCCAATACATTATAAGAAAATTGGATATCTACACCTGAAATATGTAATAGTTTGCGTATAAAATAAAAACAAATACCTTCCGATAAATGTATTTATTATTTAGTTAACAATTTATGTTTTTTGCAGTATAGGTTAATCCAACGGAAGCTAACGATCCCTCCGCATCTGGTGGCAGGAATGAGAACCCTATAAAAACGTGACTCCTCCAAAATTTCACATGGCGCAGCATAGGCAAAGAATAGAAAATTTTTCACTTTTTCATATCGAATTGCGCATCGTAGAGAAACAAACGAGCACTTTTTGAATAGAAAATTTAATTCTTATTCAGATGCGCTTAGATCCGGTTGGTACTGTGTGGTACCTTAGATAATTAATACATAGATTTCCAACTTAACCATCGCAGTATGCATGCGGTTGGCATCGCTGCACTGGCTGCACCTAATACCACCTGTTGGTCGACGGGTGAAGTAATCCACCGAAGCGGGTGCGCATTTTCAATTGAACTACCCTGCGCACTTGAGGGTTTTGCTGAAACCTTGGCAACTAACGTGTTGTGTATTGAGTGAAAACAAACGACAAGCAAATGAGACTAACCCAAGACGAACCGGCAGTACGCGCTTCAGAACTAGGATATTCAGAAGGATAACCGGAACAGCCAGCTCCTAGGGATCCGTGCTGTTAATTACTGACCGATACCTTGTCCACCCAATTGGCTTAAAGCGTATCGTAATTTCAACACCTTCTATTGGTCCGAATTCCACTAATTTTCTTCATCGAATATTTGCGATTATTTTGGGTTGGACAGCACCTCCAGGCCTTACAGCAACATTACGCGTTCCCTATAGCTACCTCTGGGTGGTTCTACATTCGGGTACACCTTGGAAACCTAATTCGAAGGAATCTTCACGGTCAAATCGATTTTTTAAAGTTTGGTGGGATTGCATTGAAAAAAGAACTGCTATTGGCACCTCCGGGATAGAACCCGCAACAACGTTCGGTTTTCACAACAGGTATTTTCCAATTAAACTCACACGGGCGGCCTTTCCGAGGAACTTGGGGTGAGTCTAGGGGTGAGTTTTACTTCTTTGAGCATGGCGAGTTGGCTCAAGTCCGATCAACTCTATAACTTCCGGTCAGATGACCACGAGGATGACCTTTCACTTCGCGAGCCAGAAACCCACACGCTCTCCCTATCGTTGGTCCATCTCTCAGCCATCCACGACAGGTATACGAACGGCTCAGCATTTGGTATACCGACTGCAACCATCCATCACAACGTGGAACAGTTGGATATCTTACTTTTTTATTCCCCGGGCGATTTCTTCAAATAGTAATCTCACCATTTCCCCATAAGAACGGTGTGATTCTGTTGCAACCACATGAAACAAAAAAATGCATTTGCGGTTGACAGTTGTTGGCATGCTTCTGTCTGAGTGTTTTTTTTTTTCAGTGGGGAAATGCGCAGGGACACTAGATGAACATTAGTTCACCCATTTGTCGTTGCTGCTAGTTAGGCGCTGCTGTTTTGTTGCCAGCTTCTTCCCTAAGTTGCATATCTATGTTTTAATTATCTAAGGTGGTACTGAATCTACATTGTTATTCGACTAGACTTCCAATGTACGCTAGTAGCACATGGTCTGCCAAATGCACATCAAGCAATCTAGTAGGCGCGCGAACTGTCGTCGCGTCACTACTTCGCGAACGTCAAAGTGTAAACACGAGTTACTTCCTGGGGGCACCCGCTTGTCCACAATAATTCAAAGCTCCACATTTGGCGATCCTGCCAGGAGAATAGTGAATCTTCTGGGTGATGACAAGCGGGTGCAGACCCGGATGAGAGTGCTCGTTTGTTTTAGTACGGTTTAGTTTTCGTGGTGCGTGTGTGAAAAAAGTTAGTGAAAGTGGATAGTGTTCCGGATGATCAGAAAGGATGCCTAGAGCAAACGGCCTAGGCAGTGGTGAGATTAGATAATTGTCTGGAGATTGCTCTCCTTAAGGACAAACGTCTTGAAATCCCGCTTCAACAGTGCATCAGAACTTCAAACGCACAAATCTCAAGAAGCAAGCTTGACACAACAGTGCATTTCATTATTCTGTTCTTGCTCACTCGTAACAAGCTTAAAATAAAAAGATCAGGTGCGCTGGTTTTGTTTACGAAGAGATTTGTGCCCTCAAAATCGTGAGTAGGTGCCAAATTCGGCCATTGTGGCGGCCATGTTGGGATTCAAACAAGTCTGTCCTTAACCTTCCGGCAGTCGCGCGGTTGACAGCGTGGTTGGCAACCACCGCCAGCACCGCGCTTTTACTGAGTACAAAAAAAGCGAGATTTTTTTTTCAGCGTGTTGTACAAAATACAACAGCGCGATCGCTCGAGGGTTAAACGAATGTTTTATTATCGGTTGAATTAGTGCAAAATTTGTGCATGATTTGTTAACTTTTGGGTCCCGTGGCGATGTTTATCCTGCCAAAATCGCCACAAGGAACGCTTAAATGTACAATAACACTGTAAAGTTTGCTCATCTGTATGTCCTAGAGATTGCCGTCCTAGATCACTCACAAGCATTGTGGCGTGACTTAACCCGATGGTGCTAAATCGAACAGTTTATTTTTTTTCCGATTTGAGATAATCGTCAATGATGTAGTATAAAAAAACAACCGACATTTTTGTGATTTAAATATCAAAATTGACAGCATGGATCTGCATATGTCTTAGCCATGTCAAAAGACAGACAAGCAAAATATTCATTTCATGCATGATTTCTATGCAAGAAATGTCGCTTGTAAGTGTACTTAAGCTACTGATTTGAGCACCTGAAATTTCGCGTTTTTTTAAGAAAAGGAAGTAGAAGGTATTAAAGGTGAAGTAAAGGTAGAAAAAAGTAAATTACCTGAATATTTTAAGCAGAGAGAGTTTCATTCGAGAATTGTGGTATTCATACGCATTTCTGGAGCAACATTTGAAAAGGGCCCAAGAGGTCTTGTGTCTTTTTTCTAAAACGCTCCGTAGGGCATAACAGCAGCCCGCCCACGCAAATGAACACCGTTATCCGAAAGATCGATGTTTGCTCTATCTGATAACGGTCTTAGTTTTTGTGAATAAGCTGAGGGGGGCTCAGGAGCGACGTGTGAAGTCATTGTTTACCAATGCTTGTATGCCCTTTTCAAATGTTGCTCCAGATTTTTGTATTTTATGACAACATTTGGTTTGCTCATCGGTTGAATCAGTTCTGTAGATACGTACAAAAAAGACCATTGTTATATACGGCTTACGTTACATTTGTTGTCCTGTCGAGTATTTTGAGTATGTTTTAGAATAAAAGATTGCAATTCTTAAAAATGAAAACGACTCAAAAAAAAAAATGAAACTATGAGAGTTAAGTATTGTAGTGTCACCAATTAAAGGAGATTCCCTGATCATTTGATATTTACTGTAGGATCAGCGATTCTGAGTAAGAGTTTAAAAAAAGCGGGTTTGTCAAAATTGTGTCTCCATTTGATATTTTAGGTGATCAGAGTGCACCGGCTGCAACAGTATATTATTTTTAAATAAAGTATGTGTGCCATCAGTAATCTCACGCTCCCAAATTCATCCTATTCTAAAAGAAGCGATTACGGCACCGATTGATTCCGCTCTTTTTTTTTGTTCTTCATGCGTACTCACTCCTAACAAAAAAAAAAAAAAATACAAAAAAAAGAAACAAAACAAGCAACGCTTAAATCCTTTGTTTTCCATAGGATGAAAAATGGGGCCACATGCTTGATAAGGGACCAATACCTTAAATAACTGAAAATCAGTAAACAAAATCAGGATAAACTTTCGACTATTTGAGTGAGCCCTTTGCTGATCATGTTGTCGAAATGATGTTCAAACCCACCAAAGAGCTAGAGTCTGATTAACAATCAGGCAGCAATGGAAAAAGTTTCATCATAAAGCATCTTGCGAGTAAAAGAAAATCCTACGCATCGTAACATTATGGTCCCGAAAGTGAACTGAGTGTGATTTTTATCGTACCGCGCTACTCTTCAGTTGAGTATGATTGTTTTGTTCATGCATTTGGTTTTGTATTGCTTTTGAACAATGTCCGGGAAGTTGGAAAAGTGTTATAAAGTTGAAGTGTTGGTAGTTGGTAAAGGCAACAGCAATGCACATTGTACATATCAGTATATAGGTAAATCCAACGGAAGCTAACGATCCCTCCGCATCTGGTGGCAGGAATGAGAACCCTATGAAAAACGGGGCTCCGCCAAAATTTAACATGGCGCAGCATAGGCAAACTGCACTTTTTTCACTTTTTCATATCGAATTCCGCATCGTGGAGAAACAAACGAGCACTTTTTGGAAAGAAAATTTAATTCTCTTTCAGATGCGCCTAGATGCGGTAGGTACTTACGAACAATTTATGTGATTAATTTGAGGAGCTCTTGCTATGCCTCCGGCGGGCGATCTTCCGGATTTTTTGTTAGCTGGCCAATCCGGTATCTGTCGGCATGGGCATCAAGAATGATGATAATGGAAGCCATTGCAAATGGAAAATAGCAACTTCTAGAGCCAAGAATGAGTAAAATTTGACGACAAAAAATTGACCTTTTTATGTAAACAAACGATTTTCTCCTCATCTCACCAAGCGCCTCTACAATTGGGGGTAATCTGGATTAGCCTATTGCGATCTATTTATTTTAACGTGAGATGCATAGCGGTCTTTTTTTCAGCTCTCTTTCAAAATTGAACTATTAATGGCAGTCTTAGTTTCGTAACCATGTTAAGCAATGTGAAATCAGCAAAACAAGTCGTCTTTTGAAAGAACTTCTGTCTCATGGCGACAGTAACAACAGTCCACAGCGCGTCCGGATGACCGCACCCTTACTTATGTAAGAAATTCTGTCTCATGGCGACAGTAACTAAAGTCCACAGCGCGTCCGGATGACCGCACCCTTACTTATGTAAGAAATTCTGTCTCATGGCGACAGTAACAACAGTCCACAGCGCGTCCGGATGACCGCACCCTTACTTTTGTAAGAAATTCTGTCTCATGGCGACAGTAAAAACAGTCCACAGCGTGTCCGGATGACCGCACCCTTACTTTTGTAAGAAATTCTGTCTCATGGCGACAGTAACATCAGTCCACAGCGCGTCCGGATGACCGCACTCTTACTTATGTAAGAAATTCTGTCTCATGGCGACAGTAACAACAGTCCACAGCGCGTCCGGATGACCGCACCCTACTTTTGTAAGAAATTCTGTCTCATGGCGACAGTAAAACAGTCCACAGTGCGTCCGGATGACCGCACCCTTACTTTTGTAAGAAATTCTGTCTCATGGCGACAGTAACATCAGTCCACAGCGCGTCCGGATGACCGCACCCTACTTTTGTAAGAAATTCTGTCTCATGGCGACAGTAAAACAGTCCACAGCGCGTCCGGATGACCGCACCCTTACTTATGTAAGAAATTATGTCTCATGGCGACAGTAAAAACAGTCCAAAGCGTGTCCGGATGACCGCACCCTTACTTTTGTAAGAAATTCTGTCTCATGGCGACAGTAACAACAGTCCACAGCGCGTCCGGATGACCGCACCCTTACTTATGTAAGAAATTATGTCTTATGGCGACAGTAAAAACAGTCCACAGCGTGTCCGGATGACCGCACCCTTACTTATGTGAGAAATTTTGTCTCATAGCGACAGTAAAACAGTCCACAGCGTGTCCGGATGACCGCACTCTTACTTATGTAAGAAATTCTGTCTCATGGCGACAGTAACAACAGTCCACAGTGCGTCCGGATGACCGCACCCTTACTTTTGTAAGAAATTCTGTCTCATGGCGACAGTAACAACAGTCCACAGCGCATTCGGATTGCCGCACTCTTACTTATGTAAGAAATTCTGTCTCTGGTCTCTATTGATCTATCATATGGTCTGACGTTCAAACTTCTAAACTTTTGTTTGTTGTCTAATTGCTGTTCCATCAGAATCTGACCGAAGACGTGATGAGACATTTTTGACGATTCAAGAAATAGATGAAATGATATTCCTTGATTATCACGCCGAGGACCTGAGATCGAATCCCACTCCCAACAAACTCACAAAATGTTAGTTCTTCCTTTGGAAGGGAAGTAAAGCGTGGGTCCCGAGATTAACTAGCATAGGGCTAAAGATCTCGTTATTACAGATAAAAAAAAGATATACGTAGAGGATGCTGAAATTTAAGAATATTTCATGCAGAAGATACGCATAAGGGAAGAACTATGAATCTCCGATGACATATTTTGGTTTGATAATCAGTCATAGTAAAAACATAACAACACTAGCAAAATTTAATATTTGTTTAGTACCTAAGCTTTGCAAGATTATTGTGATGAATGATCCGTGTTGTTGATTAAAAGCGAAGGCTGCGCACAACTTCCAATGTGAATAAAAAAATCTCGAACTGGATGGTGTCGTGGCTCAGCTGTGTGACGTCTGGTTTGATGGCAGTACTACACTACTATTAGGTGCAGGTATTCAGTAAAACTTTGCCGATGGTAGGCATGAGCAGTAGATACATATTATCGCTCAGTGCTCATTGATTATCGTTTCAACTAATACAATTTAAATAAAACAGGAACGACATCGAAGGCTGATGTTTAAAATGAACAAAAAGAAATTGAAAACTATGTAGTATCTGAGCTTGCAAGCTTCTGTTACAATATTCATCCCTGCGAAGAGGGAGGATGTGTGGTACTGAATCTACATTGTTATTCGACTACACGGAAAAATAATAAAACCCAAAGAATAAGTTTTAAAAACTCAAATTTGGCTAAACTGCTTTTAGTTTTAACTCAAAGTTGGGTTGTTTTCTCCCTCGCCCCACCGCAATGTTGTCAAAAACAAAGAGAGAAGCACCGACGCATCCGCTGCTCTTCCGTGGAAGAAGCCAAATTTGGGTTTTCTTGAGGTAACCCAAATTTGCGTCATTTGAGGCCTCCGTTGGGTGAAAATAACTTACCAGTGGGTTAATTTTTTTTCCGCTCTCAAACGAGAACTACATACTCACCACTTTCGCTGTTTGACGCAAATTTGAGTTATTCCACGGAAGACCGGGATTGCGTCAAAACAACTTAAATTTGGGTTGATTTGTAGTTCCGTGTAGACTTCCAATGTACGCTAGTAGCACATGGTCTGCCAAATGCACATCAAGCAATCTAGTAGGCGCGCGAACTGTCGTCGCGTCACTACTTCACGAACGTCAAAGTGTAAACACGAGTTACTTCCTGGGGGCACCCGCTTGTCCACAATAATTCAAAGCTCCACAGGTACTTACGAACAATTTATGTGATTAATTTGAGGAGCTCTTGCTATAGGCTAATCCAGATGACCCCCAATTGTAGAGGCGCTGAGTGAGATAAGGTGAAAATCGTTTGTTTACATCAAAAATTCATTTATTTTGTTTTCAAAATTAACTCATATTTTGCCTTGGTGGTTGCTATTTTCCATTGGTAATGGCTTCTATTATCATCAATCTCGATGCCCACGGCGACAGACACCGGAATGGCCAGCTAACAAAAAATCCGGAAGATTGCCCGCCGGAGGCATAGCAAGAGCTCCTCAAATTAATCACATAAGTTGTTCGTAAGTACCTACCGGATCTAAGCGCATCTGAAAGAAAATTAGATTTTCTATTCAAAAAGTGCTCGTTTGTTTCTCTACGATGCGGAATTCGATACGAAAAAGTGAAAAAAGTGCAGTTTGCCTATGCTGCGCAATGGCAATTTTTTTCGGAGCCCCTTTTTTCATAGGTTTCTCATTCCTGTCACCAGATGCGGAGGGATCGTTAGCTTCCGTTGGTTTTACCTATAGGCTAATCCAGATGACCCCCAATTATAGAGGCGCTTGGTGAGATAAGGAGAAAATCGTTTGTTTACATAAAAAAGTCAATTTTTGTCGTCAAATTTTACTAATTTTTTGCTCTAGGAGTGTTGGTAGTTGGTAAAGGCAACAGCAATGCACATTGTACATATCAGTATATAGGTAAATCCAACGGAAGCTAACGATCTCTCCGCATCTGGTGGCAGGAATGAGAACCTTATGAAAAACGTGGCTCCTCCAAAATTTCACATGGCGTAGCATAGGCAAAGTGCACTTTTTTCACTTTTTCATATCGAATTCCGCATCGTAGAGAAACAAACGAGCACTTTTTGGAAAGAAAATTTAATTTGATGCTGTTTGAGTAAAACTTTGTATAACTATGTTGTTTATGTTGCAAGAAATGGAGAAAAAAACAACACTGTTGCCCAAAGTTTTGCTCAAACAGCATCAAATTAGGCAAGGAATCATAATACCCACGCTTTTTGCACCGTTTCACTGCAGAAACGGAGAATTGACCTTCTCACCATACTAAAATTTAGCTCATTACTACAAATCCAGTACTTCACCGATCTGTCCTATTGGGGGTCATCTGAATTTACCTATTCGACCCCAAAACGACAATTCGACCGCTTGGGAGTGTTGTCGTCGTCGTGATGATGCTTCCCGAAAGCAATGTCAAATTCGTTCGGGGTTTCAAAACATTGGAAAAAAATTCATTATTTTTACAGTCAGATTGAGATTTACGAGTAAATGAGTGTGATCCGAAGGTATAACTGTTAATTCTGAGCATAGCAGTATTTTTTACGGCAGTGAAAACTAATTAGAAGTACGATATTTCTGGGTCTGAAAATCGTTCAGGCGAAGTGGATAGCAAATCTAACCTAGAATATCCTACAATTCTACCTCAACTCCTCACTTGCACAAGCCGGATCTCATTTTTCACCGAAATGGTGGAACAAAATGCAAAACTAATGTACGTGCGACCGAGGGAATTGAAAGTTCTACCATTCCCATTTAAAAAAATTGTCGGATGTGGGTTGTAAGTAGGAAAAATAAATAAAATAATTCCCCCAACAGATTATGTTGATAGGTATGTTAAAAAAGGTAAACATCATCAGTTCGATAGTTGCGTTACCGAAACAAAGATGGGTAACAGTATGTTTTGTTTTACCCTTGAAAGCCAATTCGCCCCCAAAACGACGATTCGACCGCTTGGGAGTGTTGTCGTCGTCGTGATTATGCTTCCCGAAAGCAATGTCAAATTCGTTCGGGGTTTCAAAACATTGGCAAGAAATTCATTATTTTTACAGTCAGATTGAGATTTACGAGTAAATGAGTGTGATCCGAAGGTATAACTGTTTATTCTGAGCATAACAGTATTTTTTACGGCAGTGAAAACTAATTAGAAGTACGATATTTCTGGGTCTGAAAATCGTTCAGGCGAAGAGGATAGCAAATCTAACCTAGAATATCCTACAATTCTAACCTCAACTCCTCACTTGCACAAGCCGGATCTCATTTTTCACGGAAATGGTGGAACAAAATGCAAAACTAATGTACGTGCGACCGATGGAATAGGTAAAACCAACGGAAGCTAACGATCCCTCCGCATCTGGTGACAGGAATGAGAAACCTATGAAAAAAGGGGCTCCGAAAAAAATTGCCATTGCGCAGCATAGGCAAACTGCACTTTTTTCACTTTTTCGTATCGAATTCCGCATCGTAGAGAAACAAACGAGCACTTTTTGAATAGAAAATCTAATTTTCTTTCAGATGCGCTTAGATCCGGTAGGTACTTACGAACAACTTATGTGATTAATTTGAGGAGCTCTTGCTATGCCTCCGGCGGGCAATCTTCCGGATTTTTTGTTAGCTGGCCATTCCGGTGTCTGTCGCCGTGGGCATCGAGATTGATGATAATAGAAGCCATTACCAATGGAAAATAGCAACCACCAAGGCAAAATATGAGTTAATTTTGAAAACAAAATAAATGAATTTTTGATGTAAACAAACGATTTTCACCTTATCTCACTCAGCGCCTCTACAATTGGGGGTCATCTGGATTAGCCTATTGAAAGTTCTACCATTCCCACTTAAAAACATTGTCGGATGTGGGTTGTAAGTACGAAAAATAAAATAATTCCCCCAACAGATTATGTTGATAGGTAGGTAAAAAAAGGTAAACACCATCAGTTCGGCAGTTGCGCTACCGAAACAAAGATGGGTAACAGTATGTTTTGTTTTGCCCTTGAAAGCCAATCGAAAAAAAACGAAACGACATAAAATCAGCAATATTTTCCTCTGTGTGTTATTTTGGCCGATGAGGCATATGTTCCCCTCAAACATCCACAACGCCGCTCGCGGTCGGAATCGAATTTACAGCTTGACGTTTGTGTTGTGTCCGTGTTTGTTTTGTGTTTTGTTTCGATCGTCGGCATGTTCAGTGCTGTTTTACGCAAGAGGTTCTCTAAAGTTTAGAAAATATGTCGAATTTCCTGCAATCTGGTGAGTAATATTGATGTTTCCTAGAAATAATGCGTTCTAATATTATGCCTTCGACAGCGTTACTTCAATCCCGGCTCCCACTGGTTTGCTTCAAGCGATTCCGGGGGAAAATCAACATCCAGAGGCCCCGGCCGCCGCATTATGAAAGAGCTCGCGTCCTCGATGTGGTGAAGCCCATCTACAAAAAGCCGGATTTCAATGCTCCGTGCGTGGAAGCGGGGCGAACGAAAGCCGCCCAGGAAGTGGAGAACCCGTACGAGCGGATTATCGCTCGTGAAGTGCGCAACTGGCTGGACCATAGCAAGATGGTGGCCTTCATTCATTTGAATTCGATCAAGCAGGAAGACTTCTTCAAAGTGCAAGTGGCCCTCCACCGGCATCAGATGAGCGTAAAAATCTACGGTAAATCTATTATCCGACAAGCAGTGGAGGGAACCAAATTTGAAGCCATTCAGCCACTGTTCGACGTAAAGACGGCCCTCATTTTCTGCCCGGATGAATCCAAAATCCGCCAGCTGTTGGCTGTGCTCAAGAAGACGCCCCAGTTTGTGCTGATGGCCGGAATCATCCAGGGCCAGTTTCTGAGTAAAAAGGAGTTCATGGGCTTTGCCTCGTTGCCGGATTTGACGACTGCGAGGGCACAGCTGGCCGCGGTGTTGGAAAGTGCCGGGGCCAAGATTGTGAGCGACCTCGAGTGTCACCAGAATCAGTTGGTCAATGTGCTGGAATCGTACGTGCGACACGAGAATGAGAAATCCGGTGCCAGCCAGGAGAGCAGTAAAGCTCCGGAAGGAACCGAAGGGTGAATTGGGAGAGTATTTCGCTTGTTGAAATAGTGTAATAAATTTGATTTAAACTGAGCCTTGTTGGAAAATATGGAAAGAAAGCATCACGATGCAGGTACGTATAATTTAGTTAGAAGATTATTGTAAAATCCAATATTATAGCATTTAGACCGGCCATATTCTTTATATTTTAAAGTTACCTATCAAATTTTAACTGGGCTTATCGTAAAGCACTCAATATAGTTACTCAGGACTGGTGTGGATTTCCCCTTACGCCCTCACTTACCTTACCGTTCAAGAAAAACTTTGAATAACTCTAAGTAGACGTGTGAAAGCAGACGTTCTTTTCATGTTGTCAATTGTATTCCAATTAGCTTTCCAATATCCGGTTCCGGTTCCTTGACCTGAGCAAAAGTTTTGTAACTAGCAGGCTATCGTACTTACTTAAATAAATTACAAATCACTTTACTTACCGGTCAGACTAAGGCGTGAGCGTCCTCTGCTGAACGTAGGAATTGACTCCATTCTACTCGGTCCATCATGGCTGTTTGTCTCCAGTTCCGCACTCTGCGTAGGGTCCACAGATCGTCCTCCACTTGGTCGACCCACCTAGCTCGCTGCGCTCCACGTCTTCTTGTACCAGTCGGATGACTCTCGAGAACCAATTTAGTGGGGTTGCTATCCGACATCCTGATGACGTGACCCGCCCACCGTAGCCTCCCGATTTTCGCGGTATGGACGATGGTTGGTTCTCTCAGCAGCTGATGCAGCTCGTGGTTCATTCGCCTTCAGACTACAACTTACCTTACCTTACCGGTCAGGCTAAGGCCGGGGTGGCCTCTGCTGTACATAGTAGCCGCCTCCATTCCACTCGGTCCATTGTAGGAATGAAAACCAGTCTTGTTTGTTTGATAGTTTGAACCAGAATGAGCATATTATTATCTGTCATTAATTATTACAGTTCTTCAAGGCTTCCTAGATTTGGTTGGCATACTGCGATCCTACATTCTCTCCCTTTCTTCAATAATTAAATCTTATGTCAAATTCAATTCAAAATATCACAACACGATTTGAAAATCTACGGGGATTATGGTCTTCCTTTTGAATGTACAAATTAGTATTCTAAGTTGCTATTCAGTGATTAATATGTGATGCTTATTACTTCCTGAAATTAGTTTGTTTGGAGCATTCAACATCTTATGCATCTGAAATTATGATTCTTTCATTTACTGAGTTATACTAGTTATACAATTACAAATGTCACTGTTTTCCGTAGGTCGTTTTTTTTTCTAGTTTCGTACATGTATTTAATAACTTATGCAAGTTTATACATTCTATCAATGCGAACTGTCTTGTACTCAAAGAAACTTCAAAGGAATAAATGTTAGTTTGTTCTCTCCATGTTTTAATTCATTTTTAGTTTTATAATATTGTTTTTTTCTTTTCCTGGGATTTATTATTTGTTTGAAACTTACATACATTACTGCAAACCTTTTTCCAATATCACGCGAGACCTATATTATAGATAGCTTCATATTTAAATAAATCATAAAGCATCAATAAGACGCTGTCCATAAACTAGAAACACGTCAATAACTGACATTAATTTGTCTAAATTACTCACTGCAAAATATTTTTATATATTTTGTTTTTCTCATTTATTCAAACATTATCATGCTTAATAGTTAAACATGGATGAAGAGATTTCATAAACTGTTCAGAATATAGGTCCCGTACGGAAGATATTTAAGAGATTACATTCTCGTATATTATAATAATTAATCATATGTATAAGATTCTTTCAAAATGGTAACAGCAGTCTATATAAATGGCATAAATAACTTGCCAATGTATGTTATATTTATGTAAAATAGTTTTCTATAAAAAAATCAAAGTTTCATTCTTTTGAAAAAAAAAAAAAAATATATACGTTGCTTCGATAATTATTTTGCTGTGATGAAGCATTTGCCACAATCATTAGTTAACCCTCACTAGATATTAAGCTAGGCGCACCACGATGAAGTAGTACACGCTCAGCGAGCCTGTCGCAATCAATAGTACATAATCTTATCCTTTACTAACCTTTTCAAAAAGTGCGTGCAAGATATCTATGACCAGCCTGGATTACAATAAAAGTTAGAGCTATCGAATTACTTTCATAGTTAAAACATGTTACACAAGCATCAAAATTGTATCGTACATTAAGGTGGATACAAATTTCAAAACTTATTCAATTTGATAACAGTATTCATAGCCCGTATAATTCTGAATTATTGATGTCTAATCATCACAATTTAAACATATTGAAAAAAATGAGTATTACTTCAGTATCTACCTCCTGCATCACCGATGCACATTATGTGGTGATAACTTGTAATAAAGTCAGAGAGCATTTGCTGTTGGAGGTCTGTTCCTGTTTACCTACTGAAGTTAATGAAATAAGATCAGAGTTTACTAACTTTGAATATAAAACATGATAATTATTGACATGCACTACTTTTATTATTATTTTTTGTTTATTCCAGGATGGCGTAGTTGGTAAGGCATGCGACGGGTGATTGGGAGATTACGAGTTCAAATCCCAAATTGAGAGCTAGTGTGTTTATAAATGCGTTTAGATGCGACAAATAAATATGATTGGACTATGCAACTTTTATTATTTAATAAATGTCTTCTTTGTAAATAATGCAGTTTTCGATTCTGATTTACGGTGATTCATAACATAGTCAAATCAGAGAGGAATCCATTAATTTAAATCCATATATAATTGTACTTAGTCAATCAAATAGTTTAACTTTCAGAAAAAATGTATATTTAGGAATAAATGCAATGAAGTTTTGAAATTGAAGGTTTTGTGCTATGCATCCTATTGTACAATATCGATCAATCTACAAACAATATCTCAATACGGTAGCTATATTGGTTCATATACTTGAAATTTCAAAAAGCTTAGATTTCAAAAATATGTGCTGCTGGTGAAGCCATTCATAAACAGGCTCCTGAGAACATTAATCGAATTCGATACAGTTAAATAACAACAGTGTTTCTATGGTGGGGTACGTAAAATAATGAATTGCTAGAATGCATGTTTACTACATATTGGATACAAACGAAGTTATTTCAATGATCTTATATCACAATATACCGGAAACAATTGATTTGAAGATTATTGTTTGAATAAATCGTTGGTTTCGTTCATCAAATTAAGCCTATTGAGGCAAGCTTAAACATTTACCCGGAACGAATGTTGATATGTTTCAGAAAATGTTTGAATCGAACAGCTTATCGTCGGGGCATTACCGCTTTTACGTTAATTTTACCTCACGTTGACAATTTCCTTCAAACAATTCTCACGGGGTGTTGATCTTCAAAGCTTGGTGCATCGCCAAAATCGCAGTAGCTCGTCTGTTTCGTTAGCCTCGTGACAGATATCGAATTCCTCGCTAGGTCAAGACGAGAGTCAGGTAATGGTTCCGAAGTCCTTGTTCCAAAATTTCCCAAACTGTAACAGTATCTATGTTGAGAAAATATGCTTTAGTGAATTGAATACACAGTGCAAGAACACACACACATATTGTTTGTATAACAAGTCAATCACAAGAATCACAAAGGCAGTTCTTTATGCTACGCTCAACCATCTGGGAAACTCATCCACAATCGATGGTGTCTTGCTTCAATTTTCCTCAAATTTTCTCACTCTCCGCTCAACCGCTTGGTATGTGCTATTTGCTTACCAGATACCATAACTGTGGGTGTCTTGCTGGCAGAGGAAAGAATTTTCCGGATTTAGTACTCTGCTCAACCTTCCATCATGGACAGCAATAGCATCATGCATTTTTGCGAGGATCCATGACTCTCGGTATCTTGCATTAACTTTTTATCTTACTCTGCTCAACCTTACACGGACATCACCCTGCATACATGCCAGATTCCGTAGTGCTCTAGGTATCTTGCATCGAGTGCTACCATCGGTCCAGAAAGGGCTTATTGAAATAAGAGTATCATACTTTGACCTCTTCAACCTCAATAATATCAACCACTCTTCGTCGGACATGGTATAGGATCCAACTAAGATTTGAACATCTTACGTTTTCCTCCGAGACATTCAATGAAGTGGTCTCTCCACCTGTATTCCGGGTTCTAGTATTCTAAAATATCACACTGCATGGATTCAGAACTGATTACTTACTCCGGGTTCCGCAAAATAATGCGTACTTCATCCCTAAGAGCAGGACCACTGAAACACCATCGCAGTGATATTCATACAAGAAACCATTCCTAAGAATACCAGGTCTCTTTCCCTTCAGGGCAGCCTTGTGATTTATTTTATACCTACAATTGGCCAGGCTATTGCTGCCAATTTTCCCAATTTTCCTGTCGTCGCCAAAATGTAGGAATGAAAACCAGTCTTGTTTGTTTGATAGTTTGAACCAGAATGAGCATTTTATTATCTGTCATTAATTATTACAGTTCTTCAAGGCTTCCTAGATTTGGTTGGCATACTGCGATCCTACACATTCCACTCGGTCCATGGCTGTTTGTCTCCAGTTCCGCACTCTGCGTAGGGTCCGCAGATCGTCCTCCACTTGGTCGACCCACCTAGCTCGCTGCGCTCCACGTCTTCTTGTACCGGTCGGATGACTCTCGAGAACCATTTTAGTCGGGTTGCTATCCGACATCCTGATGACGTGACCCGTCCACCGTAGCCTCCCGATTATCGCGGTATGGGTATGGACGATGGTTGGTTCTCTCAGCAGCTCCCCTTCTCCAAATCCCGTCTTCTATCTGCATCAGATGGTACGCAACACCTTCCGTTCGAAAACTCCAAGGGCGCGTTGGTTCTCTGCACGTAGGGTCCATGCTTCGTGCCCATAGAAGATTACCGGTCTAATTAGCGTTTTGTAGATAGTTAACTTTGTGTTACGGCGAACTTTATTCGATCGTGGAGTCGCCAACGTCTGCAGAGAAGCCCGAGCCTGCGAAGAAGAATCCTGAGCAACCAACCAAGAGCGAGCCGACAACTGCCCCTGATGAAGAAGAAAAGCGATCCAACTTCTGCGTGCAACCGAAGAATCTCGGAAAACAGATTCTGCTCTCTACCGCTGTAGTTCTGGTTCTTGGAAAAGCGGGTCAGAAGTATCCATGAAACTTTGAAAGAGATGATGAAGACTCATTTTCCGGGGTCGATTCCTTACTCGGCTGAAGAGCAGGACTCAGACAAGGTAAACCATGTATGGTCGACAAATGCCTATCAGAAAGCCTGTGAAATCTTTACGTCGTCGAGGGTCGAATGGGCACTGAGTTCTTTTCAACCTTTTAAATCTGCTGGGATAGATGGAATCTTTCCAGCGTTACTTCAACAAGGGAAAGAAGCGATTGGTCCGCTCATAACCGAAATATTTAGAGCCAGTATCACTTTAGCTTACATACCTAAGGCATGGCGTAAGGTTCGTGTTGTTTTTATTCCAAAAGCTGGCAAAAGAGATAAAACAACACCTAAAGCACAGACAAACAGACGTAACACTTGCGAAATTTCCATCAGCGTGGTCGATCATTTTAAATTTTCATAGCTGTGGCTTTCACAAACAGAGGCGCGCGCATAGTTTTTCTACGCGTTTGACGTTTCACACTAGCGCCTTCTGTTGACGATATTGCACAACACAGTGATTCGTGCAACTTTTCCACCAGGTGATGGTAGTGTGAACTGGGCGATGGATTTCCATGAAAATTGTTCAAAGTGTTACGTCTGTTTGTCTGTGCCTAAAGCCTTCAGACCTATAAGCCTTTCCTGTGTTCTGTTGAAGACCATGGAGAAAATAGTGGATGACTTTATCAAGTCTACCAGCTTAGTAGAAATGCCTCTTAGCAAGTTTCAATTTGCTTATCAAACAGGTAAATCTACAATAACAGCGCTACAGTCGCTAGTCAGCAAAGTTGAGAAATCGCTTCAAGCCAAGGAAATAGCCGTGGTTGCTTTTCTCGACATTGAAGGAGCATTCGATAACGCATCCCACAGCTCAATGCGTTCAGCAATGGAAGCAAGGGGCTTGGATAAATGCATTATCGAATGGATAATATCGATGCTTAAAGATCGAGAGATCTCTTCCGTTCTTGGAGGTGCGCAACTATCAGTCAGATCTGTGAAGGGCTGTCCTCAAGGAGGAGTACTATCGCCCTTATTGTGGTCTTTGGTAGTGGACGAACTCCTTAAAAAACTTATTAATCAAGGTTTTGAGGTTATTGGATACGCAGATGATGTAGCCATTCTGGTACGTGGAAAATATGACGACACGATATCCAGTCGGCTACAATCTGCGTTGAATGTTACCCTCAAATGGTGCCGAGAGGAGGGATTAAACGTAAACCCTTCAAAAACTGTAATTGTACCTTTTACACGAAGGTTAAAAATAAACCTTCTTTAAATGGAGTTCAAATTCAGTTCTCGGAAGAAGTTAAACATCTTGGGGTAACTTTGGACAAAAGACTGAATTGGAATTCACATTTAAACAATATTTTAACTAAGGGTACGAATGCCCTTTGGGTCTGCAGCAAAGCCTTAGGAAAAACCTGGGGTCTTAGACCAAACATGATTCACTGGATTTATGCTGCAATAGTCCGGCCTAAGATTACTTATGCTTCACTTGTTTGGTGGCCCAAAACAAATGAGGTATCCTCTCAAAAGAAGCTAGGTAAGCTACAAAGACTTGCTTGTATATCTATGACAGGAGCAATGAAAAGCACTCCATCAGTTGCTTTGGATGCCCTCCTCAATATACTGCCATTGCATCAATTTGTTAAACTACAAGCGGCAAAAAGTGCCCTGCAGTTTATTCGTTACAATAAAGTACTAGACGGGGATCTTGTGGGACATTTAAGAATCATCAAAGACTTCAAATTAAATATGGATATAAAAACAGTAGAAGATTGGATGATAACGAAGACCAACTATGATGTTCCCTTCAAAGTGGTGAAACCTTGTCGCTATATTTGGGATGCTGGTGGGCCAAGTTTACGTCCAGGTTCTATTGTATTTTATACTGATGGGTCCAAGATGGGTGAAAACACAGGAGCTGGTGTTTTCGGCCCTGGTATAAGTAAGGCTATACCAATGGGATGCAGTCCTACTGTATTTCAAGCAGAAATTCAAGCCATTCTAGAGTGTGCCAACATTTGTCTGAAAAGAAATCATAGGTTTGCCAAGATCTGTATTTTTTCGGACAGTCAGGCGGCTCTAAATGCGCTAAAGGCTTTCACCTGCCAATCAAAGCTAGTGTGGGAATGCATTATTTCTCTGAGGCAATTGGCCAGTAGGAACGAGGTAACTTTATACTGGGTGCCCGGTCATTGTGGAATTCTGGGAAATGAAAACGCCGACAATTTAGCCAGACAGGGTGCGGCATCAAGCTTTGTAGGCCCTGAACCTTTCTGTGGAGTTCCTGAGTGTGCTCTACGGATGAAACTAAAAACTTGGGAAATGTCCACGGTAGAATCTAATTGGAATGCCACGGATACATCCAAGCAAGCGAAAAGGTTCATAAAACCCAGTGCAGAAAAAGCCAGGTCCATATTGAATCTAAACAAAAGAAATCTCAGGGTGATTACTGGTCTGATGACTGGTCACTGCCCGAGTAATTATCATCTAAATAAGATTGGAAAAATCCAATCCTCCGAGTGTCGTTTCTGTCAAGCGGAAAACGAAACTGCTGAACATTTACTCTGCAACTGTGGAGTACTATCCAATCAGAGATTGGCGGTATTTGGTAAAGGGTTTCTAGAGCCCTTGGAAATTTGGCGAAGTAATCCCAACAGGGTAATAAACTTCATAAAACGAGTTGTGCCTAGTTGGGATCAGGTCTTTCATCAACCATTGTCCATCACAGCTCAATTGTGACAGGATATTTGACTAGCACCAAATTAAATATGGGTCATACCACAATATTCCTATATAATGGACGCAGTGGTTAAAAAGGCTCTACAGATGAGGAAAAAAAAAGTTGAAACGGGTGGGTTAAAAAGGCTCTACAGATGAGGAAAAAAAAAGTTGAAACGGGTGGGGCAAGATGAAACGCGAAGTTTTCAGATAGATGTCAATGAAATTTGGAAATTTATCTTTCCCAATCTTTTATTTGAATCAAAAGCTATGTGTTTATCATCAATAGAAAACATCATGTTAACCCGCTGTTTCATCTTGCCCCACCCATTTCAACTTTCCCCGGTGTACCTTACTGATTATGCTGTCTGCCTTGAGCTGCTAGTGGTACCTAAAATCACCAAAGTCCTACCAACTAGTAAGGTGGATATGTCTACGCTGGCCATCCCGAATGGCGTTTCGTTGGCTGATCCCGGATTCCACGTTCCCGATAAAGTGAACATGCTGTTGGGAGCGGGTGTGTTCTACGATATGCGAATGTCCGGCAGAATCCAGCTACCAAGAAGTGCTGTCATACTGCAGGGAACACAATTTGGTGGGATACTAAGCGGCCCAGCCCCGACCGAGGATTCCCAAGTAGTCCACTCGTTCTGCTCAACTGCGTCCGATGAAACGGTTGATGCGTTGGTGCGAATATTTTGGGAAATCGAGTCATTTAGAAACGTCGAATCGCCACGATCAACTGTTGAAGAGGAATGTGTCCAACACTTCAAAGATATACCCTGCCTGAAGTGATCGAGTTGAAGAATCAGATTGTCGACCTCTTGGAGAAAGGATGCGTACACAAGTTTGCTTCCAACACTTCTAAGAACTTTTGGCGGACATTCCTGATACGCAGTGGCAACATGGCGTTGAAATCGAGGACCCCAGCAACAACGTTACCATGAAGACACTAGGCGTGGCCTGGAATCCGGTGAATGATATGTTCACAATCGTACTGCCGGCTCATCTGATCGATGAAAACGCTGTTCATACAAAAAGAACGATCCTGAGCCAAATTGCGAAGATTTTGGATCCGTTGGGCTTCATTGGCCCGGTGGTAACCACAGCGAAGCTGATTCTACGTGAATTGTGGTCGCTGAACTTAGAGTGGGACCAACCGGTTCCCGGAGAGTGAAGAGATGGCGCTTCTGTGGATGGACTACTATCAGCAGTTAGGCAGTTTGAACAGAGTGCAGATGCGTCGGATCTAGCATACGGTGTCTGTATCTTCGTCCGACTGAAGCACACCGACGGGTACAGCGCAGATGAAGTTAGTACCGTAATCCGGGGTAACATTGATCAGAATTTTCGATCTTTCTTGAATAATTTTCTTGTTAAAGCAAACGTTACATGTTTTATATTTTTAAAACAAGTACTGGCCCTCTGAGTATGTGTTAAGCAACTCGAACAAGTATTGTAAAACTTAAAAATATGTTTAAATTTCATTTTTAATCTAATTTTTGGTTTTGTTGATTTGGGGTAACATTGATCATGTCAGTGATCAATGTTCGTTTTTGTTGAAAATACCCTTACTTACTAAATTGGGGGTCGCTGATTTCGAATTTGTTGTCCAAATTCTTACAAGTTATGTACTTTTTGAGTTATTTGAGGATTAAAATCCTCCAAACCGCGAATAACGCCTAAAGGTAGGCAATAGCTTAAGGATTTGATATCTCACTGTTATAAAAGCGTATATTTTACTGGAAAAGAGCATTTACATAAAAGTTTCGTTTATTGCATCCATCTCTAGGATATCACATTGAAGTAATACAATGATTTCTAACCTCATAGTGTATCTAGTATTCATGCCATGCATGAATGTTTGACAATGTATCTCATTGCGTTACGAAACACAGTTATGAAAAATCGATTTATTTCAATGTTGATGAAATTCAATTTTCATGAATTACATGTCATTTAATAGCTAAATGATAGCAGATTACGATATACCATTCGATAGCAGAAGCTAGTTCAATGTAAAATGCTAGTTTGAACATTTCATGAGGTCGGTCAAGCCGATCAATGTTACCCCGCTGATCAATGATACCCCGTTCTACGGTATGTAGTAAGTCGAGAATACTGCCAAGGAAACGAGATAAGCAGCTCACAGCGCCTCGAGCAGAGCTATTGGCGGCAGTGCTACTTACACGGCTGACAGCGAAGATACTAGCAGCGTTTGAGATCAGTTTTAACAGTGTAACTTTGTGGAGTGACTCCAAAATCGTTCTATGCTGGGTTCAAAAGTCGCCGGACGAGCTGGCGGCATACGTTGGAAATCGAGTTCGAGAAATCTAAGATTTGAAGGCGGGATTTAACAGGAAGTACATAGAAGAACCCCGCTGACTGCATATCTCGAGGAATTTCACCGATGAATTTGCAGTCTCTGTCGCTATGGTGAACTGGTCCACGGATGCTGCGTGAAGGTGATCCGATCTTTGCTGAGCCGCCTCCCATGGCGGACGAAGAAATACCTGAAGTGAAGAAGATAGTGTTAGTGGCGGCGAGGAAAGCAAAACGCCTGGCGGTATTCTACTTTACAGGGTGGGCCGTTATTCCATCATACAGCGCGCGATGGCATATGTTGTGCGTTTTTGTGATTACATACGAAGTTGAAGAAAGAAGCTAACGAAAGGACTGCTGACGATGGACGAAATGACGCGGTCATCTACGTTGATTGTGCGACTTGTGCAAGTTGAAAGCTTTGCGGAAGAACTTAAACTGCTGCGAATGGAGAAACCCAAATCGAATCAACTGTTCGGCAACTTGTACCCTTCCATCGATCCGACTGATAGCATGCTTCGAGTCGGTGGTCGCTTGACGAATGCCGAATTGCCGCACAACTACAAGCATTAAGCGTTACTACCAGAAAAACATCCTTTGACCTTGACTTTGATTCGATTCCTGCATCTGAGCAACCTGCACATTGGACCGCGTGGACTACTGGCCATAATTAGACAGCGATATTACGAGCGAAGGATATCATCCGGAAGGTCATACACCGATGCATTCCCTGCTACACAACTGATGGGTGATCTACCCGATTATCAAGTACAGCCAACGTTTCCATTCAATCGTACCGGTCTGGATTTTGCTGACCCCTTCAAGATCCGTGCGAATCACAAGATACGGAACGCATAGGTAATGAAGGGCTACGTCTGTGTGTTTGTGTGCATGTCAACCCGTGCACTTCATCTTGAAGTCGTATGCGACCTTACATCCGAAGCATTTCTTGGAGTCCTCCTACGCTTTGTGAACCGCCGAAGTCTGGTAGAGCATTTCTATTCGGACAATGCAACCAACTTTGAGGACGCGAACAACGAGCTGCAGCGTCTCGCCGAACTATTTCGGAACGAGCAACACCGACAAGGTTTGAAAGCATTCTGCACACAGCGAGGAATGAAGTGGTCTTTCATCCCGCCCGAAGTCACCATTTCGGCGGGATTTGGGAAGCGGGGGTCAAACCTGTTCAGTGGCGTAGCTAGGAATTTGGGGACCCGGTGCGGTACCAAATTTGTGGGCCCCATGAAAATTACAGATAAACATATTTTACAATGTTAAATCTATTCTTCTAACTCTCAAATAATCACGCCGTTGTATTTTGTACAAAGCGTTGAAACAAATCTCGACTTATCAGCATAAGCGTGATGCTGGCAGTGGTGGCCAACTGACTGAAGGTTAAAAAATAAAGGGTGAGTCGTTAAGTATTGTGCCACCCTACCTTCAAGTGACTCGCAAATTGTCTACAGTTAACGAAATGAAACCAAATTTTTACTATAGTTTCGTATATGTATGTATTTCAACTTTTTGGTATAGGTTTAAATTTAGGATGCGTTTTAGTGAAGTTCACGACATTTTCAATTAACGCCCTCCATGTGGACATGTTCAGGCTCAACTTGCAACAAATAATTAAAGCTCTCTGGTTTGTTTATGCGCATCGTGCCTGGTTTTCACCCAGCTTCTGTTATTTTCTGTATTCCTTTCAGAATTTCTTCGTAGATTTCTGCAAGGATACATCCCGGAGTTCCATCAATGAACTTTTTTTTTCTAAAAATTATGACGAGTTTTTTAACAATTTTATTAATGAATTGCATCAAGTAATCCTTTATGAATTCTTTCAAAGATTGATATTTAATTTTTTTTTTGTAAAAAATCTTTCTTGAAGAATAATGTGTCTTCAAGAATGTTTCAAGTAATTAATGAAAGGGTGTCATTCAATATTTCTCTAAACACTCTTTCATGTATTCTTACAGTGTTGTCTCCGAGGATGTTTTCAAAAGTACTTCGAAGTACTTCAAAAGATTCTTGCAAAGGCTTCAAAGTCCTTTCAGATTTTTTTCAAATATTCCTCCATAGTTTCTAACAGGAGTTCCTCCAAATATCCCCTAAATGATTTTTCCACGTATGCAAATCATTTCTCCATTGATTTATCCAAAAATTTATCTTGGCATTACCTCAAGTATTCATAACTTATCTTGGCGTTCCTTTGAAGATTTCTTAAGAATTTTTCCAGAGATTCTTTTAGAAATTTCTCCAAGGATTCCTTCAAGAATTACTGCAACGCTTTTTTTCGAAAAAAATCTGCAAGGACTCTTCAAGGAGTTTCTCTAAAGTTTTATTAAGAGATTCATTCTAGAAATCCTTCAAGAAATTTCAAAAGAATCCATTGGAAAATATTTTTTGAAAAATCTACCAAGGATCTCTACAGAAGTTCCTCTAAGAAAATTCTGAGAGGAACTTCTGTTGGAATTCTTTCCAAAAATCTTTCTGGATTTCTTCCAACGAATTCTTTAGAATTCATCTACTCTACGAGTTTCCCCAAGGATTTCTTCAGGATTTTTTGCTAGCATCCCTCTAGGAACTCTTCTACAAATTTCTATTGTGACTTTTGAGCAGACTCCTTAGAAATTCTTTCGAAAAACTCTCATTCTCGTTCTGAAAAAAAAAAATATATATTCAAAGTTACCGACAAGCATCTCAGTCAGGCATTTCTACAGGATTTATTATTGAGTCCTCCAGAAGTTCCTCTAAAATTCGTCCAAAAATATCTTTGCGGATTCCTGGTAGGGTCAACGTGTCATAGTAATCCTACAATTCCAAATTCAACTTATTCGAAAACAAAGCAATTATCGCGCCGATTGATTACGTAATTTTTATTATCATTCGTGCTCACTTCTAACAAAAATATAAAAAAGCGCTTCATTCCTTTGTTTTCAGTAGGATGAAAATAGGAGCGTATATGCTTACATAATAAGGGAATAGATATCTGATTTGATAAGATAAAATCAAATGAAAGGTGCTTGAGAAATTCCCCCCAAATTTCGTTAGGAGTTTTTCCAAAGATTTCTTTATTAGTTCATCCAATAAATTCCCTTGCGATTTCTTCAAAGGTTCAACTGATTCAAATAAAAAATTGTAAGAATTCTTTCAAGAATTCTCACAGATATTCCCCTAAGAATAGTGGCAAACAATTTTACTGGTATTCCTTCAAACAATTTTTGTGTTTTTTTTTAGGAAATTGTTTGTGAACTTCCTTAGATTTTCGGAAATTCCTTAGGGAATTCGTTAAGATTTTCTTCGGCCGTTCCATTGTAAATGCTTGTTTTTTTTTAATTCGCTAGAGTGTATCTCATAAAATCTCCAAAGTAACAATAGACGGAAATTAATAAGGAATTATCAAATGAAATTTGCACAGGGATTACCAAAGAAATTTTTTGAGAAATTAACGGAGGAATTTTCTAAAATTGCCGCCTCAATTTACGAATTAACTAAGGAATTTTCAAAGTACCTGCCTGATGAACTTCGAAAGGAACTATTGAAAGAATTACAAAAGTCAAGTATATTAACAAAGGAACTGCCGGTGAAACTTCCAAAGAAATTGCTGAAGGGAATCGTAGGGTTTGCCTAATACATTTCTAAAGCTATTGCCCAAAGAATTTCGAAAAGTTATGAAGTAGATATTTTTAAAAATAAAAACTTAAATCAATTTCGAATATTATTCAGAAATTTTCGAATGAGTGACCAAACCAAATTTCATAGGAACTGCCGATATAGTTTTCAAAAAAAAAATTCCAAGAAACCCTCAAAAATAATGTTATAGCAATTTTGGGATCAAATCCAATAAAAATGGCTAGAAGAATTTCCAAAAGATTTGTCAAAAAAACTTCGCCAAAGGTAATATGAAAGATTTTCACGGAGTAGCTTACAGGAAATTCACCGAATGCATTTCCAAAATAAGTTATTCCCAAGGGAATTTTAACAAAAGATTTTTCAAACGAATTGTAAAAAAAAAACAACGAGAAGTTGTAAATGAAATTTCTAAAGAAATTTCTGTAGAAAAAATATTCTGGAGATGTTCGCAAAGCCATTTCTGAAGCATTGCCGAGAGCTGACCAAAGAAGGTTCCAAAGGAATTGCCTAACAATTTCTCAAAATAATTACAGTAGGAATTTTCAATGGAACTTATTACAGAGTTTCTAATAAAAATCTAGATATTTTTTACCAAAGGAATTGCGAACACAATAGCTGAGACAATTGCCAAAGAATTTCTTTAAAAATAATGAAGGATGTCGAAGGAGTTTCCAAATAAATTTTCAAAGATATTCCCTATCGAATTGCTGCACGGATTTCTAAAGCAATTACTGAAAACGATCCAAAAGAAATTTCCAAAGGAAAATTCTAATAAAAAATGTAAGAGTTCTTTCAAGAATTCTCAATAAAATTCGTCCAAGAATTTTATTAGATTTTTTTAAATGCATTCTCGGATACTTTTTCAAAACGACGTTTCAACATAGGATTTGCGTGTATTATACGTGGTTTTGAAAAAGTATCCAAGAATTCTTAAGGCATCCTTCCAAGGCTTCCATCTATTGATACCATTAAAGATTTACTTAGCGATTACACCAATTTCGTTCGAATTTTCTTTACGAAGCTTCTAAGATATTTTTCTAAGGATTTCATCAAGCATTTGTTCCAAATGAGGAACTCCAAGAACTCTTTCTTAGATATCTTTTACGATTTATCTAGGAATAACTTCAAGGACTTCTTTACAAATTCCTCCAAGATTTGTTTCAAAAGTTGCTACAGCGTTTCTGAAGGAATTTCTGTATTCCCAAGAATTCCATAAAGAGCTTCTTAAATATTTCAACAAACGATTCCTTTGGAGCTACCCCACATGATCCATTGAGCAAATTTCTCAGAGAAATTCTTTAGGAATTCTTTAAAGATTTGTTTTTAGAAATTTCTGCAAGAATTCTTTTTGCAATGTAACAAATGTTTTTATTTTCGAAGTCCTTTCAAGGATTTCTTACGAAGCATTGTTCAAGCATTTTAAGGATTTTTTCAGAAGTTCTTGCTGTATGAAATCGTTCAAACATTTCTTAGGCATTTTGTTCAATTGCCCTTTCACGATTCAATCATGAATCCTTTAAGAAATTCCAGTGAAGACTTCTTTTTCTCCAAGGATTTTTTCAAGCTACTTTACAAAAATTCCATCAGGATCATCTCAACGTTTTCCTTCAGATAACCTGCAAAGGTGAACACATTCATCCCCAAAGGATTCCTGCATAAATTCCCTCTAGGGGTCTCAAAGAGATTCCACCAAGGCTTCCATCAGAAATTTCTCCACGGAAATCCATAGAAATTGTTTTGCAAATCAACATCAACGAATTTGAGAGGAATTCTTTGGGATTTATGCCATTGATTTCTTTGAAAAATATTCTAGGCATTCTTCCAAACATTCCTTTGCTATCAAAATTTCTTCAGGTGGATTTCTTCTTTCTAGTAGTTCTACTACTACTTCACAGTACTGTAGTAATCCGTCAAGAATGTCATCAAAGATATCTCCAAAATCAATCCAATGATTCTTTCTGAATACATCTTAGAATTCATCTAGAAGATTCTTCGAGGATTCCTTTAAAAATCCTCCAAAACTTCCTGCAAGCATTTTTACAAGGATTCCTTCTTGAAGAAGTCTCTAAAAGAATCTTGGAGAAATCCCTTAAGGTTCATCTGCAGAATTCGTTGAAGAACTTCATGACATAATCTTCGAAGGACTTTATGAAGGGATCCAAAGAGGTATTCCTGAAGGAACCAATTCAAGTATTCCAAAATCAATGCTTAGAAGTTTTCCTGAAGCACTCCATGTTCAAGTTCTGAAGTAAATCTTAGAGAAATTTTTGTAGAAGTTCATTTTACTTCAAAGTAACTGCTAGATAAATCGTAGTACAACATATTCCCAAAGGCGATTTCGCAGAAACCCTTCAAGGAATGCTTGGGAAGAAATACTTGATGAAATCGTTGGATACATTGTTACACTTATTTTTCATACGAAAGCCGACAAACTATTGTTATAACGGTTTTCACCTGACATCTGTTCAGATCTTAATTTTCATAACTGCGGCCCCTGAATTTCAGCTGCTTAAGCTAAATCAACAACTATGTTTGGTCCTGTTATTAGGATACCAGGGACGTTTTCACAATGCTCATTAATTTTACATCCATATCGATACTAAATTTCGTAAAATTCAATTTTAATTGTAATACATTTTTCTTTAAATTTAGACGCCTTCTGTGTGTCCCTTAAAAAAAAAACTCTTGATAATCACGAAGGGGCCCCCACATACCTATTAAAAGTTCTGCGAAGTGTTGAACTTATAGGAATCTTTCGCTATTTAGAGGACTTTATTCAAACCAGTGTTAAAAATCTTCCTAGATTTGGAGGCCCCCTGAAATCGGGGGCCCGGTGCGGACCGCACCCATCGCACCCCCCGTGCTACGCCACTGAACCTGTTAAACTACACCTGAAGAGAATCTTAGCCGAGCACAATCTTTCGTATGAACAATTTTCCACTGTGCTTGCGCAGATAGAAGCCATTTTAAACTCTCGGCCGTTAATTCCAGTCTCGGACGACCCAAGCGATGTCCGGGCTTTAACACCCGCCCATTTTTTAATCGGCCGAGAGATTCAAGCAATTCCCGAACCCTCATATGAGGAGATCCCTGCTGGTCGACTCTCGAAGTGGCAGTTTCTACAAGATCTAAAACAGAAATTCTGGAAACTCTGGAAGACCTTTCTTCTTTGTTGCTCGACGTTCACATTGGAACTTGGCCTGCATCACTTCAACTTAGTGTTCTTAGAGCACTTTCACAGTTATTCATTGAAGGGCTTTCTTTGCCTGCCATTGCATGAATTTGTACATTGTGTGGCAAGTACAATGATGCACTATGCCCAGAGAGTCGAGAAAATTTTCCTGACCGGAACGGGAATCGAACCCGTCGTCTCCGGATAGGCGATCCATAGCCTTAACCACTAGTCTAACTGGAGACCCGGACCCGGACTGGAGGCTCTGGAAGACCCATTATCTCCATGAACTGCAACAGCGCCAGAAGGATTTCAAGGTCGTTCGATTCAAGGTCGGTGCATTAGTGCTGATCGTTGACGAGAACGTTCCACCACTTCAATAGATACTACCGAATGGGACAACAACGACGAACAGCACAGCAACACAGCGAGTTTCGGTACACAATATTATAAATAAACAGTTCTGCATCTAGCTTTATTTGTGTACATATAATTTTGATTCTACTCTTCTACAATATTTAACTAGTTCAGTCACACGAAAAGTACGTTAAATTGGTTCTACAAATTCATCATTCCAGCAGGCGTGGCATTGTTAAAGCTAATACACTGTAACGTAAATAACTATTGATAATGTCTCTAAGCTTGTTCAGGAATGCTATAGCCGTTTGTTGTATATCTACTCGCCCCGCGCCGCGTCTCAAGTGTAAAACTTCATCCGGAAATTGTTGGCTAACCGCGTCAACGCTTCAGCCGCGTCAATCTCGTCCTTTTGGTGCACTCCAAACTCTCCGGAACTTTCGGTGTCCTGTGGTGGCTGCGAGGAGGAACGCGGCTGTGGCGACTGCTCCGAAGGTTGGTAGCAACTTGAGTGATATCGTTTCTTCGAACCGGACGGTCTTCTGGAAAGAAGGATGTGATTTAAAATATGCTTATGCTTAAAACACATTGAGTTTTCAATCCGTACCCAGGTTGATCCCAATCAATGTAGTTGTTTTTCGAAGGTGTGAATTTAGCGGTGCTTTCCAACCATTTCGACAGCGAAGGAGGGCCACGTGCTTCACAGCCGGTCATTTGGCCAACGGGAGCTATATTGAGTTGCGATTGTGCCGACAGTTTCTGGAACGGGTTTGGCGCCATCAAATAGTCTCCATTGGGAGGTTCCTGGTCTGCAGGGTCGACCTCTCCCAGGTCTCGAAGGTACTTTTCCATGATGCTGTTTTTGTATTTGCTCGTACTCCTGTGGCTGATCGATGGAGATACGGTAGTGCTGGGCGTGAGGTAGATGGTGCCATTTTGCGCCCGATACGCGTTGGGAAAGTTGGCAGCTATGATGGAGTTGGTGTTGCAATTAAAATCTGGATGGCATTCTTCCGTGGTAGATGTTACCTGTGGGAATAAGAGTATTAGGGAATATGGCTATCACTAGGCTGATTTAATTATATAGAATAATCTTGAATTTAAACAGGATAAATAATCGTTGCAAGATTTTGATCACAGATTGCAAACCTTAACATGATCCTTTGTTACGTACCAACCGATGCTGCAGCTAACAGAATGATGTCGTGGAATAATATACCAAAAGGTGACATCAAGATCTTCATGGGGGCTTCAACGTGGAAGTTGGTTTCGACAACTCGGATTTTCGAGTACCATGAGCTGAGCACGTCATGGGACCCTCTTGTCTCGGCGATAATAATGGATGAGCTATTTACCCTGAGAAAACAGTGGCTCATAGATTCCACCCGGAGGAAAATAGACGAGCGAAGGCATACCAAAGCCGCGATTGAGCGAGCAAAATCATGAGGAGCCAAAGCGGTACGCGTCTTTTTGGTTCTCTGGAAAAGGAAGTGAAATGTTCACATAGACGAGACAAAAGCGTGTGGGCAGACTCCCTAGCCGAGAAAGCCGCATATATCGGGGAAATTCGTCTTCTCTATGGTATCTCACGTCGCCTTAGTGGGACTAAGATGAATACTATGCTACCTATGCATGTTCTGAACAGTTTTTTTTGATTGATTTGTCTTTATTAAAGAGACTTTCAGCCCTTGGCTGGTCCTCCCTCTGAACAGTTATTAACTTAACTTAACAGTTAATTAATTATCCCGACTATTCAGTTGAAACGCTGGATGCACTTCACGGCCCTCCACGCCACCAAAACTTCGGCATGATCCGTTTTGCTCGACGCATTACCAGTGTCTGTGTAGAAGCCTTATTATTAGATCTAGCAGGACAAAAGATTTCCATCCCCTAATCTCCAAATAATTCTGGAGGAGGTTGGCCGGTTGAAAAACAACAAAGCCGCTAGAGCAGATCAACTACCATTGGATCATTACCAAGATTTTGGAGGAGGAAGAATTATCGGAGGAATGGGCGACAAGCTGGCTTGCGGGAACTATCGCGCGATCACACTATTGAGCTACTCTCTCAAATTTTATGCCGCCTACTCTCTCAAATTTTATGCCGCCGTTTATCATCGATTGCAAGAGAGTTCGTGGGGCAATAACAGGCTGGATTAATCGGTGAACGCGCTACAACGGGTCAGATGTCATTCGCCAGGTGTTGCAGAAATGCCGCGAACACAACGTGCCCACACATCACTTGTTCATCGATTGCAAATCGGTATATAATACAATCGATCGAGAACAGCTATGGCGAATACGGATTCCCGGATAAACAGATACAATTGCTCAAGGCGACGATGGATCGAATGATGTGCGTGATTCGAGTATCAGGGACACTCTCGAGTCCCTTCGAAGCTCGCAGAGGGTGGTGGTCTTTCGTGCTTGCTGTTTAGCATTGCTTTAGAAGGTGTAATAAGGAGAGCGGGTATAAACACGAGTGGAACGATTTTCCCGAAGTCCGTTCAGCTGCTTGGTATCGCTGATGATATTGATATTATAGCTCGCAAATTTGAGATGATGTCGGAACGGACATCCGACTGAAGAATGAAGCCAGGCGAATCGCTTTAGTTATTAATGTGTCGCAGATAAAGTGTATGACGGCAAAGGTCTCCAGGGAGGAATTATCGCGCTCGCCACCCCGAGTTTCTATCGACGATGATGAAATCGAGACGTTTGAAGAATTTGTGTACTTGGGCTCACTGGTGACCGCCGACAACGACACCAGCAGAGAAAGTCAGAGATGCATTGTGGCAACGATACCAGCAGAGAAAGTCAGAGACGCAATGTGGAAGGAGATCCAGCTTACTTTGGACTCCGCCGAACTGTGCGATCGAACAAAGTTCGCCGTCACACGAAGTTAACAATCTACCAAACGCTGACTAGACCAGTAGTCCTCTATGGGCACGAGGCATGGACCCTACGTGCAGAGGACCAACGCGCCCTTGGAGCTTTCGAACGGAAGGTGTTGCGTACCATCATCGGCGGAGTGCAGATGGAAGACGGGGCTTGGAGAAGGCGAATGAACCACGAGCTGCATCAGCTGCTGAGAGAATCCACCATCGTCCACGCCGCGAAAATCGGGAGGCTACGGTGGGCGGGTCACGTCATCAGGATTTCGGATAGCAACCTGACTAAAATGGTTCTCAAGAGTCATCCGACCGGTACAAGAAGACGTGGTGCGTAGTGAGCTAGGTGGGTTGATCAAGTGGAGGACGATTTGCGGACCCTTCGCAGAGTGTGGAACTGGAGACACGCAGCCATGAACCGAGTAGACAAGGGACGACTCCTACGTACAACAGAGAATACTCAGGTGTTGGTCTGACCTGTATGGTAAGGTAAATAGTATGTGCGCATCTTCCACCAATCATCGGCCTCTTTAAAGCTTATTATTGGCTCTCTTCAGTAAAGTATTGTCTAACGGTGTCTTGTCATATCTTAGCTGGGAGAGGTCGGAGTCGGGGCGTGGTTGATGAGGACCAACACTAGAAATCTGATTTCCGTCATGGAAGCGGCTACACAGCAGCTTGACGCAGTATTCGACGTACTCGTACCTCGAGCTCAAGAGAGTCAAAACGTGGAAGGGCGCTTGCAGGTTTCTGGGTAGAAGAGGTCCTTGGTGAGGGTGTCGAGGTGAGAGCTATCGCTGCAGACGCGACTCTAAAAGGTGAAAAATCTGGACTAGATCACCTGCCAGTTGAGTCAGGCAGCCGTTGATTAGAGAACGTATGTCATTACAGCGAATCCATTCCGAGTATGCGCGAATAATGGCAATCGGGTCGTGGGTGGTTTCAAAATGGTGAACAACCAATGAAAACCCAGTTCAGGAGTTGGTGTCCTGCATCTTATGAGGGATCCGAGGAGGCCAAAGTTGATAGGAGCCTCTTCTGTAGCTGTTATGCGCCTCCTCGGTGGTCGATGCTACCATGCCCAGGAAAGTCCTTCCTAGGAATGGAAGACCACCGGCCTACTGGTAGACTCATGCTCGACTCAGTCTACTAGCTAGGCGACGGATGCAACGATCACGCACTGACGAGGAGAGAAATGAGTGACGAATGGCATTAGCGGCTGTCCAAGTCGGCTATGTTAGTGTGCCAACATGGACCTATGGGGTGATACATACAGGGTCCTCGTAATGGCCGGAGAGAGACGCTGGAGAGGATCCTCGAGGGGCTCTTTCCGCGTCATGATCCGAGTCCTTGGCCTACTTTCGTTCATAGGACCGCTGTGGGCTGGGGCTGACGATGAGGGACCTAAAAATAGCTACAGAGGCTCCTGAGATGTTCAAATCTGCTATGCAGAAATACCTGGACAACGGAATCTCCCCTAAGATTTGGAAGAGGTAGAGCTTGGTCCTATTGCTAAAACCGGGGAAACCATCCGGCATATAGACCAAAATGCTTTTCAGACGCGGCGGTTAAGGTGCTCGAGAAGATCATCCTCAACCGACTGTTGAGGCACACCGATGGTGTAATGTGTCTCTCGAGTAACCAATTTGGCTTCTGTAAGGGGAACCGTGGGAGCTATTTTGTCAGTTGCTAAGACCGGCGAGATAGCGTTCCAGCGTAAGAGGGGGATTTGCTACTGTGCAGTAATGACCCTTGATGATTCAATACTGCCCGTTTGGCTGCTAGAGCCAGAGCTCCATTAAGTCTTGATAATACCTGAGTACTTGTATAAGATTCTCGGAAACTACTTGCAGAGAATCGTGTACTGGTATACACGAATGAGTTGGTTGTGCTCTCGCAGTATATACTCTAGAAGATTCAACATTAAATTTAATTTCTATTTATATACAAACCTGGAAACATTGCGGCTGCCCGGGAAGCCCAAACACGGCGCTGTAGTTATTGGGGGTATAACAGTGATCCATGAACATATTACCGGGATAGGCACCAGGTCTTTCATCATCGGAAGTTTCACTGTTCCTTCTTCCCATGTACTTCATGTAATTCACGAAGGCTTTGCTATTATTGTTATTATTGCTACTGTGATGTCCATTACTGTAAGCTGGATACGATCGCTTGGAAAAACCACCCGGCGGTGGCGATTGCGAGCTATGCGAACCGTCCCCATTTTCACCCCAAATGCTGTCTTCCGAGCAGATGCTGAACTGCTCCACGTTGCCCTTGGCGTTGGTGTTGTAGTTCTTGATCAAGTTGCCCCAGGTTTTCTTGATGGGATCGTTACCGGAGTTCTTGAGCTTCCGGCGCCAGTTGGCAAACCAGTTGCAGATCTGCGTATAGGTCAGACCGGTTTCGTAGGCCAGCTGTTTCTTTTCCTCCCGGTTGGGATAGGGATTCTCGCGTCGTCGAACGAGCCAATCCTTCAGCATGCGTTTGATTTCCGGCGTGAAGAGGCGCTTGATCGGCCGATGGATGTCGCCTGGTGGCCATACTTTTCTATAAAAGAACGATTCATGAATTAATGGTTAATGTGTTGTAGAAGGAATGGACACAGAAAAATATGCGTAGCTTTTAATTTACTCGTTCATCATAAAGGCTGAAACGCACCAGTTGTACTGTGTTTGAAAAAGTTATATCCAACTAAGAACCATTTCTGCTCGTTTGCAGAAGAACGGTGTATGCGAAGACGTAATCAAGAGTCCGTTGGACTCTGCCGCGAATTCAGCAATCATAAACTAGCACAAGTTGGAAGGATACAATGAGCATGACATGTTGTAAGAGTGCCGAGAAATAGCCAGTTTGTTTCAAAAATAGCTGGCACTCTTAGACGTGGAGCGCAGCCGTTAGAATGAGTGGATCAGGTGAAACGTAATTTAGGGAATGTGCGGCGCGATCAGGACCAATAATGCTGAAGGAAAGTAGTAGCGATCCTTTTATTGTAAACTAATGATCAATGAATAATCAAATGCTTTAAGATTTTTTTTTATGTACAAACAAAAAAAAGTTACAACTATGCTTCTGTGTCCAAGTATTTTCGACTACAACCTTCAAACGATCATCGAAGCGCCAGGAGACATGTGATCGTACTAGTTCAACAAACTTAAAACAGCAAACAAAAACACAGTTTAGTAGCAATATCTCGTTTCAGCAGCAACCTGTTTCAGCGTGAGCGTCGTCTGTGTGTATCGTTTCGTTACCTAGCGGTCGATCAGTAACTGTTGATGATGATTGAGGAGAGAGTGTGAATTTCACACGATGATGTTAGTGGGTTTGTGATCGTGAAAATGATCACGCATGCGCCGCGAGAAAACAAGCAATGTTTTCGGTCGTGTTTTTCGGACTCGTGACATACCCATACAGGCATCGCGTCTTCGGAAACGGTTGTTGTTAGGAAAGAAACATGCAAAAATTACATGATACGTGTTGGATTTGATGATCGTATCTAAAATTAAATCGGGGCAAACAAATATAAAGCACGGTACGTTAATTTCAGTGAGTGTTGCAGTAAAAAAAAACAAGGGCAGGATTAAAACTCTCATTCGTTTCAACTAACCTACTTCTTTTACGATTTCTCACGGGGCGGGATGACTTTTCCATAGCGATTCAGACTATTCTGCAAGTGCAGTTTTGGTTTAGAGAAAGAGAGGGAATAGAGAACATAATCAGATGTGCACGGAGCTATGGAACAATAAATTATCTAATATGTTTGTTCACCTTTTCATGGTGAAGATGTTCAATGGGGCGTCGGTTTTTCGATGATATTTATAGCAATTTTTGAGTTTATACGTTATTGTATTTCAGTGCTAATTGTGTGACGAAAAAGGCACAACAGAACGAGCGGAAATAGCTCAGCCACACGTAACACGAAATACGTATTGCTTACACAAATACAAGTGATCACCAGGGGCATGTTCAGGATAGGGCAACATTACATTAATTAGTTAAATATCAAATTTTTGATAATATTGAATCAACAACGTGATGAATGGGATACGCACTTGCCTGTTCATTCACGACGACTTGCTGCGCCTCGTCCAGGACAAGGCGACGGCAAGGGAAATATGGAGAAACCTGGAGACCGTGTATGCCAAGAAATCGATCTCGTCGCAAACCTTTGTCAGGAAGCAGCTAGCAAAGCTTAAAATAGTGAAACTATCATGTTGATTCGACAGCTGAAACTGGCCGGAGCGAAGCTCAAAGAAAACAACGTCGTTTCGCAGCTTTTTAATTGCCAGCCTACCTAAATCGTTCGATCCCTTGGTTACTGCACTGGAGAATCTTGAGGAAGAAAACTTGAAGCTGGGAGTTGTGCGAGAGCGCCTTCTTGCTAAAGAACTCAAGAAAACCGATCGGCTGTAAAATTCCTCCCAAGAAAACCCTACCACATTCCAAGGTTCGAAACAGAAGTCGATGTTTGCTGGTGAATGTAATCGTTAAAGAAGGGACACAATGCCAAGGACTGTCACGTGAAATTGGAGTCGGATGGACGATCCGGAGCAAATGCTGTATCTGGATCTGGAGGCAAGGCGGTGGTGTTCATGACTTGAAGCTGTTCTGCCGAGAGTGAGGGAAATATGTCCTTCAAGCTGGATTCTGGCACCACGGATCATCTTGTCAACGTAATGAACTGTTTCGTAGACCTCACGAAGTTAAAGCAGCCACTAGGCATCAACGTGGCTAAGGACGGTCAATTCTTGACGCCGTGGCATCCAGGTACTATAATAAAGGGCGTCAATAAGGAAGATACGAGCGCTACCTGAAGGATGTGCTCTTCGTATCTGAGCTGCAGACAAATTTCCTATCCGTGAAGAAAAAGGCAAAAGCGAACGTGGATGTGACTTTCATGAAGAAGAAAGCTGTGATGAAGTTCGGCGGTAAGCTAATCGGAAAACGTCCAATGCGAAGAGATTTCTAACGAGCTCAATTTGTCAATCGATATCAGTAATCTGTGCCACTGTCTGCTGATCCTTTTGAGAAAAAACAACCCTCAATTCCTCGTCACCTGGCATTGAAGAGGACCCAGCCAAAGATGTCAAGTTCGACGAGTGAAGCTTTCCATTCATCACCGAGGTCCATGACGCATCTCCGTTGATAGTGGATGTTGCGACAGGTGATGGTTTTCGGACCGTCCAAAGAGCAAAACTCGCTTTTTACGGTGGAATTCGCTTTTAGCTGTAAATCAAATTTAATTAATTATTTTTAAGTATTAACATAGTTTATAAGTAATAGTTTGCATGAATAGTTTTTATGTTCAAACTAACTATTAAGTTGCATGTTTTTTCAATTTAATTCAGTCCGATAGCTTACATTTTCAGTCCTTTCTCTGTATAATCCTGTCCTCTCTATCTTGCGGTGTCTGCCTGAATACTAATTGTGTGTCCCAATACAATTGGTTTTGATTATTATTAATCGTTCTCGATGAGTTCTCACATCGGTTGAGTGCCGGGGGAAACTGGGGTACTATGGCTCCGTCCTGAACATTCCCCGACCCGTATTGCTCCGTGTTCACACGAGCGGTATCAGCCACTTCCAGGACGGCCAATTTAAACACCGGACGTCGTAGAACACCAGTTGACGTCTTAACATTAGCGCTGCGACGTCTGCCATCTCGTCCAGGAAACACTCGCAGCACTCGCCCTCTAATCCATCCGTTACAGTATCGATGCAAAATCCAACTGGAACGTAGATCCAGCTTGTCGTCCACGAGCTGTGTCGGAGGCTGATTCATCCCGCTTATGCTCAGCATGAGAAAATAATTCGGAGATAGTGCCTCATGATCCGAGGTCTCGATGGGCATGTAGGTCAACTGCCTCGAATTTACTACCGATTCCACTTCTACTACCAAAGGGACCAAAACTTCTTCACTCGGCTTTCGTTCGACAGATAGCGAAGCCAGGGCACACTTAACGGACCGAACCATACGCTCCCAAGACCCCCCCATGTGCGGCGCAACAGCAGGGTTGAAGCGCCATTGAATGACAGTTTTGGGGAAAGTCGAAGCTAGTTCCAGGGTGGTTCCTTTAGGCTGATTCTGTAACTCACCGCTGAATCCAACAAAACTGGTTCCCCGGTCACTGTAGATTTCCGTGGGTGACACCCTCCGCGCTATGAACCGCCAGATAGCCGTTTTACATCGAACTGGTGTCTCTCCGTTGCAGTGACGTAATAATTCTTCGGCAGCACGGGAGGATTCTTGAAGTCGAAGGCAGCATTCGCGATACCTGCGCTGAAGCTCTTCCCTGGTAAGAGAGAGCTGGACCTCCTTAGCTTCCGCATAATCTGGACCTCCTATCGTCTCCGCACGTAGACAACGTTCCCACTTCTCCCTATACTCGACTATCCACTGCTTCAGATTGTCGAACAGCTCCAGTTTTCGCGAGGAACGGCGATCCAATGATTTCATCCTGTTCTCCGCCATGGGCCTGCTGTCTGGGAAGTAGATGTGGTCGTTTTTCCAGAAATGCCCCGTTTGAAACCGTCCGGAGCGCAGACGGGTAGTCGTGTCATCCAGCATCTTCCTCGAACGTGTTTCATCGTAATTTTCCAGTACAGGCACAACTGCATCGCCAACATTCTCTGTCGAGAAAAAATCCTTCACCAGATCGCGTAGATCATCGTCAGACCTTCGAGCTCCATGGTGTAGATGAAAGAGACACAGTCCCGATGGAGAACCCTGGTCAGAAATTGGGCCATACACCGTCCATCCCAATCTGGTTTTCGCTGCAGCCGGTTGTCCAATTCTACCTTCCCGAGTTTTGAGAGGAATTTTTAGATGAGTATTGTCCAAGCCAATTAGGATGGTTGGAACTGCGCTGCTATATTCTTCAACAGGTAAATCACGGAGGTACGGGAACTGTTTGGCTAGTTGACTGAATGGTAGGTTTTGACTGGGAAGACACAGGTTTTCCACGGTATGAGCCGCTTTCAGCACATGTCGTTTTTGCGCGCCACGACCTGATATTTCAAGACTAATCAGCTGTGAGTTTTCCTCTGTGCGTTCCACTTTACCGGTCCACTGTAGGCAGAGTGGATAGGATTCACCTAAAGCTCCCAGCTCCCGAGCAATTCGTGCATCGACCAAAGTAGACGAAGACCCTTCATCCAAGAAGGCATACGTGTGGACGAATTTTTCGTTGTTGAACAACGTCACAGGTACGATACGAAAGAGCGTGGTGACTTTACTATCTTTGTGGACGTTGACTGTTTCGGTTTCTGATGTATTCCTAGCCGGTACTGCTAGTTGCGGCCGGCCTGGATGCAACAGCTTGTGATGCCGCTCTGCACATTCCTCGAATCCACATGACGTAGCTTTGCAGGGAAATTTTCCATGTGCTATCAAGCACCGTCGACACAAATGATGCTCTTCTACACGCTTCCAACGGTCACCCAAACTGAAATTCTTGAAGTCTTCGCATTCATGAACCTTGTGTCCTGGTTTTTCACAAATTGGGCATGGTTTTCCTGGGTACTGCTTTATTTCGAGACTGCTGGGTCGATGGCGTTCGTCTTCGAAATCCTGCGAGCTGCAAGAGGAATGAGCGTTCACGAACAACTTTTCTTTACACTTCTTCTTCTCTGAATTACCATGATTTACATCAGATGATTGAAAAGGAGTAACGTCGCTCGCAGCGACAACTAATTGAGCCATATAGTCACCAAAGGTCCCAAGGTCGACCACCGGGCACTTTTGCTTGAAGAGTGCCCAGTCCAACTTGATGTTCGCCGGTAATTTGCCCACCAGCTCCTGCAGTAGGGCTGGATTGGAAAAGTGGGCCTGCTGACCGGCCGCACGTAGATGCCCGCACAGATTCTGACAAGCGAGACCGAAGGATATTAGGGTTTCCAACTTTTCCGGTTTCGGGGCTGGGGTTGCACGCACTTTTTCCAGTAGAGAATTTATGACCAAATCGGGACGTCCATAAAGCATTTGGAGAGTCGTGATGATCATGGGGACAGCCGACGGTTCCAAAAGGAGGCTCCTCACTGATTCAAGGGCGTTTCCTTTGAGACTTCGTTGCAGACGCATCAAGTTCCTGCCGTGTGAAAATCCACAAAGTTGGGTTGTGTTCTGGAAGCAGCTCATGAACAACGGCCACTCGACAGGATCGCCCGAAAAATTCGGAAGTTCTTTGGGAACGATGTGTCTGGCGGCGAGTTGATGAGTCGTCGGAGAACTAATCCACGGCTGAGACGCTGGTGCAGTTGTCAGGGTGTAATCGAACGGCGGGACCGCTGATGGTAGACCACTGTTTACAGCACCTGTTGACGCTATCGGCATTTGAGTACTTTGGACCGTATGTACTTGGGGCACCGAAGGCATACTGGACGACGAAACAAGCGGATAATCGGCAAAACGCACTGAGGGGGCTGTTGCAGGGCGGACATGGGGAGTACTCTTATGCAGCGGATTGAAGAGGAATGCATCATGACGAGAATGGGGGGGATTGCATGGTTCGGTCACAGGGAAATTAGTGTGTTCTATTAATGGCGTACGCTTTGGTATGTTAAATGTCACATGGCTTTGCAATGGCCTTATTGAATTGGCAATATAATTAGAGCACGTATGACTCACCGAAATACTGGCTGCTGACGTCTGCTGTCCACTGGGTGATGGTTCGAGGCCGGACATTTGCACCGGCTGGCTACCGGTGGGCTCCAATGCTACATGGGAGTGACCTCGGGTGCCTACTGAGCTTGACATCATGGCGCAAATCTCCTGCTGTTCCGGACAAACGCTGGACGCCGACCTTCGTTGATTATCGCTTTGCATCGGCTCGCTTGCTGCTAACGGTCCACCTGGAGCGAAGTTTGTCTTGGATGGAACTAGCTGCACTCCACTAAACTTCCGTTGAATTTCCTGAAGGTTCACCGCGATCTGTGCTTTTGGAAGGGGTTGAGGTACTTCTGGTAGGTCCCAAGTTAGGCTCCAGTCCAACGGATTCTGTACTTGAACCTGCGGTAGTGCATTGCCTACGTGAGGTTCCCCAATAGAACACGAAGATCGCCACCTCGTCGCATCTTGGTTAGGTGGCTGACTCGGATTGAGTCCGAACATGAGTTCGGCAGGCTGCCCTGTAGAAGCTGCAGCAACCTTCGTTGGCACTGATAGGCTGGGCGTGAAGACTGTTCCTGTCCGTGACGATACACCAGCGGGGATTTCATCGCACCCGATACCGGACTCCGTAGTTGTGACAGGTTTGTCCTGCAGCCACTGATGGACCTTTTCAATGCTCGACATTGAACGACGGCTGCTTGCATGATCATCTTCGAGCAGCTCTGCGTGCATAAGGTCATACTTTTTCTTCAGGTATTCCTTTTCACGCCGAAGTCTGTCCTCAGCTGCTTTCTCTTGCAAGCGGTTTTCTTCCTCGAGTCGTTGTAGTTCTAACTGAACCCTGGCTCGAGCCGTAGAACTCGACGATTTCCGCGAATTCGATGGAGGAGGCGGTGGAGCCCGCCGTTGGCAACGAACACACACTACACGTTCACCGCCGATACATCGATCAACCATAGCACACGCGGAATGGATGGAACGAAGGCACTCACAGCAGCGCTCAATTTTGTCGTTGGTGACGATCGGTTGACCGCATGTACAATTGAATCGGGCCGCCGCCATCGCACTTCTCCGCTACCACACGTTGATAGAAGCAATCGTGAAAATGAAAATCTAAAAGTTTTGTTGCGACAGGTGATGGTTTTCGGACCGTCCAAAGAGCAAAACTCGCTTTTTACGGTGGAATTCGCTTTTAGCTGTAAATCAAATTTAATTAATTATTTTTAAGTATTAACATAGTTTATAAGTAATAGTTTGCATGAATAGTTTTTATGTTCAAACTAACTATTAAGTTGCATGTTTTTTTCAATTTAATTCAGTCCGATAGCTTACATTTTCAGTCCTTTCTCTGTATAATCCTGTCCTCTCTATCTTGCGGTGTCTGCCTGAATACTAATTGTGTGTCCCAATACAATTGGTTTTGATTATTATTAATCGTTCTCGATGAGTTCTCACATCGGTTGAGTGCCGGGGGAAACTGGGGTACTATGGCTCCGTCCTGAACAGTGGACTACGAAGCTCATGGCGACATGGGAGTCCCCGAGCAGTCTGTTCAAAACGAAGTCTTGCCTGATGAAGAAGACATTATGACTAACGATAAAGACACCAAGGACGAGAAGCCGGAGCACTCCCATCGCAAACAGAAATGGTAACCCCGAGGTGCAGCAAACGGGACTGCGTGATCCTGATAAGTTGAAAATTTGAAATTTGAAAATATTTAATATTTGATTGGAAAACCACCAAAGTTCCTAGAGACCCTATGGAACGAGGAGACTTACTTTCAGTCCTGAGCACCCATGGTTGCACTCCATCCTGGGCGATTGCTAGCCATCGCCTTGACCTGTGGCCTGTGGGCCCTGAGGCCAGGTCAAATTTCTATCGACTTCCTTTATTTCCTTGTTGAGGCTACGCCACCATGAGCCTCTGGGTCTGCCTCTGCTGCGATGTCAGGCTGGGTTCCAATGTAATACTTGTTTGCAGATTTCGTTCCCACTCCTGCGTAGAGTGTGGCCGACCCCCCGTATAAAAATTAACCGTTGAACCTATTGTGAAAACTGTAGACAAACAAAAGAATCTCATGTTAACAACGTTTTCTATTGTAAGTGTACTGTACAGCACATTTCAAAATATCATTCGTTATAACGATTACAATAGATAAACATTAGATTTCATTGTTACAGTGTTTTCTATGGGCATACAGTAGATTAACATAAGATTTCATTGTTACAGTGTTTACTGAAGACATACAGTATAATCACATTAGATTTCATTGTTATTTTTCATTAAGTTTCACGCCGAACTCCATGGCACTCAATTTGGCCGATTTGGCGTAACCGCGTAAACCTCACACATTTTTGTGTTTGAAATTTTATGCGTGTTTGTTTTGATGTCCTCCGGGTGTGTGAAGCGTAGTGTGTGAAGTGATGGAAAGTTTGCTGCTTCCGATCGAATTCTGCGTGCGCCGATAAATCTCGGTACCCGCATTCGGAATGGCCACTCGTAAGCGCTTCGGTTCCGACTCCAAACGCACGACGGAGAAGTGGTGTGCAGTTGCTGCACGGTGCAAAGGCGGACCGAAACAAGCTACTACGCTACTACTGCTGGGACGAGTTTTTCTGCTGCAGCCCAACACGGTCGCCTTCAAGGCGGAGCTGCAAAAGCTCGATTGATTCGGCGAAACTACACGGCCAAGTCTACTGCTGCTGCTGCTGCTGGAAAAACCCATTGTGGGCCGGTGTGCGGTAAGTACGATATTGCTTTCGTTTTATATTTCAGTAAATATTTATCTGATTGCAATAGGAAGCAATCAGTGAAGTACTAGATTGAAAGTAGTGAGCTGGATTTTTGTATGGTGAGATGATCAATTCGCCGTTTCTGCAATGAAATGGTGCAAACAGCGTGGGTTATATGATTTCTTGCCTAATTTGATGCTGTTTGAGCAAAAGTTTGGGTAACTGTGTTGTTGTATTATTTATTTCTTGTAACTTCAACAACACGGCTACCCAAAGTTTTGCTCAAACAGCATCAAATTAGGCAAGAAATCATATAACCCGCGCTGTTTGCACCATTTCATTGCAGAAACGGAGAATTAATCATCTCACCATACAAAAATCCAGCTAACTACTTTCAATCTAGTACTTCACTGATTGCTTCCTATTCTGATTCTAGGGTGGTCAAACTTCCGGACATACATTTGGAGTATGGATTTGTCATTTGGAGCATAGCAGCGTTTAATATGAACAATCCAGTTCGGTCGTTCCGCCAGGGAGTGTCGAATCAAATATCAACTGCGGCGTTCGTATGCTGTGGACGGACCTGTTCAAGAAGGACCTGAAAGCAAGAAATCGTTACGCCAACAACTGAGTTGCAAGGGGTGGAGATCCCCCACAAGTTTTTAAGGGCATTCCAATTAATACGTAAGGGTACAGCCAGAGAGGACGCGACACGACGCGGATTTTCCATGCGATTTGACTCCTTATTATTGATTGTTATTCCTTTGCGTGCAAATTTCCGCGTCACGCGCCCACTCTGGCCGGCACCTAAAACCAGAGGGGACGCCACAAGTTTTCAAACCAGAGGAAGACGGTAAGATTTTGCGTTTCGTTTTTTGTCTTTTTTCGGCGTTTTTTTTAGAATATTCGCGACTACGAAGGTTGATGAGCCGGGAAACACTCTTTCTTCCTACGGGGTTTCTTATGGGAGTATGAGTGAAAAAAAAGCAAAAAATCTTCCCTCCTTCACTTTCTCACAGAAAACCGCAAACAAAATCATCACCTTCGTAGTCCCCAATGAGTCACGCCGAGAAAAGTTGAATGGTCGAATGGAATGCCGCAAAGTAAGTTTATTTAGGATTTGTCTAAAATTATGTCCCAAAAAGTATTTCAACCGTACGAATAAGTTTAAAAAAAAATAATATAGGGGAACTTACGTATTTTCGGCATTTTTCTTCGCCATGGTTTTTTTCAAACCTCAACTCAGAGTTGACCTCAAATCCTTCCCAACCGAGCTGAATTATACGGCCAAGTTTCAGGCAATTTGGCCGACAAAAACCCCCATGAAGAGAACAAACCTGCAGATTATACCCAAAGTCACCCTACATAAAAAGCGTGTATATTTGGTATATTTAACTCAGTATTAGCTTGTTCTCTGTCACTCCACATGAATTTTATCAAAAACGAAAACAGAAGCACTGACCCATTCATTAACTGAGTATAACTTTCCATTGGAATAAAATGTTTACCGCCACACGCAAACAACCTAGCACTATCGCTGTCTGACGAATTTCTAGTCATACAACAAAAGAACCCATAATTTTGATTGATTTGTAGTTCCGTGCAGTTAACGTCACTTGTCTATGAAATGCACGCTGTGTCGATTTTTTTAGTTAATATCAAGGTTAATATTTAATTACTTTGCGGTATTCCCATGCAGCGCATTTATTATCGGAGAGAGAGAGAGCATAAGAGAGTAAGTAATTCTACGAAAAGCCGTAAAATGTATACTTCAGAATGGGCACGACCCGTCTATTTACCAAATCTAAAAATAATAATGAAAGCAAGAAGTAATGCTAGTACGTAAGAGTATGTAATAGTCGAGGTAATAGTTCAACATAATTGTAAAATAATGCAGAAAAATTTCAATATAAAGCCCCTGAGATTTTCCCGGTTTTGACGAAAATATGAAAAGCTTTTATTTAGAATTTTAATTGACTGCAATCATTCAATTCATATTAAACTTGTCTAGTGAAACATAATTAAAACCATATTGAACAACGAGTAGGTGACAGCATACACTCTAATATTATTTTACACAAGATATTCACAATAGCAGTAGTGGGGACACTACACTTGTTACTGAATTAGAACCATCTTTCGCATTTGGTCGCTTTGCAACGTCTTCTAATATAGGATCGCTCTTCAAGCCTGGAACACATGCGTGCGTTTGAGTTAAATTCTATAGTTATCCCTTGGATTAACTATCAAATTAGACGCAATTGCATGCTGTATTCCGCAAGCTGTTTATCAAGTGTCTATAAGTGCTGCAATAATGGTTAAACACGCTGTAATGTTACATTTGTACCTCATCACCCACTGAATGCAGCTACATTAGTGGACTAATAACACTTAGCGCGCTGGGCACGGTTCCCATATGCCGCTCATAGTGTTGCCACATATAATGCTTAGTTTGCTAAACCCAGTTACCTGGCTGGTGGGGCATGGGAGCCTAAGTTTCGACCATCAATGCAATCAGACGTTATTTGAACTACGACGAGCGATCCAAATATTTGAAGAACTATTCAAACCGAGATTCAAACTATATAGAAGCTTGTGTACAGTCAACATTTAACAAACTTAATCTATGCAATATTTTGCATTTTAACGTTTCGAACGATCATCAAGTATAGGTTCAACTTTTAGTATATCGAGTTTTTTTAGTGCTACAATAATGGTTAAACACGCTGTAATGTTACTTTTGTACCTCATCACCCACTAAATGCAGCTACATTAGTGGACTAATAACACTTAGCGCGCTGGGCACGGTTCCCATATGCCGCTCATAGTGTTGCCACATATAATGCTTAGTTTGCTAAACCCAGTTATCTGGCCAGTGGGGCATGGGAGCCTAAGCTTCAATCATTAATGCAATCAAATATTACTCGATTTACGACATGATTGATCCAAATATTAGATAATTGTTCGATCTGTGTTCTTAAAATGTAGCCCTTAATTTAGCATAAAATATAAATACAAGCTTCTAGTCCAAATGCATAAAGATAGTTCAGATTCACTGTTTTTCAAGCAATCAGTAACAAAAATAAAAAGCAGAAATAGATCAAACCATTCCAAAATGTTCATATTCGTTTGTAAAATAAAACTATTCCAAAACATTGGAATTTTCTGTTTCACAATAGAAAACAATTCCCAAACCATTGGATTTACCGTGAGCAAAACAGTATGTTCCATAAACACAATTGAAAGCAATTCCAAAACAATAGAATCTAATGTGTAATTAAGTCACTGCTCAAAGAACAATATGAAAACATAAGAATCATCTGTATCACAATAGAAAACAATTCCTAAACCATAGAACCAAACGTGGAACCAGTAACAAAATTACTACTCCAAACAATACGTTTATCGTGCAATTCACTGTTTTAAACATTTCGAAAACATAAGAATCTTCTGTATCACAATAGAAACTATACCCAAACCATTGAATTCAATGTAAACACAGTACAAACAGTATGTTCTGTTTCACAATAGAAAACAATTCCAAAACAATTGAATCAAGTGTGGAACCATCAATAAAATCACTACCCAAAACAATACGTTTACTGAGCATTTAATTATTTGAAACTATTCGAAAACATAAGAATTTTCTGTTTCACAATAGAAAACCATCCCCAAACCATTGAATCTAATGTAAAATCACAGTTCAAAACAGACAGTTCTCGGCATATTTAACAGTTCAAAACAATACAAATACATAAAAATCTACGGTATATTTGATTCCACGTATATGTATTAACAACATTTCATTTACATTAGAATCTTCTGTTTTGCGAAAAAACTTGTATGGAAAAAAGTCATTTTTTGTATTGTTACGATACTTAACAACCTATACAATTCAATGTGAAATGCTCATTCACATTTGCTTCTATTGTTAGAAACATTAGATTCTATTGTTTTTCTATTGTTATTTTCACATTGAATTCTATTGTGAGAGCATGGTTTTCAATGGTACTGTTACATAAGAATCCTATGTTTTTCTATTGTATTTTTTATCCGGGCCACTACCACATTCGCTCCCGAATTTCTGTCGCTATCAGCTTTTGATGACATCATGACATAGGAGATCCAACTGTGAGGCCAACATGCACGAATTATATACCGCAGGCATCTATTGGTGAAGACCTGTAGTCGTTGAGTGTTCTCCGCTGATACACACCAAGTTTCACTGGCTTACAGCAGCACAGATTTCACGTTCGAGTTGAACATTCTGTTCTTGGTGCGTCTACTAATCTGATTATTTCCCATACATTTCTTAAATTCGCAAAGGTAGCCCTCGCCTTCTTGATCCGCGCACCTATGTCCATCTTGGTGCCACCATAGGCCGCCATTTGGCTACCAAGATATAGGCTTAATCAGAAGACGTTTCAAATCAGCTGATTTTGGGGGCCTATTGAAAAGGCCTATTGGAAGCTTTCAACACTCTCCACTGCTTGCCCAGTTACCGTGAAGCTGGAAGGATTGACCGTGACATCCAACGATTTGGTCTTTTTGACGTTGATGGTGAGACCTGCTGTCGAGGAGCGGTCGGAAAGACCATCGAGCTTACTCTGCATTATCATAGTGCCGTTGAGCTAAGAGAGAAACGTCATCAACCAGTTCGAAGCCATTCAGGTGCTCCATTGTAATAGGGCTGTCACAGCAACTCACGATTTGGTACACGATCAATCGCACCTACCAGGATCTCGTCGATTACGATCAGGAATGGTAGCGGTGATAGGATACATCCTTGCCTCACTCCAGCAACGACCCGGATGGGATCGGACAAAACCTCGTTGTGCAGTAATCTGCACGAAAATGCCCCGTACTGTGCTCGAATGAGGCTGATTATTTTCTCAGGGACACCTTGCGCCTGAGGGCTTTCCACATGTTTTCGTGATTGAGACGGCCGAAAGCTTTTGCGTAATCAATGAACACCAGGTAGAGAGATTCTTGAAATTCATTGATTGGTTCCAAGATGATACGGAGCGTGACAATATGGTCCACACAGGATCGTCCGACACGGAATCCGCCACAGGGTTGCGTCAATCTTCTCTTGTTGATCTGTTTAAGGATCACTTTGCAAAGGACTTTGAGAACGATGCACAGTAACATGATACCCGCCAATTATCGCATTCAGTCAGGTTACTCTTTTTAAGCACCTTTACTAAGACGCCTTGTATCCATTCGACCGGAAATGTCGTGGTTTCCTATATGTTGCAGAATAATCGATGCAGCAGTTGTGCAGTTATTAAGGAGTCAGCTTAGCTTAGAGCATCTCAGCTGATATGCGATATGCTACGGATAGCTCTTTCTATCTCCTGCAATGATGGAGCTTCGGTGTTGACACGAGTAATGCATCGAACCCTTGGCGGATCATGCTGAGGTGTTGGTGGCGTGGCCGATACTTGAAAAAAGTTTTCAAAGTGCTCGCACCAGCGTTTCAGCTGGTCAGCCGGGTCGGTCAATAGCTGTCCAGATGTGTCTTTCACGGGCATCGTAACATTCATCTTAGCCCCACTAAGCGACGTGAGACATCGTAGAGGAGACGAATTTCGCTGGTATTTGCGGCTTTCTCGCCTTCGTCGGCTAAGGAGTCCGCCTACGCTCTTTTGTTGTCTACAAGTGCGTTTCACTTCCTTCGCGAGAGCCGATTAGCGCTGACGGGCTACTGCTTAGGGTCCTCGTGTTTTCGTACGCTCTATCGCGGATTTGGCGTTCCTTCACTCCTCTATTTTTCTCCAGGTGTCATCTGTGATTCACTGCTTTTTCTGGGTGCGTAGCTCACCCAAATTATTCTCGCCGGTGGCGATGAAGGCGTTATTGATAACAGCTCCATTGATCTTCTACCCTTCCACCGGCCGGAATATTCGCAGCACGGTTTTCCAGCTCCTCGACGAAGGGCCTTTTCACCGCAGCGTCTTCCAGTCGGCATGTGTTGAACTGGCGCCCGATTTTCTCCTCCTGTCGATGGATCCTCGCAATGCGCAGCCGAATTTCACCGATTAGGAGATGATGGTCGGACACATTGTCGGCGCTACGCTTGTTTCGCACATCAAGTAGGCTCCGTCTCCTTTTCCGGCTGATGCAGTTGTGGTGATTTTCCGTCACGCCATCACGGGAAACCCATGTCACTTTGTACACTGTTCGATGAGGAAAGAGCAATCCTCCAATCACCATGTCATTGTTGCCACTCATTTCTCCGTGACCATGGCGTCCCATGACGTGCTCATAGTCCGAGTTGTCGGAACCAACCTTCACGTTTAAGTCGCCCATGGGATTCTTGATGTCACTTTTTGGAATCTTGTCCACAACAGCATTCAGTTGACTATAAAAGTTCTCTTTGTCTGCAGAATTTAGCCCGACGCCAATCTGTGTTCTCCAAAGTTCGGCCAACGGACTTCGCTCAGTCCTAGGATCTCAAGCTACATACGGCATGCATTATTGGCTGGATATGCCAACGTGACTACTGCTTGTACTTGTACACCAGGATAATCGATCGAGGGGGATGTACATCATCATATGCGTTGACGACTTGCTCATCGTTGGCGACCGGAAGGATCTGGTGAGGAAGATCAAACCTGCACTTGCCAAGAAGCTCCAGATGACGGACAGTGGTAAAGTAAATAACTTTCTGGGAACCAGGATTCGATACGACCGTACTGCTGGTCGAATGTCCCTAGCACAAGAAGTTGTTGAGGACCGCGTGATGGTGAAATCAAGGGTGAAGTTTGGGATACAAGACTGTAACCCCGTCAAGACACCGCTGGAGAAACGCTGGTCCTTCCCAGGACAAGGAAGCAACCCAGTCAGTGATGTATTCCTACCGTGAACTGCTGAGCAGCCTCCAGTACACCATGCTATGTGTCCGGCCTGATATCTGCTACGCCATCGGATACTTGGGGTGTTTCGAAAATCAAACAGGCGAATCATCAATTTGTATTAGTAAGTAGTAGAAGTAATATGTAGAAATGTAAAATCGATAATCTGTATTAAAATGTACTAATGGTATTGACTCTTAGCGATCGGATGGATCTGGTGAGGAAGATCAAACCTGCACTTGCTAAGAAGATCCAGATGACGGACTGTGGTAAAGTAAATAACTTTCTGGGAACCAGGATTCCATACGACCGTACTGCTGGTCGAATGTCCCTAACACAAGAAGTTGCTGGGGACCGCGTGATGGTGAAGTTTGGAATACAAGACTGTAACGCCGTCAAGATACCGATGGAGAAATGCTGGTCCTTCCCAGGACAAGGAAGCAGCCCAGTGACGCATTCATACCGTGAACTGCTGGGCAGCCTCATGCTCACCATGCTATGTATCCGGCCTGATATCCGCTATGGCGTCGAATACTTAGGATGTTTCGAAAATCAAGCTGGTGAACCAGTAATTTGTATTAGTAAGTAGTAGTAGTAATATGTGGGCTGCAAAACGGTGAGTCGATAAGGAGAGCGTCCAACATAGCTCTGTTCCTCACAAGTTCCTACCTCATGCTTCCACGGGTCAAGCGATGACAAAGACCGCCAGCTAAGAGTTGTGTGCTTAGTTGGTAGTGCAGCCTGGGCACTGTTGTCCTTCTGACTTCAGCTAGATTGAGGAGGTACGATTCGAGCGTTTGTTCACCAAGGAGGTGCGGCCCAAACAGCGTCTGTTCTGGCATCCAGCGGCTGAGTAAGAAACGCTGCACCACGCCCAGCTAGATCCAAGGTGGTAGCCCCATCAGCGTGGTCGTCCCAGTGTTGGTTGGGACGTTAAATAGAACTGGCACGATGGCCCTCCGGCGAGACAGGAGTGTTGGCGTAGGCCCAACAAGCCACCCGTAAAAATCCCCATTGCGAATAACATAGGAGAAAATACGACTCGATGCAATCGGCAAAGACCCACGCGACGAAATAAGGACTACGATTGGAAACTTGGAACATGGAATTGCAAGTCACTAGGTTTCGCAGGATGTGACAGGATAATCTACGACGAACTACATCCCCGCAACTTCGACATCGTGGCGTTGCAGGAACTTTGTTGGACTGGACAGAAGGTGTGGAAAAGCGGGCATCGAGCGGCTACCTTCTACCAAAGCTGTGGCACCACCAATGAACTGGGAACAGGATTTATAGTGTTGGGCAAGATGCGACAACGTGTTATCGGGTGGCAGCAGATTAACGCAAGGATGTGCATGTTGAGAGTTAAGGGCCGTTTCTTCAACTACAGCATCATTAACGTTCACTGTCTACACGAAGGGAGACCTGATGACCAGGGATGGGAACACTCACTTGCAACGAGTTACATTCACTTGCTATTTTCTCAGCTCAGAAGGGTGCAATCAAAAAGCGATGTATGGGCGACTTTTGCCTTGTGATTTCGCTTAAAATTTGCCGAATAAAGTAAGGGTCGCACACGAATCCCAAGGTCGTGACAGAGCTGTGAAAGCGACTCTCCACTAGGTGAGTGTAATTTACATTCACCTCGTGGAGAGTTGCCTTCGCAGCTCCCTCACGACTTCGGTATGCGTGTGCGACCCCTACTCTATTCGGCATCACAAGGCAGAAGTCGTTCATACATCGTTTCCAAATGAGTGTTTCCATCCTTGCTGATGACGAGAAAGAAGCGTTCTACGCACAGTTAGAGCAAACATACGATGGTTGCTCGCCGCGTGACGTGAAAATCGTTGTCGGCGACATGAACGCGCGCAGGTAGGAAGGGAGGAAATGTACAGACCGGTAATCGGGCGAAACAGCCTGCACGCCGTATCGAATGGTAACTGCCAGCGATGCGTAAACTTTGCAGCCTCCCGTGGTTTGGTAGTCCGAAGCACCTTCTTTCCCCGCAAAGATATCCACAAAGCCACCTGGAGATCACCCGACCAACAAACAGAAAATCAATTCGACCACGTTCTAATCAACGGTAAATTCTTTTCGGATATAACCAATGTCCGCACATACTGCAGTGCGAATATAGATTCGGATCACTACTTAGTAGCTGTATGCATGCGCTCAAAACTTTCGACAGTTATCACCACGCGTCGAAGTCGAACATCGAGCAGCTGCGTAACGTAGAAGTGGCTCAAGACTACGCCCAGCAGTTAGCAGTGGCCCTACCAACGGAAGAGCAGCTTGGCGCAGCTACACCTGAAGATGACTGGAGGGACATCCGATACGCCATAGGTAGTACCTCGGCTACAGCACTAGGCTTCGCGACTCCGAATCACAGAAACGACTGGTACGACGGCAAATGTGAACAGTTGAAAAACGAGAAGAATGCAGCATGGGCGAGAATGCTGCAACACCGTACGAGAGCGAATGAGGCACGTAACAAACAGGCGCGGAACAGGCAGAACTCAGTCTTCCGGATGAAGAAGCGCCAGCAGGAAGAACGAGATCGCGAAGCGATGGAAGAGCTGTACCGCGCTAAGGACACACGAAAGTTCTACGAGAAGCTGAACCGCTCACGCAGAGGCTTTGTGCCACAAACCGACATGTGCCGTGATAATCACGGGAATATTCTCACGAGCGAGCGTGAGGTGGTCGAGAGGTGGCGGCAGCATTACGATGAGCACCTCAATGCGACGTTGCAAGTACCGAAGGTGGCGTGGTAACAGATCTAGGAGTATGTGCACAGGACGAAAGACTTTCGGCCCCTGACCTCCAAGAGATTGAGGAGGAGGTTGGCCGGTTGAAAAACAACAAAGCCGCTGGAGCAGATCAACTACCAAGCGAGCTTCCAAAATACGGTGGAGAAGCACTGGTGAGAGCACTACACTGGGTCATTACCAAGATTTGGGAGGAGGAAGCATTACCGGAGGAATGGATGGAAGGTATCGTGTGCCCCATCTACAAAAAGGACGACAAGTTGCATTGCGGGAACTACCGCGCGATCACACTACTGAGCGCTGCCTCTCTCAAATTTTATGCCGCCGACTATCACCGATTGCCAGAGAGTTCGTGGGACAATATCAGGCTGGATTTATGGGTGAACGCGCTACAATGGACCAGATGTTTGCCATCCGCCAGGTGTTGCAGAAATGCCGCGAATACAACGTGCCCACACATCACTTGTTCATCGATTTTAAATCGGCGTATGATACAATCGATCGAGAACAGCTATGGCAGATTATGCACGAATACGGATTCCCGGATAAACTGATACGATTGATCAAGGCGACGATGGATCTAATGATGTGCGTAGTTCGAGTATCAGGGACACTCTCGAGTCCCTTGGAATCGGCAAGGTGATGGTCTTTCGTGCTTGCTGTTCAACATTGCGTTAGAGGGTGTAATAAGGAGAGCGGGGATAAACACGAGTGGGATGATTTTCACGAAGTCCGTTCAGCTGCTTGGTTTCGCCGATGATATTGATATTATTGCTCGTAAATTTGAGACGATGGCGGAAACGTACATCCGACTAAAGAGTGAAGCCAGGCGAATCGGATTAGTCATTAATGTGTCGAAGGCAAAGTACATGATGGAAAAGGGCTCCAGGGAGGAATCACCGCGCCCGCCGCCCCGAATTTATATCGACGGTGATGAAATCGAGGCGGTTGAAGAATTCGTGTACTTGGGCTCACTGGTGACCGCCGACAACGACACCAGCAGAGAAATTCAGAGGAAATCGTGCTTACTTTGGACTCCGCAGAACTCTACGATCGAATATAGTTCGCCGTAACACGAAGTTAGCCATCTACAAAACGCTGATTAGACCGGTCGTCCTCTATGGGCACGAGGCATGGACCCTACGTGCAGAGGACCAACGCGCCCTTGGAGTTTTCGAACGGAAGGTGTTGCGTACCATCTACGGCGGAGGGCAGATGGAAGACGGGACTTGGAGAAGGCGAATGAACCACGAGCTGCATCAGCTGCTGGGAGAACCAACCATCGTCCATACCGCGAAAATCGGGAGGCTACGGTGGGCGGGTCACGTCATCAGGATGTCGGATAGCAACCCGACTAAAATGGTTCTCGAGAGTCATCCAACCGGTACAAGAAGACGTGGAGCGCAGCGAGCTAGGTGGGTCGACCAAGTGGACGATCTGCGGACCCTACGCAGAGTGCGGAACTGGAAACAAACAGCCATGGACCAAGTGGAATGGAGGAGGCTACTATGTACAACAGGGGCCACCCCGGCCTTAGCCTGATCGGTAAGGTAAGTAAGTAGTAATATGTAGAAATGTAAAAACAATTATGTATTAAAATTTACAAATGGTATGGTCTCTCGTGTGCCCCCCACTTGACACGTCCATGTTTAAAACATCCCCGCAAACATCTCAACTCTGATCAGATGAAAGCGCGCGACCATTTGCTGACGTGAATACAGAGTCCACTGGCCATTAGAATCAGTTTTCTCGCGTAAATTGGATTTGCTGTTTGGCAAAATTTGAAAATAAAACAGAAATGAAAAATAAAGCTTGAGAAAAACACTCATCGCGTTTTGCTCCCGCCCCGATGGATGGATGGATGGACGACACTCGGTTGATATTCAGTCTGCTGCAAAACACGAAACATCAGTTTTTCTTGTCGGTTCACCTCTAGAGGCAGGTCTCTTGTGGTCTTGTAAGCAAACGACAACGACGGCAGAGGCGGCGGGTGTGGGATATAGATAGAATCATTGCCACCACCGTCATCGGTGGCCGTTTTTCTTGTCTTCTTGAAACGACCGCCATCTTTGAATGGCGAAAATTTTCACTATCACTTGTGATCCAGCTTTAGAAATTGAATAGTTGAGCCTCCTCAATGATTGATTTTTACGCTTGAACCCGCCAAGTCTATTGTAGAACAAAATACAGAGAGGATTCAGAGCTTCCGTTGATACAATGTTTACGCAATCAAACAGTTCAGGGTGAAAACATGTTCGTGTTAACAGACTGTTACTTAACAGATTTTCCTGTTTTCTATACGGATCACACCAAACTGTTGATAACTGTGCAGCTTGATTCTGTTATATTCTTGTTGGAGTTGATATGATGTTGTAACACTTGACAGACTATTTATAAACTGACCGTACCTGGAAATTAGTTGACAACTTTTTATTCCTCAATTTTGTCACAGGTCTGAAGCTGTTCTTCACGCCAATGTCCTCGATGATCACCAACTATCACCAAACACAAATATCAGCAAACAACTAATTCCTCCACTTCACAGAAATGTCCTTTTTCTAAGCCAAAAGTCTGTGCTCGCGTTTCGCGTAGATTACCACCTTCCGTTAATGAGTTCAAACTATGAATGACCACCACCGAGAGCAGAGTGGTCGCTGGCTTTGGCGCTCAGCGTGTGGCGAATTGATCTTCACCGAGGCGATCATCAACATCATCAGCGTCAGCCAGCGCACGATCTTCACAACCGTGATGATGTTGATGATGTTGATGATAATCGTGCTCCGTTGTGACACGATCGTTTCTGAGCTTGTGTAGGTATGTTTTTTGGCCACTGGCTGGCTACGGGTGCCAAAATAGAGACGTTGTCGATGTCGGGGAGCATGTAATCTTCAGTCAGTGGAAAAAACATGGGAAAACTATTGACGGTTGTGGTCAGCTGTTGTGAATAAGTTGGTGAGAAATTAATGAAAATGCTCATTAAGACTTTAGATCGTACACGCAGAACTCGATGTACACAGCGCAACGAGTAACTTTCACGCAGCGACCGAAAAGACAAAAGAATTTTCACGCAGATTTGTGTAACACCGGATCAACACAAAAAATGTGCTGATCCGGTGTTACACAAATCTGCGTGAAAATTCTTTTGTCTTTTTGCTCGCTGCGTGAAAGTTACTCGTGCGCTGTGTTGTTTCATTTAAGGGTGTATGGTCGGTGGGAGATTTTTTTTATTTGCGTCGGATTTGCACTCTCTGTTTTGGATGGCGTGAACTTGTTTTGCCGTAGAAATTTGTATTTTTCTTTTTAATTAGGTCGCTTGAATAACAGTGTGGAGATGTGATGAAAAGCTGACACAATGATTGTTTGAATGACGATCATCTGGTGATTTATCGTTTCAAACGAGTGTGGTGTTTATTTTAGAAAATGAAGGGAAAAAAGTCTCCAACTTAGGAGCCCATAAAGCCGAAGCGGTAAACGTGAAGGTGTTGTTATTGATAGGTAGAGTAGCACGTGGACTACACACTTAGTTTAGCTCGGCTAGTTTTCATTCTTTTGCCGAGATCGGCACAGCCGAGTGCTCGGCAACCTAAATTTAACTGAATTATCGGCAAAAAATCAATTTTACTCATAGCAGCACCTGTGGGTGCCGCTAGCATAAAACTTTAAACGTCAAAAATTTAGCCGAGATTCAGCAAATAAACTTTAACCGAGATTTACACAGCCGATTTCGGCATTCTGTTTAAATGTGTACCAAGTCGTCATAAGACAAAAGGCCGCATCGGTACGAACTAGACTGAATTAACCGGATATCGCTATTGAATACAGATAGAATATCGAAGCAGCATAGATGATTGTTGCAATACAGTTAAATTAGTCATCAAAGACGCAGCCGAGAGAAGTGTTCGTATGAAACTGAGTTGAAAGAACGATTGATTCGACGATGAGAAGAACGCAGCGCGAACGGCCATTCTGCAGCATAAGACCCGCCATAACTGTTAGGTGTAATCATAGCACACCGCGCAAAATTCCGCACAAAACTTTTTCCCGAGCCTTACTTGGTGTCTTTTGTGGTGAACGATAGTGAAATATGTATAGACGTTAACAAATTAGCTCGACGGTGTTCCGACCGTTAGCTGCTGCTCCTCAACATATCTGCTCAATTCCGTTTCTGCTCCTCAACATCTCTGCTCAATTCCGTGATTCCATTAAACCGAGCCTTTTGCGTAACCTAACGAACGTGGTAGCCGGATAGCCCTTCGCAAGAATATCAGCCTGTTGATGTTCAATTGGAACGTATTCCAACCGTATACGTCCTTCCTCAATCAGGTCACAGATGACATAGCAGATTTCTACGGTGCTTCATCCTTCGGCTATCGCTGGACTCTTCTGCAACGAAGACACGATTGGTTGTCCTCATAGTATAATACTGGATCACCAATTTTGATTCCAGCGATACGGTTGGCTGTTTTCGTGTTAACCATGGGCGAAACTACGGATTTTTGCCAGTGGGTGCACTACGAACAAATATTTATTAGTTCATCCATTCATAATTCATCGCCCCATTTTTCACAGCAATGCATAAAAATTCTAGGGGGTGCCTGGCACCCCCGGTACCCCCAGTAGTTTCGCCTATGGTGTTAACCAAACACTTGTGTTTCCGAATATCTTAAAATATACCCTGTCACGGATCGCCAATTGTTGGTGTCGTTGGCCCTACCAGTGTCACTGAAAGCGGATAAGGCAGCCTCCCGATCGTTGCCACGTAACTCCAATGTCAGATTCAGCATTCCTTTGACGTATCTTAAGATTCTGTTTAGGTGCGCCTAGAGCGTTTCTGTCGGACAGCTTTGGTATTCACAGCTGTCATGTTGTTCACTGACACGGCCAAGTCCGCACACTAATGCCGTTTTTCTTTTTGATCCAGTTCCAACCTGGGTTGGAACTGGATGAGATCACAGTTTCAACTCCAACCCGACTTCGGTTTCGCTTGTACTAAAGTTTGTTTGAGTTTGTTTGACGTTTGTTAGTTTACACATTTTCCGCCAATCCAGTTCCAACCCAGGTTCAAAAAGAAAAACGGCATAAGATTCAAATTTTCCGGCTCAGTAAATTTTTGCTAAGTTCTGCATTTTTCCATCTTTTTACTGAGTTTTCAACAGCTGATTTAACTCGGTACACTCGGTAATCAATATTTACGGTTAAAGACACTATATGCAAAGACACGAAATGTTCCAATTGGAATTCCAAATTTGCTGTCAATGTCATTCCAATCGAGCAGGAGACCTGTCAAACGCGCTTTAAAAGCATTGCTCGACAGCATCATCGTCATCACGCGACAATCATCATCAATAGCAACAATCATCAGATTTCGTGTCTTTAGCATACAGTGTCTTTATTTACGGTAAATTACCGTTCATCAGTAACGATATCTACCGTTCATCTGTAATTTTTGACAGTTCATTATCAAACTCAGTAAAAAGATGGGGAAAATTCGTTTCCCGAACAGCGACGGTCGTTTATTCCTCAAAGCCTTCGTCCTTCGTTTTGATAAGATACACCTTAACAAAGCGACTCCAGTCATCAATGAAACACACGAAGTATTTTGCTCCATGATGACTCACTGGAGTTACTGACCCACACACGTCTGTGTGCACCAGTTCTAGAACTCTCGACGACCGCTTCCCAACATGACACTTTTCGAAAGGCTTTCGAATTTGTCAGCCTTCAATGCAAGACTCATAAATAATGATATCACTGTCTTTTGATCTCGGTGTTTTGTTCATCGCCGTTCATTTCGTTTCCCGTGACACACATCAAGTTCTTGTGGCTCAGGTGGTCATACCGGCGGTGGCATCGCTCATCACACTTGCGAATTTCGCTACATGAGTACAACGATGACGTACTCATCGCTTTGTCGACCGCATGAAATTCAAGTTTGTATGAGAAAATTACCACACTTACCAATTGCGACACTTCCGAGCCGTTCAATACTTTCACAGTCCCGCTCCGGAAAACTACCGACATTTCCGCACTTTCAACTTTACGAACCGAGAATATGTTACACCTGCTTCGGGTACGAAAAGTACGTCCTTCACTGGACACTCGACTTTCTTCTTACCGACGGTAGAGTTCACAACAATCGTTCCCGAGTACTTCGCGAGGATACTCTATCCGTCTTTCACGACGGCAGTCTCCAACGGACGCTCTAATCGTTTCAGCGCCACGAAAAAGTTTCGGTTGTTTACTATCAGGTATCAGTAGGTCGGCTCCAGAGGCACGTTCTCCTCCATTTGGGAAATTTGTGCCATCGCCATGAACACGAGCCTATTCATCATTTACCTGACGGAGAAGGGAAGGAAAAAGGATAGGACTGGGGAAAGGACAGGTAAGGGAATTGGATCTTCATACACGCATAAGCGTACCACAATGGGTTCAAACAGCGCCTGTAATAACGCATAAAGCGTAAAGAGAGCCTATAGCTCTTTACCACAGCGGGTCAAGTACAACAGAACGTCCTGAAGATTCAGGTTTCTGAAGTCAGTTTCACTTAATAAGTGTTTTCCGAGTACTCGGAAACGCAGTTGCGCAAAAGCTGGCCAGTTACATATTGTAACGAATGTAATTGTTACATAGTTTTTTATATTTAATATTAATAAAGAAATTACACACAAGTTTTTAATATGTTCGTTCAAGTTTGTAGCTGCATACCAGCCTTCACTATGTTGCTTGTATGCTAGCTTGTATGTTGATTTTATCGTTTTAGCCGGTGGTGAGCTCTGTGTGTCATTATTAGAACCAGTCTGAGTTGAATTAATCGGGTTGCATATTCAAGGGCGCATAATCGATAATCCAGCAGCGATGCTCGATTAGCTGCTCGATTGATTTGAAAATTCCTGACCGGATACCATTTTCACCGGATACCTTTTCCAACCAATCAGAATTCAGAGAAATCAATAAAAGAAAAACCGGAAACCAACTTTCAGCCAATCAAAATTCAAAAGACGAAAACAATAGCAGTGGGTCGACTTTGGGGCTTTGATTTATACTCAAAACGAAATTTGAGTTACTCTTGTGGAAACCGTTGGCGAGTGAAGATCAGTTTAGATCAATTTTAAAGGTGTTTAAGCCAAAGTTACTCGCGGGTGATAGCATTTTTGAACGGTGAAGTACGTATAATTACATAGTGTTTGCAAAATAAGTTGTGACTAATTGTAATACTTTCCCTGACTACGTATAGCTATTTCGTTTTCGGTTTGTGGTTCATTTAAGTAAAAAAGAGTGTCGAGCAAAAATCGGTTGGATATACGGTAAGCTATTTTTTTATTTGAAAATGTGCGAGTGCTTGGGCATTACAATAGTTACGTTGAACAGGTGCCAAATCCCATTCAACGTGGGTGTTTGGGCAGGAATCCGAGTCCGTACCGTCAGGACACTCGGTCGTCGCTAGGTGGCAAGCAGCCTATCCACACCCATTCCGATTCCGGGGCCTATATAGTCCCGTCGAATCCGCTGTGCGGCCACGCTAGACACGACGATTGGAACCAGGACCGAACAACGAGTACGTCGACGCCCTGTGTGACCTTCCTACGGTGGAACCATATGCCAGCTCCTCAAGTAAGCCCGTTAGATTTTGCACTCATGAGCTCGAAGAAAATCCCTGTAAATATTGTAAATAGCACAAAGTAAAAGTTAGTCCGTAGTCCTTTAAAGTTTTTGTTTAACACTCTTTCGCCTATTAAATCCTTGAATTAGAATTGAATTTGCATTTTTTTACTTCGTAGTTTGGGAATAGTTTTAGAATTAGTTTTGGGGTTCGTTTCTTGATTTCTTTCGTTATACTTTCACTAGTGATCGTGCGTCTCCATAAAGTGCTCGAATTTCGTTAGAAAAGGTAAGAGTAAATTTAAGTGGTTTTTGCTATTGGTATAAGTGAATTTATTTGAGTCTTAAGGTAAGAAGTTGGGTCTCCGGTATTGTAATTGTTCTTTGAGTTAGAGATTGATTGGTGAAGTGAACTGTGGAGTTTGGGAAATCCTACCTGCCCTGACATAGGAGTCTTTTGGCCGGAGTTAAACCGTACCAGTGGCCCTTCGCAAGAAGGTGGCGCTTAAGTCACTGAGTACCAGTAACCGAACCCGTAGTTTTCCTTGCTTTTTGAACCTCGAACTAAGGAGTAGGTTACAATATCAAATGATACGAAGTTCCATAATCGGATTCACAGCTATCACAGGCAAATGAATCAGCTTGCTGAATATTCGCCATGTTATAGCTGAGTCGGCAGTGGCCAGTCAATGCTTTGACCAGCATGCTGCAATTCTGCTTTGACAGATTTGTTAGATACTTCGCCACCCCTAGAGATGGCTCAGTACAATACAATTTTGTTTGACGACATGACTCCAAACTATTCCAGTATTGTTTGTACTGAGTGGCAGCCCAGGTGTCAATCTGAAGCTTTACCCAACACTTGGATACCGGAAGAGCTGGCTCAGGGCCAATGAAGTCATGTGATGCTCCAGTGCAAGCTAACTCATCAGCCTTACTTTCTTACCCTTACTTTCTTCTGAGAAGTGAGCGGTCGATTTCGCCGACGGCTTCGTTTTCTTCTTCTCCCTCTCTTTCTTCTCAGGGTACTCCGATGCTTTATGGCCAAACTTTTGGCAGTAGAAACACTTGACTTTCTTCTAACTTCCAGCAAATCTTTCTTTAGTTTTGCCGCCAAATGCCGCTGAATCCGGATTCACTGCAGCACCCACGGGTCTGGAAGCATTCTGCTTGATTTCCTGGTCCAGCAAACCGTATTTCGCGAACTCCAACGTAAGCTTCTCGGCTGGCAGCGATTTAAGCGTCGTAACTACATCTGCGTACTTGTCCACCAAGCTCAACAGCAATCCACAAACAACATCGACGTCCTCCATCACCGCTCCGATTCCGCGCAGTTGCCGGACCGGCGATTCGTATCGGAGAAAATGCTGCTACAATGCCCAACTAACATTTACTAACTGAAGCGCTATAAGCTTCAGTCATTTGCTTTCTGTTGTGTAACCATCGAGTAAAAGCAGTCAACGCTGAATAAAAGGAAAGCTAGTCAAATATAAATCATAAGCTAATACACGACTGCAAAACAAGCACCATACAGCTACCAAACTCGGTTTTCAGAAATCCATTGCTTTTCACTGGGGCTGCCTTTACTCCACTCTATTCCAACTCCGGGAGATTTCCCGGAAGATGTGAAAACTGGAACACATCGAATAGAAGTCTCCACTAACAAAACAGCTGCTACTATACAGTACAATTCGTTATACTGACAAATCCCCAAACCAGCAGCGCTTTAAAGGCCGTTATGCGATTTCATTACGGCTAGAAGCTGTAATAAAGAAACTGTTGGTTTACCAACACGGCTTGTCGGATATAAACATTATTGTCAAAACAAACTTTAAGCAGGATATATAGCTACTACACAAATTCTTTACAGCTATCCATGTCTGTGCTGTGAAATTACTTGGGTTGCTTTTATTGCACTTTAATTCAAAGCCGGAAGATGTGCAAATCGAGTAAGAGTCCCAGCCACTACAACAGCTGCTTTTATACAGTACGTTTTGTAATGTTGCCAAAACACAAAACAGCAGCGTTTCGTAGCCGTTTAAAGAACACTCTTTCAGCTAGAAGCTGTGAAGAAGAATCTGTTGGCGCAACCACACAGCTTGTTAAATGTAAACATTATTGCGTTTGACGTTTCACGAGCTTTTGCAGCAAGATGAAGTTGGGTAAGGTTTAATGTGGCACAATTATGAAGCCTTGTCTGGAGTAAAACAAAACGGGCTATTTTCTATGTTATTTATATATAGCAGTATGGCAGCGAGGACATCATCGGGACCAGTGGATACGGAGATCGGGAGTTCGATTCCAAGTAGCAGCAAGTACTTTAATTATTCAATTTTTAAAGTGGTAATTCCAGTTCCACATGTATTGCGTCACGGTATCCATAACCTAACTATATTTAATCGTTTAATTTGGGGATGCCGTAAAACTATTATTTTACAACTGCGAAAAGGCTGAAAAAGCGCCTTCTCAAGATGTTATTCAGTTAGTGGTTACATAGGAGCCGAGAAAAGAGCTATGACTAGGTGGCATAGAAGCTGATCGCACAGCATGTACAAGTGGATTAAGTTCGCCAGAATCATTGGTATAGGGCTTGCATATAAGCTTCCGTCCATATGTACAACACAGTAACCCAGCATCAAGCCGTATTGAGGACGCTTTGTTGATGTTTACATTCACAATAAATGTTAGTTGGGTGGTCCTCCTTCGTAATTGAGTTCCTTCAACTGACGACTGAGATCAAACTGCGGTGCATCCCTTTTGCTACGTTTTTATGCTTGAACACACGAGAAAGTGCACTCCAGATGGCCTTAGGAGTGTCGTGCCTTTGAACATATTCGATTTGGCTGTCACTTGTGCGGGAGACGATGAGATTTGCATTTGCTCTCCCTTTTCCGCACTTTTTTCATCTCCTTTTCCTTTCGCTCCTTGCCCCAGCCTTGACCATCAACTCGTCCCGCTCCTCTGTGCTTCCATCGTAATGAAATCCAGCAGTTCATATTCTCTCAGAACTACTTCCATCCGATACTTCCACGTAGGGAAATTGGAGCTGTCGAACAATTGCTCACGATGCACTTCTCTTTCCTCTTCCATTTATCCCGAAAATTCACTATTCTCGTCGAATAAATTTTCCCGGAACCGCACAGATTAGTCGCTCGCTTTTATTGGGCCCATAACCTATCATGGAACCAGGTACCTATGAAACGTTTTATGTGGTTTTATTCACGAGGTTAGAATGAACGCACCTTTTGGATAACGACGCTCGAAATCTCGACGACGCGGCCAAGGTATGTCTTCTTCTGTGCAAGCTGAATCATGCTTCTCATAGCTGTTACGTGAACTTCATCCTGCCCAGGCTTCCAGTTCAACGAAACGGTTTCCATGCTGAAGAAAATTGTCGGCACACCGACATTAGTTTTTAACAAGCGCTTCCAGTGCCTTCAGCTGGTCGCAAGGCACCACGCTACGCCGATATCCGGGCACGTCTTCTTTCCCGCATGGAGGGCGAGGCGACTGACGCACCAGTGACTCTCCAGATGTTCAACGACGAGTTCCAACGACTGGTCACGACGCTAATCGAAAAACCATCAGGTTCGAGGCATGCCATCCACGCGGTCCCGGTGAAAAAGGAGCACCAGTCTCAATGTCTACCGAAAACGAAAGGTAAGCTACCTCCATCCATGCTGGCGGCCAGGTCCATTATGCCCGTGACTGTTTGTTTTCCGACCATCGCTGCAAGACATGTGATCGCGTCGGTCACAAGGAATACGGCGGCATCAAGAAATCACCCGGCGGTGATGCCAGCCCTGTTTATCTGAGCGTTAAGAAGCCTGCAAGGAAGAAGCAGAAACAATACGGCGGTTTCAGTTCCCAAACTCGAGGATTCTCCTTGGTGAACCACATTGCAAACCGTTCTAGAAGGCGAAGATTCGTGACGACAACCATTAACGACGTCACCACGTCGCTGCAACTGGATTCCGCAAACGACATCACGGTGATCTGCGAGCAGACGTGGAAACAGCTGGGAAACCGGAAACGGCACCTGTGTCGATCGGTGCAGTCAACGCATCCGGTGAGCCACTGGAACTCATTGGCGAGTTCCAATGAGACGCCATGTCTCAATGTCTTCGGCATCGACTGGATTGATATGTTCCGACTTGTGGTCGATCGATTCGATCTGCAACAGCATCGCTTCGACGTCCAAGCCAGCGTTTGATGGTGAAGTTCAGAAGCTGCGGAGTGACCATCGGGACATGTTCGACGACTCGCTGGGGCACTGCACAAAGACAAAGGTAAATCTATTCTTAAAACCTAATATAAAACCAGTTGTATGTCCAAAGCGCCCGGCTTCATTCAGCATCACTCCATTGGTGGACGCCTAGCTCAACCATTTTTTCATTTATTTAGTTCACATCAAATTCATGATAATAGTGAATCAACCATCTCGAGTCGTAATCAATAGGCGTATTCGCATCTGTGCGGAGCGGACTACTTGGCTGGCCTTAACGATGCGTTGGAAACGAACAACCATCCGCTGCCGACGCCGGAGAAGATTTTCGCCCAGTTGGCCAGAAGTCGCGTGTTCAGCTTCATCGATTTGTCGGACGCCTGCCTACAAGTCGATGCCCGAATAAAAAATACAGTAGAAAAACCAAATGTTGTATTGTAACAGTACTATTTAGAACCATATTGTTACAATAAACACCACTGTAAAAATAAAAAATACAAAAACAATAAGATGTAATGTAGACAACTGTATGGTGAATTGTAAATAAGATTTTTACAATATACTATACGGGTTGTTAAGTATCGTAACAATATAAAAAAATATTTTTCTCCATATATATTTTTTTACAAAACCATACATTTTATTGTAAATGAATTGTTTGAAATACTGATACGTGGGCTTTAATATACCGTACATAGTATGGTACACGTATGGTTTCAAACAATAAAATGTACCGTAAATATATTGTTTTTAATTGTAATTTCACTACAGGTTATAAATTTAATCATGGTTTTGGGAATGGTTCTCTTTTGTTATGTTGTATTGTTTTACATTAGATAAACCATATAATGTTATATTATCTCGTCATGTTCCTTCGATAATGGCAGTTCTAGCCAAACTAACCTAAACTCGTCTAAGTCTGAGTAGCCTCTGATTGCATTAATAGTTGAAGCTTAGGCTCCCATGTCCCACCAGCCAGGTAACTGGGTTTTGCAAACTAAGCATTATTTGTGGCAACACTTTGAGCGGCATGATGGAACTATGCCTAGCGCGCTAAGTGTTATTAGACCACTAATGTATTTGCATGAAGTGGGTGACGAGGTACATAAGTATCATTACAGCGTGCTTAACCGTTATTGCAATATTGAGGCTCCAGTTTGACTGAACTATGAAATATGTACATAACAACTCATGAGAAAACTGTCAAGTTCGATTCAACTATAAGTTAGGTTAAAAAGCGAAGACGAACTTATATCAGAAGTCTTTTCAGTGTCCAGTCCTTATATTAAAAATGTCAAAGATAAATTGCATTTAATTCGGTTGTTGTACAAGGCAATTTCACATGAGAGAAGAAGAGAAAGAATAGTGTTGAACTCATCCACTGATTTACAGTAATCTGGACTGCGTCTTTCCGGGTTGACCTACATTCGTATTCCTCTCATCGCACTCTACATACCTAGCCCACCATATCTCTTGGATATGCAGTCCTTAGGACACCTGGTTTACCACTTTATTTAAACATATTATTGACTTTAAATAGATGTTTCAACTTATTCACTTTTTTCTCTTTCACTTCCTTTGCAACAAAAATGTCACGAACATCAACAAAACAAAGCACGGAAAAAATCATAAACTGAATAAATAATTAAAAATGCATGGAAAAAGATTGTTTCGGAATAGTGAATGGTTCAAACGTAAGAAAAACAGTATAATATATTGTTACATAAAGATCGGATGTAAATGTATAGTAGCTACCAATGTGCAAAGCTTTTAGCGAACCATTCCATTACAATACACTATATTGTAGCTGGTACACTGTATGGTACAGGAATGGTTTTCACCAAATACCCTATGGTTAGTTTTTATCCGGGTGTGGACGACGATTCCAAGAAGCTCCTGAACATCCACACGCACCAGGGGCTGTTCCGTATTCAACCGCCTTGATCCACGCCGGAGGATTCCAGTGAGTGGTCGACGGCACGATTACCGACATTCCAGGCGTGCACTCCTTCATCGTCGACGCCATAGTATTTGGTTCTACCTGGGATGCACAGGCAGAGTCCCTCAACAAGCTGCTGACTTGGCTGGTGCAGTACGAGTGCAAGTTTTTCCAGACCGAACTCGGTTATCTGGGTCACATCGTGGATCGTCATAACCTTCGCCCAGATCCAGAGAAACTGCAAGCCATTGCCAACATCCCAGCACCAACCAGCACGATCGAATTGCGCTCGTTTCTTGGAGCAGAGTTACGAAAGCTCTCACTCATACGTTTCTGTCTCTTGGCAAAAATGGGAGACCAGCACTCGAAATTGTATGATGCACTGGCTTTTTCGCATCGCACTGTGCATGCCGACAATCGCTGAGTATAACCGTATGACTATGATGATTTTCGGCTTGCAGTGTCTACGTAATCATAATCGAATTTCTGTTCTACACCCTGCTCTTTAGCATGGGACAAGAATTGAAAAAAGTCACTTCCTAACAAGAGGAAACGTAGTCATGCACATTGCCATTACTAAATCAATAATCTTACAGAACATATCATAAACACATCAATTGTGGCATTGATGCGTTAAATGGTTTAAAATGTGTTGCAACGACAAATGCGAATGCCTGAGTACAAAACTCGGAGTGTAATCTGAAAATTGTGCAAGGTGTCGAACTGATAATAGAGTTATCAAACGCAAAAGCTATATTTCTCCTGGCGACTGTCACCTGGTTGTCCTCCGGCAGCACCAGCGTGTTTGATGCTGAGACGTTTGATGCGAACCAACGTCCTTAGGTATCGGTTTACTCGAATATGGTTAATAGCCGTTACCCTACAACCTGGATGCTAATGAGCAGAAATGACAATTACCCTTGCAGAACCTCATCCTTCTGCGAGGCTTGGACGAGCTTAGAACACTTGGTTTACGATACAGCACTGAAGAAGTGAGAGAAGTTATCAGGAATAAAGAAAGTGGTAGTCAAGGAGCCCTACTGCGGATCTAACGATAAAAAGAAGAAGACTCATTGAAATCGAAGGCTAGGAAAGAATCCATGACTATGGATAGTATTATAGTTACGGAAGTATGAGAATTCGAAAGTTTTACTCTAAAACTACAACGAAATTGCCACAAAATTTAAGTAAACAGATTACAGAAGAAGAACCAACAGCTGAATGTAGGCAACCCCTCTAGCCCACAACAAGCGATGCAATCCAACACCACTATGCAGAACCATTCAATACATTAAACTATCTTAAAAGAATGGGTAGGCAGAGAACGCGACTGCTAGCTAGGCAGCAGGTCAAAAAGCATCTGCAAAAGCAGCTTGAACGACCATTGAACGAGGCGCTTTCTGCTGCCCATTTTCGTCGTTCCTTATAGAGAGTGGAACTTCTGTGGCGGCGACGGTGCACGGACCACCGTCAATGATGTTGAGCGGGCTAACAGCCAGCGTCCGGCGGTGCGGCTTCGTTCTCTCCGGGCAACAGAAGAAAGCGAAAGCGCGATATCAGCTTATTCGCAGCGCAGACACGTGCAGCACGTACGTGCTGAGTTGATTGTTGCGTTGGATACCCATCGCGATAAGCTGCGGAATCCTGAAGCTGACATTCCACCTCGTACATGTTAAGCGGTGGTGACTAGATACAATTCGTGTTGTTTGTAGGACGATGTCAGCATGAAGTTAGGAACGATTACTAGGTTGGGCATCAAACATCCGATAGAGCGTGTCACGTTTTGTATGGGAGACAGCACAGCTTGGTGTGTAGCAGTCGAGTCGAAGAGAGTCGAAGGATTCGTTGATTCAAGTGGGGAAGGGGAGCTGCTAGCAGCAGACTCCGCTGTTTGAAGACGTGAGCGTGGATTGAGTGTTGAGCAAGTGGTGATTAGCAATTGTGCTCTTCGTAGGATCTATGGTGACCAATACAGATGGATATTGACTTCGAGACTACAAATACATCATAGGAGGCGTCAATGGCATGGTACACGACATGTTGCGGTAGTTGAAGCGCGACCGCAAAAGCCAAGCGGAGAAGATTACGCCATCAACAACAAGTCACAGAATAACAGGAGCGCAGCATCCGAAGGCGCTGAATATCGTTCACCATGTGAGCGCGCGCTTTACCCATAAAAGTGAAAAATAAATAATGATTATCGCTTTGGTGCTGTTTCGGCGCGCGGCTTGGCGCGCAAGTTTGGACCAACGACGAAGCTCGAAAATTTGCCCCTCATCCAGGCGGCAACCGATTTTCACCAATCAGTGAGGAGAAAAATGAGCGCTTCGCCAGTTGACGACGAGCAAGTGAACATTTCAATAGGAGGCCATCCTCGACGCGGAGCCGTTTCGTGTCATGTTGCCATTATTTTCGTTCACTTTTCATGCGGCGCATAACGGCTTTGAATCGGGCGGGGCTCACAACTCAACTCGTTGCGGTCGTTGTGGTGATGAGAGAGCGAAAATTTTATTCGTATAGGAAGGATTTGTTACGAAAAGTATTAGGAGCGCAGATCCATACAGGATAACTTCGGTAGGAACTTTGACGTCTCCTGTCGTCGGTGACTGAAGTTTTTGACAGATACGCACTCAGAAAACGGCACAACATCGATTTCCGAACGCCGAGATTGGTCGTTCTAGGTTCCTTTTAGTATGGAGAGCGAATGGCTGCGAAGAGCTAACTGCCAGGAAGTACGGGCACTGAGTGCATCCGCGGCTTCCCGGGTAAATTCTAGTGTGATCAATTTCAATTTTGCAGTTGAACAGGCTCACAGACGGCAATGGAAGCCAGCTGAATTCTTTTACCTTGCGCACAGGGCCGACACGCGGTGGTGTCGGCGCTCGACCGTGTCCGTACCAAGTTGAGGTTACAGTACTAGATTACTTTCAAAACTTTTTCTTTATCATTAGGGGTGCAGGCCAAGCAGAGGGAAATCGCACCGGTTCGGGTACTCATCGAATTCAACAAGATTTGTGCCATTTCTGATCATGTTCTTTTTATAATTAACAGAGGGGCATGCGTGGGGATAGGTGTTGCTGGGGAATTCGAATAGGAATATCAGTAAGGTGCACGCACCCATAGTTGACTTTGATGTGCAATTTGGTTGTATGATATGGTCTTATTTTAGGGTCTTACACAGAAATAGAAATTTTAAAAAATGATAGGGGGATTCACTTAACAGCGTAAACTGATTAAACTGATTAAACGTCGCGATCACCAAGGCTATCTTTGATTATTTCATTCGCAAAATCAGAAGCAGAAAATCATGGCTACGCAGCAATTTAATCTGTTTAGTGAGTACCCCTGATGTTTTAGGACCTGTCTTTAGCAATAGGGGGATTCACTTAACAGCGTAAACCGATGATGTTATCTTGATTTTAGATTTTCTTTCATACTAATATTGTGATTTTACTTCGAAGATGAATTCCAAGGGAATTTGCTTGAGCTGGTTGGGAATCTCCGTTTAATTTCAAGGGGCGTTTCAATGCGTTCTTGTAAAATTATAGAATTTTATGTTAATGCTCTTATTACGTTAAACGACCTCTAGACTGATTCTCTGTGAAATAATATATGAAATACGTATTGAAAAGTTTAATGCTGAACTTTTAAACTAGAATTTTCCATATTTTTTTTATAACGAAAACTTATTATCTCGACGAATTCTTCCGAAAACGCCTTGGAGCACCCCTCCGACTATGCTCCTCCATCTTTGCCACCATCAGCTGGCAGCATGGGCAGCATGAGCAGCATAAAAAATGTCAGATTGAATCAAAACAAACCACACCAACCGAGAGAGAGAATCTCACGCACGTGTTGCTCCTACGTTAAATATGTCAAAGCGATGTGTCAGTTTGGTTGCTGTCTCGCTCTGCAATCGAACGACGATTCCAACGGCGATTCGAACGGTGATTCCAAAAACGACGGTTCTGATTCGTCGTGTTCAGTTAGCAAATCCACGTACAATAACTCCATACACTTAGATTCTGATGTTCCAGCTCAGTTTTTTTTTCACTGAGTTCAGTGTTTTCCTCATCTTTTTACTGAATTTTCAACAGCAGATATGATTCGGTAATCAATATTTCTGGCGTTCTATTTGAATAGGTAGTAAGTTTGCTGCAACCTGCAATGTTGATATGTTCATATGTAAATTTTGGCAGTTCCTTTGCGAAACTAGTTGATTTATTTACAGAGATGCAGAGAATGAGATAACCGAGCGTGAGTTAAATTCGGTATTTGAAATGTTTAGTTGCCTGTAGAAACAGGAAAAGATTGAAGGTTGAGTTATGATCGAATTTTAGCGTTGGTATCAAAAGGTAAATATTAGGAGGTTCCACTGAACAGCGTAAGCCACCGAATAAATTATTAGAGGGATTCACTTAACAACGTTAACCGCGTATTAAAGATTATTCTGATTAACCGTCGCGATCACCAAGGCAATCTTTGATGATTTCATTCGCAATTCAATGAAACATTTCAAATAGCATAAAATCATGGCTTACGCAGCTGTTAAGTGAGTCCCCTTATTATTTTCGAAGTAGGCGTTGCACCATAGGATATTAGGTGGACAAAAATCAGAAAAGTGCGTTTTACCAATGCTTGTTCTGAAAGTTTCTATTAATAATAAACACATAAACTAAAAGAAATCCAGAATTTCAAGTTTTGAGCTGATGTAGCTACAAAAATATTGTGCATTAAAGTGATTTTCGCAAAAAACAACACATAATTGCAAATCCATATTTTCTAATTAATATCATAATTATTTATTGGTTTCAATGCATCATTGGTAAGGTAATGAAGCAAGCGAGGAAGCAAGCTTTCCAACAAGCAGGTGATTTTGGGAAATACTTCAACAATGGATCAATGAAGCCAACTTTTCTAGTGTTCACCGCATATAAACAGAGGCGCTACCATCCCGTATAGAAATTAACCTTTTTCAGAATGGTTTGAAAAATAAGACGGACGTTCACAAAATGGTTACCATATCTGAATACAGAACTTAAGGACAAATGTCATGAAATCCCACCAAAGGTGCCAAAGTTGGCCATTGTTGCGGCCATTTTGGGATTCTAACAAGTCTGTCCTTAAATAGTTCACCAAGTACGGTAAAACAATATCCCAATCCAACATAATACGGTGACCGTTTTGTTTGATGTTCATGTATTCGTTTATAGTGTATGGATTAGCAAACCATATGCCAACATAATGGTACCATATTGATTACTGTTACCACGTGAAGCGCACACAGAGCCGAAAGCAAACGTCAAACAGTTTTTTTTTTCTTGTGAGCAGACAGAATGCCCATATAAATTAACTTTCTAGTTTATTCGTAAACTCTTGAAACAATCATCAAAAAAAAAAGAAAATCTTCGATGCCGGTAAGCTGCCGGTAAATATGATAAACCAAATTAATGTGAATTTGTTTATTGATCTACTTTTGTTTTAATTAAATACATCAGATTCTAATCTGGCTGCCACGTTTCGAAATGAAAACAAAAACTAGGCCACCCGAATCAACTTGCCACGGAAACAAATGAAAGAAAGTGCAGATGCCCATGTCCTGTGGTAGTTCTTGGTGAGTTTCTGTTGACTTTTGCAATAGGGAGAAAATATAATTTCAATATTAACTTATCTCTTCACTTCACAGTGACTTCGACAGTGAAACAGCTGAGAATAGGAGTCCGCCAAAAATGCGCAGCAGCAGAGTAACTCATGTTCCCGATAGTGCCCACCGTTGCAAATGTATCGCAAAAATCTTCCGAGTCTTGATACATTGTGCGAAGCCCATCCGGCTTGGAATCAGTGAAGTTCATTGTGGGTTATTATAAATAAATCAAGTTTCTAACTGTACCGTAGTTGTTCATTATAAATAAATCCAGTTTTCAACAAACTGTACCGTAGTTGTCTTGGCTTGAATATAATAAAATTAAAAGGTAGCATCACAGACAAACAGACGTAACACTTCGAAAAATTTTCGATTCAAATCATAGTCACGGGAACATATTTGCCCAATGCTAAAAGGACTATGTTTGGCCGACCACCAACTAGGTGGCGGTAGTGAGCAAACGTCAAACTCAAACAAAAACTATGCGAGCGCCACGGTTGGGCAGTTGGCCAACTATCAAATTTTGAAAAATGCCGTTAAACCGGTGTTCGATGAGAACTATCAGAGTGTTACGTCTGTTTGTCTGTGGTAGCATGGAATGTTGTAGTATTTTTTCTTTTAATTCGAAACTTTAAAACATGAGCGGCATCCATCATCACCAACTGTCGCGTTTAATGGTACAACAATACGTAAACCATAAATTCCTATTTTTTATGACGGTTTTCGACCTTACAGGCTGTATTTCCATAAATGTTGAAAAGTTAATTTTGTATGAAGAAATTTCTGTTTTGAAACGGTAAACATTCTTAACAACCCGTTGCTCGTATGGTCGGGTCTCTGAAAACTTCGGTCAGTATGGTCGAAACATTACCCAGCAATGGTCTGTTTATGGTTGGGAGTACCGTATTGGATATGGTAAAGAATGGAATATATACCATAAAACGGTGAACGTAGCTTCTGGGAGTCCAAAACAACCAATGAAGGAGGTAAGACTTGGCATTTTTCAATTTTTTTGTTTTATATATAAGTGTGGGCCACCCTAATAAATACCTAGGGTTCGTTTAAATTTTACGTAACACGAAGGGGTAGGGAGGGCATCTAGCGCTGTGTTTACATACAAAAGTTGTTAGTGGGGGAGAGAGGGGGTCTAAAATTGTCAAATTTTGCGTTACGTATTATTCGAATTATCACTGAACAGGTTGCGTCCGAAGAGATACCTAATATTTGCGAAGAGATTGCGGTTTTGGAATTACCACCTACGAAATATAGTTTATTGCATTGCTAACTGGACTGCGACAGAGTGCGGAATCTTAAATAAAAGTGCGATATTGCATCAAATCGTTTCGGTGTCTTCACCGCACCTATTCATCATGAGCTAATGTATAAGTGCGGAGAAGACACCGAAACGATCTGACACCAAATCGCACTTTTATTTGAAATTCCACACTTCCTCGTCGCACTTTTAACTGCGCAATGCGCAATATTTGTGCAGGACTTGTCAACTTGTATTATGTTTCCAGTTCAAAACCGAATTAGCGACATTTTTTCTTTTACTTCCGCTGCTTTTGCCTTGCGTTAAACACAATGTCGGAAGTGGGGCGCTGTATTGTACACCTGGTACTCTATACAGCGCCCCACTTCCGACATAGTGTTTAACGCAAGGCAAAAGCAGCGGAAGTAAAAGAAAAAATGTCGCTAATTCGGTTTTGAACTGGAAACATCCCAGCACGGAGGAAGTTAGGCGTTCGACATTGTTAGGCATTTGTTAGTTATGTTGCTCATCGAAAATTGCTGGAGAGCATAAATCATAACCCCGAATTTATGCTGAATGTTCGATTTTTTCGCGCATCATTGTCAGTTGAGCAAATGGCAGTGGAAAAAAACTTTGTTAGTTGCGGCAGCTTGAAAATCGCGTTCGTCGGTCGAGAAAATTAAATAAAAAATTCGCGTCTCAATTAGTTTGAACCCGTAGGAACCATTTTAGTCGTTCCGTCGTCCAACCCGTTAGTGCCTCGTCGCTGCTGCTGGCCAATAAGTATTGTTCGTTCTCGTCGTATTGTCGCCGGAACCAGTCATCACCAAAACAGTGTCCGATTCCGTTCAGTTTGGCCTCATCGTGTCGGTGAGTCACTTTACTTTTAATTCAATTTCATAGTCAAGGGCTGAAAGTCTCTTACATAGAGACAAATCAATCAATCAATTTCAATCAATTTTAATTTAATTTTAATTTAATTTAAATTAAATTTAAATAACATTTTAATTAAATTTTAATTTAATTTTAATTAAATTTTAATTAAATTTTAAATAAATTTTTATTAAATTTTAATAAAATTTTAATAAAATTTTAATAAAATTTTAATTTAATTATAATAAAATTTAATTTTAATTGATTTTAATTTAATTTTAATTTAATTTTAATTTAATTTTAATTTAATTTTAATCTAATTTTAATTTAATTTTAATTTAATTTTAATTTAATTTTAATTTAATTTTAATTTAATTTTAATTTAATTTTAATTTAATTTTAATTTAATTTTAATTTAATTTTAATTTAATTTTAATTTAATTTTAATTTAATTTTAATTTAATTTTAATTTAATTTTAATTTAATTTTAATTTAATTTTAATTTAATTTTAATTTAATTTTAATTTAATTTTAATTTAATTTTAATTTAATTTTAATTTAATTTTAATTTAATTTTAATTTAATTTTAATTTAATTTTAATTTAATTTTAATTTAATTTTAATTTAATTTTAATTTAATTTTAATTTAATTTTAATTTAATTTTAATTTAATTTTAATTTAATTTTAATTTAATTTTAATTTAATTTTAATTTAATTTTAATTTAATTTTAATTTAATTTTAATTTAATTTTAATTTAATTTTAATTTAATTTTAATTCAATTTTAATTTAATTTTAATTTAATTTTAATTTAATTTTAATTTAATTTTAATTTAATTTTAATTTAATTTTAATTTAATTTTAATTTAATTTTAATTTAATTTTAATTTAATTTTAATTTAATTTTAATTTAATTTTAATTTAATTTTAATTTAATTTTAATTTAATTTTAATTTAATTTTAATTTAATTTTAATTTAATTTTAATTTAATTTTAATTTAATTTTAATTTAATTTTAATTTAATTTTAATTTAATTTTAATTTAATTTTAATTTAATTTTAATTTAATTTTAATTTAATTTTAATTTAATTTTAATTTAATTTTAATTTAATTTTAATTTAATTTTAATTTAATTTTAATTTAATTTTAATTTAATTTTAATTTAATTTTAATTTAATTTTAATTTAATTTTAATTTAATTTTAATTTAATTTTAATTTAATTTTAATTTAATTTTAATTTAATTTTAATTTAATTTTAATTTAATTTTAATTTAATTTTAATTTAATTTTAATTTAATTTTAATTTAATTTTAATTTAATTTTAATTTAATTTTAATTTAATTTTAATTTAATTTTAATTTAATTTTAATTTAATTTTAATTTAATTTTAATTTAATTTTAATTTAATTTTAATTTAATTTTAATTTAATTTTAATTTAATTTTAATTTAATTTTAATTTAATTTTAATTTAATTTTAATTTAATTTTAATTTAATTTTAATTTAATTTTAATTTAATTTTAATTTAATTTTAATTTAATTTTAATTTAATTTTAATTTAATTTTAATTTAATTTTAATTTAATTTTAATTTAATTTTAATTTAATTTTAATTTAATTTTAATTTAATTTTAATTTAATTTTAATTTAATTTTAATTTAATTTTAATTTAATTTTAATTTAATTTTAATTTAATTTTAATTTAATTTTAATTTAATTTTAATTTAATTTTAATTTAATTTAATTTTAATTTAATTTTAATTTAATTTTAATTTAATTTTAATTTAATTTAATTTTAATTTAATTCTAATTTAATTTTAATTTAATTTTAATTTAATTTTAATTTAATTTTAATTTAATTTTAAATTAATTTAATTTTTTCTAAATCAAAGTTTAAAAACAAATTAAAATTAAAATTAAAATTAAAATTAAAATCAAAATTAAAATTAAAATTAAAATTAAAATTAAAATTAAAATTAAAATTAAAATTAAAATTAAAATTAAAATTAAAATTAAAATTAAAATTAAAATTAAAATTAAAATTAAAATTAAAATTAAAATTAAAATTAAAATTAAAATTAAAATTAAAATTAAAATTAAAATTAAAATTAAAATTAAAATTAAAATTAAAATTAAAATTAAAATTAAAATTAAAATTAAAATTAAAATTAAAATTAAAATTAAAATTAAAATTAAAATTAAAATTAAAATTAAAATTAAAATTAAAATTAAAATTAAAATTAAAATTAAAATTAAAATTAAAATTAAAATTAAAATTAAAATTAAAATTAAAATTAAAATTAAAATTAAAATTAAAATTAAAATTAAAATTAAAATTAAAATTAAAATTAAAATTAAAATTAAAATTAAAATTAAAATTAAAATTAAAATTAAAATTAAAATTAAAATTAAAATTAAAATTAAAATTAAAATTAAAATTAAAATTAAAATTAAAATTAAAATTAAAATTAAAATTAAAATTAAAATTAAAATTAAAATTAAAATTAAAATTAAAATTAAAATTAAAATTAAAATTAAAATTAAAATTAAAATTAAAATTAAAATTAAAATTAAAATTAAAATTAAAATTAAAATTAAAATTAAAATTAAAATTAAAATTAAAATTAAAATTAAAATTAAAATTAAAATTAAAATTAAAATTAAAATTAAAATTAAAATTAAAATTAAAATTAAAATTAAAATTAAAATTAAAATTAAAATTAAAATTAAAATTAAAATTAAAATTAAAATTAAAATTAAAATTAAAATTAAAATTAAAATTAAAATTAAAATTAAAATTAAAATTAAAATTAAAATTAAAATTAAAATTAAAATTAAAATTAAAATTAAAATTAAAATTAAAATTAAAATTAAAATTAAAATTAAAATTAAAATTAAAATTAAAATTAAAATTAAAATTAAAATTAAAATTAAAATTAAAATTAAAATTAAAATTAAAATTAAAATTAAAATTAAAATTAAAATTAAAATTAAAATTAAAATTAAAATTAAAATTAAAATTAAAATTAAAATTAAAATTAAAATTAAAATTAAAATTAAAATTAAAATTAAAATTAAAATTAAAATTAAAATTAAAATTAAAATTAAAATTAAAATTAAAATTAAAATTAAAATTAAAATTAAAATTAAAATTAAAATTAAAATTAAAATTAAAATTAAAATTAAAATTAAAATTAAAATTAAAATTAAAATTAAAATTAAAATTAAAATTAAAATTAAAATTAAAATTAAAATTAAAATTAAAATTAAAATTAAAATTAAAATTAAAATTAAAATTAAAATTAAAATTAAAATTAAAATTAAAATTAAAATTAAAATTAAAATTAAAATTAAAATTAAAATTAAAATTAAAATTAAAATTAAAATTAAAATTAAAATTAAAATTAAAATTAAAATTAAAATTAAAATTAAAATTAAAATTAAAATTAAAATTAAAATTAAAATTAAAATTAAAATTAAAATTAAAATTAAAATTAAAATTAAAATTAAAATTAAAATTAAAATTAAAATTAAAATTAAAATTAAAATTAAAATTAAAATTAAAATTAAAATTAAAATTAAAATTAAAATTAAAATTAAAATTAAAATTAAAATTAAAATTAAAATTAAAATTAAAATTAAAATTAAAATTAAAATTAAAATTAAAATTAAAATTAAAATTAAAATTAAAATTAAAATTAAAATTAAAATTAAAATTAAAATTAAAATTAAAATTAAAATTAAAATTAAAATTAAAATTAAAATTAAAATTAAAATTAAAATTAAAATTAAAATTAAAATTAAAATTAAAATTAAAATTAAAATTAAAATTAAAATTAAAATTAAAATTAAAATTAAAATTAAAATTAAAATTAAAATTACAGGTCGGACTCGATTATCCGGGTGACTCCAAAATTATTTCACCCCGGATAATCGAATCACCCGGATAATCGAGCCATGCTTCTTTTCTTTTATTTTTGATGTTTTTCAATCAAAAACTGTTTGTTAAACATTAGAAGCTAACATACATAACGTTGTAGTGCCTAAACTCAACGTCTGGTATTATTACAACCATGTTTTTAAAAAATGAAATTTTAGCTGAAAAATGTGATAAAATAAAAACAATTTTTAAATAGGCTAAATCCTACCTACAGGTGTTGTATCCGATGTTTATCACATTTTTTGACATATTGTAATCTAAAAATTTGAAAACAAAGTAAAACAAACTTTTCCCCGGATAATCGAGCCGTTTTTCCCGGATAATCGAGCCCCGGATAATCGGGCCCCCGGTTAATTGAACCCCCGGATAATCGAGTCCGACCTGTAAAATTAAAATTAAAATTAAAATTAAAATTAAAATTAAAATTAAAATTAAAATTAAAATTAAAATTAAAATTAAAATTAAAATTAAAATTAAAATTAAAATTAAAATTAAAATTAAAATTAAAATTAAAATTAAAATTAAAATTAAAATTAAAATTAAAATTAAAATTAAAATTAAAATTAAAATTAAAATTAAAATTAAAATTAAAATTAAAATTAAAATTAAAATTAAAATTAAAATTAAAATTAAAATTAAAATTAAAATTAAAATTAAAATTAAAATTAAAATTAAAATTAAAATTAAAATTAAAATTAAAATTAAAATTAAAATTAAAATTAAAATTAAAATTAAAATTAAAATTAAAATTAAAATTAAAATTAAAATTAAAATTAAAATTAAAATTAAAATTAAAATTAAAATTAAAATTAAAATTAAAATTAAAATTAAAATTAAAATTAAAATTAAAATTAAAATTAAAATTAAAATTAAAATTAAAATTAAAATTAAAATTAAAATTAAAATTAAAATTAAAATTAAAATTAAAATTAAAATTAAAATTAAAATTAAAATTAAAATTAAAATTAAAATTAAAATTAAAATTAAAATTAAAATTAAAATTAAAATTAAAATTAAAATTAAAATTAAAATTAAAATTAAAATTAAAATTAAAATTAAAATTAAAATTAAAATTAAAATTAAAATTAAAATTAAAATTAAAATTAAAATTAAAATTAAAATTAAAATTAAAATTAAAATTAAAATTAAAATTAAAATTAAAATTAAAATTAAAATTAAAATTAAAATTAAAATTAAAATTAAAATTAAAATTAAAATTAAAATTAAAATTAAAATTAAAATTAAAATTAAAATTAAAATTAAAATTAAAATTAAAATTAAAATTAAAATTAAAATTAAAATTAAAATTAAAATTAAAATTAAAATTAAAATTAAAATTAAAATTAAAATTAAAATTAAAATTAAAATTAAAATTAAAATTAAAATTAAAATTAAAATTAAAATTAAAATTAAAATTAAAATTAAAATTAAAATTAAAATTAAAATTAAAATTAAAATTAAAATTAAAATTAAAATTAAAATTAAAATTAAAATTAAAATTAAAATTAAAATTAAAATTAAAATTAAAATTAAAATTAAAATTAAAATTAAAATTAAAATTAAAATTAAAATTAAAATTAAAATTAAAATTAAAATTAAAATTAAAATTAAAATTAAAATTAAAATTAAAATTAAAATTAAAATTAAAATTAAAATTAAAATTAAAATTAAAATTAAAATTAAAATTAAAATTAAAATTAAAATTAAAATTAAAATTAAAATTAAAATTAAAATTAAAATTAAAATTAAAATTAAAATTAAAATTAAAATTAAAATTAAAATTAAAATTAAAATTAAAATTAAAATTAAAATTAAAATTAAAATTAAAATTAAAATTAAAATTAAAATTAAAATTAAAATTAAAATTAAAATTAAAATTAAAATTAAAATTAAAATTAAAATTAAAATTAAAATTAAAATTAAAATTAAAATTAAAATTAAAATTAAAATTAAAATTAAAATTAAAATTAAAATTAAAATTAAAATTAAAATTAAAATTAAAATTAAAATTAAAATTAAAATTAAAATTAAAATTAAAATTAAAATTAAAATTAAAATTAAAATTAAAATTAAAATTAAAATTAAAATTAAAATTAAAATTAAAATTAAAATTAAAATTAAAATTAAAATTAAAATTAAAATTAAAATTAAAATTAAAATTAAAATTAAAATTAAAATTAAAATTAAAATTAAAATTAAAATTAAAATTAAAATTAAAATTAAAATTAAAATTAAAATTAAAATTAAAATTAAAATTAAAATTAAAATTAAAATTAAAATTAAAATTAAAATTAAAATTAAAATTAAAATTAAAATTAAAATTAAAATTAAAATTAAAATTAAAATTAAAATTAAAATTAAAATTAAAATTAAAATTAAAATTAAAATTAAAATTAAAATTAAAATTAAAATTAAAATTAAAATTAAAATTAAAATTAAAATTAAAATTAAAATTAAAATTAAAATTAAAATTAAAATTAAAATTAAAATTAAAATTAAAATTAAAATTAAAATTAAAATTAAAATTAAAATTAAAATTAAAATTAAAATTAAAATTAAAATTAAAATTAAAATTAAAATTAAAATTAAAATTAAAATTAAAATTAAAATTAAAATTAAAATTAAAATTAAAATTAAAATTAAAATTAAAATTAAAATTAAAATTAAAATTAAAATTAAAATTAAAATTAAAATTAAAATTAAAATTAAAATTAAAATTAAAATTAAAATTAAAATTAAAATTAAAATTAAAATTAAAATTAAAATTAAAATTAAAATTAAAATTAAAATTAAAATTAAAATTAAAATTAAAATTAAAATTAAAATTAAAATTAAAATTAAAATTAAAATTAAAATTAAAATTAAAATTAAAATTAAAATTAAAATTAAAATTAAAATTAAAATTAAAATTAAAATTAAAATTAAAATTAAAATTAAAATTAAAATTAAAATTAAAATTAAAATTAAAATTAAAATTAAAATTAAAATTAAAATTAAAATTAAAATTAAAATTAAAATTAAAATTAAAATTAAAATTAAAATTAAAATTAAAATTAAAATTAAAATTAAAATTAAAATTAAAATTAAAATTAAAATTAAAATTAAAATTAAAATTAAAATTAAAATTAAAATTAAAATTAAAATTAAAATTAAAATTAAAATTAAAATTAAAATTAAAATTAAAATTAAAATTAAAATTAAAATTAAAATTAAAATTAAAATTAAAATTAAAATTAAAATTAAAATTAAAATTAAAATTAAAATTAAAATTAAAATTAAAATTAAAATTAAAATTAAAATTAAAATTAAAATTAAAATTAAAATTAAAATTAAAATTAAAATTAAAATTAAAATTAAAATTAAAATTAAAATTAAAATTAAAATTAAAATTAAAATTAAAATTAAAATTAAAATTAAAATTAAAATTAAAATTAAAATTAAAATTAAAATTAAAATTAAAATTAAAATTAAAATTAAAATTAAAATTAAAATTAAAATTAAAATTAAAATTAAAATTAAAATTAAAATTAAAATTAAAATTAAAATTAAAATTAAAATTAAAATTAAAATTAAAATTAAAATTAAAATTAAAATTAAAATTAAAATTAAAATTAAAATTAAAATTAAAATTAAAATTAAAATTAAAATTAAAATTAAAATTAAAATTAAAATTAAAATTAAAATTAAAATTAAAATTAAAATTAAAATTAAAATTAAAATTAAAATTAAAATTAAAATTAAAATTAAAATTAAAATTAAAATTAAAATTAAAATTAAAATTAAAATTAAAATTAAAATTAAAATTAAAATTAAAATTAAAATTAAAATTAAAATTAAAATTAAAATTAAAATTAAAATTAAAATTAAAATTAAAATTAAAATTAAAATTAAAATTAAAATTAAAATTAAAATTAAAATTAAAATTAAAATTAAAATTAAAATTAAAATTAAAATTAAAATTAAAATTAAAATTAAAATTAAAATTAAAATTAAAATTAAAATTAAAATTAAAATTAAAATTAAAATTAAAATTAAAATTAAAATTAAAATTAAAATTAAAATTAAAATTAAAATTAAAATTAAAATTAAAATTAAAATTAAAATTAAAATTAAAATTAAAATTAAAATTAAAATTAAAATTAAAATTAAAATTAAAATTAAAATTAAAATTAAAATTAAAATTAAAATTAAAATTAAAATTAAAATTAAAATTAAAATTAAAATTAAAATTAAAATTAAAATTAAAATTAAAATTAAAATTAAAATTAAAATTAAAATTAAAATTAAAATTAAAATTAAAATTAAAATTAAAATTAAAATTAAAATTAAAATTAAAATTAAAATTAAAATTAAAATTAAAATTAAAATTAAAATTAAAATTAAAATTAAAATTAAAATTAAAATTAAAATTAAAATTAAAATTAAAATTAAAATTAAAATTAAAATTAAAATTAAAATTAAAATTAAAATTAAAATTAAAATTAAAATTAAAATTAAAATTAAAATTAAAATTAAAATTAAAATTAAAATTAAAATTAAAATTAAAATTAAAATTAAAATTAAAATTAAAATTAAAATTAAAATTAAAATTAAAATTAAAATTAAAATTAAAATTAAAATTAAAATTAAAATTAAAATTAAAATTAAAATTAAAATTAAAATTAAAATTAAAATTAAAATTAAAATTAAAATTAAAATTAAAATTAAAATTAAAATTAAAATTAAAATTAAAATTAAAATTAAAATTAAAATTAAAATTAAAATTAAAATTAAAATTAAAATTAAAATTAAAATTAAAATTAAAATTAAAATTAAAATTAAAATTAAAATTAAAATTAAAATTAAAATTAAAATTAAAATTAAAATTAAAATTAAAATTAAAATTAAAATTAAAATTAAAATTAAAATTAAAATTAAAATTAAAATTAAAATTAAAATTAAAATTAAAATTAAAATTAAAATTAAAATTAAAATTAAAATTAAAATTAAAATTAAAATTAAAATTAAAATTAAAATTAAAATTAAAATTAAAATTAAAATTAAAATTAAAATTAAAATTAAAATTAAAATTAAAATTAAAATTAAAATTAAAATTAAAATTAAAATTAAAATTAAAATTAAAATTAAAATTAAAATTAAAATTAAAATTAAAATTAAAATTAAAATTAAAATTAAAATTAAAATTAAAATTAAAATTAAAATTAAAATTAAAATTAAAATTAAAATTAAAATTAAAATTAAAATTAAAATTAAAATTAAAATTAAAATTAAAATTAAAATTAAAATTAAAATTAAAATTAAAATTAAAATTAAAATTAAAATTAAAATTAAAATTAAAATTAAAATTAAAATTAAAATTAAAATTAAAATTAAAATTAAAATTAAAATTAAAATTAAAATTAAAATTAAAATTAAAATTAAAATTAAAATTAAAATTAAAATTAAAATTAAAATTAAAATTAAAATTAAAATTAAAATTAAAATTAAAATTAAAATTAAAATTAAAATTAAAATTAAAATTAAAATTAAAATTAAAATTAAAATTAAAATTAAAATTAAAATTAAAATTAAAATTAAAATTAAAATTAAAATTAAAATTAAAATTAAAATTAAAATTAAAATTAAAATTAAAATTAAAATTAAAATTAAAATTAAAATTAAAATTAAAATTAAAATTAAAATTAAAATTAAAATTAAAATTAAAATTAAAATTAAAATTAAAATTAAAATTAAAATTAAAATTAAAATTAAAATTAAAATTAAAATTAAAATTAAAATTAAAATTAAAATTAAAATTAAAATTAAAATTAAAATTAAAATTAAAATTAAAATTAAAATTAAAATTAAAATTAAAATTAAAATTAAAATTAAAATTAAAATTAAAATTAAAATTAAAATTAAAATTAAAATTAAAATTAAAATTAAAATTAAAATTAAAATTAAAATTAAAATTAAAATTAAAATTAAAATTAAAATTAAAATTAAAATTAAAATTAAAATTAAAATTAAAATTAAAATTAAAATTAAAATTAAAATTAAAATTAAAATTAAAATTAAAATTAAAATTAAAATTAAAATTAAAATTAAAATTAAAATTAAAATTAAAATTAAAATTAAAATTAAAATTAAAATTAAAATTAAAATTAAAATTAAAATTAAAATTAAAATTAAAATTAAAATTAAAATTAAAATTAAAATTAAAATTAAAATTAAAATTAAAATTAAAATTAAAATTAAAATTAAAATTAAAATTAAAATTAAAATTAAAATTAAAATTAAAATTAAAATTAAAATTAAAATTAAAATTAAAATTAAAATTAAAATTAAAATTAAAATTAAAATTAAAATTAAAATTAAAATTAAAATTAAAATTAAAATTAAAATTAAAATTAAAATTAAAATTAAAATTAAAATTAAAATTAAAATTAAAATTAAAATTAAAATTACAGGTCGGACTCGATTATCCGGGTGACTCCAAAATTATTTCACCCCGGATAATCGAATCACCCGGATAATCGAGCCATGCTTCTTTTCTTTTATTTTTGATGTTTTTCAATCAAAAACTGTTTGTTAAACATTAGAAGCTAACATACATAACGTTGTAGTGCCTAAACTCAACGTCTGGTATTATTACAACCATGTTTTTAAAAAATGAAATTTTAGCTGAAAAATGTGATAAAATAAAAACAATTTTTAAATAGGCTAAATCCTACCTACAGGTGTTGTATCCGATGTTTATCACATTTTTTGACATATTGTAATCTAAAAATTTGAAAACAAAGTAAAACAAACTTTTCCCCGGATAATCGAGCCGTTTTTCCCGGATAATCGAGCCCCGGATAATCGGGCCCCCGGTTAATTGAACCCCCGGATAATCGAGTCCGACCTGTAAAATTAAAATTAAAATTAAAATTAAAATTAAAATTAAAATTAAAATTAAAATTAAAATTAAAATTAAAATTAAAATTAAAATTAAAATTAAAATTAAAATTAAAATTAAAATTAAAATTAAAATTAAAATTAAAATTAAAATTAAAATTAAAATTAAAATTAAAATTAAAATTAAAATTAAAATTAAAATTAAAATTAAAATTAAAATTAAAATTAAAATTAAAATTAAAATTAAAATTAAAATTAAAATTAAAATTAAAATTAAAATTAAAATTAAAATTAAAATTAAAATTAAAATTAAAATTAAAATTAAAATTAAAATTAAAATTAAAATTAAAATTAAAATTAAAATTAAAATTAAAATTAAAATTAAAATTAAAATTAAAATTAAAATTAAAATTAAAATTAAAATTAAAATTAAAATTAAAATTAAAATTAAAATTAAAATTAAAATTAAAATTAAAATTAAAATTAAAATTAAAATTAAAATTAAAATTAAAATTAAAATTAAAATTAAAATTAAAATTAAAATTAAAATTAAAATTAAAATTAAAATTAAAATTAAAATTAAAATTAAAATTAAAATTAAAATTAAAATTAAAATTAAAATTAAAATTAAAATTAAAATTAAAATTAAAATTAAAATTAAAATTAAAATTAAAATTAAAATTAAAATTAAAATTAAAATTAAAATTAAAATTAAAATTAAAATTAAAATTAAAATTAAAATTAAAATTAAAATTAAAATTAAAATTAAAATTAAAATTAAAATTAAAATTAAAATTAAAATTAAAATTAAAATTAAAATTAAAATTAAAATTAAAATTAAAATTAAAATTAAAATTAAAATTAAAATTAAAATTAAAATTAAAATTAAAATTAAAATTAAAATTAAAATTAAAATTAAAATTAAAATTAAAATTAAAATTAAAATTAAAATTAAAATTAAAATTAAAATTAAAATTAAAATTAAAATTAAAATTAAAATTAAAATTAAAATTAAAATTAAAATTAAAATTAAAATTAAAATTAAAATTAAAATTAAAATTAAAATTAAAATTAAAATTAAAATTAAAATTAAAATTAAAATTAAAATTAAAATTAAAATTAAAATTAAAATTAAAATTAAAATTAAAATTAAAATTAAAATTAAAATTAAAATTAAAATTAAAATTAAAATTAAAATTAAAATTAAAATTAAAATTAAAATTAAAATTAAAATTAAAATTAAAATTAAAATTAAAATTAAAATTAAAATTAAAATTAAAATTAAAATTAAAATTAAAATTAAAATTAAAATTAAAATTAAAATTAAAATTAAAATTAAAATTAAAATTAAAATTAAAATTAAAATTAAAATTAAAATTAAAATTAAAATTAAAATTAAAATTAAAATTAAAATTAAAATTAAAATTAAAATTAAAATTAAAATTAAAATTAAAATTAAAATTAAAATTAAAATTAAAATTAAAATTAAAATTAAAATTAAAATTAAAATTAAAATTAAAATTAAAATTAAAATTAAAATTAAAATTAAAATTAAAATTAAAATTAAAATTAAAATTAAAATTAAAATTAAAATTAAAATTAAAATTAAAATTAAAATTAAAATTAAAATTAAAATTAAAATTAAAATTAAAATTAAAATTAAAATTAAAATTAAAATTAAAATTAAAATTAAAATTAAAATTAAAATTAAAATTAAAATTAAAATTAAAATTAAAATTAAAATTAAAATTAAAATTAAAATTAAAATTAAAATTAAAATTAAAATTAAAATTAAAATTAAAATTAAAATTAAAATTAAAATTAAAATTAAAATTAAAATTAAAATTAAAATTAAAATTAAAATTAAAATTAAAATTAAAATTAAAATTAAAATTAAAATTAAAATTAAAATTAAAATTAAAATTAAAATTAAAATTAAAATTAAAATTAAAATTAAAATTAAAATTAAAATTAAAATTAAAATTAAAATTAAAATTAAAATTAAAATTAAAATTAAAATTAAAATTAAAATTAAAATTAAAATTAAAATTAAAATTAAAATTAAAATTAAAATTAAAATTAAAATTAAAATTAAAATTAAAATTAAAATTAAAATTAAAATTAAAATTAAAATTAAAATTAAAATTAAAATTAAAATTAAAATTAAAATTAAAATTAAAATTAAAATTAAAATTAAAATTAAAATTAAAATTAAAATTAAAATTAAAATTAAAATTAAAATTAAAATTAAAATTAAAATTAAAATTAAAATTAAAATTAAAATTAAAATTAAAATTAAAATTAAAATTAAAATTAAAATTAAAATTAAAATTAAAATTAAAATTAAAATTAAAATTAAAATTAAAATTAAAATTAAAATTAAAATTAAAATTAAAATTAAAATTAAAATTAAAATTAAAATTAAAATTAAAATTAAAATTAAAATTAAAATTAAAATTAAAATTAAAATTAAAATTAAAATTAAAATTAAAATTAAAATTAAAATTAAAATTAAAATTAAAATTAAAATTAAAATTAAAATTAAAATTAAAATTAAAATTAAAATTAAAATTAAAATTAAAATTAAAATTAAAATTAAAATTAAAATTAAAATTAAAATTAAAATTAAAATTAAAATTAAAATTAAAATTAAAATTAAAATTAAAATTAAAATTAAAATTAAAATTAAAATTAAAATTAAAATTAAAATTAAAATTAAAATTAAAATTAAAATTAAAATTAAAATTAAAATTAAAATTAAAATTAAAATTAAAATTAAAATTAAAATTAAAATTAAAATTAAAATTAAAATTAAAATTAAAATTAAAATTAAAATTAAAATTAAAATTAAAATTAAAATTAAAATTAAAATTAAAATTAAAATTAAAATTAAAATTAAAATTAAAATTAAAATTAAAATTAAAATTAAAATTAAAATTAAAATTAAAATTAAAATTAAAATTAAAATTAAAATTAAAATTAAAATTAAAATTAAAATTAAAATTAAAATTAAAATTAAAATTAAAATTAAAATTAAAATTAAAATTAAAATTAAAATTAAAATTAAAATTAAAATTAAAATTAAAATTAAAATTAAAATTAAAATTAAAATTAAAATTAAAATTAAAATTAAAATTAAAATTAAAATTAAAATTAAAATTAAAATTAAAATTAAAATTAAAATTAAAATTAAAATTAAAATTAAAATTAAAATTAAAATTAAAATTAAAATTAAAATTAAAATTAAAATTAAAATTAAAATTAAAATTAAAATTAAAATTAAAATTAAAATTAAAATTAAAATTAAAATTAAAATTAAAATTAAAATTAAAATTAAAATTAAAATTAAAATTAAAATTAAAATTAAAATTAAAATTAAAATTAAAATTAAAATTAAAATTAAAATTAAAATTAAAATTAAAATTAAAATTAAAATTAAAATTAAAATTAAAATTAAAATTAAAATTAAAATTAAAATTAAAATTAAAATTAAAATTAAAATTAAAATTAAAATTAAAATTAAAATTAAAATTAAAATTAAAATTAAAATTAAAATTAAAATTAAAATTAAAATTAAAATTAAAATTAAAATTAAAATTAAAATTAAAATTAAAATTAAAATTAAAATTAAAATTAAAATTAAAATTAAAATTAAAATTAAAATTAAAATTAAAATTAAAATTAAAATTAAAATTAAATTAAAATTAAAATTAAAATTAAAATTAAAATTAAAATTAAAATTAAAATTAAATTAAAATTAAAATTAAAATTAAAATTAAAATTAAAATTAAAATTAAAATTAAAATTAAAATTAAAATTAAAATTAAAATTAAAATTAAAATTAAAATTAAAATTAAAATTAAAATTAAAATTAAAATTAAAATTAAAATTAAAATTAAAATTAAAATTAAAATTAAAATTAAAATTAAAATTAAAATTAAAATTAAAATTAAAATTAAAATTAAAATTAAAATTAAAATTAAAATTAAAATTAAAATTAAAATTAAAATTAAAATTAAAATTAAAATTAAAATTAAAATTAAAATTAAAATTAAAATTAAAATTAAAATTAAAATTAAAATTAAAATTAAAATTAAAATTAAAATTAAAATTAAAATTAAAATTAAAATTAAAATTAAAATTAAAATTAAAATTAAAATTAAAATTAAAATTAAAATTAAAATTAAAATTAAAATTAAAATTAAAATTAAAATTAAAATTAAAATTAAAATTAAAATTAAAATTAAAATTAAAATTAAAATTAAAATTAAAATTAAAATTAAAATTAAAATTAAAATTAAAATTAAAATTAAAATTAAAATTAAAATTAAAATTAAAATTAAAATTAAAATTAAAATTAAAATTAAAATTAAAATTAAAATTAAAATTAAAATTAAAATTAAAATTAAAATTAAAATTAAAATTAAAATTAAAATTAAAATTAAAATTAAAATTAAAATTAAAATTAAAATTAAAATTAAAATTAAAATTAAAATTAAAATTAAAATTAAAATTAAAATTAAAATTAAAATTAAAATTAAAATTAAAATTAAAATTAAAATTAAAATTAAAATTAAAATTAAAATTAAAATTAAAATTAAAATTAAAATTAAAATTAAAATTAAAATTAAAATTAAAATTAAAATTAAAATTAAAATTAAAATTAAAATTAAAATTAAAATTAAAATTAAAATTAAAATTAAAATTAAAATTGAAATTAAAATTAAAATTAAAATTAAAATTAAAATTAAAATTAAAATTAAAATTAAAATTAAAATTAAAATTAAAATTAAAATTAAAATTAAAATTAAAATTAAAATTAAAATTAAAATTAAAATTAGAATTAAAATTAAAATTAAAATTAAAATTAAAATTAAAATTAAAATTAAAATTAAAATTAAAATTAAAATTAAAATTAAAATTAAAATTAAAATTAAAATTAAAATTAAAATTAAAATTAAAATTAAAATTAAAATTAAAATTAAAATTAAAATTAAAATTAAAATTAAAATTAAAATTAAAATTAAAATTAAAATTAAAATTAAAATTAAAATTAAAATTAAAATTAAAATTAAAATTAAAATTAAAATTAAAATTAAAATTAAAATTAAAATTAAAATTAAAATTAAAATTAAAATTAAAATTAAAATTAAAATTAAAATTAAAATTAAAATTAAAATTAAAATTAAAATTAAAATTAAAATTAAAATTAAAATTAAAATTAAAATTAAAATTAAAATTAAAATTAAAATTAAAATTAAAATTAAAATTAAAATTAAAATTAAAATTAAAATTAAAATTAAAATTAAAATTAAAATTAAAATTAAAATTAAAATTAAAATTAAAATTAAAATTAAAATTAAAATTAAAATTAAAATTAAAATTGAAATTAAAATTAAAATTAAAATTAAAATTAAAATTAAAATTAAAATTAAAATTAAAATTAAAATTAAAATTAAAATTAAAATTAAAATTAAAATTAAAATGAAAATTAAAATTAAAATTAAAATTAAAATTAAAATTAAAATTAGAATTAAAATTAAAATTAAAATTAAAATTAAAATTAAAATTAAAATTAAAATTAAAATTAAAATTAAAATTAAAATTAAAATTAAAATTAAAATTAAAATTAAAATTAAAATTAAAATTAAAATTAAAATTAAAATTAAAATTAAAATTAAAATTAAAATTAAAATTAAAATTAAAATTAAAATTAAAATTAAAATTAAAATTAAAATTAAAATTAAAATTAAAATTAAAATTAAAATTAAAATTAAATTAAAATTAAAATTAAAATTAAAATTAAAATTAAAATTAAAATTAAAATTAAAATTAAAATTAAAATTAAAATTAAAATTAAAATTAAAATTAAAATTAAAATTAAAATTAAAATTAAAATTAAAATTAAAATTAAAATTAAAATTAAAATTAAAATTAAAATTAAAATTAAAATTAAAATTAAAATTAAAATTAAAATTAAAATTAAAATTAAAATTAAAATTAAAATTAAAATTAAAATTAAAATTAAAATTAAAATTAAAATTAAAATTAAAATTAAAATTAAAATTAAAATTAAAATTAAAATTAAAATTAAAATTAAAATTAAAATTAAAATTAAAATTAAAATTAAAATTAAAATTAAAATTAAAATTAAAATTAAAATTAAAATTAAAATTAAAATTAAAATTAAAATTAAAATTAAAATTAAAATTAAAATTAAAATTGAAATTAAAATTAAAATTAAAATTAAAATTAAAATTAAAATTAAAATTAAAATTAAAATTAAAATTAAAATTAAAATTAAAATGAAAATTAAATTTAAAATTAAAATTAAAATTAAAATTAAAATTAAAATTAAAATTAAAATTAAAATTAAAATTAAAATTAAAATTAAAATTAAAATTAAAATTAAAATTAAAATTAAAATTAAAATTAAAATTAAAATTAAAATTAAAATTAAAATTAAAATTAAAATTAAAATTGAAATTAAAATTAAAATTAAAATTAAAATTAAATATTATTAAATATGTTTCGTCCGGCTTTCATTCGAGGCAGAAGTGCGGTTGTAGTAGTGAACGCCGATAAAAGTTCACTACTACAATCACACTTCTTGCTCGGATGACAGCTGGAATGAAAACAAGCAGCATAAAATCTATGCCTAACATTCGTCTAACAGCCCATACTAAAACATGTCTAACGTTAGTCTAATGTTAGACTAACAAACATGTTTCGAATTTGCAACATGTCTAACAAAAGTGTGTCATATCTGTCTAATTTTAGACTAACATTAGCCAAAAGTGAGACAAAAAGTTAGCCTAACATGCTGGCCAGTTAGTCTCACATTAGGCTAATGTTAGGCTAACCCTCCGTACTGGGATAATAGTTTTAATCTTAGACCCTGCTTAGTCGACCTCGACCCTTATAGGTCGATCGACCTTAGTCAGTCTTGGACGAAAAGCATTCCTCGTGCGTATACGGAGAGCACGTCGTCATCTCATCTCACACATATACAGTGCGGGTGCGACTCTAGCCTACCCACAAAATTTTACATTTGGAGACAAGTGCACAGCCAGGCTAGGAGTTAAATCACTCACCGATTTGTTTCGACTTTTTTGCCGCCGATCTGCGCGCTCACTCGGCTGCCGGGTTCCGGTTCCTTCCTAGTGCGGCTAGAATGGCAACTGTTTTTTGCATTTTTATCCGGAGAGCACGGCAATCAGCTGGTAAACCGTGCTTGTGTTGAACGGAGCGCGCATTTGAGTGAGAGGAGATCCCTATTGAATGGGGTTGCGCTCTACTTTTAGAACTCGTAGACGGAAAATAAATTTAATATCTTACTAGGGTAGCATGCACAGTTGTAGGCAGTTGGATAGGGATGGTAACCTAGATTTAGTAGAAGATGGTGGTGCGCACTTTGTTGTCATCGACGAATTTCGTTGAACCGGGGGCCACTCTACAATATCGACAGGGTTGCTTCAAAATGACGTCAAAATCGGGACAATGGGACGAATTGTATTGGGTCCGCAGATAGGCAAAAGAGGTCTTGTATTGTGAAGTTGCTGGACGGAGTCTAAAAATAAATCCACGTTACGGCTATTTTTATCTCTGATGCCGCTATAAAATTTCGGTTTCAAAATTATACTCCGTTAAACGAGCTCTCATTAGTACTGCTAGCTCTGTCTCTCCTACGTTGATAGGGGAAGAGGACCGTTTCTGCGATGATGAACGGAATAAAAGTGAAACAAATATCTGCCCGGATGATTAGGAGTGCAGGACTTGATGGGCGTGTACCAACCAGATTTAGGACATCGTTCCGATTACGGTGGAGTGAATTTAGTTTTCTGCATCATATTACCGATATTTGAACCAGGAGGGCATGATGCTTAAGAGTAAATTCGTTTTGCTTGGGAGTGGTTCGAATACCGCTGAAAAGCAGCGGGTTGTTTTTCGAGAGAGTTCTGCTACGGTCGTTGGGTCAGTGGCATAGTCAGGAGATTGCATTGATTTTGTTTATTCTTCATTTCTAGATAGAGTTTAAATAAGGGCGAAAGTAACATGAGAGAGTTCTCTTCATCGACTTTCTCTTCTTCAAATTAAAGTGACAAGATGCAAGTATGATTGAACTTTTTGGCCATAAATCGCTAGGGTGCGATGCAATCTAGCGTCTAAATGTAAAAAAGTTCGATTGAATTTGCATCTTGTCACTGTAATTTGCAGAAGAGAGAGTCGATGAAGAGAACTCTTACTTTCGTCCTTATTTAAACTCAATCTAGATTTGTTTATGCCTTGGGTGACGTCTTTTGGCAGCATATAGGGTATTGGGCCCATATCTAGATTGAGTTTAAATAAGGGCAAAAGTAACATGAGAGAGTTCTCTTCATCGACTCTCTCATCTGCAAATTAAAGTGACAAGATGCAAATTCAATCGAACTTTTTTACACTTAAACGCTAGATTGCATCGCAACCTAGCGATTTATGACCAAAAAGTTCAACCATACTTGCATCTTGTCACTTTAATTTGGGAAGAAAGAGTCGATGAAGAGAACTCTCTCATGTTACTTTCGCCCTTATTTAAACTCAATCTAGATATAGCCGAGGCGGTAAACGCACGGGTATTCAGCATGACCATGCTGAGAGTGACGGGTTCGATTCCCGGTCGGTCCAGGATCTTTTCGTAAAGGAAATTTCCTTGACTTCCTTGGGCATAGAGTATCTTCGTGCCTGCCACACGATATACGCATGCAAAATGGTCATTGGCAGAGGAAGCTCTCAGTTAATAACTGTGGAAGTGCTCATAGAACACTAAGCTGAGAAGCAGGCTTTGTCCCAATGAGGACGTTACGCCAAGAAGAGAGAGAGAGAGGGTATTGGTTCCCTTATTAAGCTTGTGGCCCCATTTTCATCCTACGAAAAACAAAGGATTGAAGCTTTGTTCACTGAGAGAAATTTCCATTTAGATGTTATGTGTCAGCCTATATAGATTTTTGCAATTAGATTTCACAAATATACCATATATGCTAGACACATACATGAGGATGAACTCTTGGGTTATTGAAAATATGTGTGGCTCTTTTGAATATCATATATCCACGATTATACATCTCATATTGTGGGTCCGTTACGATTTATTTGTTTGATTTAATGTTTTCTAATTATTTATTGTTCCGTATTTCATGTAATCAAAAATTGTTGTGTTTTCAGGGTGTCTACTCAATTATGAAAATGAAATTCCCTGATATTTCCAGGATTTTTCCAGGTTTTTGAAAATAATTCCAGGTTTAACAAGTCGACTAAACTAAACATGTTTTCATATTTCTAGAAATACGTGGAAACGCCACTTTTTCGGAAATTTCTAGTTCCAACTATAATGACATTTAAGGAGAACATTTCACCAGCATTTAGGACGGAAGCACGAGATGATTTTCTGTTGGAATTCTTAATACAATCCTGGCGATACTTTAGAAGAATTTTCTGCATAATTTGTTGAAAATTTTGTTCATGAATTTATGAAGGAATTTAGCAAGGAAAACAAGAAATTACACTATATTTTTCTAAAAGGTAAGCTTGGCTGTTCCAGCAGAAATTTTTTCGAGTAGTTCCTGTGAAAACTTTCTTTAATATTGTCGGACATTTTGAAAATTGCAGCTAACGCTTTTAAACTAATACTCAAGGAAACCTTTCACGCATAGCTTCAGTTATTGCGCACGAAGACCTTCATTGGTGTCGCAAAAGAATCGCTCAAGTATGTATTTTTCAGGTATTTCGCTAGATTCTTTTCTCCAGTGATTCCTCCTTTTATAGAAATTGCTAGCAACTGTTATATTCTATAAAAAGATAGTAATAATGGAGTTTCTTCTATTAAGATATCCACGGAGTTAGAAATAATACGATCGTTCGTGTCCATGGTCTATAGCATACTCATTTATTCTTTTCTTCAGATTACAATCAGATCTCTTAAACTTAGAACTCACTTAGGTACTCCATTGAGTATCGTCAAATTATCCGAAAGCAGGATTTAAACACCTGCCACTACAACACCTTTTCCCTTAGAAAAATGCTTCTCAAACTAAACCTTTGAATTTAACCACTTCATTTTAAGCTCCGAATGTTTCTCGGTTTTGCTAAGTTATGCAACTTACTATATCAATTCGAACGAACCTATATCTGCTATGTTAGCTCGTAGTACATACGATCAATGTTTACATTTGTTAACAATTTTTACATTTGTTGAATCCAAATCCTTATTCTTTTTGTTAAAAGAATTGATAAAATGCTAGCATTATAACTTAATCTTATGATTTTCTTCTAGACACACTTAAATCACATTCATTCATAAAAGTACCAAAAAGTCAACACACATTTCACATGTTCCAAACTGTTGAATTCATAGTGATAAACACAGACAAATCGGAATGAAAACTAGCACAGCAACCGAATCGTGAACACGCCAATCGTAAACATCTCCTCCCAGAAAAAGTCAGCTATCCTCCGCTTCCGCAGTACAGTGGCCATTCCCAAACGAGTATCCAAAGTTGGCGATGTCATCAGTAGTCAAGAGGTCGGTTGAAAAACGCAAATGAATGCAGCTGCAGGCGAAGGTTTGTTTTCCCTCTTCGGTGTTATTCGGCTACTTCTACGACATCATCGCCACGCATGCATAATCACATGCAAACTAAAAAGTAGTGCAAAAGAGGTGCTCAGCTACCACAGTTGATACACGTTTGAGTTACGCTGAAGATAAAAAGAAAATGGTACTCAATAGTTGACAATACAAAAATGAAATAAAATGGAGTGCCAAAAAACGTTTTTTTTTTTAACATTTTTAACAAAACCGGCTCGCCTTTTATCCACTACCAAAAATGTTGGTGGCAAAAAATGCGCGTAGACAATAAAAAATAACGCCTCCCAACACTGTGGAACAAAAACTAGGGTAAACCAATGAACCAAAAAAAAAACAATCTAAAAACACTTGGCCTATTGCTCACAAAATGCACTCAAAATTAACAAAAAAAAATCCATTTCCGCACTAAACTTGCTCCACAAAATTTATTTAAAAAAACACCAAAAGATCAAATATCACTGGCGGGCGCAATAAAAACGGAATAATTGGACAAAAAAATCACAACACGATAAAAGTCACTACTGCAATAGTAGATTTTTAATGAACTATTCGCACAAAAGCGGTTAACAAAAAAAAACTGAACAAGTCACTAAAAAAATATGTTAACCCAAACATCACGCCATAAGCAGAAAAAACAACGGTCGTGAAAAGCACGAAAATTACAAAAAAAAACGTTACATAGACGTTTTACACAGCAAATAGCACATCAAAATACACAATAAAGCGTTGAGAAATGCACAAAAAAAAACACTATAGCACGCTTATCACCAAACAAAACATGTACTGAAAAATCCACGCCAAAAGTAAGCAATCACAAGCGGTCGTGAAAGGCACAGTACAAATAGAAATAACATCCCATCCTCGTCGCCACTGTTATATTCTATAAAAAGATAGTAATAATGGAGTTTCTTCTATTAAGATATCCACGGAGTTAGAAATAATACGATCGTTCGTGTCCATGGTCTATAGCATACTCATTTATTCTTTTCTTCAGATTACAATCAGATCTCTTAAACTTAGAACTCACTTAGGTACTCCATTGAGTACCCAGCCTGAGAGTATCGTCAAATTATCCGAAAGCAGGATTTAAACACCTGCCACTACAGCAACAATGTTAGATATATATAGGACTTCAGTCAGAAAATTCTTTCAGAGTTTCAAAAGAATTGACTTCAAATAATACTGTCAGTTACATTTGAAAATATTAAAAATTTCAACATAAATTCAACTAGAGGAATTTCTAATTCCTTCAGAATATTTTAATTATTTTCTCCACAACATATTGAACGATTACTTTACGTCAAAACATCGGTTTACCAAAAGTATATGAACAAACCCGCATAGTTGTGAATTGTAAGCACACTATCTCACATATTTCACAACAATTTGATACAATGCCTGAACAATATCACATGTAATCTGTCTCCACATCAAGTGGTAGTGTTAGTTTGTTGTAGTATACCATTTGGCATATTGTAATGGGCCAAATCACTATATGGCGAATAGGCTGTTAAGTTAGGTTACCATAAAAAATCAGCATTTTTCTCGAACATTTTTTTTGCAAAACAATGAGCCATGTTGTAGATATATTGTTCATTTTTCGCAACGAGAACTGCAAACCAAATTGTCGAAATATCGTGGAACTAATAATTTAAGTGAGATTGTTCATTTATTGTGCAATATATTTAAATGAACAGCATTCTGTATTGCTTGATTATGTTTAAACAATTTAAATAAATAATTCAATTAGCTATTTTCTAGTAAAAGCTTTCACAAGTAAACAATTTCCTTAACGATTTACAAGAAATATCAGCCATTTCCAATGCTGCTAAAATTCAAATCCGCATTATCCAATTTTATTGAAAATCGTTATGAAAATTGTTTACTTCTGAAAGTTTACCAGAAAATATCAAATTGCTTTGAATAATGAACAACTATAATTGTAAATTTATTTCAATTAAACATATTTTACCCGGGATTTTGGCATACTTTACACACTCAATCCCATGCTCGATGTTCGGTACTTTTTATTGCGGATAACTTCGTCAAAGATATTAAATTGCTGTGCCTTCGGTTATAAAACTTTGCTTTTGACGACAACAGCAAGATTATTGCTGACCTTTTGTATTTTTTCAAAAAAATTTTCTGTATTCAGATATTTTTCGTACCGAAATGTTCGGTAAAGACGAACTGTCAAAAATTTCGGTGACATATTGCTGAACAGTCGGCATACATACTTTCTCGTGCTGGACGTTCATCAATTTTCTGCCGAACATTCCGCTGGGTTTTACTGAACAGATTGTAGTGCATCTGTCGCTAATTGAATGGTTCCGCCATTTGTTATCATAGTGTGTTTTTGTGCGCAGCAACGTCGACAACACTGCTGATTAGCATTCTCTGCATTTTTGACTATCAAAAAGGGTAGTTAATGTTAAATTTAGTAGAACGAGATAAAAGGGGCATTGTTAGAGCCGGTAGTAAAAGGCGTCTGAGTACGTTCATGGTTAAAAAGAAACTAAACTTTATTGTTGTCTGAGATACATGCCTGGACCTACTCTGGTGTACTCAACTTGTATGAGTACCCCTTCAGAGGGTTTGGAGGTTTTACCGACCTAACCATGTTACAACAACTCCTTCCCCCTTTAGTTTGTGTTTTTATAATACCTACGAATGGACACACAAATTACCTTAACTAAACTCGAAAACTGAATGCCAGTACTAGAAAGTTATGTTAACTATGATTGATATTAATCTATCTATTAATCGATAAAATCACTATAGTGCATCGGACTGCTTTCTAAAAGCAAATTCAAATCAGGTTAAAAGCGAGCAGGTCATCTCCTTGGGGACAGCTAGATATTAGGCTGGTAGTAGTGCTTCTGCTCGTTGGCTCGTCCAAAATCTCGTTTTTTAGGTCGTCGCTTGATTTCCAATGCCTCTCACCATCCTGGACTCCAACAACGTCAATACGCACATCAGGTGGAAACGGGGTCATCATTTCCGAGTTCAAATCGATATATGTTGACCACTTCTCTTCGCTGCATTTTTGTGCCACCCTAATACTCCCAAAAGATCATGGACGACTGATCTTTTCCTTTGGCCAGAATACTGCGACAAGTCATCACTTGATGTAGGTCGATGTTCTTTGGTTCATCCGGTTCAGCACTTCCACCGTCCATCAATCACCTCCATAACTCAAACAAAATATGTAGGAGAAAACTTGCGGATAAAATAAACTCCACAAAATAAACTGCTGTACAGTTTTATTTACTCCTTTCGGCGGTATTCACTTTCTCCTCCGCAAACAAAACCAAAATGCACCGTGCCACAGCTGATCATAGTGGTACTCACAAGGTACTCATGGTGTTGAAAAGGGAATAGTCATTCCAAATCGTAGAAAGTTCAAAATGGTGTGCAACAAAAATATCTCTGATTTCTTCATCATGAGATAAAAAGGGATATGAAGACATAAAAAATCGTATAAAACGAAAAGTACATGTCTCCCTCATGAAAAATAACATGGTAAAAATGGATTTCACACTACAAACCAGAACCATTAAAACACAATAAAAAACGTTCTACATAAAAATATACTATTTTTTTCTGCACTGTTTCACACAAGCTTCGCAAAATACAAACGAGGGTATTGCAAAAGATTAAAACAAAAAATGTCGACAGATTTGCTAACTGGACATAAAAAACAATTACACCTCACGAAGCAAAAAAAAAAAATAACGCAAAAGTGACCGAAAATGTTCAAAAATGCGTGCACATAATAAAAAGCTTCACAAAAAATACGCACGCACAAAAAATCATCCAAAATCACGACAAAAGCACAAAATATACCGGCGGTCGTGATGTGATACACTCCAACGAACAAAAAAAAAACACTTGCACGCTATACAAAAATGTCACACATGCCGCTAACATTCACACCAAAAGCATTAAAATCACCGGTGGCTGTGAAATGTGCGACAAAATAGAAAAAACAATTTCTCCTCGTCGACACTGTTAAATTTAGTAGAACGAGATAAAAGGGGCATTGTTAGAGCCGGTAGTAAAAGGCGTCTGAGTACGTTCATGGTTAAAAAGAAACTAAACTTTATTGTTGTCTGAGATACATGCCTGGACCTACTCTGGTGTACTCAACTTGTATGAGTACCCCTTCAGAGGGTTTGGAGGTTTTACCGACCTAACCATGTTACAACAGTTAAAAGGTGAGTCCGCTTGGTTTTCATAGTTTTTAATAATTAGCTGGAAATTGCATATCGTTCAACTACTTTTCTACAGATTCTTCAACGATAAGCGTAGCGTCGACATCAGCAGGATGCCAGGCAGGATGAATCAGCAGCCAACTAAATGTTCTCGAAAGGCAGGAAAACAACCAGTAACGTTTCAAAATTTTGTTTCGAAGGTTGAAAAATAAAGGAAATAATGGAACAAAAGTGTTCGAAACGTGTTTTTAATGAGAAATTCTGATAAAAATTGCTTGGATATCAAGCTACGTCACTTTCATATTGTTGCTGAATGAACCTCAAAAAAAGTACTGAACGGTCGTCACAAGTTTACAAACTATTCGGTACTTTTTGACAGTTCGAAAACTTTTCTTGACTACCGAGTGTTCAGCATTCGTTTTAATTACCGAAACGATCGCCGAACGTTCAGCTGTTCTAATTTCGTCAAAAATATTACTGAGTTCGGTAAAGATAAGTTAGTGTGTATATATTCACTCCTGGGGCTATTTTGTCCCTGGCTGTCTCTGATCATCCGAACCGAACCCGCAACGTTTTCGTCACTGGCACAACCTTCACCTCAGACATTCCGCGTTTGGCCGAAGAACCCTAATTTTCGAAACCCCCTTTTTCGTCGTCTTTCACCTTCTTTTCTTTGCTTTCCGGCATTGCTTTAGGGAATTTCGTTTCGACGAGGTCATGCACTTCCTTCTTATGGACGGACACAAGACGGACAGGTCATAGTTGAGGTTTGCCTCCGGTTGCAGGTGTACCTTGTTGGCTGACTTTTCCTCCAGGATAGTATTCAGAATCGCTATACAATTTGCCGACAAAGATCCTCCTTTTCCTGGGGATTCTTTCTTCATCTGCCGGAAGAACCGCTGATCTGGTGAGGCGTTCCGCAAAACGGTTTTTTATAACCTACAAAACGAATAAAGTGGACGATTAATACTGTGTACAACATTATCCCCTTTTCATACAATTCAGGAAAATCCTACATACCTTCAAGATTTCGTTTTTTCGGTGTGGTGTGCGATGTCCAATAAGCGGCGGAACACAAATCTCGCCAAGAATATTTGCGGGTTGGAGCACCGGACAACTTGGGATGATGCGAGTTGTTTTGTTGACTCCTGGCTCCTCGAGGGATGCTGTTGGGTACCCGGCAGCTAACAGCCGGTGCCGACGATGGGGAACACCTCCGGCAAACGTTTAACACTACAAAAAGAACCGAAAAAGAGAACAGATTTACCTTTTTTTACTAATTTGATCGCTTAAAAACATACCTCAGTACGATGACGGCCCTTCGGATGCAGATGAAGACGTTTGCAACACGAAAACTAAATTTCTTTTGAAGCGTTGCTTCCCCGTGTTTTTTTTTTTGCGAGCGTGTCGTAGCAAGCAGCTTGCCGGTACATATTCATTCGCTCACAAATACCGATCCGTGCAACAATTTGTGAAATTGTTCAAAATCAGTAACGTGTTGTGAAATAAACGTGTATTAGTGTGTTACGCAAAATAAATACAAACCACATGATAAAGGGTGAATTAATAGTGGCACCATTTCTCACGAGTTTTCGTCCTCATATAGTTAGACAATTATTGCAAAATATGATAAATTGTTAACACTTGATATGAATTATATACACCGTAACTTATTGTTAAACGAATTGAGTTTCATATACTTGGACATGAAAGCAACTACTTTCCGTATATTAACCTCAACAGATAGAACAAGTTTATTGTTTGAACATCAAGACAAATTGTAATTTGCTATGCGGGAACATTGTTACAGATAGACTAAATTCAAAATTAATAGAAAAAAAAATGTTATTCGATAGCTCTGGTTGTCAATAGTTTTACTTTTGGAACAAGTAATTGACAATTAGAATATACTAATGAGTTGGTAATCATCAAGGTAATCATGTTCCAAAACTAGTGCATTATGTCCATCGAAAATAGTTTCTCTTGAGTTCGTTAAAATATGTGGAGCTCAGAAGAAGAGTTGAACATTTTTTCAAAAAGAGACGAACCAGCCAAGGGCTGAAAATCTCTATAATAAAGTTAAATCAAACAATTCTTTCAAACATTGTTAACCCTAAAAGGGATACCTTCATGGCCTCAGTTTCGTCACCTCGCTGAGTGTGTTCCATCAAAGACGAGCTCTGAAAGGCGCCTGGGGTTCAATGGACCCCAGGTATCCCTTTTAGGGTTAAAAATCATTTATAAGTTGTTCTAAAAACGTTTCAGAAATGGTCGGAAATATGTTTAAAAAATCTTTCAGAAGTCATCTAGTTAATTTCGCTAGAAATCCTAACATCGAATCCGCCAGAAGTTCCAATTGATCAATAATATTCTGCAGGAGTTTTAGGAACTACGCACAAAATGTATCTCTAATTTCCTTCAGGTATTTTCCAATATCTTCAGGCGATTGCGAATTTGTTAGGCAAACCTCAATAAATTTTGCAAGACAGTAAGCTCATTCACATGGAAATAAAGAAAAATAGCTTATACAATTTATGTCACTAAGCCAATATTTAACGCTGCAATATATTGGAAGTTTTGAGAATTCAAAATCCTAACAATAAAAGCATGGCGACTCAGTTTTCCGAAATAGGTAAAACATAAAATAGGAGATTGCTGTGAAAAAAGTACAAGTTAGTTTCAACGTCAGATATTCGTTACATCTGATAAATAATATTTAACGAGTGGGTAGTTAATAGCGGCGCAGCTGAAATTTTTATTCGCTTTGAGGCATTTCTAACTGAAAATTTGTTTTATAATGATAAACACAGAAAGTCCCTGATTGTCACCAAAATTCCCTGAGAATTCCAGGATTTTCCCAGGTCGAGTAAAATTCCCTGATAATTCCAGGTTTTCCAGGTAGTAGACACCCTGGTTTTTCAAAATTTATTTATTTCTGGCTTGATACATATTATCAATCACAATCAATGAAAAGCATGGTGGTAAAAATCCACAGCGCACTGCCTCCACTACGCTGCGGAGAGCGTTTTGTCCGATTTGTCCACATCACTACTGTACTGCGTTCGCTGACTTCCGCCGTATCGATTAGCTGCGAGGTGCCACCTGGATGATTTCACACCTGCTCGCTATGGTTTTGATCTCGGTTTCAATGGTGTTTCCAGTGAAATTCTCTAAGATTTAGGTTAAGATTTTGCAAATCCGAAGAGCTATAATCGTGGTGGCGGTTCCAACCGAATACAGGATCAATAGTGCTGTACAGCCGTTACACAGTCTGCAGGGGATGTTTCGCCTATGTCCATCCGCTTTCAGCTTTGTCTATAATAGAAAGATTGTAGAAAGATTAGCATTGATAGCTTTTTATTTCAGTTATTCAATAGCATTTTAACTTACCATTCTCTGAAGACATGAAACTTTGCTTTGAATACCGCGCCACGTTTTCAGTTCGTTTGATCTTTTGTCTGATAAAATCAAAACAAAGTTCATTCTCAACAGAAATTCATCCCAGTTGCTCACACAATAAATTTAATGGAACTGCTTTTCAATATTATGTGTGGGTTATATTAAGGGTATATGTCATCCTAATAGTGTACTGAATGAACTATTCCACAAGAGTATGTGTCGTAACATATAAAGAAAATCATTGGAATTCTTTGCGTGTAGGTCTTAATGAGTTTCGCGATATTCACAAATCCTAACAAATCTTTGACCATCCTACAATAACCCTAGCTACGTGACTGGTGGCGTCCCATCCCTTTGATTGCTATGATAAAATATGTCACTCAGTTCATGGCGTATGGCGGTGATTGTTCTTGTTGTTGCGCTGAACCGCTGCACCTTTCCCCGTTGCAACTGTGACGACCACGAAATACATCCGCGACAAAAGTGAAAGTGCCCGAACGCGCAAGAATGTTTTAGCTTGCAAGTTGTTGTGAGCTTGATAAGCTGACGACACGCTCGCAATCGGAATAAACTTCGTCTCGTCAGGTCTCGTCCACTGATTGGTGCGATATTTGCCGGCAAAAGAGAGGCGCCACTTTTCTGTCGGTACAAATTAGAGGAGGTAGCGCTGCCGCAGAAACGAATCACACGTTGGTGCCGCGCTTTTAGCTGAAAGACCATGCTGCCGACTACCGCCGGAGTGTCGTAATACAAAGGATTTTACAAACGTGGCGCGCGTCATTTCCCAGGAGTACACAGCACACTGGAGGTAGTGCGACTCGACGCTTCAATTTTGAACAAGCACAACGGCAGTGGCGCGGCAAAGCGCTCTCTGGTGCGCTCATATTCGAATTTGGCTTCGCCGCATCACCATTCGTTCGTCGTCGTCAACGAACGTCCAACGGTTGAAACGGCGAGGCGTCGACTGCGGTACTGGTGCTCCCCTGCTCTGCCAATTGAAAGGAGGTAGAAGAATCGATGTATCGCATCGCATGGCGTTTCGCGTTTGCGTTCGTCGTTGGGAGGGGAAGTTGTTGCGGTTGTGTTGGTTTAATGGAGAGAGAGAATAGGGGATTGAGTGGGTAATATGGTTTTCTCTCTTTTGCTACAGAGACACTAGACACTAATCTGCTACGATTGGGAAATGCTATGAATGAAACCGAGCACGTGCTTCAGTTTAACTACCCACGCGGTTACCAGGCGATCCATAACCGTTGCGTTGTTGGTTGGGTTGGCGGTGTGCGGGATCCAATGCATGTGGATATTTATCAGTTGCAAAGTAATGCTACTTTTATATTTACTTTATGCACACATTTCTTTGCGATACATAAAGAACTTTTAATTATTGTTTTTTTCTTGCACCGTATTCGACCCCCTGCAGAAATTTTTTGTCACACCGCAATATGTTCCCACCAGTTTCAGCATACATTGGTTCGTTTCGCTGCTAGAAATTTTAAGGACAAGGTATTTGGAGTACATTGCTCAAAATTTCTAGAGCACCGTTTTTTAGAACCGTTGAACGGATTTGGATTAAAATGCATCACGCTATTGACAACCACTAAACAATTAGCGTGATGCATTTTCATTCAAATCCGTTTAACGGTTCTAAAAAACGGTACTTTAGAAATTTTGAGCTATGTACTCCAAACTTGTCCTTAAGCGTCGGTTACACTTTTTGGGTGGTGCATGGAATAATCGGTTTGTTTACTTGCTACTTTCCTTGGTGTTTGACGTGTGAACAAATATTTTAGACGATTGAACATTTGAACGGAAATCTATAAAGCAAAGCAAGATGCAATAATTAAAAAAAATGTGGCAATCAGATTATCCACTTATGAATAACATGGTTGACACAAGTATTCGAATTTAACAGATGAAGAAACGGGGACAACCGTACCAACCGTTTCGTTTACAGGGGAATGAGTATTGGGTAAAACATCATTGGGAGTGGTGAAGCTAAGAAGGTTGATACGCATTCCATTGGTATGCCTACTCCTGGGATGGAACACATCTGTTCGGGCTTGAAAGCCTAGGCCTAGTGCCGTCCATCAATCAGAACGTGGTCGATTTGCGATTCCGTTTGCTGTGGTGATCTCCAGGTGTAACGAGGCTGTGCTGGAAAAGTGGCCATGTTCTTGGAGGCGACGGAATCGATGAGGCTTAGACCATTTTCGTTCGTCAGCTGGTGAGCGCTGAACTGTCCAATCGTCGGTCTGAATTCCTCCTCCTGACCTACCTGAGCGTTTAGGTATGTATTATAATCTTGACATCGTTGCTTGGGCAGCGGTCGTTCTCGTGTTTGAGCTGCGCGTAAAATGCGTCTTTCTCATCATCAGTGCTTCCGGAGTGAGGGCTGTGCGTGTGCACGCTTATTATGCTGATGTTGAAGAATCGGCCCTTGATCCTCAAGCTGCAAATTCTTTCGTCGATCGTCCACCAACCGAGCACGTGCCTCTGCATGTCGTCCATCATCGCCCCATCGCTAGATGGTATGAAAACTAAACGTTCGCACCATATAGATCCTGTCCAACACACCTTCACGAATCTTGATCTTGTGTGTATGATGATCGTCAGGTCGTTCTCGAAGCTACTGCTGGAACCATTGCTAGTGTTGCACTGCCGAGGGCGGTAGACAGCGACGAATCGAATGCTTTCTGTCCAAGTTTCCGCCTCAACACTGAGGTAGAGGAAGTTCTCTGTTCTGAACACCGGAGCCTTGTTCTTCTTACGTGTCGGTTGGTTCGACGTAGATGCATGCTTCCGGATCCACTTGAACTTTACACGTTTGGGGCACCGATTTCTTGAAGTTCTAAAGGATATCTTGAAAGATTTTGACAAGTTTTCTTAAAAACTTTTAATTTTTGTTTTAGAAAATTCTATAGATCTGTGAAGTAATTTCTATCTAAAAGTCTGCTGGTAATTTTAGTTGTAAAGAATCTAGTAGAGAAGCTAGAAAGTAGTTGAAAGCTACTGCGCTTTACTTTATCAGCAATAGTTGTTCCTTTTACAAGCACAATCATCTAGTTGCATCAGACAAACGGTAGTCTGTAATATGTACAGCAGTTAGATTGTAATAGTTGAGGTAAACCACGTGTAACCATTGTGAATCTTACCACAAAAAGTTGCGTAACAATACGTCAAGAAGCGAACGATACGAAGGCAATCCTCGCAGTCAACATTCCAACACAGATTTTACCATGGGTGTATCTCTCATTAAAATGAATTACCGACGCATCTTGTTGCCAGATTTACGACCTCTCTGTCTTGAATTTCAGGCCCCGATGGTGTTTTCCTTGCTGCGCGTTGCCACGACAAAGGACCAAAAAGCGGAGGAATATGCAAAAACACAAAATTTAACTTATTTTTAATATGGCAATTTCACTGGCTTTATTACTTTATGCAAATTAAACAGATGTGCACTTCATCAAGTCCTCGGTCTGCTGCTGCGCCTTTGCAAAAACGGAGAAATATTTTCGTTTCGTTCGTGTATCTCTTGGGCAATCGGTGGCGGCTCGGCTGATCATCAGCAGCCGGTCCTGTCGGCACAATTCGGAAGAGACCGATGCAACACAAAAGCCATTGAGTCAAAATGTGGCGAAGAATAAATATCATCTCTCAACTCATCCCATAACGACGAAGAACAACAACACCATCTCGGGATGCACACAAAGTGATACGGTCATTTACTGCAAGCGCTCTGGATACGGTCATCATCGCGCCGTCACCTCCGACCGTTTGCCAGAAATTAACTTTATAGGTAGGTTCCACCGACTTGGTCTCGGGTTTAGTTAATTGTTCCTTGCTCATTCGTTCGGTCGAGTCCACCAGGCCCATTAGACATTCGTCAACGTCTGCAGAAGAAATTGTAAGCTGCAAACAAGAACCAGAACAGTTTAGTTTAGAACTTGAAAACCATTAAGATGCCACAAATAAAAATAATTTTACAAATCTTACAACCATTCAAACATTTAGGATGCATCTATTTAGGCTAAACTTACTTTTCAGACAAAACAAAGAGACCAAATCTGGCGCTCGATTTGAAAGGTCGAATCTAAATAGGAATAACAACAAACTTAGGACCTATTCAAATCAAACGCCAGAAATATTAGACTAAGGGTCTGTGTCAATTGGCGAATTAAAATTAATTTTCACTTAAACTTGACAGTTCGATAATTATTTCCTTAGGAGAACTGTCAAGTTTAAGTGTTGAACTGTCAAATTCAAGTAAAAAATAATTTCAATTCGCCAATTGACACAGACCCTAACTAAGCGTAACAATAAACCACATAGGGAAGTGGAACCATCTCGACAGGGGCCCTTTTTTGGGCACTTTTCTGCTATAACTCAGCCAATTCTGAACCAATTGACACAATTTTTGGAACACGATGAGATACGTATAGTATCTAGCAGTGTACAAAATTTCAAGTCAATTGTTTTGGAATTGACTGAGTTATAACGAGTCTGGATAAAACTAAGAGGAGAAACGTCAAAATTGGAACAGCCGATTGGCTGTCATCCACATAGTTCCAATCAAGCAGGGGACCTGTCAAACGACAAGTGTACTCGAGACACTTTAATATACATATCTCATTGAACGCCATCCAAGCAAAGCTAATACTTATGACACACATGTGATACAAGAATCACTGTACAATTGATCTTGAAATGAGTGCCATACTGAAAATTCTCTCAGTTCAAGTCAGTCTTGTTAAAAATTTCTTGACACTGCGTACCGTTGTACAGGAATCACACTCGTATCACATGTCTGTCCGGGGTATAATCTTCCTATTAAAATTTCGCATATGTGGGTATTGGTGCTCTTATTAAACACGTGTCTCCCATTTTTATTCTAAGAAAAACAAATGATTGAAGCGTTGTTTGTTTTGTTTCTTATTTTTGTATTTTTTGTTGGAAGTGAGCACGCATGAAAACAAAGAGAACGGAATCAATCGATGCCGTAATTGCTTGTTTTCGATTAGGATGAATTTGGGAGCGTGAGATTACTGATGGCACACATACCCTATGTAAATTTTGGTAAATCTCGCTTCTCGAAGAGAAAGCCTTTATATATTTGTATCTATCATTTCGAATTCGTATTGAATTTCGAGACTGTGCGCCAATTGACTAACTATGCACTCTCTGTATCTCTGCAAGTGTAAATAAGGACGAGAATAATTGCTTATTTCTGCCTTTGCTTTATTGTTCGGGTAGAATTGAGTTTTGTGAAATACTTCTGCTGCCAACTAACGCTCGGCATCATTGCTACTCGAGGTAATGAAATCTGTTGACGATGAAATTGGGTCACTTTATGTTGTCGCGCTTATCTTTTAAATATTAGAGTCCGGCGGCGGTCGTACGCTCGCAAGGCATACAGTCGCAGTGACACTCGCAAGGCAAAACAAAAGCACGTGGATTTCGCAAAGTGACAGATGTTTTTGATTGTATTTATGATAAACGGCAAGAGTGGCTGAGTGAGATGAGTGTGCTTGCTGTCAAATCCCATATAATGCGATGGAATTCTATTGGAATTTGGTGACGCTGTTATGGTTAGTTTCAATCGGCAGAGTTCCACTGCAAAGCACCTGTTACACTAATAAGACTGCCGTATGCAGTATAGTTGTCCTATGTTCTATGAGTATCGCTGTTAACACGGTACAACTATGCTGCACATGCCTAAATAGCTTCTAGAATTTCATGGTATAACTCGGCTATGCAGATTTTATTTGAATTGTTTTATTCATACTTATGTGGAGTCCTCTTGAAAGGAAGTAAACATACCCGGGATAACAGTCGCCTGTAAGGCGTACCGCTCGGCGTTCGTACTTTCACCACCCTGACAACTCTGCGCAGGCCTTGGTAGGTACTCTAACTACTGGGAAACTGGCCACCATCGCTTTAACCTGTGGCACGGTCAAATTTTTGTCAACATCCACTATTTCCTAGACGATGGCTACACTCACAGCGATCACCTGGCGGTTCACTACAATATCGACTACAACAACAGCAGGCAGCGGGTAGGGGAAGAGGCGGCTAGGCCAAGTCCTCGTAGGTGGAAGTGGAAGACATCATACTTCCACGACGAGGTATTTAGGGAGGTGCTCAGCTGTTACACGCAGAAAAATAAATTGTAAGCACAATTAAATTCTAGTTCAAATCAACCGATTTTTCAGTTTACTATAGCGACAAACTAATTACTAGTTTAAACTGAACTGTTTTGAATTGTTTGATAATACAAATATTCTCATTTGTCGAAATTGTTGACAGTTTGTTAAAACAAACAGAGATATGGTTTTTTTCAACATGAAATAATGGATTGATTCAAACGACTGCACTTTTGCCACTAACAAACCCGGAACAAACAAATGTGTAGGTGACGGCAGCAACTGCGGCAGCTCGGAAATCTATTTTTAGACCGTCGGTAAGCGGATGGGGAGGAGAACGACTAAAAGAAAGACAAAAAAGGCGAAACCGATCAACTTTTTGTGGATGCTGTCGTGAGCTGAGACGAGACTCGCGAAGAGGAAAAAAAGCAACGTCAAGTGCAGCCCAACTGAGCTGTCAGTTGTAGCCCGTTTGATTACGTTACCTAAAACGAGGAAAGTATTGCTATCCGAGATAAATTCTGAAGCCAAAATTCACTCCGAGCAGCATTTTCTTCTCCTGTACTGTCAAAACTAAATTGAAAACAAAATATTCCAATGATTACTTTGCTTGGCGATTGTAGGCGATGCAAAATTTCACCTCAACATGATTTTGTGCGTGAATGGGATTCAGTCACACTGCAAGTGAGGTGATGCGGTCACGTACGTGTTTGAACCACCAGCCCAAAACATAATGTCAACACAGATAGGAAGAAGAAAAAAATAACAAAGTGGAGAAAAAGAAGACCGTCTTCGCGAGTCTCGTCTCAGGTCGTGAGTACCTGCGCGTTATCCATCACGGCCAAAGCGATTGTACGACATTTCCCCGAAAACCAGTTCCCCGAATGAAGTTTCCCCGAAAGCTTTTTGCCCGAATGTACCATTTCCCCGAAAAATGGTTCCCGAATGTACCGTTTCCCCGAAAAGAGTATTGTATCTGCCATTTAACATTCTTCAAGCATCAGCTGACGCTCACCACGCTGACGTAGTACACGTGGGCCGTAATTACCTCAATTCACAATTAGGCTGGGTCTGGTCTAGTCATTAGGCCGAAGTACGCTTAGCCAAAGTACGTCAGGCTGAAGTACGTTAAGCCGAATGAGTTGTTCAGCTGAAGTTCATAAGGGCACGGTGTGGCTGGTAGAACAAAATTATTTAAAAAAAATCGGTATCGCTAAAACACCCACCAAACGAAAGTTGAAGGTCCCCCCTTTCATTTGAGGCTAAAACAAGAAAGTTCTATCGGCGGTCCTAGAACAATTTTTTTTTTCAAAAATTTATTACTATAAGGACACATTTCACGCACTACTACACCGCGGTTTTTGAACTTCATTGAACGATATTTCCGGGCTCCTGCTGTCGATTTTGATTCTTTTTGCACCAAAATGAAGATAATTACCTATGTTCTTCTAATAGTACCTGAAACTTTGAAAACTGCTTCTAGAAAGTAGCAAATTCCTTGGCGTTCGGTCAAAATTCGTCATTTTTTGCGATGGTGTCCCGTTACGCTGTATTTCTTGTTTTCTTTCGAAGTACAAAGGTCCAATTACCAATTAGAAAGCATAAACTGAATCTTCTATCCAAATCTGATCGTTTGATATGCTGGTTGGTATGCATATGACAACATATCAATTTTTGGAAGCAAAAGTTTGATTCTCGCACAAAACGTAACGCGTGGAATGTGTCTAAGACTTGCATTTTCTTCCTTTCAACCTTGAGTGTAACCTAATGGGCTCGTATGATGTTGCTCATTACTAACGTATCATATTAATAGAGTAAACGGGTAAAAACAAATTCAAAATTTTCCATAAAAATTGTTGCCCAGACAAGTGTAAAAAAATATTTAAGGGAGTTGTAATAGAATTTTACCAATATTTAGGTATATGTGTCAACCATCTTCTCCTTATTGACATGTAGAAGAAGTTATTTCGGCCAAATATTCGAAAAGTTTTGCAGTAGTAGTAGGCCATGACTTGGATGTCAATAAAAATATAACAATCAACAAAGTAGCTCGGATAAAATGACCACGTTCCAGTATAGGCCGGTATACATTCATTTTGTGCCTCTTTCTGGTACTAATTTGAAGGATTGCTGTGTGGTATAGCATTAGGTATTGAATCATAAAAAATAAAATAAATACAATAATTTCAACATAACTTTGCTCCAAACTTTTAGAGAAACAACTATGACATGAAATCATAAAGTCACGATGTAAACAGTACCATGGTGTGCGTGCTGTGTTCGAAGAAGCTTTTTCTGCAACCATCAATATCATCGAAGGTAGTGGATATTCACAGATTTAGATATTTGTTTTATATGGCTCCATCCCAATTTGTTTTTATTTGTATTTGAAGGTTATTGAGATTATTGATAAACTTTTTCTGAAATATACCAGATATAGAAGTTGGTATTATCCCACGATAATATATCGCAATTACTTATTTAAAGTTTATTCGTTCAATGATGAGATTATACCCTTTAGAATTTCTCTCTTTAAGTATAAATATAATTTGAGTCTTCTACGCAGAGTATCGATATTTTCTGTAATTGCGAAATATTTAGTGCTGCAAGAACTACAGCAAGAAAAAGAGCAAACACGGCAGACCAAACACTACTCCCGATGATGCAAAAAGATAGTGCTCGTTGCAGTTCTGCTAAAGATGCAAAAGGGAGATTTCATGTTTGCATTGAAAATGTAATCACTGTACTTCATTCTCCTGCAGCAGTACAGTAAATAAATTTTTGATACGAAAATATCAGTATTGGACGAGAAACCCGCTTTAGATTTTTCAATGATGACGATTATGTTAATGACGGCCTTGAGAACAAAAAATGTCAGATAACAATTAGACATTATGAAAAAGTACCTATTTTACCAAAAAACTAAACAAATCTACGCAATTTTTATTTAAGTTTTGTTCCATTATTGTAGGACCACCTTTCTCAAGTTATGTGTCGTGACTCACCTGCCCCATTAGAAATACACGCGTTTTAAAGATTTGATTCCAGAAAATATCGAGTTGCGGTTATCTTAGGATTCTGGAAAGTGTATGTCGTCTTGTAATAAATTGTAGTATCTGAGCATCTAACATCGTGGCCTTAAGGATGTTTTTCACTTAAAACAGCTCAGTCAAATAAATTGGCAATGTGTTGTGCCTAGAGATTTGTGTAATTTGTTTATAAAGTAAAAGTATCAATACCATGCTCAGTTTGCAGTTTTAGCCAATTCATGGTATTTGGAACACATTGCCATTCCCTTATATCACAGACGAAAATTCATTATTTTTTTTTGCTGTCTTTTTCATGAACACGCATCCACCTATTGGTAGAACCGCGCGAGACACTGTCGGCCATTGACCAATCCAAATTCCTGTGTGGTAGTGGTTTGTGTTCAGATTTCCCGTGTTAATCTATCTGTAAGAACTTTGTAAACATCTTTTGTTCTCACGTATATGGATAGGCTTGCAGTTGGTTTCGTGAGACTTTTTTTGGACAACTCAATGATGGGATGCGATTTGACGTTTGCCTAACACGCACACTTTTATACATGTCTCCTGTAAGTTTCGTTTGTATCATTCAGCAACGTGTACACTTGCAAACATCAAAGCGATCGAACATTAGCACCTCTGATGAAAGAATCGCGGAAATCAAACGAAATTTGAATTCATCGTTAAATGCATGTGCCAAGCCCTATTGAAGAGTGTTACGTCTGTTTGTCTGTGCTTATATCGTGCATTGCTCAATAGAGAAAATAATAAAATTCGTTAAATAGTTGAAAGTGTTGTCAAATGCATTCTATAAGGATGAACACGGTGATTTAATAATAATTACGAGTATTAGAGCATGATGCGGTACACATGTAAATTGAAATTTGAACTCATCATGTCTACCTGCTTGAAACTATTACATTTTTTTAACATTACTGCCCATAACCACGAAACTGACTACTGTTTAATCTGAAATAGACGTAAAAACTTGAAGTATTTTTAGGCAAAGTACGTTTAATTGGCAAATTGTTTAATGTTTTTTTTATTAACATGGGACTATTATGCTTTTGTGGGAAGTGTAATTAACATCATATAAAAAATCTTCCGTCGGATAGCCATGTTGGCAATGGACAAACTGTTTTTCGTTATTACTTAGTATTTCGAGAAAATACAAAAAATATCACACTATTTAAAAAAAAAATTGTTCTAGACCCGCCGATAGAACTTTCTCCTTTAAGTCTCAAATGAAAGGTGGGACCCTTAGCTTTCGTTTGGTGGGTATTTTAGCGATACCGATTTTTTTAAATAATGTTGTCCACCAGACACACCGTGAAGGGCGATTGGGTCAGTAGGCTATTTTCCTATTTTGAAGTCCTAGAAGATGTTTTGAGTCCCTTGAGTTTTTAAGCATTCCTCGAATCTAGTGCATTATGTGGATACTGGGATATACTTCCATGATTTTATGAAATTCTTTTATCATTTTCCCCTGTTCTCTCATAGATGACTCTTTGATGTAGTTCTTATAATGTTAAGGAAATATTAATGATCAATCTGCCAACATACTATCTGAGATTTTCCTTTTTTTATAACACGCAGTTGTTTCGAGTTTTACTTTTGCATAGTTTATTCACAGAGAACAGACATCCAAGTCCAGTTCCAGAGCTGTGTAAGGAATTTAACGGTAATTTGAAATGGCAACACAAGTGGCAACTTCGTGGTGGCGCTGCTGTCGCAAAGTTCCCACGCTGTTGTCGGTGGTGAATATAAAACTTATCTAGATATGTGTACTCACCACTGACTGTGGCAATTTGCCGCATAGGTAACGCTAGTGTTGTTAACGCTAAAAAAATTTAATCCTTACACAGCATTCGAGAAAATTTTCTATAGGCTTGGATGTCTGTTCTCTGTGGTTTATTAAACTACTGACTACCTCATGGCAAATTCACCTTCCTTGAGAAGTCGGCTATTCTTTTGAGTATTGAGTTTTTTTTTCGGTCAAACTGATATTTTATTCTTCTTTTCATAACAGCTATTCTATCACAGATGCTTCTATTTTTTTATTCATATAATTTATTCAAATCATTCCACTAGATTGCCCGCTTATGGCTTTAAACATAATCGGACTGATGACCCATCACTTTCACGACCCTTTCGGTCAAATGAACTTCAGCCCAACACATTTCGGCCTGACATACTTCTGCTTAACTTTTTGGCCTAATTGTAAAGCTATATTATAATAAAATTTCCCTTCTTTCAAACATAGGCTGTTCTTTCAAGATGAACTGTTCAGTTAACCCTCAAAAGCCCTAGACGAACCACTTTTTTTCAATCGGGTACTACTCAATGACCATACAATCAAAAAATTTGAAACCAATTTTAAATTGAATGCGGTTAGTTGGTCTTCCAATATCTGGGTGTGGCATCCCCTCTGACCCCTCCCCCCTTTCGGGGTATTGAGAAATGCCTTGCCACGGGGGTATTTTTAGGCAATTTTATTGAATATCACACATATTATCATTCTGAAATTTGTATTGTAAAATGTATTTGGCCATAAAATGATCGCTCTGTGCTATGGGCATGCCACCGCTACGGAACCAGTTCCGGACGTTCAGGTTTCCGGACATAATCTCCGGAGGAACCTGCTACATACTGTTTACTAAGGTTCGCATCCTTATTTTTTTTTGCGGCTTCAAATATTGAATTTAGAGTATGATGTTTTAGAAAAGTTTGTTCTATATACTTAATTCTTTATTTTAAAATTTTCACCTAGATGATTAATCCACCTAAAAGTGCGATAGGAATTCACTTTTCTCAAAAATAAAGATAGAGTATTGGTGTCTTCTACAAAGTTGCAGAAAAGGGTATTATTGGAAAGTTTGCCGAACAAACTATTACCTTATTTGCTCAACTTTAAGAGTTATGTGTCATTGTTTGTGGACGACCCCTTGTAATAGGTTTTCGGATATAACTTTTTCTATTGTTTTTGAGGATTTTTCGAGTGTTCTACAAAGTTGTTCTTTGTGATAGAATACACTTTATTCTGCTTTTTTCTTCGTACTGGAATAACGCTCCAAGTAGAACAGCGACTGCATCTCAACTTGGGGGTGAAATCCTAAAGTATGCTTGGAGAAATTCCTATGATTTTTGCAGAAATTATTGCTGGAATACCTCACTCAATTACAGTCACTACTTACTTACTACTTTCGGTCCTGGGCACCCACTAGATCCGGCTTATTTTTCTTATTTGTCATTCATCCTCTTCTATAATCATGAGAAACAGAGGAATAGAAATGAGAGCAAGTTCCATCTCTTCCATGATTCTCGTTCTCTTGTTTGTTCCTGAAAAAACGAGTAAAAAAGGAACATCTGGCCACGGTTACAACTGTGATTCTTCCAAAAAAAAAAATCTCGTTTTGATTCCCTCGGGGATTTACATGACGATTATTTCAGAAATATTCTTACAAATTTTCCAGCTGGGAAGCAACTTCTGCTGGTAGGTACTCTTAGAAAAAAAAATCTTAAGGAATCCATGAAGAAATCTATAAATGAATCGCAAGCATAATTTCTATAGAAAACCTTGGAGAAATAGTAAAAGAAATCACTCACAGGGGCTTTTCCCTCTTTCTTAATTTTGGTTAAAAAATAAAAATTATTTAATTAACTTACCTTAGAGAAATCTCTGGAGGAGTCCTTGAAGGTATCACAGAAGGAATATGTATAAACATATGTTTAAAACTCCTTAGGAAACTTGCAAGAGGAATGTCTTCAGAAAAACCTGATGAGCTTCTCTAAGCGATTCTTGTTGGGATTGCTGAAGAAATAACTTCAAGGGTTCCTTCAGAAATTTCTCCGGGATACATTCAGATATTGCTCTCAAAAAAGCCGCTGGGATTCCTGCAGAAATCTCATTGCGACATTTGAAGGACTTTCTCCATGGACTCTCCCAGAAATTCCTCCTGACCTTCTTTCAGAGGTTTTGACCAAGAATTATTCCAGCAATTGCTCTTGAGATTCTTCCATAAATTTCTGCAAGGACTCACACAAGAATTGAGAGGGGTTAGAAGCAAACGGGTGAAAGTGACAAAAATATACTTTCGAGTAAATGAGATTTGAGTAAATAAAGTTTTCCCAAGAGTTTTCCATTATTTTTTCCTCCCATGCAAAATGTATAAGGTTTCAAAATGGACCCAATTTTCTCCGATTCGTTGTAATTCATCGTAAAAATAATCTTGAAAAAGTTCTTAAAAGCTTAAAATTATAAGAATTTTTGATATGCTCAGCTCAAAATCGACAAAATGGGCACTTACACCCCTTTGCACCTGGACTCCTCAATTCTTCTTGCATTACCAATAGGAATTTTTTGCTGGGACGCCTCCAGTAATTTCTGCTGTAATTTATTCATTGATTTCTCCAGAAATAAGTAATTCCTATTGGGAATCCTCTTGAGAATATATTATGAACTACTGCTGGAATTGCTCCAGGACTTCTACTGGGTTTTTTCTAGACATTTCAGGTAGGTACCCTCCTGATTTTTTTTCCGGGGATTCCAATGCAATATCTGCAGAGAATCCTCTAGTAATTCCTGCAGGACTTTAAAGAGCAATATTTATATTTATTGGAGATATTCCATGGAAATCTCAGCAAGAATTCCCAAAGAAATTCCAGAAGGTATTTTTGGAATCCCTGTTGTTTACTGGATGTATTGCAAGAGGAATTCCTAGAGGTATCCTTGGAGAAGAATTTCAAGGAGAAATTCCGGAGGGATCTTCAGAGGAATCCCAGCATTCATCCTTACAAAAATTACTGTAGAAATATTTTGAGAAATCTTCTTATAAATCCTCCAGGAATGCCTGATGAGATTGTGCTAGAAGTTTCTGCCGGGATTCTTCCCTCGGCAAGGAATGTCCCTTTAAGAAACATTCTACAGTTTATTCAAATCCTCCCGGAATATTTCTATGAATCCTTGCTGTGATTCCTTCAGGAACTCCTACCAGGATTTCCCCAAGCATTTCTGCTGGGATTTCACAAGCATTTCCAGATGGTATTTTTGCTGTAAAAGCTTTTAAGAATCATCCAGGAATTGCTGAATAATTTCTGTTATTAATGGCTTGAGGAATCCCAGCAAGATTTCCAAGAGGTTTCCCACCACGAATTCTTCGAGAAATCTGAATCAATTTCAACTTAGTTTCTCAAAGGAATCTGAAGAAGACTTCCAATAGGAAAACGAAGAGAAATTCCTGAAACAATCCCTAAATACATTCTTAGAAGAAGCGCAAGAGAAACTCTGAAGGATGTTACAGAAGAGAAGTTACAGTAGTAGTTGGTGGATGAATCCAATCAATAATAATTCAATAAATCCCAACAAGAATGTCTAGTGGTAATCCCAGAAGAATTCTTTGATAAATTCTAAGAGGTATTACTAGAAGAAAAACTGGTGGAATTCGTGGTTTTAACCATTTTGGGGAAATTTGAAGTGAAATTTGTAGAGGAATGTTTTGAAAAAAAAACTGTAAAAATCACAAAAGGAACTTTTGTAGAAATTCCTGTGGACTGGGCATTCTAGAGTTTTTTTTTCATAAATGAGGTCCTGACGGAATTCTTGGAGAAATGCTCAGAAAAAATGCAAAGATAAACTTTTGGAGGAATCCAAGAAAAAGTATTTTGAGAAATCCTCTTGAAACTCCTCCACAAATTAATAATGGAATTTCTCTCGAAATTCTTGCTGAGATTGCCCCAGAGGTTTCTCCAAAGATTCCTGTACATTTGCTGCATGATGTAATTCTTCTAAGGGTTCCTATAGGAATTCCATTTGTGATTTCTCCAGAGATTTTTCAAGGATACCTTTTGGAATTTACCTAGCAACATCACCTGAAATTCCTGCTAGGATTCCTTCAGATATTTCTACTATTCTTTTCAGGAATTCTTGCTGGAATTTCTCAAACAATATCAGCTGAGATTTCTTCAGTAATTGCTCTTAGGAGTCCACCATGAATTCCTGGTACATTACCAGCAGATATTGGTTGAGGAATTCCCACAAGACTTCCTGGTGGATTCTGGAAGGTTCTGAAAAAAATTCAAGTGGATTTCCGGCATGAACTACTGGATGAATACTAAGAAAATTTTCTTTAGGGATCCTCGTAGAAATCACTGAAAGAATCACAGCTGGAAAATAAACAAAAATGTCTAGAAAAATCACAGAACTTTTTTAGTACGAAGGGATCTAAGCTGTAATTGCATGAGAGTTTACGGTAATAATTTTTAGAGGAGTATTATAATCATTAAAAATAAAAAAAAATAAAGAGATTTTCGCCAAAAATTCCAATTTTTTTTTGAAATTTTTGGGAAGTTGAGATGCAGGCGCTGTACCACTTGGAGCGTTAATCCAGTACAAAGAAAAAAGCAGAATAAAGTGTATTCTATCACAAAGAACAACTTTGTAGAACACTCGAAAAATCCTCAAAAACCATAGAAAAAGTTATATCCGAAAACCTATTACAAGGGGTCGTCCACAAACAATGACACATAACTCTTAAAGTTGAGCAAATAAGGTAATAGTTTGTTCGGCAAACTTTCCAATAATACCCTTTTCTGCAACTTTGTAGAAGACACCAATACTCTATCTTTATTTTTGAGAAAAGTGAATTCCTATCGCACTTTTAGGTGGATTAATCATCTAGGTGAAAATTTTAAAATAAAGAATTAGGTATATAGAACAAACTTTTCTAAAACATCATACTTCTAAATTCAATATTTGAAGCCGCAAAAAAATTTTGAATGCGAACCTTAGTAAACAGTATGTAGCAGGTTCCTCCGGAGATTATGTCCGGAAACCTGAACGTCCGGAACTGGTTCCGTAGCGGTGGCATGCCCATAGCACAGAGCGATCATTTTATGGCCAAATACATTTTACAATACAAATTTCAGAATGATAATAAGTGTGATATTCAATAAAATTGCCTAAAAATACCAAGAAAAATACCCCCGTGGCAAGGCATTTCTCAATACCCAGAAAGGGGGGAGGGGTCAGAAGGGATGCCACACCCAGATATTGGAAGACCAACTAACCGCATTCAATTTAAAATTGATTTCAAATTTTTTGATTGTATGGTCATTGAGTAGTACCCGATTGAAAAAAAGTGGTTCGTCCAGGGCTTTTAAGGGTTAATCATCAGTAATTTAAGTGCTGCTATATTTATTAATGATTTTTTGTTTTCGTGTACAACTGTTCTAATATCTATAGGCATTATATGGTGTAGAAATCTTAATCAGAAATTCCTCCTTCTTTTATCATATACTGTTCTTTCAAAATATGTTGTCGAAAAATATTGCCGGCAGTCTAACTAGGTACTAATATTTTCTGCAGAAATTGCAATTTCAAATGTTACTTCGGTCATGATAAACATGAATCGATTTACAAAAATTCTGGAAAGTGCTTAGTTTAAAATCTATTTGTCAAACAAATTTTATTACTTTACGTTTCAAAGCCTGTTAATAAACATTAAAATTGAGCTCATAGACTTCTTTCGTAAGCAAGCATACTTTACATTATCGCTATCGCGTGTATTATACTTAGTATACAACTTTTATTCTGATAATGAACGTTATTAGATTACCACAATTACGGCTACTCGTTTTAAAGGTATTATTGTTTCCAAAGAGTGTTTTCGTCGATTGAATATTAAAAAAATAACACGAAAGAGCAGTCTATCAATAAATGAAGGGAAAATTATGATGATCGTGTTCTTAGTTGAGTGCCATATCATTCTCAATCAGTACAACAGAAAAGAACGACCCATATTTAAAAGAAAGGCAAATCATATGAATAATATTTTATCTCGTAAAATCCACGATAAGAGGGAATGCACAACATCAATGAGGTGCCAAAGTTTCCATGATCTTGATGTCTTCATCCATTCGTAAATTTTCTCAAATCTGAGGAGGTAAACATTATTGAACAGTCATTTCAAAGCTTGCATATCAGCCCTCTTCGTACTCAGGCTAACTTGCGGAACAACAACTAGGTCGAACAGTGGAAATAATCAAGGAAATGATCAGAAACCAGTTCTAAAAATAGTATAATAAATATTTCGGGGAAACGGTCCATTCGGGGAAACGGTTCTTTCGGGGGACCGTTTTTCGGGGAAATGTCGTACAATCGGCCAAAGCTGCACTTGGAAATTGGCGTGATGAATTTGCTGCACCTTCTTCGTTGTGGCGATGTTGGGGTAAGCATTTCATAGATGTGTGAGTGCTTTCGGACCATGTTTATGGTTTTTATTTTGTTGAAACAAATGAAACTTTTGACATTATATGAAATGATGGTAATCGGTTGTTTTTATTGATAAACTCTATATGAAAACAATTAAAATTTAATGCTACACCATTGATTATACGTCGTTTTCAAAATTTGTTACTGAAATATAACTTTGGAATAAGTATTGTGGATTTACCGGCTACTTGTATTCTACCGGTTACTTAAGTAGCCGTTACAAAGTAGCCGTTTTCATATAAAAATCAACTTGATTGTCAAAAAATGAATCTCGCTGAGTAGCTAGTGGCAACGAGCAATAGCGCATACAATAAAAATGTTTAATATCATTTTTAAATTACTCTTTTTATAAAACGGCTACTTTGGAGGCCATACTGAAGCGACCGGTAGAATACAAGTAGCCGGTAAATTCACAATAAATTTTCAGTTTGAAAATCAACCATGCGTTTTAATGTTTTAAACAAGCGTCATTTTTCTGCGTGTAGTAAAGCCTACTCGGTCTAAGCGGTGACGAGCTGGTAGTGGTGTTCTCGCGTGCGTGCAATGTGACCATGCCTAGTCAAGAAATGGAAGACCACTGGCTTACTGGTGGACTCAAGCGATTGCGGACCTGCGCCGCGCCTACATACGGGCTTGGCGGTGGATGCAGCGAGCACGAACTGAGTAAGAGCGAAACCTGACCAAAATAAGGGCAAGCAAAAAGGCCTGCTTTGAGGGTCTCTGTCAGAGTGACAATGCGATGCACACCAATGGATTGTTATGGCCAAGACGAGAGGTATAATGACTCTTACAGAGCAATCTCCAGAGATGTTGGAGGGGATCATCGAGGGCCCTTTTTCCACATCATGATCCTAGTCCTTGACCTCTTTTCGTAAGATAGCCAGGAACTGGCGATGAAGGGAGGGTCACCAATGTGGAACTTGCGGGGATAGCAAAGTCCCTTATCGTAGGTAAAGCCCCCCCCAAGCAACCAAAAGTTCGGATTTCACTTGAAGAGCGGACTCAGAAGTTCAAATTTAGTTCAATTCTGGCTTCGTCGAACTTGATTCTCCAAAAAGTTACACATGTATTGTTTACGAACTTGGAAGTACATGTACATGCTTTTGATTTCTCTTCAAACGACATTGAAGTTGAAAAAAGGTTCAGAAAGAACTTACCTTGAACTTTAGAGCAGAGTTCAATTAAATTTTAATCGAACTCATGTTAGATTTTTGCGTGCCTCTAAAGTTGAAATTTGGTTCAATTAGACATATAACACCAACTTGTTTCGAACTTGTTTTGAACTTACTACCTAAAGTTCGAATAAATATACCGCATTTAGTTCACCACTGGACTGCGAACTGCGACTTCATAAGTGCGAAAACGTAAATAAAAGTGTGCGATTGCATCAAATCAGGTTGATGTCTTCGGCGCACTATTTCTTCAATCTATGGTGAACAAGTGCTCTGAAGACACCGCGTTGATTTGATGCAATCGCGCACTTTTATTAGCGTTTTCGCACTCGTGAAAACTAGTGCGATAGTCCAGTGGTGAACTAAATGCGCTATATTAACCGTACCAAAAGTGAACTTCTCTTGAACTTCGGAGACAGCAGACCTCAGGAGAAGTTTTCATTCAATTAAATCACTCGAAAATCGGCCACATCTTGCGTGAATTTCGCAAGTACATACACACTAAGATTCAGATGTTCCAGCTCAGTAATTTTTTCACTGAGTTCAGTATTTTTTCCATCTTTTTACTGAGTTTTCAACAGCAGATTTATTTCGGTACACTCGGTAATCGTATTTACCGTTCACCAGTAACGATATTTACCGTGCTTCAGTAACTTTTGACAGTTTGTGAGCTGAGCTCGGTAACTCATTTACAGAATATCCGCAAAATAAATAACCGAGCGTACCGAGTTAAATCTGCTGTTGAGAACTCAGTAAAAAGATGGGGAAAATACCGAGCTGATCTTAGTGTGTACACTTTGTTTCACTGTTATATTTCATCGGTACCTACCTGCAATGAACGAAAAGAATCCGTAATATGTAGCTAAAAGACTGCTCCCGTCTCGGCTCCCGTAGGGGATAACAATTCCACAGGGGCTAATTTTCTCGGGTGCGAATAAACCCTTTTAGCATTACTTCTCGACGATCTTTCTCACTCCTAGCGTCCGCGCGATGATAATCTACGCAATCACAGTTATTTAAAACTGATAAACTGGTGCTGACGACCGAACTTGGCAATCATTTATTGCTTAGCACTGTTGCACTGTTACCAGTTGCCGACCAAAACAAACTGAAAATGTCAAACTGTGCAAGTTCACAAGAAGTTCCGCATAAACTTCTTTTGAACTTTGTCGTTTATTCGGGTTCAAAAAAGTTCACGCAGACAACTTCAAGTTCAGGAAAAGTTCACATGCGAACCTTTTTGAGCTTTAATAAATGAAATCAGCACTTTGACTAAAATCTCTCAGTGCTCAACAACGCAAACATGGAGCATTGGTAAGGCGCCGGCTTTCAATGAGGAAAACCCGAGTTCAAGTCTCATAGTAAGTAAAATACATAAAAATGTAACTTAAGAAATTGATCAATTAGGATTCCACAGGTACTAATATTTCTTTAATAATTAATCACTTTTGAGGGCAAATTTATTTTTTTTTAATTTTATCGAAGCTTATTTTTGAGCTGAATAGCATTCCGTACAGTGGCACAAGTGAATTTTTTGTGAACTCAAGTTCGGTTAATTACTTAAAAAGTGGGCTGTATAGAATGCTATTCGTATTCCTTCGAACAGCTGATTAAGCCCAAACATGCCGTTTTATCCGAACTTTTGGTTGCTTGGGCCAGGTCCGGACGGAATTCCGAACCTGACCTTAAAAGTAGCTATTGCGTCTGCTATCCTTTCGGTTATAAAGACCGCTGAGATAGTACTCAACGTAAGAGAAGGCACAGAGAACAGACATCCAAGTCCAGTTCCAGAGCTGTGTAAGGAATTTAACGGTAATTTGAAATGGCAACACAAGTGGCAACTTCGTGGTGGCGCTGCTGTCGCAAAGTTCCCACGCTGTTGTCGGTGGTGAATATAAAACTTATCTAGATATGTGTACTCACCACTGACTGTGGCAATTTGCCGCATAGGTAACGCTAGTGTTGTTAACGCTAAAAAAATTTAATCCTTACACAGCATTCGAGAAAATTTTCTATAGGCTTGGATGTCTGTTCTCTGTGGAGAAGGGGATTCGCTACTGTGTAGTGGTGGTTCTGGATGTAAGAAACGAGTTCAATTGCACCAGATGGCCGGCTATTGCCAATACGCTCCTGGAGATACTCAGGTACTAGTACTAGAGTACTAGTACTAGATTACTAGTTTACGACACAGAGGTGAGCCGGAAGTGCTTTCACATAGCCTCAGGAGTTCTGCAAGGTCCCATCCTGGGTCAGGTGTTATGGAATGTCATTCATTCATTTCATTTATTTAGTATTACATCAAATTCAAGATAAAACTGAATCAACAATATTTCTCCATAATACACGGTTCGTGGCTGCCGCTCTCCATCCTCGGTCGCGCCCGATGCTCGCCAAGTCACGCTCCACCTGGTCCGCCCATCGTGCTCTCTGCGCTCCACGCCTTCTTGTGCCAACCGGATCAGTTGCAAACACCAGCTTTGCAGGGTTGTTGTCCGGCATTCTTGCAACATGGCCTGCCCACCGTATCCTTCCGGCTTTGGCCACCTTCTGGATGCTGGGTTCGCCGTAAAGTGCAGCGAGCTCGTGGTTCATCCTTCTCCGCCACACGCCGTTCTCCTGCACACCGCCGAAGATCGTTCTTAGCACGCGTCGCTCGAAAACTCCGAGTGCTTGTAGGTCCTCCTCGAGCATGGTCCATGTCTCGTGCCCGTAGAGGATCACCGGTCTTATTAGCGTTTTGTACATGGTGCATTTGGTGCGTGGGTGAATCTTTTTCGACCGCAGTTTCTTCTGGAGCCCGTAGTAGGCCCGACTTCCGCTGATGATGCGCCTCCGAATTTCACGGCTCACGTTGTTGTCAGCCGTCAGTAAGGATCCGAGGTAGACGAATTCCTCCACCACCTCGAAAGTATCCCCGTCTATCGTAACATTACTACCCAGACGGATCCGGTCGTTTTCGGTTCCGCCTACCAGCATGTACTTTGTTTTTGAGGCATTCACCACCAGTCCGACCTTTGCTGCTTCGCGTTTCAGGCGGGTGTACAGTTCTGCCACCGTTCCAAATGTTCTAGCGATAATGTCCATGTCGTCCGCAAAGCACACAAATTGACCGGATTTTGTGAAAATCGTTCCCCGGCTGTTGAGCCCGGCTCGTCGCATCACACCTTCCAGCGCGATGTTGAAGAGTAGACATGAGAGTCCGTCACCTTGTCGCAGTCCCCGGCGAGATACGAATGAACTGGATAGTTCACCCGATACCCTTACGCAGTTTTGCACACCGTCCATCGTTGCTTTAATCAGTCTAGTCAGCTTCCCAGGAAAGCCGTTTTCGTCCATGATTCTCCATAGCTCTGCGCGGTCGATACTGTCGTATGCCGCTTTGAAGTCGATGAACAGGTGATGCGTTGGGACCTGGTATTCACGGCATTTCTGGAGGATTTGCCGTACGGTAAAGATCTGGTCCATTGTCGACCGGCCGTCGATGAAGCCGGCTTGATAACTTCCCACGAACTCATTTGTTTTAGGTGACAGACGACGGAAGATGATCTGGGATAGCACTTTGTAGGCAGCATTCAAAATAGTGATCGCCCTGAAGTTCTCACATTCCAAATGGTCGCCTTTCTTGTGAATGGGGCAGATTACCCCTTCCTTCCACTCCTCCGGTAGCTGTTCGGTTTCCCAGATCCTGACTATGAGCCGATGCAGACAGGTGGCCAACTTTTCTGGGCCCATCTTGAAGAGTTCAGCTGCGATACCATCCTTACCAGCTGCTTTGTTGGTTTTGAGCTGGTGAATGGCATCCTTAACTTCCCTCAGCGTGGGAGTTGGTTCATTTCCGTCCTCCGCTGCACTGGCGTCGTCGTTTCTTCCGTTGCCGGGGGCTCCCGTGCCTACGTTCTCCACGCCGTTCAGATGCTGATCGAAGTGCTGCTTCCACCTTTCGATCACCTCACGTCCGTCCGTCAAGAGGCCTCCGTCTTTATCCCTGCATATATCGGCTCGCGGCACGAAGCCGTTGCGGGATGCGTTGAGCTTCTGATAGAACTTCCGTGTTTCTTGGGAACGGCACAGCAGTTCCATTTCTTCACACTCCGCTTCTTCCAGGCGGCGCTTTTTCTCCCGAAAGAGGCGTGTCTGCTGTTTCCGCTTCTGTTTGTATCGTTCCACGTTCTGTCGAGTCCCTTGCTGCAGCATTACCGCCCTCGCTGCGTTCTTCTCCTCCAAAACCGTTCTGCACTCTTCGTCGAACCATTCGTTCCGTCGATTCCGTTCCACGTACCCGATGGTGCTCTCGGCTGCGTCGTTGATGGCTGCTTTCACTGTACTCCAGCAGTCCTCTAGAGGGGCCTCATCGAGCTCGCCCTCGTCTGGCAACGCGGCCTCGAGATTCTGCGCGTATGGTTATGGAATGTCATGTACGACGAAATGTTGAGCTTATAGTTCCCGGTGGAGGTAGAGATCGTCGGCTTTGCTGACGACATTACGCTGTAAGTCTACGGTGAGTCGATCGAAGAAGTGGAGTTGACTACTATTCACTCAATCAAGGTTGTGGAGGCGTGGATGAGGTCCAGGAAACTGGAGTTGGCTCACCACAAACAACCGAAAGACGGAGCAGCAAGGGGTGATCAGTGTAGGTGATTGCACTATCACGTGGAAACGCTCCTTCAAACACTTGGTCGTGATGATTGACCATAAGATTACCTTCGGTTTGATTGCGCCTGTAAAAGAGCCTCCACAGCTAAATATTGCGGCACTGTACCGGATGATGTCCAATAGCTCTACGCGGTGTATGCCAGTAAGCGCAAGCTTCTGGCTAGTGTCGCTACGTCAATCTAAGATAAGGCGTCCCGACGTAGGGCACAGTACCGATAGCTACCATGATAAGCTGAAAAGTAATTATAGGGTAATGGTCCTGAGGGTTACGAGTGCGTACCGTACCACACGATCCGTTCTACTTCATCTCTGGTATGGTGCGTATCGGTATGCTTATCGGGGAAGATATAGAGTGCTTCGAAATTCGCTGCACAAGAGGCATACATAGGATTGCCGGATTGACCTCCATGGTGAAATGACAGCATGCATGGCACTGTTCCATCAAAGGGAGGTGGACCCACAGGTCGATACAGAAGGTAGTTGGATAGTTGGGTTAATAGAAGCCATGAGGAAGTAACACTCCACCTGACCCAGGCCCTTTCAGGCCATGGTAGCTTCCGACAGTATCTATATCGTTTCGGTCATGCAAGTTTTGTTCGTGTGCACGCGTTTTTGCACAATGCGTGACCGCATACTTGCCAAATGAGGGGTCGCCTCAAATCCAGGCAATCTTGTGCAGGAGATGTGTTGGGATACGTTTGGCTGGAATGCTGTTTCAACTGCTGTCACTCGCACATAGTCTTGGAGCTACAGAGGAGGTGGGGCTAGGCTAGCTAACAGAGCCTTACCCACATCGATCTATCGACCGAGCACAGATGTGCGCTCCATACGGCACTTTTGGCGCAGCCGAGCAAACGTGGAAGGGAATCAGTATTGGATGCCTAATGAAAGCATTTCGTTTTACTTTGATCTCCGACAAGACGAGCAGTAGTTGAGAACTCGGTCCTCCGCCACCGGTTGGTTAATTTCTCAGACAGAAGATCATGCCGTCTTGGTATTGCTACCCGTGCCAGCTGCATCCGTATCTTGGCCCAAGAAATTGCTGGAGCCGTAATAGCGCTAGGGTCTCACAGCTGAACGATGACGAAGTACACCTAGCGCCTAGTCCAGTGTCCGTTTACAGTAAGGTAGGTTCAACACAACCGGTCCTGGTCTCTTTATCTACATTTAGCGAAGTCTGAGTTTCTAAATCCTCCGGTGACAGGTCGTCTAAACACACCCTTCACGTTGGATATCCTTTCAAAATCTGCCCCACCGACGTAGTCGTGCACGTAAAAATCTTTGATGAGGGCCGTGCAACGAAAACATTATAATGTCTCAGATTATAATGAACAAAACGTCTGTTCTCTGCGATTCAACTATTCTAAGGTGGTCAAAATTTAGAGTGTACTGCCTCTTCGCGCAGGACTGCATTTGGCACTTGGCTTGCAGCTCACATTCCCAAGCAACACTTTAGAAAACGAGCAGATGCGTTTCGTCTGGGCTCGAAATGAATCGTATAAACAAAGATGAGAGACGATGTCTGTCGCTACTACATTGTACCATGGGCGGCGTCGACGGCCAAGGCAGCAGCAACATAATTGGGGATCGGTGCTGAAAAGTCACTGATGAATAATAACTTTTGTGCTAAAGGAAGACACTGCTGAAAATAACACCGATGCTGTACAATACCGGTTGTCCATTACGCCCACGATTATGCAACACGTGCTGCAACCGGCGCGACATTCTTGACGGGTGACGAATTACGGCTTCTATTAGTGGCCTGTCATCGTCCTATTTTTACTGCGAGGACCGATCCAATGCGCGTCGGATCGAAAGCGGAGAAGGTGAGATTTTTCAGCCGCCTGTCAGTCGTCCACTTTCCAACAACAGATGACCAGAAGTGGGAGGCCAGCAGGATGCTCCCACTCCGTCAAAGGTGGACATTCCGGGTGTGAAGACGATGACAGCTGTTTGGCGGTGAGGTGAAATTCTGGGCCAAATGTGTAAGACATCGGGAAGTTAATTTTGTCTCGCCACAGAACACGGGTCCCGCATCAAGCGGACAATGTTTTGCAAGTGGCAACATTTTAACTCTCAACAGGCGCGTCCATTTGTTTGAGGTGTTTGCGCCATCGGTATATTATTGCTGCCTACGTACGTCGGTACGTGGAATCTTCTTCGTGAAAGTAATCGTTTTGGTTTGCGAGCTTGAGTATACTCGATTCACTGGGAAGTCAACAAAGTTTTCATTACGAAAGTGTCCCAGGAATTGAATCGGCGTACCCTCAGGAAAATCTTATCTGTGTAGCTGCTCGACTCATTTGTTCAAGACAGAAATAAGGGAAGTACCAGCGCAATATATCAACAACTTAGATCCAACAATGCAGATTAAAGGTTGGCTTCGCAGCTGTAAATACAAGATAGGCGTAGCATACGACAGTATTGACCGCACAGAGCAATGAAAAATTATGTACGAGATTTCCTGCGAATCTGATCAGTCTGATCAGGGGGAGGGGAGGCACCTATTGACTAAACTATCTAACGTCGGAATCAATCTGTTGGTCCACCTTCCTGGTCCTTCTGGCACATAAAGCCTGTCGGTACTTAGCGACGTGTTACAAATGTGTGATGTTGCGCTTTGTAGTGATAGTGCCATCGTCTACATAAATCACCGCTTGAAGCTCCGACTTTTACTGTCTCAACGCTTGTGTCCTGGTTCTGGACAATTGAAGCAATACTCCGGTGGTTTGTGTATGCCTAGCGGACATACCGACCATCCCATACTGAGATTCCATATCTTTCATCGCACTTAGCGTCCGTCACAATTGGCTGAACCAAGCCCACACGATCAGAGGAAGAGCGATACGAACGGCGGGTGGTGTTCGCCGCTGCAAAATTCGCGATTAAGACCGAGATAAGAGCAAGCAAAAAGGCCTGCTTTGAGGGTCTCTGTCAGAGTGCCAATACGAACCCGTGGGGTGACGCCTACAGGATCGTTATGGCCAAGACGAGAGGTGTGATGGCTCCTACAGAGCAATCTCCAGAGATGTTGGAGGGGATCATTGGAGGACTTTTTCCGCGTCATGATCCTAGTCCTTGGCCTCCTTTCGTAGGACAGCCGGGGACTGGGGCTGGCGATGAGGAGAGGGTCACCGATGTGGAACTTGCGGGAATAGCAAAGTCCCTTAGCGTAGGTAAGGCCCCAGGTCCGGACGGAGTTCCGAACCTGACCTTAAAAGTAGCTATTGCAGAGGCTCCCGAGATGTTCAGGTCTGCTATGCAGAAATGCCTGGACGAGGGAGTTTTCCCAGAAGCTTGGAAGAGGCATAGCCTGGTACTATTGCCAAAGGCGGGGAAACCACCCGGAGACCCGTCGGCATATAGACCAATATGCTTGATTGACACGGCGGGGAAGGTGCTCGAAAAGATCATCCTCAATAGAATGTTGCGGTTCACTGAGGGCGCAAATGGTCTTTCGAGCAACCAGTATGGCTTCCGGAAGGGGAGGTCCACCGTAGACGCTATCTTGTCGGTTACAAAAACCGCTGAGAAAGCACTCGAACCTAAGAGGAGGGGAATTCGCTTCTGCGGGGTAGTGACTCTGGATGTAAGGAATGCATTTAATAGCGCCAGCTGGGCTGCTATTGCCGATGCGCTCTTGCGTCTGGGGATACCGGAGTATTTGTACAAGATTCTCGGAAGCTAGTATACGACACGGAGGTGGGTCGGAAGTGCTTTCACATAACCTCAGGAGTCCCGCAAGGTTCCATCCTGGGTCCGGTGTTATGGAATGTCATGTACGACGAGGTGTTGAGGTTGGAGTACCCAGTGGGAGTGGTGATTGTCGGATTTGCCGACGATATTACGCTCGAAGTCTACGGTGAAACGATCGAGGAGGTGAAGTTGACTACCGACCACTCGATCAAGGTTGTGGAGGCTTGGATGCGGTCCAGAAAACTGGAGCTGGCTCACCACAAGACAGAGGTGACGGTTGTTAACAACATGCAGTCGGCGCAGCAGACGGAGATCAGTGTAGGAGAGTGAGTGCACTATCCTGTCGAAGCGCTCTGTCAAGCACTTGGGCGTGATGATCGACGACAAGCTTACCTTCGGTAGCCACGTCGATTATGCCTGTAAAAGAGCCTCCACAGCTATTGCGGCACTGTCCCGGATGATGTCCAATAGCTCAGCGGTGTACGCCAGTAAGCGCAAGCTTCTGGCTAGTGCTGCTACGTCCATACTTAGGTATGGCGGCCCGGCGTGGGGTACCGCGCTAAGTACTGAATGCTACCGACGGAAGCTGGAAAGTACTTACAGGCTTATGTGTCTGAGGGTTGCAAGCGCGTACCGTACCGTGTCACACGACGCTCTCTGTGTCATTACTGGTATGGTGCCTATCAGCATTCTTATCAGTGAGGACATGGAGTGCTTCGAAATGCGCGGCACAAGAGGCATACGCAAGACTGTCAGGATGGCCTCTATGGTCAAATGGCAGCGCGCGTGGGACAGTTCCACCAAAAAGGTGGACCCATAGGTTGATACCGAGGGTAGATAGTTGGATTAATAAGCGCCATGGGGAAGTTTCATTCCACCTGACACAGGTCCTTACAGGTCATGGTTGCTTCCGACAGTATCTACACCGTTTCGGGCATGCGGATTCTCCCGAATGCCCAGTGTGCAATGGTTTAGAGGAAACGGCAGAACACGTTTTGTTCGTGTGCCCGCGTTTTCGCATAATGCGTGACCGCATGCTTGCCACATGCGGGGAGGACACAACTCCGGACAACTTGGTCCAGAGAATGTGTAGGGATGAGATTAGCTGGAATGCCGTTTCAACGGCTATCACCCACATCGTCTGGGAGCTACAAAGGAGGTGGCGCGTGGACTCGGAGAATGGCTAGTCCAGATGCAGTACAAGAGGTGGTCCAGGGGTTCGAAGTCGGCTTCGTAAGTCATACCGGTGCCCTGCGGTCGAGATCGACCCTTACAGCGATTAAGTGGCCGCGGAGAGGAAGTCCCGGTAGCGGTGCTGTCGTGGCGTCAGTCTACTGGGTTGGATCTGAGCCCGCGGTTGGAAAGGGGTCCCCGGCAAGGGTCGGGGTAGGTGAGACCCTGTTGTCTGCAACCTACGGATGCATCTGATAGGGCCTGAAGGGTAGTAATACCCTTCCTTTGCGGGCAGGTCAGATCGGGTTGCATGTGGGCATCAGTTCTTGATGTCCGCTCAGCAGTAGGGCGCGGGCGGGGTTGACCCTGCCCGCCTTCCGAGGACAAAGGGAGTGGCGAGGACCACTCGGGAAACTGGCTAAGCGCCAGCAGGCTATCGTGATGGACTCTCCAGAGCGAGTCATCGATGTTCGTTGCTGTTTGGCTACGGCAGCTAACCTTGAGGGTGCGATATGCACTAGCCCCTCTCTGAAGCAATACCTTCTTGGTGGTTCCGGAGAGACGTAGGGTTTGGCGACCATAGGAATGTGTTTTAGTGGGTCGAGGAGAGAGTAGTCCTGGCTTCTACCGGCATTGTAGAAGACGGCCTCAACCCCACACTACCCTAACCTTCCTGTTAGGGTGTCTGATGAGCAGATTTATCCCCCTATGGTTTAGAAGGGGAAAAAAAGAAGCTTGGAAGAGGCAGAGCCTGGTACTACTGCCAAAGGTGGGGAAACCACCCGGAGACCCGTCGGCATATAGACCAATATGCTTGATTGATACGGCGGGGAAGGTGCTCGAAAAGATCATCCTCAATAGAATGTTGAGGTTCACTGAGGGCGAAAATGGTCTTTCGAGCAACCAGTACGGCTTCCGGAAGGGGAGGTCCACCGTAGACGCTATCTTGTCGGTTACAAAAACCGCCGAGAAAGCACTCGAGCCTAAGAGGAGGGGAATTCGCTTCTGCGGGGTAGTGACTCTGGATGTAAGGAATGCATTTAATAGCGCCAGTTGGGCTGCTATTGCCGATGCGCTCTTGCGTCTGGGGATACCGGAGTACTTGTACAAGATTCTCGGAAGCTACTATCAGAATCGCGAATTTACGACACGGAGGTGGGTCGGAAGTGCTTTCACATAACCTCAGGAGTCCCGCAAGGTTCCATCCTGGGTTCGGTGTTATGGAATGTCATGTAGGACGAGGTGTTGAGGTTAGAGTACCCAGTGGGAGTGGAGATTGTCGGATTTGCCGACGACATTACGCTCGAAGTCTACGGTGAAACGATCGAGGAGGTGAAGTTGACTACCTACCACTCGATCAAGGTTGTGGAGGCTTGGATGCGGTCCAGAAAACTGGAGCTGGCTCACTACAAGACAGAGGTGACGGTTGTTAACAACCGGAAGTCGGAGCAGCAGACGGAGATCAGTGTAGGAGAGTGCACTATCCTGTCAAAGCGCTCCGTCAAACACTTGGGCGTGATGATCGACGATAAGCTAACCTTCGGTAGCCACGTCGATTATGCCTGTAAAAGAGCCTCCACAGCTATAGCGGCACTGCCCCGGATGATATCCAATAGCTCTGCGGTGTACGCCAGTAAGCGCAAGCTTCTGGCTAGTGTTGCTACGTCCATACTTAGGTATGGCGGCCCGGCGTGGGGTACCGCGCTAAGTACTGAATGCTACCGACGGAAGCTGGAAAGTACTTACAGGCTTATGTGCCTGAGGGTTGCGAGCGCGTACCGTAAAGTGTCACACGATGCTCTCTGCGTCATTATTGGTATGGTGCCTATCAGCATTCTTATCAGTGAGGACGTGGAGTGCTTCGAAATGCGCGGCACAAGAGGCATACGCAGGACTGCCAGGATGGCCTCTTTGGTCAAATGGCAGCGCGCGTGGGACAGTTCCACCAAAGGAAGGTGGACCCATAGGTTGATACCGAGGGTAGATAGTTGGATTAATGGGGAAGTTACATTTCACCTGACACAGGTCCTTATAGGTCATGGTTGCTGTGGATTCTCCCGAATGCCCAGTGTGCAATGGTTTAGAGGAAACGGCGGAACACGTTTTGTTCGTGTGCCCGCGTTTTCGCACAATGAGTGACCGCATGCTTGCCACATGCGGGGAGGACACAACTTCAGACAATTTGGTCCAGAGGATGTGTAGGGATGAGGTTAGCTGGAACGCCGGAGGAAGTCCCGGTAGCGGTGCTGTCGTGGCGTTGTAACCTGTGGTTACAATTTTGTGTACTTTTGTTGTGTGCATTTTACCCACCTACACCACTGTGTTTTGGATCATTTTAATTTGTTTGTTTTTATATTAACTTTTTATTTGATAATTAAGTAGTTATAATATAGGGAAATAAAATCGCATATATTGTATCGGTGAGTCATTTGACCCCCAATCTCCCCCTCATTGCACACATCGGCAGAAGCAGCAACAGCAGAAACAATCGAGTGCGATGTGTGGTGTTTTTTGTTTGAATTGGGAGAAAGTGTCGAACCACGAATAGCGACGGACGCAACATTTTACAACTCCACGGAATACGTGCCAAAGTTATTAATAAGTGCCGTTTTCGCGTTGTCCGTGTAGGCTGGATGGTTGTTCCCAGTCTCGTCGGGAGTGAACATAAGTGAAGATTTGTCCCCCGAACATTTGTGCCGGCCCGTGGTTCGGACACAAGAAGTGTAGTGCTTGTGACAGTGCTGTGCTAGGGTGAGGACCACCGCCATTGCGTTGCGGTTCGCAAAGCGTCCAAAATCCCACCGTTCTCGCTACACGGGCTCAGTCAATAGAGCTTTGTCTCGCCCGTGTACCGTGCCTGCGGTAGTAAACTGAGGTTCCTACCGGGACTTGCTACGGCGAGTAGCCTGTCTGGTGATTTTTCACCACCGTCGCTAGGGGGGATCCGACAAAGGAGCCCGCTCTTCCCCCTAGCTAATAGTCAAGGACGGTTGCTTAGGCAACCTCCAAAGTGCCCAATAAGAAGAAGTGTAGAAGAAGAAAGAAGAAGAAGAGAAGGAAGCTCCCCATAATCCGTGCGGGAGCAGAAAACGACCACCGCGCCGACCACCAGAACTGCAGCAAGGGCCCCAACGAGCAACAGCAACGATAAGTGCCTTGGGGAGAATGGGGCAAAACAGAGGTTAGAGTAAAATTAAAAGTTTATTGCAAAATTTATTTATTACCCATTTTCCTATTTAATTCTATCCGAAGTCCGAAATTTAGTGGAGGTACCCTGCTTTAGGCCGCCCTGCCGGGTAACAGCGAGCAAGGGCTGAAAGTCTCTCCTTACAGCGTCGGTCTACTGGGTTGGATCCGAGCCCGCGGTTGGAAAAGGGTCCCCGGCAAGGGTCGGGGTAGATGGAGACCCTGCTGTCAGCAACCTTCTGGTGCAGCTGATAGGGCCTGAAAGGTAGTGATACCCTTGCCATCAGCAGGTCAGAACAGGTTGCACGTGGGCATCAGTTCTTGATGTCTGCCAAGCAGTTGGGCGCGGGCGGGGTTGACCATGCCCGCCTTCCGAGGACAAAGGGAGTGGCGAGGACCGCTCGGGAAACTGGCTAAGCGCCAGCATGTTACCGTGATGGACTCTCCAGGGCGAGTCATCGATGTTCGTTGTTGCAAGGTTACGCAGCTGACCTTGAGGGTGCGATGTGCACTAGCCCCTCTCTGAAGCAATACCTTCTTGGTGGTTCCTGAGAGACGAAGGGTTTGGCGACCATAGGAATGTGTTTTAGTGGGAACGAGGAGAGAGTAGTCCTGGCTTTTACTAGTGTTGTAGACGACGGCATTAACCCCACACTACCCTAACCTTCCTGTTAGGGTGTCTGTTGAGCAGATTTATCCCCCTATGGTTTAGAAGGAAAAAAAAGCCCACCTGTGTCCCTGTCGGGCCATTTCGTAGTTGCACCTACACAGCACACTGTCGTCGCAGTGCCGTCACAAGCTCATTGCGTCCGTGATCTCGTTCAGGTTTTAACCTTATGAGTCGCTTTCACGAGCTTAATGAGTATTGTGTTGTTCCTTGCTGTGTACATGCATCGCTCCTGTTAGGGGTAAGTGTAGCAGCATAGTTGATCACGTTCGGCATTGTTCTCGCACTTATCGTCAATCATCACACCCAAGTGTTTGACGGAGCGCTTCGATGTGATAGTGCGATCACCTACTTACACTGATTACCGCTTGTTGCTCCGACTTTCGGTTGTTCACAGCAACTACCTTAGTTTTGTGGTGAGCCAACTTCGGTTTCCTCGATCGTGGAAGAACTCTGATCTAGTGGACAGCAGTCAACTCTACATCTTCGATCGACTCACCGTAGACTTCCAGCATAATGTCGTCAGTGAAGTCGACGATCTCAACCCCCACCGGGAACTCCAACCTCAACATTCCGACTCACCTCTGTGTCGTAAACTTGTACTCGAATCTGAATCTGAAAGTTACTTCCAAGAATCTTATACAGGTACCCGGGTATCCCCAGACGCTGGAGCGCATCGGCAATGGCCGGCTAACTGGCGCTATTGAGCGCGTTCCTTACATCTAGAATTACTACTGCACTGCAGCGAATCCACCCTCTCTTACGCTGGAGCGCTATAACGGCGGTGTTTGTAACCGACGAGATAGCGTATACGGTCGACCTCCCCTTCCGGAAGCCATACTGGCTACTCGAGAGTCCATTTACACCCTCAACATGCTTTTGAGGATGATCTTTTCGGGGTAGGTGGTTGGCAAAACCATGCTGCCCCCCCCCCCCCCCCCCTAATTTGGCGCCTATTACTTTGATCTTTCTTACTTTAACGGACTTTTTTACCTCTGCCACAGGTAGCTGAACGAAAGCCACCTGTGTCCCTGCCGGCCCCTTACCTAGCTTGACGGCTGCGGTGGCCAACTACATGTCGCACTGTTGCCGTAGTGCAGTGACGAGCTCTTCCACTTAAGTGACTTCATTTAGGTTTTTCACCTTCACAGTCGCGTCTGCTGTGAGAGCCCTCATCTCTACCCCTTCGCCAAGGACCTCTTCCGCCAAACTTTTGTAGGTGGCGCCCTTGCCTTTCTTATCGCGCTTCAGGTCCAGGATCATCTCGCTCGCACGAGTTCGTCGGGTATTGCGCACGTCGGCTCCCAGATTCACGAGCTAGACATCGCTTCCCATCGCCTTCAAGACATCCGAGTACTTAGACTGTTCGGTCTTGATGACGAGCGCCTCGCCTTTCTCGCACTTGGCTCCTACTCTTACGATTTCTTGGTTTGGCGTCCTTGTTCTCCTAGAACAGCGGCTTTTTATTCTTCCTCTTCCGCTCGACTGTTGTCCAATGGGGGTTCTCCCCTTGGTTCATCCTCCTCTGTGGTTTCTGAGGGCCTAACAACGGTCGTGATCTCCTGGTTCCCTTCCATCCGGAACGGGCCAGCCTTTTCAGGCCCACCCTTCCCAGCTTTCCGGGACGCCTGGCTGGGATTCGACTTGTCGACCTTCCGGGTTAGTATTCGCCTAGCCTTACGGGCTCCGCCAGACAGCTCCTCACCTAACGGCTGCCTTACCCGCTTCTGCGAGTGCTTATTAAAAGCTGTCGCATCCACTACACCTTTTGGGATTCCTGCTAAAGCGAAGGCTTCCGTCTGGGTAGACTTCGTAACATTTGCTTTCGCCGGTTCTGCCGCTACTGCAGTCTTCGCGAGTCTCTCGTGATTCTTCTTGGCATCGTCCATCGACTTACGAAGTCGTAACAGGGCCGTTTTAAGGCCCTTGCTTATGTTGGAAGTCAATGATCTCGCCAAGCTGTTGATCAGCCGCCTCTATTGTAGATAGCCCATCTTTTATTTGGTTGATGGCCCTCATCAACCACGCTGCGACCAATATCTCCACCGGCAGGTTAGCCGCGGAATGAATCGGAGCTCCCACGCTGGAGCGACGTGCGCAGCTTCTTGCTCCTGTGCCCAATGTTGCATCTGTAAACCTGAGACTGTAAACCAAGAATTAGGGTAATTCGCCAATTGTTGAACGGTTAGTACCGGCATTTTGGTTTTCGTTTGTTTTTTCCGTGCATAATTCCACTTTAGTTGAAAAATATCCAGTGAACGTCTAGGTCTACTTATCCCTTATACTGCCCATTGAATTTGTATTCCCTTAAATTCCATTTTCTAAGAGAAAATGGAACATTTGTATGGGAAGTCTGTAGCCCAAATGTTGAACGCTTCCTTAAGCTAGCTCATCCTAATGTTGGACGGTTCTCGCCAATTGTTGAACGGTCGAGGCTTTGTTCGTAATTGATGACGTTTAACCCGACATCAACCTATCATTCACCTGTTTTTATTTTGGCCACCAAACCCAACATAGACCCAACAGTTATCCGATGTGAGTCCAAAAGTGGTCCAACATTTGATAAAATTTGACCCGACTTTGTCCCGACATCCGATATTTTTTCACTCTGGCGGATTTTTTTTCGGGTTTTTCGTGTTTTGTGCCCAGCTAGTCCGAGCTAGTGACAATTCATTTAAATGACAAGGAATCGCACATTTGAAGAGAGCTCTAGTGGACTGAAATCGTTTTAAACATGACTAGATGCAAAAATGGCTGAAAAGATTTGATTAGAAGCGAAAACGACAGAAGAAAAGTACGCCCTTAAAGGCCCCTGAAACTCTCCTGGAAACCCATGGGACCCATTCAACCCCCAAGAATACTCATGGAACGACCCTGAAATTCATTGAAAACTCGTGGGTTGCTCCTGAGCCTCCTCGAACGCCTTGAAATACTCCTGGGCCCCCTTAACTCTCTGAATTCCTCTTGAACACATCTGGAACGCCCTTGAAACCCATTGAAAACCACTGGAATCTTTCTGAAGCCCACTGGAACATCCCTAGAACATCCCCGGAACGCCCTTGAAACCCCATGAAATGCACGATTAGGTAAAGTGAAAAAAATTTCTAGCAGTCATGCTAACATCGTAAGTTATACCAGTGTCCAACAATTGGATCATGGATGCATAATGATAGTGTGATAAGAAATAGTTATTTATGTAACGAGTTGCAAAATGATGATTTTTACAGCACGAGTTGTACATTTATCCAACGAGGCTTGCCGAGTTGGATAAATATGACGAGTGCTGTAAAAATCGAGTTTTGCAACGAGTTGCATACAAAATTTTTTGCAATGACAAAAAAAACGATAGAATCTAATTTATTTAAACAGTACCATCGTGCTTCCCCATGGCTGAATGAGAGCGCCCACATGTTCAATCCTACGAAATTTGAATCAAGCAAGCCGTGCTATAACCGTCACAATCGTCACAATATTTCAAGCTCTTACCTTGGAAACTCAGGTTTCCAATCAAACAATCGCATTATGATTCATAATGCAACCCAAATGAGTTGCATTATGAACCATAATGCAACTCTTTGATTTAGTGAAGAAAAGTAGGCCGTTACGATACCAAAAAGGCAAGTATAAAAATAGATATTATAGAATGGAGTAGCAAAAAATATTTTTTGCTACTCCATTCTATAATATCTATTTTTATACTTGCCTTTTTGGTATCGTAACGGCCTACTTTTCTTCACTAAATCAAAGAGTTGCATTATGGTTCATAATGCAACTCATTTGGGTTGCATTATGAATCATAATGCGATTGTTTGATTTGAAACCTGAGTTTCCAAGGTAAGAGCTTGAAATATTGTGACGATTGTGACGGTTATAGCACGGCTTGCTTGATTCAAATTTCGTAGGATTGAACATGTGGGCGCTCTCATTCAGCCATGGGGAAGCACGATGGTACTGTTTAAATAAATTAGATTCTATCGTTTTTTTTGTCATTGCAAAAAATTTTGTATGCAACTCGTTGCAAAACTCGATTTTTACAGCACTCGTCATATTTATCCAACTCGGCAAGCCTCGTTGGATAAATGTACAACTCGTGCTGTAAAAATCATCATTTTGCAACTCGTTACATAAATAACTATTTTTCAAATTAAATTACAATGAAATTGTGATTTTAAACAATGTTAAACTGTTAATGACATCCTTCCAGTTCTTGTAACTATGGTGTGCCTTTGATATTTGTGGTCGATTTGCCGGAAAAGCTTATTTCGTTACAGCAATTTCTTAAAATTAATCTTAAGAATTGTGCAGTTTTCGTGTCATCAGCGGTACAAAATTTTCAATCATTTTTTTTGACGTAAAATATGTATAATTTTGTAATTTTATTAGAGCAATATCGTGACCCACATGTATATGTATCTACATCATGTGTTTACGTTGGATGAAAATTACTTAAATAAGATTTATAAAAAAATATTCAGAAACTGTTCAACATTTGAGTAGTGTTCAACAATTAGCGAATTACCCTATCACGGGAAATTGTTGACTCAGTTCATCATTTCCCTCGATGCCAACTAAAAGATCCTCGTTGGAGCTATGATTACCTACTCACTTCTATTGCGAAGAGCCTTGAGCGTTTGTTGAAGTAAACCCTGATTAGACAGCCTCAATACTTTAACAAGGTAATAAAATACCAAAATACGTTCAACTCCCCGGAATTTACCGTTCAAATGATTGTTATTTTGACCTCCAAACATTCTGCGTCATTCACCGCCCGCCGATGATCGGAAGAAACAAAACCGTTCGCCGACCGAAACATCTCGTTCCCATTTGGTGCAATTTGTCGCGACCCCGAAAAAGCAAGAAAAGCATCCGCACGCCGCATATGTCTGTCTAACATGGATCCCATTACTCATTCTGTCATTAGCGATTAAAATTTATTAATACCACCCAAATGAGAAAATAATAACCCACCGTGTTTACAGAAAAACGAACATTTATTTTTGCACAATTTCCCTCTGGCAGTCTGGTTTCCGCGCAAGGAAGAAAGAAAGTGTCACCATCGATGACATCCTACATACGCGCTTCCCGCCGTTGTTGACGGAGCCCCGCCACCACACCGAAATCGCGTTCCCAGAATTAAACTACAAAATATTTATTTGTCTGGCGCAAAAGGTTTATGTTTATTTTTGAAAGCGTTCGCCACACATTTGCACTGCCGTCGACCGTTGCCATCAACGAGAAACCGCGAATGCACGCGGCGGCGGTCATAGCAGCAACCCCCCGGAAAAGGTCATGCACGGAAATTTAAGAACGACGATCGCCTTAGCCCACTTTCGTGTTTCCCCAAGCCATTTGAGAGTGATGATTGACCGCGATCCCGGCGAGTTGTTTCCGAAAACATCGCTTTCAATGTACGGGAAAAGAATTACTGAGTCGACTTTGTCCCCTCAGGGAAATATCAGGAAAATAAATCTACTCTACACTTCAACAAATTTACGTATTCCGGTGAATTTAATCGTAACTTCAATAGCTAAGCTTTTTGGTAATGTAAATTACCATAGTGTGGATTTTTTTTTCACAGATGTCAGATGAGCCTGAGCTTGATTAACCGCCCGTAGATGCTACTCCAGTATCGCCAGACCAGCTACACTCACACAAGGAACCAATGAGATTATCTGCCGAGGACTAGCATGCATCTTCAGTGTGTGAACGTAGGTGATCTTCTATTTTTAGGCGACAATGGCGCCTGCTATGTCAGGCAGTGTTGCCACATTCAAATCTGTATTTTGCCTTCCAAAAATCTGAATAATCTGTATCACCATGTTTGACCAAAAATCTGTATGATATCTGTAATATGTCGCGGAAAATATGTATGAAATTCTGTAAGTTTCTGAAAAATCTGTATAATCTGTATACAGAATTCTGTATGAAATGCTGGGAGAAAATCTGCATGGTTACAGAAAAATCTGTATATGTGGCATCCCTGATGTCAGGATGCAGGTCAATGTGGGGAAGGGGAAGGAAGTGATCAGACCGAATATACCTACAGACGGTTGGCAGACGGTTCACACATTGGTGTGCGGATGCCAGGGTAAGGTGATAGAATTGTGTGTGTTATTATTCTGGAAATGTGTGGCACAGTTCACATGATTGCATAACTTGTAGGCGTTATCTGATAGATTGACACTGGTCGGTGAAAGTTAGGATGGAAGGGAAACGGCTGTTTTAACTCGTTTGTGTTCTAGGGATGGCTATGAACATGTGAATAAACATGAGTTGTATATGTAGAGACGAGGGAGAAAGTATATGGAAAGATACAAAGAAGGAGGAAAGGGACGGGCCCTGAATGGAACCCAGGATCTTCTGCGTACGAATCAGAAGCGGTAGCCACTAGATCACCAAGCCCGTCCATTTTCATTTTATTTCACAGATCTCAGATGACAGAAATACGCTTTAATGCGTCTTACATTTAGACAAATTTGCACAGAGTCAGTAAATTCCTGCAAATTTTACTGTACGCAGTGGACGAGCAAATGTATCATCAATTCCTCTGCAAATTTAAACAACTCTGTTAAAACACTGAATGAACAATATTCCATCATATAAAAAATGCAACCAATTAAAATGCCATAAACACGGTTCATTGAACCACTCCCCTCACCCCTAGCTGCTAACACTAGAATACCCGAATCATCGAAGCCACTGCGTGGTTGCTGAGTTGTGCTCTATTTTCATTTTTCTCTGCACAAAGTCAGCCGCTGGGAAAACATCTGTGAAAAAATGTTCTTTTCATTTTTCACCGAACTTGATGTACTGATTCATCCGTGCGCGACACCGACGTCAACACATTGGATTTCACAGTCACAGCATGAACAACTCACGCACTAGGACACTACACTGCATATCATTGTTTTTTGTTTCTCTGGAGTATACATTCCGATCCAAAACGCGCTACTTTTGGCTGACCGAGTCGAGCTTTATTTGCTGTACATATCCTCATTATTGTCTGAAACATTATTATGTGTCATTGCCACTGAAGATGGTGCACTAAGGCATTGTCCATTTAGAATCCGTACGTACACAGTCAATTATATTTCAGGGATTGAATAACAAACAGTAAAGGGTCAAGCCCTATATCATTCAAGACATACTTACCTTACCGGTCAGGCCTGAGTGGCCTCTGCTGTACATAGTAGCCGTTTCCATTCTACTCGGTACATGACTTTGTGTCTCCAGTTCCGCACTCTGCGAAGGGTCCGCAAATCGTCCTCCACTTGATCGACCCACCTAGCTCGCTGCGCTCCACGTCAAGTTGCTATACGACATCCTAATGACGTGACCCGCCTCCCGGTTTTCGCGGTGTGGACGATGGTTGGTTCTCTTAGCAGCTGATGCAGCTCGTGGTTCATTCGCCTTCTCCAAGTCCCGTCTTCCATCTGCACTCCGCCGTTGATGGTACGCACCACCATCCGATCGAAAACTCAAGGGCGCGTTGGTCCTCTGCACGTAGTGCCCATGCTTCGTGAATAGAGGACTACCGGCCCAATCAGCGTTTTGTAGATAGTTAACTTCGTGTGACGGCGAACTTTATTTGATCGTAGAGTTCTACGGAGTCCAAATTAAGCTCGATTTCCTGCCACAATGCGCCTCTGAATTTCTCTGCTGGTGTCGTTGTCGGCGGTCACCAGTGAGCCCAAGTACACGAATTCTTCAACCGCTTCGATTTCATCACGATAGAAACTCGAGGTAGTGGGTGCGGTGATTCCTACTCGGAGCCCTTTGCCATCATGTACTTTGTCTTCGACACATTAATGATTAATCCGATTCGCCTGGCATCATTCTTCAGTCGGATGTACGTTTCCGCCATCGTCTTAAATTTACGAGCAATAATATCAATATCATCAGCGAAACCAAGCAGCTGAACGGACTTCGTGAAAATCGTTCCACTCGTGTTTATCACTGCTCAGCAAGAACGAAAGATCATCACCTTGCCGTAACCCTCTGCGAGATTCGAAGAGACTCGAGAGTGTCCCTGATACTCGAACTACGCACATCACTCGATCCATCATCGCCTTGATCAATCGTATCAGTTTATCTGGGAATCCGTATTCGTGCATAATCTGCCATAGCTGTTCTCGATCGATGGTATCATACGCCGATTTGAAATCGATGAACAAGTGATGTGTGGACACGTTGTATTCGCGGCATTTCTGCAACACCTGGCGGATGGCGAACATCTGCTCCGTTGTAGCACGTTCACCCATGAATCCATCCTGATATTGCCCCACGAACTCTCTTGCAATCGGTGATAGACGGCGGCATAAAATTTGAGAGAGTATCTTGTAGGCAGCGCTCAGTAGTGTGATCGCGCGGTAGTTCTCGCAATCCAACTTGTCGCCCTTTTTGTACATGGGACACACAATACCTTCCATCCATTCCTCCGGTAATACTTCCTCTTCAATCTCTTGTAGGTCAGGGGCCGGAAGTCTTTCGTCTTGTGCACAAACTCCTAGATCTGTTACCACGTCACCTTCGGTACTTGCAACGTCGCCATTGACGTGTTCATCTTAATGTTGCCACTACCTCTCGATTACCTAACGCTCGCTCGTGCGAATATTCCCGTGATTATCTCGGCACATGTCGGCTTGTGGCACAAAGCCTCTGCGCGAGCGGTTCAGTCTCTCGTAGAGCTTTCATGTGTCCTTAGCGTGGTACAGCTCTTCCATCGCTTCGCGATCTCGTTCTTCCGGCTGGCGATCATTCAAGACATATATCATTCGATTTATTTTTTACTAGCTACCCCGGCAGAGGTTATACTGTCTGCCTATTGTGTTTTTTGGCATACAGCTCCATAGACACGTTCCCCGCAAAGCCATCTGCATGGGAGTCCCGCTTTTCAGTGATCGATGGGGTCTTATACTATGCTAAGAACCTTCTCCGGTCCCAAAGATCCCCGCATACCAAATTTCAAGCCGATCAGTTCAGTAGTTTCCGAATCCATAAGGATCAGACAGACAGACTGTAAGTGTCTGGTCAGCCAATCGAGAGCGTCGTAGAGACTCCCCGACTCAACTGCCTCTGGGTCGGCCGGCACGCCTACCTTTAATTTACCGCGGGACAGGGAAATTTTACACTAGACCCAGGAAAAGCACAAGCCCTTCACACCTTCACATTTACAACTCTCACTTCATTTCCTACTTTTACAAGGTTCCTGGCTTCTCCTTATCTTTCACTCTCTCCCGCTTTCTTACTCACTAATCTGACCTTTTCTTTTCCTCGTCGTCGGGGCCCCTCTGCTTTTCACCACTTTCTTTTTCCGCGCGGTTGTGGTAGTGGTTCTGAGCTGCAGCTTTCTGGGACCTTCATACGCGTCCTAGGCTACCGATATTGGCGAATCGGTCTTCGGCCAACAACGATGCCGGATTTCACCCGGAATGGGGCACTAGGACAGTGTAGGGGTGCTAATAGAAAATTGGTGGTTTCTATACCGAAAACGGCGGGGTCCTGTCGTGAATGAAATGCCCGGTTTTTCAATCGACTTTAATAGGCAAATTCAGATGACCCCCAATTGTAGAGGCGCTTTTTGAGATAAGGAGAAAATCGTTTGTTTACATAAAAATGTCATTTTTTTGTCGTCAAATTTTACTCATTTTTTTCTCCAGAAGTTGCTATTTTCCATTTGCAATGGCTTCTAATATCACCATTCTCGATGCCCATGCCGACAGACACCGGATTGGACAGCTAACAAAAAATCCGAAAGATCGCCCTCCGGAGGCATAGCAAGAGCTCCTCAAATTAATCACATAAATTGTTCGTAAGTACCTACCGGAACTAAGCGAATCTGAAAGAGAATTTTTTGGCGGAGTCACGTTTTTCATAGGGTTCTCATTCCTGCCACCAGATGCGGAGGGATCGTTAGCTTGCGTTAGATTTGCCTATAGAAATTGGTGGTTCCGAAAAATACCTGTTGTCCACTTTCAAATCACTTCTTCCACTTTATACTCTCACTTTCCAAATCTTCGCCTTTAAACTTTATTAGACCTCAGTCACAACTTTTGATTTCAAACTGACTTCTTCAGATATCTTCGGACAAGTGAGCGAGTGGGTTTTTTCAAAATGCCATTAGGGCTATTGACCCGAGCCATCGGTCATTGCCCTTTCATTCTGGGTTCTTGCAATGGCCACCTCAACGGACTGCTTGAAGACCTCTGGTGGTGGGTTTCTGAAGCTAGTATGTGGTGGTACCCAGGGTGATTTCGCCTACTAGTGCCTTACTTGTATGCCAGGTGGGTCTGCTAGGGAAAAACCTACACTTCTAATGCAAAATCTACCTGTCCTATTGGCTAATCCAGATTACCCCCAATTGTAGAGGCGCTTGGTGAGATGAGAAGAAAATCGTTTGTTTACATAAAAAGGTCAGTTTTTGTCGTCAAATTTTACTCATTCTTGGCTCTAGAAGTTGCTATTTTCCATTTGCAATGGCTTCTAATATCATCATTCTCGATGCCCATGCCAACAGACACCAGATTGGCCAGCTAACAAAAAATCCGGGAGATCGCCCGCCGGAGGCATAGCAAGAGCTCCTCAAATTAATCACATATGTAAGTTGTTCGTAAGTACCTTCCGGATCTAAGCGCATCTGCAAGAGAATTAAATTTTCTTTCCAAAAAGTGCTCGTTTGTTTCTCTACGATGCGGAATTCCATAAGAAAAAGTGAAAAAAGTACACTTTGCCTATGCTGCGCCATGGAAATTTTGGCGGAGCCACGATTTTCGTAGGGTTCTCATTCCTGCCACCAGATGCGAAGGGATCGTTAGCTTCCGTTGGATTTACCTATAGGCAAATCTAACGGAAGCTAACGATCCTTCCGCATCTGATGGCAGGAATGAGAACCCTATGAAAAACGTGACTCCGCCAAAGTTTTCCATGGCGCAGCATAGGCAAAGTGCATTTTTTTCATTTTTTCATATCGAATTCCGCATCGTAGAGAAACAAACGAGCACTTTTTAGAAAGAAAATTTAATTCTCTTTCAGATGCGCTTAGACCCGGTAGGTACTTGCGAACATTTTATGTGATAAATTTGAGAAACTCTTGGTATGCCTCCGGCAGGCGATCTTCCGGATTTTTTGTTAGCTGGCCAATCCAGTGACTGTCGGCGTGGGCATCAAGAATGATGATAATGAAAACCATTACCAATGGAAAATAGCAACTACCAAGGCAAAATATTAGTTAATTTTTAAGACAAAAAAATGACTTTTTTTATGTAAACAAACGATTTTCTCCTCATCTCACCAAGCGCCTCTACAATTGGGGGTCATTCGAATTCTTCTATATCATTTCCGTATACACATATTTAAACACAAAATCACTTCAACACAACCAAAATGAAATTGCCAAAATTGAGTCTACGTAGTTTATGGTCAGCGCCAAACCGCGATTGAGCGAGCGAAAACACGAGGAGCCAATGCCATAACCCGTCAGCGGTATTGGGCTCTCATAAAGGTAGTGAAGCGCTCATGTAGGCGGGACAAAAGAGCGTGGGTGGACTCCCTAGCCGATGAAGGCGAGAAAACCGCAAATAATGGCGACATTCTTTTCCTCTACGATGTCTCACGTCGCCTTAGTGAAACTAAGATGAATGCTACGATGCCCGTGAAAGACACATCTGAACAGCTATTGCCGACCCGACTGACCAGCTGAAATGCTAGTTCAAGCACATTGAAACCCTTTTTCAAATGTCGGGCACACCACCAACACCGACCCGCCAAGGGTTCGACTCATTACCCGTGTCTCTGGAGGAGTCTTTTCTCAGAGAAAATTCCTTAAAAAATCCCCAAAGGAAACCCGGCAGAAAGTGATGAAGGAATCCCGGGAGTAATCCTGAAAAAAAAACTCTGGAGAAATCCCTGAAAAAAAATTGAGAGGAATTCCTGAAGGAGTCACGGAAGGTATTCCTATCATATTCTGATTTATCGACCGTATTCTATTTATAACTTAATCATTTTATGGCTATATCGATCTTTTTCCACTCAGAGTATAAGGGAGTAGAGATCAAAGTGGATAATGAAATGATAGATATGATAGTATTCGCTAGGTTGCGAACAAGTATGAATTTTTTTTTAGAAGGTGAAATTAGGCAAGTAGGCCATGTATTGAACGAATACATTGAATGCGTGAAACTTCTGCCGTACGATCTGTGCTTCTAACAGATCGACTTGGTTGGTAGTTCATACCACCTTAGGGGCTGTTCAACCACGTAGACCAAAATTCGGCCATCTCAGACCCTCCCTCGTAGACTTTTGTCCACACAAAAATTTTAAAATTTGTGTGGAGCGTAGACTTTGGCTAGACCTTCCCTCCCCCCAAAAAGTCTAAGTGGTTTATGAACGGCCCCTTACCAAGACTGTCAAAAATTTTCAGGCACCCGACTGCCTACACTGAACGAAAACCCCCGCCAGAAATTGAATGAAAATTGGCTCATCCGAGCCCCATGCCTATTTTCCGACAAAATCAAGATGATTTTCGTTTGAAGCAGCCTCCCTCAAAATCAAAACAAGGCGAATGACTACTATCTCAAAAAAGGATGATTTTCGTTGCATTTTAAGAAGACAGTAAATGAATGATATTCATTTCTCTTCCGATTTGATTTGATGTGGGATTTGTTGTCATAAAAATTTCGATAAAAAATATTTTGAATGAAAATAAGAACTGAGTTATTCATTTTCAAAAATCAATTTATTAATATTCACCATTATCACATTTATAACATAAAAGCAGTTCGTGGACCTTGGTGATTAAGGGGTATGCCTGGGGGATCCTGGATGCATATATCCTGTATAAATGAATATCAATCATGTAGTAAAAGTTGTAATAACGAAAATAATTCACCATTACCTTTCATGATGCCTAAATTGTTTTATTTACTATATATTTTCATCTTCCTAGCCTCCTCACGAACCAACAAACATTAACTCCGCCATACTGTTTTCAAACAAAGACAAATGCCTGGACAGATGTCGAACTAAAATTGAATGATTTTCGGACTCTGTGTCCCGAGTCAATTATTTTCAGATAGTTTTGTGATAATAATCAATCACAACAATCCCTAAATCAAAAATCGTTTAGTATTTGTGTCGATTCTAATTTTAAAACAGGATGATTTTCATTTCGTAAGACGCAGTAAAATCATTCTCCTGTGTAATCATTCAAAATTAGGATTCTGTGGATTTTGATCGCATTCAATGAAGAATCATACTTTATACGGCGGGGGTTTTGGTTCAGTGTATGTATTGTTCTGTTTTCATCACAAGTTCTATCAATCGGTAGCTTTTTCGGAATTCACACTCCGTTCATAGGGGTATACCTATATCGCGGCGTGTTCTTCCTATGAACTACCAACCAAATCGATCTGTTTAAAAGCACAGGTCGTACGGCAGAAGTTTCACGCATTCGATGTATTCGTTCAATACATGGCCTACTTGACTAATTTCACCTTCTTTAAAAATTTCATACTTGTTCGCAACCTAGCGAATACTATCATGTCTATCATTTCATTATCCACTTTGATCTCTACTCCCTTATACTCTGAGTAGAAAAAGACCGATATTGCCATAAAATGATTGAGGCATTCCTTACGGAAACCCAGAAGAAATCCATATAGGAACAGTTTGGGAAGGACTGCGTTAACTAAGGTTTTTGCGGCTTGGTGGTCTCACAGACAATTTCATTACTAGCCGGCCGATATCATCAGAATTTCGAGAACGCAAAAAGAGGTGGACCGACAACACACTACGAACGGGCGGAGAGGTGATCAGAGTCATCGAGCGAGTGCCTGTCCAGATCATTCAAACCATGCCATGAAATGAACTACGATAAGGTCAAATACTCCTTTGTCTTTTTTTCCAGATCGCTTTAGTAGGTTAAAAGCGACGAGTTGCGCTGAACAGTTGAGGTACGATTTTCCAGAAATTTAGTTCTGGCGCCAATAGATTAAGAAAATGCCAAAGACGTGCCCCATTACAGTGCGCGTATTGTTCCTTTCCCCCTCAAGCATTTCGAAAACGAACAAGCCAGATTGCAACCGAAAAGACGCTCATCGTCACGAGAAAATCGAATAAAAACAGACCGAATCTAGATCAAGTACATCTTGCAACAGACAACGGCAGTCACACCAAATAACCACCGACAGTAATCACTTAATTTAATCGTTGTGAAACACATTCTCGGCAGCATCCTTCTGTCTCTGCTCATCAGCTGTCTCGACGGACGGAGCTCCCTTATTTGCAAGTCGAAAAGTATAACACTCATTCCGCCTCAAGTTACACACCATGCGATGATTAATTTAAGATCTCACATTTTTCTTCCCATTATTGCACCGAATTGGTCTGTAATTACTTTCTACGTAAAATTGCCTCGCCGGTGTCCCGCGGCAGTAGTGTTTAAAATGTTGCACATAATACGATAAATCTGCTCCTCCCACTTGGCGCGGATTCGGGCTGCATCACTTGCGTTCAGAAGAGACAGGATGCACATGCTTTCGGTACCTACTTGCTAAAATAGCAATTAATTTCTAAAAACGAACCGAGAAGAAATGGCGTCTCGACCAGACGCGCAGGAAGCTGTTGTTGTTTTGTCGTAGACAGACCGAGCGTCTGTCTGGGACTTTGAAGTGTTTTAGGTGCTCGTTTTGCACCTTCGCAACGAGAGACAGGATGAGATTTTTGCCACTTTGGTTTTAGCGTGAGCCGTAACTTGTACGGTTAGTGCCAATCAGCTGCGCGGGTTGGCTTATATAAATGGGGTTATTAAAGCAATGTTATGATCCATTACTAGTGCTACTTTAAATTCTAGACTCCCTACAGTGGTATACAGAGCCGACTTGAAAAAAGTTGTGTTCTGGGCGGTTGCCAGTTATAGCCTTTATCGTATTTCCGTAGACTTCAATTCAACAAAGTAATAATTCAGGTTACGCTGTTATGAGCCCCGCATCTGGAAACTTGGAACATGGAATTGCAGGTCACTTGGTTTCGCAGGATGTGACAGGATAATCTACGATGAACTACATCCCCGAAACTTCGACATCGTTGCAACGCCGAAACTTTGTTGGATTGGACAGAAAGTGTGGAAATGCAGGCATCGAGCGGCTACCTTCTACCAAAGCTGTGGTACCACCAATGAACTGGGAACAGGATTTATAGTGGTGGGCAAGATGCGACAACGTGTGATAGGATGGCAGCCGATCAACGCAAGGATGTGCATGTTGAGATTTAAGGGCCGTTTCTTCAACAACAGCATCATCAACGTCCACTGCCTACACGAAGGGAGACCTGATAACGAGAAAGAAGCGTTCTACGCGCAGTTAGAGCAAACATACGATGGTTGCTCGCCGCGTGTCGTGAAAATCGTTGTCGGTGACATGTACGCGCAGGTAGGAAGGGAGAAAATGTACAGACCGGTAATCGGGTGAAACAGCCTTCACGCCGTATCGAATGATAACTGCCAGCGATGCGTAAACTTTGCAGACTCCCGTGGTATGGTAGTCCGAAGCACCTGCTTCCCCCGCAAAGATATCCACAAAGCCACCTGGAGATCACCCGACCATCAAACAGAAAACCAAATCGACCACGTTTTAATCGACGGTAAATCCTTCTCGGATATAATCAATGACCGCACATACCGCAGTGCGAATATAGATTCGGATTACTACTTAGTAGCTGTATGCATGCGCTCAAAACTTTCGACGGTTATTACCACGCGTCGAAGTCAAACGCCGCGGCTCAACATCGAGCAGCTCAAGACTACGCGCTGCAGCTAGCAGGAGCCCTACCAACGGAAGAGCAGTTTGGCGCAGCTACACTTGAAGATGGCTGGAGCGACATTCGATCCGCAATAGGTAGTACCTCGGCTACAGCACTAGGCTTCGCGACTCCGAATCACAGAAACGACTGGTACGACGGCGAATGTGAACAGTTGAAAAACGAGAAGAATGCAGCATGGGCGAGAATGCTGCAACACCGTACGAGAGCGAATGAGGCACGTTACAAACAGGCGCGGAACAGGCACAACTCAGTCTTCCGGATGAAGAAGCGCCAGCAGGAAGAACGAGATCGCGAAGCGATGGAAGAGCTGTACCGCGCTAAGGACACACGAGAGGTTTACGAGAAGGAGAAGCTGAACCGCTCGTGCAGAGGATTTGTACCACAAGTCGACATGTGCCAAGATAATCACGGGAATATTCTCACGAGCGAGCGTGATGTGGTCGAGAGGTGGCTGCAGCATTACGATGAGCATGGCGACGTTGCAAGTACCGAAGGTGGCGTGGTAACAGATCTAGGAGTATATGCACAGGACGAAAGACTTTCGGCCCCTGACCTCCAAGAGATTGAGGAGGAGGTTGGCCGGTTGGAAAACAACAAAGCCGCTGGAGCAGATCAGCTACCAAGCGAGCTTCTAAAATACGGTGGAGAAGCACTGCCCAAGTAACAATTTCATTGCTGATTGGTTTCGTTTGATTTTTATTAGGGTTTTATTACAGCATTAATTAAAACTCGCAGTTTTATGACTGCTTTTATGAAAACCATTGATTAAATGTTTTATAGTATACTTGAAGATATTCATAAAGACAGATTTTAAGAGTAAACAAAACTTTCAGATTTGTAAACCTTCTGGCAATCATTATTACCACAATAAAACTGTTATAACTCGCCATGTTGAAGAATTAGTCAACGTGAATGGAAAATAGTTAATTTTGCTCAAATTAGCAATGAATTGATAGTTTGCCACCATTTCCATAACATGTTCACATAAATAAACTCTCTCTGCTGAGTTTTCTTGTGATTCGAGATAGTTTTACTAAATAAACAAATGGATTCATTTCATTCCAAGATGATAATATTCACTATTTTTGAAGCGCATTAATTTTATGATTCTGCAACCACAATATTCACGGTAAAATTGAATGCGCATAAGCCTACCAACACAATAACAACTAAAATATTACTTAGAAATGACCGCTTCTACTTACGAATGATGTATCGTCCTGAACTTTACGTGCCATCGAAGAAGCTTCTCTGCATCTTGAGCTGTCATAGTTTTTGTTGAAAAAAAAACAACAACAATCGAGAATGGGAAATTTTTCTACTAGGTTTTAAAACGGTTTTATTGCTACTCCTTATGCGGTTTGCAAAACCTCTTCGAGAGTGGTCCACTTAGCCGGAAGATGCTCTTAAAGAGGTTATCAAGAGGTTTTGATGTATGAATCAGTTTTATTGCAAGTTTTATGAAATTGGTCATGAAGATCTCTTGTAGAGCCGAACAAAACTTAAAATGTTACTTGGGTGGTGAGAGCACTACATTGGGTCATTACCAAGATTTGGGAGGAGGAAGTATTACCGAAGGAATGGATGGAAGGTCCCATCTACAAAAAGGGCGACAAGTTGGATTGCGGGAACCATCGCGCGATCACACTACTGAGCGCTGCCTACAAGATACTCTCTCAAATTTTATGCCGCCGTCTATCACCGATTGCAAGAGAGTTCGTGGGGCAATATCAGGCTGGATTCATGGGAAATGCCGCGAATATAACGTGCCCACACATCACTTGTTCATCGATTTCAAATCGGCGTATGATACCATCGATCGAGAACAGCTATGGCAGATTATGCACGAATACGGATTCCCGGATAAACTGATACGATTGATCAAGGCGACGATGGATCGAGTGATGTGCGTAGTTCGACTATCAGGGACACTCTCGAGTCCCTTCGAATCTCGCAGAGGGTTACGGCAAGGTGATGGTCTTTCGAGCTTGCTGTTTAACATTGCCTTAGAGAGGGTGTAATTAGGAGAGCGAGGATAAACACGAGTGGAACGATTTTAACGAAGTCAGTTCAGCTGCTTGGTTTTGCTGATGATATTGATATTATTGCTTGAAAATTTAAGGACAGACTTGTTAGAATCCCAAAATGGCCGCCACAATGGCCGACTTTGGTACCTACTCACGATTTCGAGCGCACAAATCTCTTCGTAAACAAAACCAGCGCACCTGATCTTTTTATTTTAAGCTTATTACAAGTGAGCAAGAACAGAATAATAAAATGCACTGTTGTTTGAAGCTTGCTTCTTGCGATTTGTGCGTTTGAAGTTCTGATGCACTGTTCAAGCGGGATTTCAAGACGTTTATCCTTAAGACGATGGCAGAAACGTACATCCGACTAAAGAGTGAAGCCAGGCGAATCGGATTAGTCATTAATGTGTCGAAGACAAAGTACATGATGGCAAAGGGCTCCAGGGAGGAATCTCTGCGCCCGCCACCTCGAATTCATATCGATGGTGATGAAATCGAGGCGGTTGAAGAATTCGTGTACTTGGGCTCACTGGTGACAGCCGACAACGACACCAGCAGAGAAATTCAGAGGCGCATTGTGGCAGGAAATCGAGCTTACTTTGGACTCCGCAGAACTCTACGATCGAATAAAGTTCGCCGTCACACGAAGTTAACTATCTACAAAACGCTGATTAGACCGGTCGTCATCTATGGGCTCGAAACATGGACCCTACGTGCAGTGGATCAACGCGCCCTTGGAGTTTTCGAACGGAAGGTGTTGCGTACCATCTACGGCGGAGTGCATATGGAAGATGGGACTTGGAGAAGACGAATTGATTACGAGCTGCCTCAGCTGCTGAGAGAACCAAACATCGTCCACACCGCGAAAATCGGGTGGCTACGGTGGGCGGGTTATGTCATCAGGATGTCGGATAGCAACCCGACTAAAATGGTTCTCCAGGGTCATTCGACAGGCACAAGAGGACGTGGTGCGCAGCGAGCTAGGTGGGTCGATCAAGTGGAGGACGACTTGTGGACCCTTCACAGAGTGCGGAACTGGAGACACTCAGCCATGGACCGAGTAGAATGGAGACGGCTACTATGTACAGCAGAGGCCACCCCGGCCTTAGCCTGATCGGTAAAAGTAAGCAGTCGTCGATTAGCCTTTGACTGATGCTTGGATTGGTGTGAATTGAATGATCAGAGTTCTGGAGTTTTGGAGATGCGATGATTCGTTTGACCGATGGACTTTTGTTCAGCCTAAGTTTTTTTTTTATATCTATGTTGTGAATCAGAATTGACACGGGTGTTCTAATAGGTTTTAAGATGTAAGACCTACCACCGTTAGGCTCTATTGCACAAGTTTCCCGATGTTGGTTGTCAATCATGGGTGTAAAATTGCTCACACATGTAAGTGATAGATATATTGGCTATTTTTATGACAAGAGCACTCCCATCTGTTCAAACGCATGCATGTATCTCTCCGCCTCGGTTCGAAACGAACTCCTGTTATTGCCGGATGGTTTCCTCTGTGGTTTTATGTGCTCAATAAAGTAAGCACAACTCGTTCTGTACAACCAGCCAGCATCCTACTGTTGCAGCCACAATTCTAACAGCAGCACCAGTAGCAGCATGTGTTTATTTATTCAGCCTGACTGAAAGCATGTGGTGTGTCTTCAAATAAGTGCCTTTGGACGTGGATGATTCAATTCAAGAAATGGAGTTATTATTAATGAATGATGCTTTTATACTCAATCGACCCGGGCCCAAGTGACACAATCGATCTCTCAGCTTGCGGTCGTTTTTTCTAACAGGTACATACCAACAATTTCATGTTTCAATTTCCTCTCTTGGGAAATTGAAAACACATTTCTATCTGGATTCATCTAATTATTTCGCCCAGGCCCTGTGATCGAAATATGCCGCGCAAAAGAAGGCGTGACAATGTTCTCTTCACACAAATTTTTCGCTTTTCTCGGATGGCCAATTCCTGCGGCAAATTGTTGGCATGCGAAGAACTTATCCATCATCCGGGCGGGACATAAAACCTGGCGTGCTGCTGCAGCCGTCGTCGTTAAAAAGTGAATCTTTCACATTATCAGACTGTCGCTTCGTATTAATTTCGATTGGCCGGCCCTTAGTTGGCACCCTAAAGGGCACCTCTTATGCTCAAGTGCCTCGCCATAAACCGGCTCCCCAAAAGCATGAAAGGGAAATGAGAAATTTGCAGGAAAGGTGTTTCAAATGATCACCTCCCCATACCATCGTCGGGTACTGGAAGGCGTTGAAGGCAAGTCGGAGCACAATTTCGTTTTCAATGTGCACCCTTTCATACAACCTTGCACCCTGGATAACATTGGCCATCCAGCCGAATTGCGTGACGTCCCGTGACCGTGACCATGGTTTTCGGGACTTTTTCTCCAAACGCTTGTGGCGGCCATCGGCGAGGCATGGAATAATTGATAAATGGATCCTACGTGTGTCGTAATTGCACGATACCAGGCAATTGGGGCACAAGCTGGTGATCAGTTTTTGGCATATCGCAGGATACTCAATTACTTTTATCACTGATTACGAACGGGAGCATGTGCGTTTTTGTAACGTAATCTGGTGGATTGCTGACGAATGTAGCTTAGGAAAATTTGGCAAATTTGAGCATTTTAGCACGAACCATGTAGGGTATCACCACTTGGGCGGTGGCTTCTATATTCGTCTGTTTTCCACTATAACTCAGTCAATTTTGAACCAATTGACTTGAAATGTTGTACACGGGTATCCTATACCTATCTATACTATACTATCTCACCACATTCCAAAATTTGTGTCAATTGGTTCAAATTTGACTGATTTATAGTGGAAAACAGACGAATATAGAAGCCACCGCCCAAGTGGCACGATTCCCTATATTCAATTCAAGAACAATCTAACTCGGAACTTTTTTTTCTGTTCGGGGCAGAACCAAGTAATATTTGTTCTATCATGGTAGAACCCGTGTTTTTTGTATAGTGTATGTCGTGTTACTTTATCACTATTGAGAAGTTATAAAGTATTCGGCTTTGTTACAGTTAGTCATTTTCAAGTTAATCGCAAGGACGGATTCTGATTGAAAGGTTTCGCTTGTTACGCGCTCAAGATTTGGAATACCAATCCAATTTTCCTTGTTTCAAGATCGTTCTCAGTCATGAGACAGCACGGATTACAGCCCCGGGGCCTGATGATCCTCCCCCGCAAGTCAGCAGCGTAGTCACCGGCTAAGAATAGGACTACAAATTCCAATTCAAGGTGTCAAGCGACTCGTGCCGAGGAATGAGTGATCGAGGGAGTGAAAAAGATGCTCGATCGTTAGCGGAGCCTATGGGGTACCTGGGCACCTCCCACAGTATTTCGTCCCTTATCGCGTTAATGCAGAACTCTGGCGTGGTGGACCTATTTTCCCGGGGATTAAGCATAAAAAACAATTTAAACAAAAACCAAAATCAAACAGGAGGAAGTGGGTTGACGAGGTCTCGGTTAAGGAGAAGTGAGAAGGTGGGGGCGGAAAGTTGCGTGCGCAGCTCCAGTGTGGGTGCTCCGATCCATTCCCCCGGCAAGCCAGCTGGTGGAGATACTGGACGGAGCGTGGTTGGTGAGGGCCATCAACCAAAAGAGATGGACTGCCCGCGATCGATGTGGCTGAGCAGCAGCTTGGCAAGATCATCGACTTAACGTCCACGAAATCCAACATACGCAAGGACCTGAAAATGGCCCTGTTGCGACTTCGTAAGTCAATGGACGATGCCAAGCAGGATCACGTGAGGCTCGTGAAGACAGCAGCAGCGCCGGAACCGGTGAAAGTAAAGGTTACGAAGTCTACCCAGATGGAGGCCTTCGCTTTCGCAGGAAGTCCAAAAGGTGTGGCGGATGCGACTACTCGTGATAAGCACTCGCTGAAGCGGATGAGGCAGCCGTCAGGTGAGGAGCTGTCTGGCGGTGCCCACCAGGCTAGGAAGCTATTGACCCCGATGGTGGGCAGTAATGCCGGCAAGTTGGACCCCAGCTAAGCGTCCCGGAAAGCTGGGAATGGTGGGCCTGAAAAGGCTGGCCCGTACCGGATGGAAGGGAACAGGGAGTTGCGATCGTCCTTAGGCCCTCAGCAACCACAGAGCAGACATGGGGAAAAAACCGAACCGGTGCGCAAATGTGACGGTTTGGTACACCAATTCTGAACACGTGTTTATAAGCGATGAACACCGGTACAGGTTTGGATTTCGTGCACACGGTGCACGAAACCTAAACCAAAACCGAGTATCGGTTTCGAAAACACAACCACGGCTTGGTTTACCATTTACCCGTGTGCACGAGTTTTGGTTCTGGTTTATTAAATCTTAACCGCGGTTTTGGTTGACATTTATGAAACCGGACCAAGATTTTTGTGCACACAAGTCCTGGTTAAATAAGTTAGTCAAACATTGTCCAGCAGTGGTGCCGGAACAAGCCATAATGATAATTTTTGGTGCAAGGAAGATGACGCTAGGCCAAAAAAGGCCCATTGCAAATCCAAGATGGCGGCGGTTTTATGGAGTTTTAGTCTTTGAAACCATGAAATATGGGTATTTTTAGTATGGGGAAGACGTCAGGAGGCCAAAAATGACCACTCTAAAATCCAAGATGGCGGACAAAAATTCAAGATGGCGGCGGTTTCATGGAGTTTTAGTCTTTGAAACCATGAAATATGGGTATTTTTAGTATGGCCATACTAAAAATACCCATATTTCATGGTTTCAAAGACTAAAACTCCATGAAACCGCCGCCATCTTGAATTTTTGGCCGCCATCTTGGATTTTGGAGTGGTCATTTTTGGCCTCCTGACATCTTCCCCATATATGGGGAAGATGTCAGGAGGCCAAAAATGACCACTCCAAAATCCAAGATGGCGGCCAAAAATTCAAGATGGCGGCGGTTTCATGGAGTTTTAGTCTTTGAAACCATGAAATATGGGTATTTTTAGTATGGGGAAGACGTCAGGAGGCCAAAAATGACCACTCCAAAATCCAAGATGGCGGCCAACAATTCAAGATGGCGGCGGTTTCGTGGAGTTTTAGTCTTTGAAACCATGAAATATGGGTATTTTTAGCATGGGGAAGATGTCAGGAGGCCAAAAATGACCACTCCAAAATTCAAGATGGCGGCCAAAAATTCAAGATGGCGGCGGTTTCATGGAGTTTTAGTCTTTGAAACCATGAAATATGGGTATTTTTAGTATGGGGAAGACGTCAGGAGGCCAAAAATGACCACTCTAAAATCCAAGATGGCGGCCAAAATTCAAGATGGCGGCGGTTTCATGGAGTTTTAGTCTTTGAAACCATGAAATATGGGTATTTTTAGTATGGGGAAGATGTCAGGAGGCCAAAAATGACCACTCCAAAATCCAAGATGGCGGCCAAAAATTCAAGATGGCGGCGGTTTCATGGAGTTTTAGTCTTTGAAACCATGAAATATGGGTATTTTTAGTATGGGGAAGACGTCAGGAGGCCAAAAAATGACCATTCTAAAATCCAAGATGGCGGACAAAAATTCAAGATGGCGGCGGTTTCATGGAGTTTTAGTCTTTGAAACCATGAAATATGGGTATTTTTAGTATGGGGAAGATGTCAGGAGGCCAAAAATGACCACTCCAAAATCCAAGATGGCGGCCAAAAATTCAAGATGGCGGCGGTTTCATGGAGTTTTAGTCTTTGAAACCATGAAATATGGGTATTTTTAGTATGGGGAAGATGTCAGGAGGCCAAAAATGACCACTCCAAAATCCAAGATGGCGGCCAAAAATTCAAGATGGCGGCGGTTTCATGGAGTTTTAGTCTTTGAAACCATGAAATATGGGTATTTTTAGTATGGGGAAGACGTCAGGAGGCCAAAAATGACCACTCTAAAATCCAAGATGGCGGACAAAAATTCAAGATGGCGGCGGTTTCATGGAGTTTTAGTCTTTGAAACCATGAAATATGGGTATTTTTAGTATGGGGAAGATGTCAGGAGGCCAAAAATGACCACTCCAAAATCCAAGATGGCGGCCAAAAATTCAAGATGGCGGCGGTTTCATGGAGTTTTAGTCTTTGAAACCATGAAATATGGGTATTTTTAGTATGGGGAAGACGTCAGGAGGCCAAAAATGACCACTCCAAAATCCAAGATGGCAGCCAAAAATTCAAGATGGCGGTGGTTTCATGGAGTTTTAGTCTTTGAAACCATAATATATGGGTATTTTTAGTATGGGGAAGACGTCAGGAGGCCAAAAATGACCACTCTAAAATCCAAGATGGCGGACAAAAATTCAAGATGGCGGCGGTTTCGTGGAGTTTTAGTCTTTGAAACCATGAAATATGGGTATTTTTAGCATGGGGAAGATGTCAGGAGGCCAAAAATGACCACTCCAAAATCCAAGATGGCGGCCAAAAATTCAAGATGGCGGCGGTTTCATGGAGTTTTAGTCTTTGAAACCATGAAATATGGGTATTTTTAGTATGGGGAAGACGTCAGGAGGCCAAAAATGACCACTCTAAAATCCAAGATGGCGGACAAAAATTCAAGATGGCGGCGGTTTCATGGAGTTTTAGTCTTTGAAACCATGAAATATGGGTATTTTTAGTATGGGGAAGACGTCAGGAGGCCAAAAATGACCACTCCAAAATCCAAGATGGCGGCCAACAATTCAAGATGGCGGCGGTTTCGTGGAGTTTTAGTCTTTGAAACCATGAAATATGGGTATTTTTAGCATGGGGAAGATGTCAGGAGGCCAAAAATGACCACTCCAAAATCCAAGATGGCGGCCAAAAATTCAAGATGGCGGCGGTTTCATGGAGTTTTAGTCTTTGAAACCATGAAATATGGGTATTTTTAGTATGGGGAAGATGTCAGGAGGCCAAAAATGACCACTCCAAAATCCAAGATGGCGGCCAAAAATTCAAGATGGCGGCGGTTTCATGGAGTTTTAGTCTTTGAAACCATGAAATATGGGTATTTTTAGTATGGGGAAGATGTCAGGAGGCCAAAAATGACCACTCCAAAATCCAAGATGGCAGCCAAAAATTCAAGATGGCGGTGGTTTCATGGAGTTTTAGTCTTTGAAACCATGAAATATGGGTATTTTTAGTATGGGGAAGACGTCAGGAGGCCAAAAATGACCACTCTAAAATCCAAGATGGCGGACAAAAATTCAAGATGGCGGCGGTTTCGTGGAGTTTTAGTCTTTGAAACCATGAAATATGGGTATTTTTAGTATGGGGAAGACGTCAGGAGGCCAAAAATGACCACTCTAAAATCCAAGATGGCGGACAAAAATTCAAGATGGCGGCGGTTTCGTGGAGTTTTAGTCTTTGAAACCATGAAATATGGGTATTTTTAGTATGGGGAAGATGTCAGGAGGCCAAAAATGACCACTCCAAAATCCAAGATGGCGGCCAAAAATTCAAGATGGCGGCGGTTTCATGGAGTTTTAGTCTTTGAAACCATGAAATATGGGTATTTTTAGTATGGGGAAGATGTCAGGAGGCCAAAAATGACCACTCCAAAATCCAAGATGGCGGCCAAAAATTCAAGATGGCGGTGGTTTCATGGAGTTTTTAGTCTTTGAAACCATGAAATATGGGTATTTTTAGTATGGGGAAGACGTCAGGAGGCCAAAAATGACCACTCTAAAATCCAAGATGGCGGACAAAAATTCAAGATGGCGGCGGTTTCATGGAGTTTTAGTCTTTGAAACCATGAAATATGGGTATTTTTAGTATGGGGAAGATGTCAGGAGGCCAAAAATGACCACTCCAAAATCCAAGATGGCGGCCAAAAATTCAAGATGGCGGTGGTTTCATGGAGTTTTAGTCTTTGAAACCATGAAATATGGGTATTTTTAGTATGGGGAAGACGTCAGGAGGCCAAAAATGACCACTCCAAAATCCAATATGGCGGCCAAAAATTCAAGATGGCGGCGGTTTCGTGGAGTTTTAGTCTTTGAAACCATGAAATATGGGTATTTTTAGTATGGGGAAGACGTCAGGAGGCCAAAAATGACCACTCAAAAATCCAAGATGGCGGCCAAAAATTCAAGATGGCGGAAGTTTCGAGGAGTTTTAATCTTTGAAATAATGAAATATGGGTAATTTTAGTATGGGGAAGATGTCAGGAGGCCAAAAATGACTACTTCAAAATCCAAGATGGCGGCCAAAAATCCAAGATGGCGACCAAAAATTCAAGATGGCGGCGGTTTCGTGGAGTTTTAGTCTTTGAAACCATGAAATATGGGTATTCTTAGTATGGGAAATATGTCAGGAGGCTAAAAATGGCCACTCTAAAATCCAAGATGACGGCCAAAAATTCAAGATGATGGCGTTTTCATGGAGTTTTACAGTCGAATCTCCTTAAGTCGATGTTCCATGAGTCGATATTTTCTATTACTCGATGGTATCTGTAGTCCCTTCATTTTTTCTTACTATTCTGCCCCGTGTACTACAGACGATATTTCCTTTACTTGATGTTCCCGGCAGGTAGCTATGGGTGTGTTTCATTTCCATGGGTCGATGATACTTTCAAGTTATAATAACAAATTAAAGTACGGTGTGTGAAATGTGGGAGGTCGGCGTCGGTGGTGCAGCGGTAAACGTGGTTGCCTATCACCCCAGTCGGTCGGGGTTCAATCCCTGTCGACCCCGAAGGGATTTTCTGAGAAATAAACTCCGTGATCACGTCTTCCCTCGGATAGGAAGTAAAGCCGTTGGCCCATATGTTGATGGGTTCAATATGTAGGGTCCCAGGTGTGGTGGCTATCTCCTTGGGCGTCGGAGCCTGAGCTTGAGCCCGATCCTAAAGCCGCATGTTGATCTCGTCGCTGCTTCGCCTGGAGTCCTCCTAAAGCTTCCAGAATCGCTTGTCCCATTTCTTCCAGTGTCGGCACCCTTTGCTTTTGCTGTTTGTTCCTATCCGTATGGTCCACTTGTTCGCAGCCAGCGGGAGCCTGGCCCGAGCCAGTCGCCTCCGTCGGTTGGTCGAAACTTTCTCCAGAACTTCTATGATTTCGTCACCAGAACTTTCTACCGATTCCTGTTCCACCACCGGTTCTATGTCGATAACAGCCACAGTTCCAACGTACGAAGGTGTGTTTCCTTTTTTCTTGTCCTCTACATTCCGCGATTTCTTCTGGGGACACGAATCTTTCCGATGTCCTAGCACGTGGCATAAGACACAAGTGTCTCTAAGGCCATCGTAGAACACGTTTCCTTTCCAACCGAGAACATCAATTGACGGCGGGATATTCTTCTTAATCAGGGTTGTTAATAGTCATCGGGATTGAAGCATAATCACTGACGACAACGGGCAATAAAAAGTTTGCGTCACTGAGTCAGCAGCTCTTGAATACTTTTCTTCAAACACCGTCAGTCAATTCGCTGGTCGCGACGAAAAAGTTTTGCCGTTTCTCTTTATTGGCATTTTCGTTGAGTGGCTTGCACCGAACAGGACAGGCGAACAAATAGTCAGCCTCACGGGAATGGCTGATCAGAAAAAAAAAGCAGAAATGATGCACGCCTTCATTCGGAATCAAACCAAAAACCTTCAGATTGACAGCGCTAGAAGCATACCATCAGAGCTAATTCAATAGCTCCGAAAGACCGAGGCTAAATCGCCAATAAAAGCTTGACTGATTCGCCTATCGTCTGCAATTGGAAGCCATGTGACGAAAACATGTTCGGTTTTCGTCGTTGCAAAAGGAGACAAGAGAGAATGACGAAAACTATAGCTCCCTGTTTTATTTTCGGTTCATCCTCGTCGTTGTTTCTTTGTCGGTCGGTAATGATGATGCAAGTGACGGAGTTTTATTTGCTGACGAACTTTTTTAATTTTTCATCGTTGGTCAGTGACGAAACAGATGGTTACCATCCCTGTTCCTTATTTCCATATACCTCGCACACTAGTGGAAAGATGGCCAAGACCTAATTCCGCAGGAAACTTTTCCCTGACTGGCAGCATGCCAGAAATACCCATATTGCATGGTTTTGTAGGTTAAAATCCCTTAAAACAGCATCCATCTTGAATTTTGGTCCGCCATCTTGGATTTTCATATCACCATTTTCGAGCTCCAGACATCTTCCCCATATCAAAAATACCCATATTGCATGGTTTTGTAGGTTAAAATCCCATAAAACAGCAGCTATCTTGCATTTTGGTCCGCCATCTTGGATTTTCATATCACCATTTTCGAGCTCCAGACATCTTCCCCATATCAAAAATACCCATATTGCATGGTTTTACGGGTTAAAATCCCTTAAAACAGCATCCATCTTGAATTTTGGTCCGCCATCTTGGATTTTTATATCACCATTTTCGAGCTCCAGGCATCCTCCCCATATCAAAAATACCCAAATTGCATGGTTTTACGGGTTAAAATCCCTTAAAACAGCAGCCATCTTGAATTTTGGTCCGCCATCTTGGATTTTTAGATCACCATTTTCGAGCTCCAGACATCTTCCCCATATCAAAAATACCCATATTGCATGGTTTTGTAGGTTAAAATCCCATAAAACAGCAGCTATCTTGAATTTTGGTCCGCCATCTTGGATTTTCATATCACCATTTTCGAGCTCCAAACATCTTCCCCATATCAAAAATACCCATATTGCATGGTTTTACGGGTTAAAATCCCTTAAAACAGCATCCATCTTGAATTTTGGTCCGCCATCTTGGATTTTTATATCACCATTTTCGAGCTCCAGACATCTTCCCCATATCAAAAATACCCATATTGCATGGTTTTACGGGTTAAAATCCCTTAAAACAGCATCCATCTTGAATTTTGGTCCGCCATCTTGGATTTTTATATCACCATTTTCGAGCTCCAGGCATCTTCCCCATATCAAAAATACCCAAATTGCATGGTTTTACGGGTTAAAATCCCTTAAAACAGCAGCCATCTTGAATTTTGGTCCGCCATCTTGGATTTTCATATCACCATTTTCGAGCTCCAGACATCTTCCCCATATCAAAAATACCCATATTGCATGGTTTTGTAGGTTAAAATCCCATAAAACAGCAGCTATCTTGAATTGTGGTCCGCCATCTTGGATTTTCAGATCACCATTTTAGAGCTTCGGTTTGGACAACTCCCCCATACCAGCCGCCATATTGGTTAAAAAAAAACAAAAACTTTGTACAGATTCCAGTTGGAGACTAAGATAACATATGCATAATTTTGGTACCACTGGCTGATCCTGGCACATCCTAAAATTTGATCCCGAAACCACAACCGCGACACAACCGTGATTGGTGCACCAGAAGTCTCGGTTTGGTTTTGGTTTTCGTGTACCGGTTTACGAAAATCGAAACTGAACCGTGTGCTGTGTAAACAAAACGCGGTTGAGGTTCAGATGCACGAAAAATACACAACCAATACCGAAACCAAACACGGTGTGCAAAAGTTCAGAACACGTGTTGAGATTTAGTGAACCGCACCGGTACTGCACCGGTATTTTCCCATGTCTGCCACAGAGTAGGGTGAATCAAAGGGAAGACCCCCCTGGACGAAGGTCAAGCGGAAGAAGAAGAAGAAGAAGACAAAGACGCAGGTCGAGGTAGCTAGGGACGTCAAACCAAGGCGTAAAAGAGTAGATGCCAAGCGCGAGAAAGACAACGCGCTCGTCATCAAGACCGAACAGTCAAGTACTCGGACGTCTTGAAGGCAATGCGAGGGCGCTGCCTACAAAAGTTTGTCGGAAGAGGTCCTTGACGGAGGGGTAGAAGTGAGGGCTGTCACACAAGAGGCGACTCTGAAGGTATAAAACCTAGACGAGGTCCAAGGTGCCCTTCCTTCAAGAAAGTCGCAGTGAACAAATCACAGTGAAGGTAACGCAGCTGAACCTGAACCATTGTGACGCGACTCAGCAACTGCTTTGTCAGGCGGTTTCTGAGTGGAGGACGGATATCGCCGTCATAGCGGACCCATGCCGAGTACACACCGGCAATGGCAATCAGGTCGCGGATGGGTCCGGAAAAATGACGGCTATATTGATGACGGGTAAATACCCCGTCCAGGAGTTGGTGTCTGCTACCTATGAGGGCTTCGTGGTCGCCAAAGTAAACGAGGTCTTCTTCTGTAGCTGTTATGCGCCTCCGCGGTGACCAATCGAGCAGCTCACGTAGATGCTGGACTGTCTGACGACCATGCTAACAGGGCGAAGGTCGGTGGTGATAGCGGATGATTTTAATGCCTGGGTCATGGAATGGGGAAGCCGTTTCATGAACCAGCGGGGTCAGATCCTGCTAGATACACTGGCCATACTAGATGTCGACCTGACTAATGTCGGTATCAAGAATACCTTTCGGAACGGTGCGGAGTCGATTATTGACGTTACTTTTTGTAGTCCTGGCCTAACGAGTAGTTCGAACTGGAGAGTAGACGATATATACCGTCTTTATATAGCTACACTCATAGCGATCACATGGCGGTTCGCTACAGTATCGACTACAACAACAGCAGGCAGCGGGTAGGGGAACAGGTGGATAGGCCAGGTCCAAGCCCTCGCAGATGGAAGACATCATACTTTAACGAAGGGGTATTCAGGGAAGCCATCCAGCGTGAGCGAAACCTACTTGGTTTAGACGGTGACGAGCTGGTTGCGGTGCTCTCGCGTGCGTGCGATGCGACCATGCCTAAGCGAGTCCACCCTAGAAATGGGAGATCACCGGCTTACTGGTGGACTCAAGCGATTGCGGACTTACGCCATGCCTGCCTACGGGCTAGTTGGCGGATGCAGCGAGCACAATCTGAGGAAGACGGTGGTGCTCGCCGCTGTTAAAATCGTGCTGTAGACCGAGATCAGGGCGAGCAAAAATGCCTGTTTGGTGGGTCTCTGCCAGAGTGCTAATGCGAATCCGTGGGGTGATACCTACACGATCGTGATGGCCAGACGAGAGGTGTAATGGCTCCTACTGAGCGATTTCCAATAATATTGGAGGGGATCATCGAGGGGTTTTCCCGCCAAGGACCTCCTTTCGTAGGACTGCCGGGGACTGGAGCTGGCGATGAGCCGAGGGTCACCGATGTGAAACTTGCGGGGATAACAAAGTCCCTTAGCGCAGCGTAGGTAAAGCCCCAAGTCCGGACGGAGTTCCGAACCTGGTCTTGAAAGTAGCTATTGCAGAAGCTCCCGAGATGTTCAGGTCTGCTATGCAGAATTGCCTGGACGAGGGAGATTTCTCAGAAGTATGGAAGAGGCAAAGCCTGGTTCTATTTTCAAAGGCAGGGAAAATCACCCGGAGACTCGGAAAAGGTGCTCGAAATGTACATCCCCAATAGAATGTTGAGGCACACCGAGGGTGTAAATTGTTTCTCACGAATAGCCAGTACGGCTTCCGGAAGGGGAAGGGGAGGTTGACCGTAGACACTAACCCGTCGGTTTCAAAAACCGTCGAGATAGGTACCTACATCCAGAATCGAGTACTAGTTTATGACATGGAGGTGGGTCGAAAGTGCTTTCACATTACCTCAGGAGTCCCTCAAGGTTCCATCCTGGATTCGATGTTATGGAATGCCATGTACGATGAGGTGTTGAGGTTAGAGTTCCCGATGGGAGTGAAGATCGTCGGCTTTGCTGACGACATTACGCTGGAGGTCTACGATGAATCGATCGAAAAAGTGGCATTGACTACTGCCCACTCAGTCGCGGTTGTGGAGGAGTGGATGAGATCTAGGAAACTGGGAGTTGGATCACCACAAAACTAAGGTGATGGTTGTGTTCAACCGGAAGTCGGAGCAGCAAGGGGTGATCAGTGTATTCGATTGTACTATCACGTCGAAGCGCTCCGTCAAACACTTAGGCGTGATGATTGACGATAAGCTCACCTTCGTTGATTACGCCTGTAAAAGAGCCACCAAAGCTATAGTGGCACTGTCCCGGATGATGTCCAGTAGCTCTGCGATGTACGCCAATAAGCGCAAGTTTCTGGCTAGTGTCGCTACGTCCATAGTTAGGTATGGCGGCCCGGCGTGGGGCACTGCGCTAAGTACCAAATGCTACTGACGCACAGTGGGACGAAATCAAAAAAAGTGGGACATGGGTATTTTCTCAGAAACTATTGGAATTAGCGTTATGTGGTCTTCTACAATGTTTCTTCATTTTACAAGTACTTTATTTTGATGTAATAAAATTTCACTTAAGGGTGGTATACACTTAGATAAAAAAAAACTAACTTTTTTATTTTACGTCAAAATTGAAAAATGTCTAAGAAAACATTGTAGATAATGTATTTAGAAGAAACTTTGTCGAAGACCAAAAAATTCTATCTCGCAGTTTAATAAAGTTATAGGGCAAAAATGGTGTAGGTGTCCCTTAAAATCGATTTTTCGAAATATCTTTTTAGAATGTATTTTCCCAGTTTTCCAATGTTCGGCAAAGTTGTAGATACTGCAAAAATACACATTTTTTCTGAAGACAGCAAATGGCTATCTTTTCGTTTAAAAGACTTAGGAATGTTTTTCTTACTTTTTTATACCAACTTTAGGGGGCTAGATCATACAGAATAGCAGCTATTAGCAGCTAATTTCCACGTTATGTTTTGCATGAACTTACACCCTTTCGATACATATGCTAATCACAACGGGATCGAGCGGGATTCACTACACTTTTTCAATTTATGTATCGTAAGATTTTAACACAAATACCCCACTTAACAAACAGTATGTTTAAAAGATTTTTTCATTTTATTTATTTATTTTTTTTGCCTTTGATCTGCAAAGTTGTAGATGCTCAAAAATACACTGTTTTACCAAATATACCAGATTGCAGAGCCCGATTATGTAAAAAACATCAAATCCTGAGAACTAATAGAAATAAAGACAAATTAAAAAAACAGTTATTTGGAGATAATATTTTTTCTACTACCGCGGTTGGCACAAGAAGGTGTAGATCACAGAGAGCACGATGGGCGGGCCAGGTGGAGCGTGACCTAGCGAGCATTGGGCGCGACCGAGGATAAGAGCGGCAGCCACAAACCGAGTATTGTGACGTACTATTGTTGATTATGTCTTGTCTTAAATGTGATGTTGAACAAATAAATGTATGTATGTATGTATCACTTTTCTCCTTCAAATCAACCTTAAACTAAACAGTAAACAGCTCTGACCTTTGAATATTAGATTGGTTTGAAATCACTTTTAAAAATTACACTCTGACACTCACTGACTGACCTCGATATATCTAAAACCAGAACACGTACAAAAATACCGCCTCCAGAGAAGTTGTTGCTTATTTGGGCTTAATAACTTTGCTGAAGACATCATCTTTGTAAGTCCTCAGGATTTGGAGATATTGAGGTCAGTCAATGTGATGCAATATCGCTGCAATATTTTTTGTAGGTCTATACTTATGCCGGGTAGTGTACTTCTATGCATCTACAACTTTACTAATCAAATACAAAATAAAAAAAAAAAATGTTTTTAAATCATCTTTCAAACATACTGTTTGTTAAGTGGGGTATTTGTGTTAAAATCTCAAGATACATAAATTGAAAAAGTGTAGTGAATCCCGCTCGATCCCGTTATGTTTTGCATATGTATCAAAAGGGTGTAAGTTCATGCAAAACATAACGTGGAAATTAGCTGCTAATAGCCGCTATTCTGTATGATCTATCCCCCTAAAGTTGGTATAAAAAAGTAAGAAAAACATTCCTAAGTCTTTTAAACGAAAAGATAGCCATTTGCTGTCTTCAGAAAAAATGTGTATTTTTGCAGTATCTACAAGTTTTCTGAACATTGGAAAACTGGGAAAATTCATTCTAAAAAGATATTTCGAAAAATCGATTTTAAGGGACATATACACCATTTTTGCCCTATAACTTTGTTAAACTGGGAGATAGAATTTTTTGGTCTTCGACAAAGTTTCTTCAAAATACATTATCTACAATGTTTTCTTAGACATTTTTCAATTTTGACGTAAAATAAAAAAGTTAATTTTTTTATCCAAGTGTATACCACCCTTAAGTGAAATTTTATTACATCAAAATAAAGTACTTGTAAAATGGAGAAACATTGTAGAAGACCACATAACGCTAAATCCAATAGTTTCTGAGTAAATACCCATGTCCCACTTTTTTTGATTTCGTCCCACTGTGCGACGGAAGCTGGAAAGTACTTACAGGCTAATGTGCCTGAGAATTGCGAGCGCGTACCGTACCGTGTCACCCGACGCTCTCTGTGTCATTACTGGTATGGTGCCTATCGGCATCCTTATCAGTGAGGACATGGAGTGCTTCGAAATGCGCTGCACAAGAGGCATACACAGGACTGCCAGGGTGGCCTCTATGGTAAAATGGCAGCGCGCGTTTGACAGTTCCACCAAAGGAAGGTGGACCGATAGGTTGACTCCGAGAGTAGATAGTTGAATTAATAGGCGCCATGGGGAAGTAACATTCCACCTAACACAGGTCCTTTCAGGTCATGGTTGCTTCCGATAGTATCTACACCATTTCGGCCATGCGGGTTTCGACTATAAGTACTAGAGTGTGTGCTGATTTAGAGGAAACGGCTGAACACGTTTTGTTCGTGTGCCTGCGTTTTCGCACAATGCGTGACCGCATGCTTACCACATGCGGGGTGGACACAACTCCGGACAATCTTGTCCCGAGGATGTGTAGAGATGAATTTTGGCTGGGATGCCGCCCACATCCTCTTGGAGCTACAGAAGAGCTGGCGCGTGGACTCGGAGAATTACTAGTTCATATGCGGTACAAGAGATGGTACGGGGGTTCAGATTCGACTACGTAGGTAATACCGGTGGCCTGCGGTCGAAATCGACCCTTGTAGCGATTAAGTGGCCGCGGGGAGAATCTTGGTACCGGTGCTGTCGTTGCTTCGGTCTTATGGGTTGGATCCGAGCCCGCAGTTGGAAAGGGGCCCCCGGTAAAGGCCGGACCAGATGGAGGCCCCATGTCGGCACGTCTTTCTGTGGGTTTGCGGGAAGGTCGAATCACTGTGCAAGCGGTATCAGTTTGTGCTACCTGCTGTGCAGTTGGAAGCAGGCGTGGTGTCGACCCTACCTGCCTTCCGAGGAAGAAAGGGGTGGCTAGGATTACTCGGGAAGCTGACTAAACGCCAGCATGCTATCGTGATGGACTCCCCAAAGCGCGTCATCGATGTTCGTTGCTGCAGACGGTCTCTACTCTACCTCCACACAGCGTCGCTTGTACTGTTACTGATCACTGACGTCGCGAAGAACATCTTGATGTAGTTTATCTTCAAAGGCTTCCCGATCTTGTCTATTGAAATCGAATCTCTTCTGAAACTCGTCTATACAGAGCCTGCAAAAGTTGGCTGCGTTTGTTATTAGCCGTTGTTGACCAGGCATTAGAGGTAGAACTGGATCACAGCACTCAGATAGGAGGAGATAGCTTGTACTCCTGAACGTGATCTGCATCATGAAGACGATAATCAGGTTTCCCTTGACATTGTATATGAATTGGTAATATAGATATTGTAGAAAAATAGGTCCTTGACCCTCATCACGACTTTGTTGTTCACCTTTTTGGAGACTTTAATGTACCTAGCTGAACAGTGGCCAGAAATGCAAGAGGTTCGTAGAGTTCGTGAAACTGCCGATCTGCTTGGCCATCGACAATATCGAACTGCTACGTCTCTTGGTGAACCCCTGAAGCTTGATCGTAAGGTGCTCATAGATGACCTCGCCCTTTATTAGGTGGTCTTCTGATCGCACGCTATTCTGAACGTTTAACTACTTCTTCCAACTTTCAGTTGGTAGACGTTAGTTTTCCTCCGATTTACTGCATTCAAATTTCTTCGATTGTTGCTGCTAGACCCTAGGTTAGACCTATCTGATCACTCAACCATGTGCCTATTTATTTTTAAATCGTTAGCAATTCCGTCAATTCACATTTGTACGGAAATGGGGCACATAATTCGATTTCAAAATTCTAATTTTTACTAACCTAGTAAGATGATTCAAAGGAATGGCGCACTTCAGCTGGTATCATGCGTAATCAAGGGCACACAGAAATCGCTTTCCCTCTCTTGAGTCACACGACGCGACGGCGGGACTCAATTTATAAGATACCAGATGCCGAACGGGCATGCCCAGATCGCCTGTTTCGATATTGAAATCTTCATGCTGCCAGAAGATTGCGCATAAGTACCGTAATCCGGGGTCAAATTGATCACTTTAATACAACTTTTGCGGATAACATCTGTGCCTGTTCAAATGTTGCCAAAAGAATATGTGTAAAACCAGTACTCTGTGAATCTCCATGGAACCATGTTACAGAATTTTGTTCAACAAATTTAAACTTTAAGTTAAATAACTCCAAATATCAAAATATTGGAAAAGCCAATTTGGGGCGAAATTGATCAGTATACAATCAAGCATCGGTTGGAAAGGAAAATTTCCTTCTCCGCTTAATTTTGCTCTTCTAAAACCGAATAACGCGTCTAAAATCTTACAACTAGTGAATTTAATACTTTAAATGCAAAATTAAATTTTGAAATTTCCCCCTTAAACGCCTAAAGGTAGGCAATTTTATATGAAATAAATGATTTTTATCACAATAAATGACTATTTCCTCATAAAATGAACTTTTTATAACTATTTCATGTTCTGATTAGCTGCATAACATCCTAACCAAGGCTCCACAAAAATGTTAAAACAGAGAATTTACGGGAAGTCCTATTAGCAATTGATTGTTTAATAGCAATGATTTTAGCTGAATGAGTAATACATTGCAAATTCCTTGAAAAAATATGGCGAAACTAACTTTTTTCAAAAAAATTAAAAGCTTACTTTCATCTCTAGACATCTACGAATCAGATGACGTAAAAAGTTTAAGTTCATTACGACGCTTAAGAGTTCCTAGTATGAAATTATAATGTAGTACCCGAGTGATCAATTTCACCCCGCTGATCAATTTGACCCCGGTTTACGGTACTCAAAATGTTGTAGAAGAATAGTTAGACGTGTTGCAGCAACGGTAGGGATATGAACCAACGATGATGACGACGACGACGACAAGAGATCGATCGAGTACCGAGAGTAATTTGTTATCGAGTAATGATTATGATCGGCTGGATCGTGTTCTTGGCGGGTCGCCGAGCAATAATCTTTTACGGCGCACGTTGTGACAGGAGGGAAATTTATGTAACATTATAAATTTATATCGCTTACACTGGAACGCATCAAAAGTGGGTAAGTGTTTTAAACGATCAGGTCCGGGTGAATTCTCAATGTGGGCAGGTGGAATTTAGAAAATTGATTCTTCCGACTGCAGAAAATCGATTTTACGACGTTTGAAACACTTTTAGTGGATAATTATGATAATAAAGTTGAAGCTGTGCATAAAGATTTCATCGAAACAAAGTGTCTTCGACTGATTTGGGTTGAAGCTACCTTTTTATGAAGTAATGTTCAAGTTTATGTAAACTTACATAAAACGTGTAATATTAGACGAAATTTATGCAAATTAGAAATCGTAGTCCGCAACATCCTCTGATCAAATCTTTTTCTTTAACTGGAAAATTTTAATACTTCGAGGGCATGATTTTCTCTGTAAATTTATATGAAGTTTTGAATTTCATTCATTTAAGAATAAAAAATACTCGAAAACATTTTTCCCGTTGTGTATACAATATGATCAACTGCAGATCAAACAGAACTCTTTGACTGCACCTTATTTTAACTTATTGGTATGAATTTGACATCCTATCTTTTGAACCATCAGACGGATGTCATTATCGCTTTGGCCATCGTATCAATATCAATATCTCGAATCGAGCGTGTTTCCTCCATTTGAGCCGCCATGGTCGTCATTGAAATATCACCTGCAGCCATGAAATTCCGTCAAAATGATCCATTTTAGAAGTCGCATCTTCAATATGAAAAAAAAAGACTTTCGTGCATATGCTCCGCAGTCGTTTCTTAGCATAGGAATTGCATTAAAATTAATGCATTAGTCACTCCATCCGTTTTGGGCGAGGCAGTTTCTTCGCAATATCACTTCATCCGGGGGATTTCTTCTTTCCAAGGTTTTCTAATTTGCCAAGTCACATATTAAAACATCACAACATTTGCATTTTTACTGCACGAGACACTGTGCTGGCAGGGTTTATAACATCAGCAGACGGGCTATATGCGGTGATCTGGGCTTGGAAGGAACCATGTTTAGAGAATGCATTTTTAAAATTTCAAGTCACCAGGAGACAGACATCCGTGAATGGGTTTTGATACGCCAAATTCTTGTTCATACCCGGTGGCAGTCTGATGCCGCATTTACAACAGGGCAGATGCAGATGCTTCCAGATGACGATGATGGAATAACTTGATGGGTGTTTCGGATGCTGCGCGATGCGACTGCCGACTGCCGGTAGGCATTTTGGCCGACCAATCAATTAGATGGTGTCTGCCGTGTAGCTCTCGGTTAGAATATGTACGACAGCTTCTGTGGAATGATAACACAAGTTTACAAAATAAAATGAAAATCGTGAACTTCTGTCAACGACCAAAATTTTTGAAGCACAATTTAGTGCTGATTTCGAAACCGACCTTCAAAAAATTTAAAGTAGAACAGTTTATGAGTTTTAGCTCAATATCGAGTTTTGTAACTTTTCAAAATATGTAACTTACTAAAATTCAAATATATTGCTTTTTGTTCAACCAATTTTAAATCTTTTTCCATACATTAAAAGCTGAATACAATACCATTCGATCATCTGAATACAGGTTTTGCGTCAGATTGATGAAATTCAAGATATTGACGAGTTTTAGGGACGATCTTCTTAAATTTTAGCAAAATTCCCAAAATTTTTTGAAGAAATTTATTTTTTTCAGTAAGAAAAAACCAACTTAAAAATTCTTACTCGACGTTTATTTGACATATCATATGTAGACGAGTTACAGTAAAAATTTCAGCTCAATCGAAGCATTGAAAACGGAGAATGAGATGTTTGAAGTGAGCGACTTAGCTTAAAAATAGAACAAAAATCGATTTCAATTCATCAACCTTGTATGGAAAGTCGAACAAATTTCCGCTCTACTGTAATTTTTTTCCTTTACGTTTTCGAACTCAGGGCATGATTCTACACCAAAAATGATCATCAGCTTACCGAGTTCAAAAATGCTGTAAACTAGTGTAATTGAAGCAAATTTCAAAGAATGAATGGGTGATGATGGATTAGCAATATATTTATAATGTAGACAGAAACCGGTGAATACGTAATTATCTCTATATCTACTTCAAGCTGCTGCTTTTCGCATTGGAACATGAACTGATGTCAAATTTATTTTCGTATGTACTTCACATTTCTTATTTGAAGGTTTTTATCATCACCTAAGAACATAGCCAACCATATGTGCACGCATTTATAAATAAATAAAAAAAATCAATAATCTCGTCTAATGTTTAACTATTTCTTGTATTTTAAAATAATGTGACCGAACAGATAAAATACGCTGCATTTATTTGTTAAGCATCACATTTCAGATAAGACATAATAAACAACCTTGGCACGTGTCGCTCGAAAACTCAGCATAGTCCATGTCTCGTGTGCGCAGAGGACCGCCGGTTTCATAAGGTGTTGTCCATTAACTACGTAGACTCATTTTCGGATATCTCAAACCCAAACCCCTCCTCGTCGTAGACTTTTGTCCATTCATAATTTTCGAAAATTGTATGGAGCGTTATAGACTTTGGCCAAACATACGACACATAACACTTACAAATGGCTCTTTACTGGTACGTTTTCAGTTATATCAACGCCAGAGGAATCATTATCGCTGCACATCAGTGGCATCGCAAAAGTGATGTACAGATTACATTCTTTCCCTAGAACCGAAACGACAGATGGATCATATATAAGCAAAATATTGGCATGGATTTGTACACTGATCCGTTGATTATGAGGCACATTCCTTACCTCAGGTATCAGGTATCAGTAGGTCGGCTCCAGAGGCACGTTCTCCTCCATTTGGGAAATCTGTGCCTTCGCCATGAACACGAGCCTATTCATCATTTACCTGAGGGAGAAAGGAAGGAAGGGGTCTCCAGTTAGTCTAGTGTGTAACTACCGATGAGACGCTCCACACGTCCTGTGGCATCGGCGTCCATACGCCCAGGCCGGCTCACCTTCAAAGTACCTCAGGGTCGGCATTGACCAGGGGCAAACTTGAGCAACCCTACACTTACCTGCCAACTGAAATTTAGCGAACAAGGGAAAGGTCAAGCAGACTTATAGGGGAATTAATCTCTCGCTTTTGGAAACCAAAGGGACCGAGTTGATTTTCTATTCTACTAATATATTGGTATCTAGGGTGTGTGGGTTAGTATATACAAACATAATTTTCGTTTAATCGTTGGGGCCCATTGCGGTGATGTTGATGGAAAGGGGGAAGAGAAGATGATGTCATACCTGCCGGAGCACGAGATCGGCGTCAAAACGATGTTAGCCGGAGCGAGCGCCGAGACGGTGGCGCTTCGGGTGGAGGGATGGGTTCGGAACCGATGGTCGAATGCATTGCTAAGCACGTCGCGCCGCCTGGCGGCCGGGTGTCCGTGGTAAATCACGAGATGTGCGCCGTTGGTCGAAGCGGGATGCTCTCAAACTTGGGTAGGGTGGTCCAAAACCTGGTGGTGCGGTCTGCTTCGGAAAACTGGTCCGGGTGACGCCACGCCTAATTGCTTCGCGTGTTCTGGCTGGCCCCAAATATAGTCCCGTGGGACGTCCAACTGACACAGGGGCACTTAATTCACTCCGAAAATGACACACACTTTTTCATGCGGTAGGTCTTGGACCTAACGACCGTACCACTACCTAGTGAAGCACTTTGCTCGAGCTTCTCGTCCGCTTCCTATCCCGACATCGACTGATCCAGATTCCACCTTCCCATTTTTCTCCTCAAAACGTCTCTCCAGAAAACCTCCTCCTTTTCCTCTCTATCCCCCCCCCCCCTTTTCGATCATCCTCATTTTCTTCCATCTCTCTTCATCCCGGATTTTGTGTTTAGACATATAAATTTTGTTCCCCTTTTCTAACCCCATCTAGTACTCCATCGGGGGACATACATAGGGAATATATAACTAATTTGAATTTAATTTTATATTGGAGCAGGGGTTCCTAAATTACATTTTTTTTTCTAACAATACTAACAACTATTTTAACATTTTTTTAAATTTTACTATCATTTACCCTTACAGCGTTTTTTTGTATTATTTTTTCCAAAGACAAAACTACTAACAAATACAATAACAAAAAACCTTTGCTTGGCTTCCCGTTGTTGCCGTTATTGTCGGTAACAAGTGGTTAAGGCAACGGATCGCCTATCCGCTTGAAACGGGAAGTAGCAAAGGTCGGACTGATGGTGAATGCGGCTAACACAATGTATATGCTGGTAGGTGGAACTGAGCAAGACAGGATAAGCCTTGGCAGCAATGTTACGATAGACGGTATACTTTCGAGGTGGTAGAAGAATTCGTCTACCTCAGTTCCTTGCTAACGGTTGACAATAACATACACTCCCGTTCAAAAGTTTGGGGTCACCCCCTCAAAAACATGTCATTTTTTTAGGCCCATATCTCCGCAAATTTGCGTCCGATTTCAAAACCCTAGGTTTCATTCAAAAGATAATAAGTCAAAGAAACTTTGAACATGATTTAAAAGAAAATTTTTCAAAAAAATTTGTTTGTAAACTTGACCCAAAGTTGCCAAATTTTCTAAAAAATGAATATAAACTTACGGCAGTGTCGCTGGAAATTGGGTCGACCAAATTTTAAGATGAGAGCGGTAATATGACCAATTTTCTATTAGCTTTCAACTGCTTTTTACAGAACTTAGCTAAACAATTTAGAAAAAAAGTTATTAAGTAAATTAATCCTTGATGTCATCGACCAAAAGTTTGGGGTCACCCCTCAATATGATGTATCGGCCAAAAGTTTGGGGTCACTATCGTAAAACATGGAAAAGTGATTTGTTGATATCTTTGACATCTTTCATTCAATTTTAATTCTTCTTGGCTTATTTGAAACAAAATGAATGATACTTACTGCATAGACATTGAACCACAAATATTTGTTGAAATTTACATACTAAAACTTAACGTAAAGTTGCCTCATTTTTTGAAGCATGGTGAATTGTGCTAACTTTACATAACATTGTTATATACAAGAATCGTTAAATACGTTAAGTTGAATACATCAAACGTAAATTTAGTTAATTATTTTTGAAATGAACCAAAAATAATTAAAATTGAACTATAGATGACGAAGATATCACCAAATCACTTTTCCATGTTTTACGAAAGTGACCCCACACTTTTGGCCGATACATCATATTGAGGGGTGACCCCAAACTTTTGGTCGATGACATCAAGGATTAATTTACTTAATAACTTTTTTTCTAGATTTTTTAGCTAAGTTCTGTGAAAAGTAATTGAAAGCTAATAGAAAATGGGTCATATTACCGCTCTCATCTTAAAATTTGGTCGACCCAATTTTCAGCGACACTGCCGTAAGTTTATATTCATTTTTTAGAAAATTTGGCAACTTTGGGTTAAGTTTACATACAAAATTTTTTGAAAAAGTTTCTTTTAAATCATGTTCAAAGTTTCTTTGACTTATTATCTTTTGAATGAAACCTAGGGTTTTGAAATGGGACGCAAATTTGCGGAGATTTTTTATTTATTCTTAATCACTTAACCTAATTTACAGCTCCATTGTCCACTGGGGCACTACGTGAGCAATTTCAATTGACAGCTGCACTTTTGAACAGCGCCTATATTCTATTCTACTTTATCGAACTGGTTGCCTTTCTGCTGCTTTCACTTTTCTACTTTATACCTAGTAGAATGATGAGCACAAGGATGATGATGGATGGCCGTTGTTCCTTTCCAGTCCGATTGGGGGTCCATTATGAGTAGCAGTTCGCCGATGTCCAGGTATCCGGGTCCGTTTGAGCCATGGGGCTCAGAAGAGGGTCAGTGTCAGTTGCTCTCGGGGGAAAAGCAACTGACGAAAAATTGCAAGTGCTGGGGCTGGGAATCAAACCCATGACCATCCGCATATGAAGCGAACGTGTGACCAACTACGCCACGGGCCCCGGCGAGAATTGGCGGAGATATGGGCCTAAAAAAATGACATGTTTTTGAGGGGGTGACCCCAAACTTTTGAACGGGAGTGTATACTGATTTATCGACCGTATTCTATAATTAACTTGATGATTTTGTGGCTATATCGGTCTCTTTCTACTCATAGTATAAGGGAGTAGAGATCAAAGTGGATAATGAAATGATAGATATGATAGAATTCGCTAGGTAGCGAACAAATGTGAAAATTTTATAGAAGGTGAAATTAGGCAAGTAGGCCATGTATTAAACGAATACATCGAATGCGTGAAACTTCTGCCGTGCGACCTGTGCTTTTAAACAGATCGGCTTGGTTGGTAGTTCATACCACCTTACCAAGACTGGAAAAAGTTTCAGGCACCCGACTGCCTATGTATTGTTCTGTTTTCATCACAAATTCTATCGATCGGTAGCTTTTTCGGAATTCGCACTCCGTTCATAGGGGTATGCCTATATCGCGGCGTGTTCTTCCTATTAGCTTTTTCGATCTTTTTCTTTTTGAGCCAAACTTTTCATATCATATACTGATTTATCGACCGTATTCTATAATTAACTTGATGATTTTGTGGCTATATCGGTCTCTTTCTACTCATAGTATAAGGGAGGAGAGATCAAAGTGGATAATGAAATGATAGATATGACAAAATTCGCTAGGTAGCGAACAAGTGTGAAAAAAAAAAAACCGAGACCGATATAGCCACAAAATCATCAAGGTTGACAATAACATGAGCCGTGAAATACGAAGGCGCATCATCTGTGGAAGTCGTGACCACTACAGGCTTTAGAAAAAACTGCGGTCGAAAAAGATTCACCCCCGCACCAAATGTGCCATGTACAAGACGCCAATAAGACCGGTGGTTCTCTACGGACACGAGACATGGACGATGCTCGAGAAAGACCCACAAGCACTCGGAGTTTTCGAGCGACGCGTGCTAAGGACGATCTTCAGCGGCGTGCAGGAAAACGGTGTGTGGCGGGGAAGGATGAACCACGTGCTCGCTGCACTCTACGATGAACCCAACATCTTGAAAGTGGCTAAAGCTGGACGGATACGGTGGTGGGCAGAGCATGTTGCAAGAATGCCGGGCAACAACCCTGTAAAGTTGGTGTTTGGTAACCATCCGGTTGGTACAAGAAGGCGTGGAGCGCAAAGAGCACGATGGGCGGACCAGGTGCAGCGTGATCTGGCGAGCGTTGGGCGTGACCGACGTTGGAGAGCTGCAGCTGCAAATCGAGTATTATGGCGACTAATTGTTGATTCAGTGTTATCATGAATTTGATGTTGAACTTAATAAATGAAATGAAAATTTCCTATATGGAAAATTACAAGCAATTGTAAGATCAGGTCAGCTTTGTCAAAATTCATCAAAAGTGGAAACAATGAGGTGTGTGTTGAACTGCTAAAACTCCCCCTTGGGGGTATCCACAAACACTCAATTTCCTAATCGCTGCTTGACGCAATGTCGAGAAGAGAAGTCGGTTTTTGAGCATTTGGTAAATCCAATTGGAAATCATTGGAGATATACCATGACTCCGTACGGTTTTAAACATGGCATTGAGAGGCACGTTGTCAAAGGCACCCTCGTTAACCAAGAAAACACCCAAACAATATTGCTTTTGAGTGAATGCTTTCTCAATATCGTGAACAACTTTGTGTAAAAGAGTCACAGTGGACTTTCCAGATTGATAAGCATGTTGGTTCACATGAAGAGGCACGTTGGCCTGATGAACATCACGGATGTGATGATCGATAATGCGTTCTAAGCATTTCAGAAGAAAAGAGGTGAAACTGATAGGACCGAAACTCTTTGCTTCTTCATACGAGGCTCGATCCACTATCGGAATGAATTATACAGTAATATTCCGCCAGAATTTGGGAATGTACCCCGTAGCAAAACTGCAAACAAGTAGTTTTATCAAAACACGTTTGAAATAAACAAATCCCTTCTGAAGCAAAATAGGATATATCCCATCTGCTTCAGGAGATTTGAAAGAAGCAAAGTTATTTAGTGCCCACTTAATCCATTCTACAGTTATGATACTCCGAGTCAAAGCTAAAGAATCACAAACTATAAGAAAGGACATCAGATTCATCCGAAAATGTAATATCCACACATCTGGGAAGTGTGTACTGAATAAACATTCCCAAACTTTCGCCATTTGGCAAACTTCTTCTTCTTTATGGCGCTACGTCCGCACTGGGACTTGGCCTGCCTTGCTTCAACTTAGTGTTCTTTGAGCACTTCCACAGTTATTAATTGAAGGGCTTCCTTTGCCTGTCATTGCATGAATTTGTATAACGTGAGGCAAGTACAATGATACACTCAGGCAAATAAACCTAAGATTATCATAAGGTCTAACTTATGAAATGGCCTTTAAACAATTCATAACGGCTAGAACGATTTTCATAAGGTCGGTCTATGACGCAGAATCGACTCACAGTTTGGCTTTTATACACATTTAGCAACACGATATTCTCAAGCGTCGATAGCCGCGTGAGTTTGGCACGAGCTCAGTGATCTCGACGTTCATGGATCGATTCCAGTCTGCGCCATTTTGTGATTTTTCTGCTCTTTTCATAAGTTTATCTTATGTAATTAGGTCATAATAAGCATGTTCATTTTTCATAAGGTATTCTTATGGCATCCGTACTTTACAGTTATGGCTGAATTTCATAAAGTATTTTGATGAATTTCGGTAGTTTACTTCGCTGAGTGTACTCTATGCTCAGGGAGTCGAGAAAATTTTCTCGACCAGAACGGGAATCGAACCCGCCGTCTCCGGATTGGCGATCCATAGCCTTAACCACTAGGCTAGCTGGAGACCACCATTTGGCAAACGAAGTTCGTTAATTTGGAAATAGGTTAGCTTCACTCAAACGGGAAACATTTGTACAAAGGGTTTTCTAGCCGGGTCGTTCAACAGACCGGAGAGCCTTTTGGTAGGCCTTGCGAGCCGAACGTCATCTGCCTTCAGCCGAACGTCATCTATTCCAATTCTTTTGACATTGTTTCCTGAGCTTGGCCAGGCCAAAGTTCAACCAAGGCACATTGGGCAAAATCAAGCCCAAAGGTGGAAAAAATCAATAACTTCCTTAATACAAGACACTATGTGAGCATCAATGGCTTATTCGAAAGCAAATTTTCTCAAGAATTGGTTTGTGGATGATTCATGTACGGGCAACTTCTCTGAAGCGAGTCATAGCGCCCGTTTTACCCCAGTTCCCCCTAAAATTTGTGAATTTCTGTTATTTTATGGCACTTGTTATGATTTGAATGATTATTTCGCTGGGATACCATCGCCCCACTCCCATTGAGTAACGTTACATACAAAAAGTTATTAAAATGTTGGAATTTTAGGGTGTTGTGGGGTCAATTAGGCAATGGTATATTTTCAAGGTAGAAATTCATTTTATATTTTTATTTATGATTTTTTACATGACAATAACTAAATAAATGATCGAACACACATGGTTTATTCCTAAAGAAACCATTTTTGGCGAGTTTGATCTCAAATTATTGGTTATATTTAAGTTTTCCCGCATTCAAATATGAGTAGTTCCCATCCTTATACCACCGATTCCAAACATTTCCAAACGATGAGCCATTGCTTATATACTCCAAAAATATCCTAAATGTTGTTTGCGCATAGCCCCATAGACGGGAGGTGACAGCATCATATAGTTTTAGAGCTTAGTTTACCCAAACTCCCCTATAAGCTTATTTTTTATTGCTTTTAAATTAAAACAACTTTAACTTGAAACTTCTATGCATGATATGAGTTAATATTGATGAAGAGCTAATCAGTAATATCATTGCATCCTATGAAATTTGGAAATTTAGGGCACAATTGGGTTAAATGAAAAAAAAAAAAACAATCAAAATGACCATATAAGTTGACAAATAACTTGTTTGAAAGATAATATCCATACGAGTTCATTAATGACTGATTGATGCACAGGTAGAACACATATAGCCGAAGCGCTAAACGCGCGAGTATTGAGCAAAACCATGCTGAGAGTGATGGGTTCGATTTTTTTGTCGGTCCGGGGTTTGGCATTATTGAAATTCCCTTGACATAATGTCAAATGAACGACTGCATTTCCTCAAAATTGATGTGTGTATCAACATATTGACTTGATTTTTCGTATACGGATAGTACTGGCCGTCAATTTTAATGTGGATTGATTAAAAATTGTATGAGGTATGTCGAAAAACAACCCGTGCAAAGAAAGAATTGTGTTTATGTAATGCAGGGTGCAAGACTTTTTGACAGGGTGTCCGATTTTGCACAGTACGTACAGCAAAGTATCTAGCCGAATACAAAAAAATCAAGTCAATACCAACATCTTAAGGAATTTATATCTAACCTGAAAAGTTTGGTTTTTTGTGCAATTGAACTTGATTAATTACTAAACTTTTCTTTTGCATTGACCATATCCATAGCTGATCTTCGTTAGCGAACAATAGAGACTCACAAAAAGTATTGCAATAATATTGAATCACTCTATCGAAGTGAATATCTCTAAAACCAGAACACCTACAAAAAAACCGCTTTCAGAAAAGTTGTTGCCTTTGGGATTCTGAATAACGTTGATGAAGACAGCATCTTTGTAAGGTATTGGAGATATCAAGGTGAGTAAATGCGATACAATATTGTTGTAATACATTTTTTGAGTGTATATTTATGACGGGTAGTCTACTTGGCTAAGTGGAATAAGACTGTCATATTATTAGTGTATAGCAAACAAAATAAATACCTATTTGATGATTAAGTTGCTATTTCGGTAACAAAAATATATCGAATGCATTTTGGAGACTTTTAACTACAATGTGTTACTATAACCCCAGAAATTCTGGCAGCACTGTTTCTGGTAGCTGGTTCTATTGTACCATATCGCAATATTAATTTGACAAATTCGTAGTGAAATCTATTTAATTAATTTGTTTTTCGCGTCAGTTTTTGGATATTATCTCTGGTTATATCGTGCCATATTCGAGTATCGTGAGTTTGTGACTGTGGAAGATTATAAATTCAATTATTATTTGCAGTAGTCATCACCAGTTGTTTCGATTCCTTTCTGCTATAAATTACTCTGATGAACTTTTTTTTTTGTGTTTGTATCGTGCTGGTAAGCTGTGATAACAGACACTCACAATTTGTCTGAGTGACATTGTTTGTTTCCGTGAGACGAAAGCGTAAGAGTTTTTGATCGGTTTGCTTCTGCGAATCTAGTACTTCCTTCAGTAGCACACATTTGTGGTTTCGTTTGTTTATGCAAGGGCCGATACGCTACGTACTGCTATCACCTTAGTGTGTATGTATGCAAATTGGCTGCGGAACTACTACTGCCGAATTTAGCGAACTTGGAGAATAAAATCCATCAGTAGCACGCTGAAAAGTGGTTTCGCTGGTCTATGGCAAGGGCCACCGTCGCTGTTTACTACTATCCACAAATAGTGTGTAGATAAGCACGTGGTTGCAGTTGTAGCTCTGCCGAATTTGGTGAAGTTGGGAAGATCGATACAAAGTGCAGTCGACTCCTCTTTCTGCGAGTAGGTGAAAGGGAACCTTGTTGCTTTGGATGAACAGTTGAGTGTTTCACACCACTGCTTATTCTTGCTTGTAAATATTATTAATGTAAATAGTTCTCATTTTTTATAGCTGTATTGAGGGATCTCAGCAATTGGTTTTAATCTGTTTGGTATTCGTGCGTTTTTCTTAGTGTAGCGTTCTCTTATATGTGTATTTTAACCTGTATATAATATCTGGAACTTTTTCGTTGCGCATAGTAAAGTTTATTTATTTGTTTATTTTTTAATTGATAGAGTTTGTACTTTCATGTTTACAGCCTAAGAATGACGGAAGATCAAGATGATATGTATTGCGTTGAATGTAAAAAGAAGGAGAATGATTCCAACAAACTTGTAATATGCCAGTACTGCTTCTCCTGTTCGCACTACAAGTGCCGTAACATAATCGGTGTTGCCGTTCGTAGGATCAAAGAAAACCCATATTTTTGCTCACTAAAATGTTCTGAAATCTACACAAAAATTATTGAAATGCAGAATGCACGATCATCAATGATTAATGAGCTGAACTTGGAATTGAAAAAACAGTGACCAATATTGTATCTGCTCAGCTGCAAGGTGTTAAATCTGAAGTTAATACAATAGTTAGGGCGATTGAAGAATCCCAGGAGTTCCTATCTTCAAAATTCGATGGTGTTGTGACGGATGTGCAGAACTTGAAAGATGATAATATCCGTTTGAAGTCCGAAGTAGACGGCTTGAAAAAATCTCAATCTGAGATGGCATCCCTCGTTCATAAGTTGGAGAGCAACTGTGATAAAACCAACAAGGAATCTCTTTCAAATAACGCGGTAATTTTGGGCATTCCAGTTCATGCTAATGAATGCGTACCTGATCTAGTTACGAAAGTTGCTGAATGTATTGGAGCTGATTTTCCTCCGCATTCCATTTTATCTGCTGCTCGAGTATCTTCCTCCAAAGATGCTATTAACAAACTCGTACCTATTAGGATAATATTTAAAGAAAACTCTGTGAAAGAATCTTTCTTTTCGAAAAAGAGAGAGTTCGGAAAGCTTTTGTCGTCGTCCATTGATCAATCAATGTTAATCAATGGCAGGCCAACAAATATTGCAGTTCGGGATGAATTGACACCCCTTTCGCTAGGAATTTTGAATGAATTGAGGAACTCACAGAAAAAGCTTAACTTGAAATTCGTCTGGGCTGGTAGGGATGGTATTATTTTGGTAAAGAAGGATGAGCATTCGAAACCAATTATTATCAGGGATAGGAACGATTTAGGAAATTTCATGAATGAAAGTTTATCATGCTCCTCTTCACATACGACTCCGTCTCCTAAGCGCAAAAAGGCTGGGAACCTGATGAATTTAAGTGAGTACCGTCGTTGGGGGTGAGAATGGGTCAAAAAAGGATACTCAAAGATTGTTTGTTAAATAACAAATATAATTGAAGTCGGAATAACTTTTTATTCGGTATATATACTCTTCTATGTGGTAATAATAGTTTGGCAAGCAAGTATCACATTATGTGAATTGCTTACTAAACTACAAATGATTGAAAATTGACCCAATCTCACCCCTTAGAGGGGGTGAGAATGGGTCAAAGTATTTGAAATCGTCTATCTAAGAAAATAAGTTAATTTTATTGATCATATCTGATAAACCTACTTGAAATACAATGTAACCATGACGGATAAAAACTTAGATAATTTCAAGAGATGATTAATCCACCTAAAAGGGCTAATACAACCAAAAAAAAATGTTGAAATTTGATAAAATAACGTTTGTATGTTGTATCGCCATTTTTAGCTACCACTATCATCCTCATTTAAAATTTCAACCTCCATGAGAGGAGGGGGGATTACAATAAGCGAGGGAAAAAGATCAATAAATAAAGTTCAAGTTCAAGTTAAATATTCATTAAGTAATCTCGTATGCCGCAATTCGACGTTCGTTCGCTTTCCGACATTATGCTATGCTACCGGTTTTATAACCCCGGTATTTCCTGGATCCCACAACCGTCTGGTAGTTTCACGATATTTCCTTAAAATTTCAAAAATGAATGGAGAAGATGAACGCTATTGAGTCTATTTTGTGAGCTTACGATATTGCAGTACACTGAAGATTAGCTGATGATTGAAGGAGTTTTCCAAACGCATGGGTTTATTGTTATAAATGATTTTAGGCACTAAACGTTTGAACACACTCGCTTGACACGTCTTCGACATATTTTCGAAAAAAAATGTGCTTTTATGAAGACACCGTAAACATGGCACCACTCTTACGTCAAATGGGGACTGAATAACAAGTTGAATTTTTAGTTAAAGTTATGTGCACTCTATAACTTGCTTGACCCAATCTCACCCCCATTCTTAATATGTAGACAAAGGGTCGAAAATATTGAATTTTAAAATAAAAAGAGCAATGACAGCCCGCTTTTTTCGTTGCATCAACTAGGCAATACCTACAGCTAACCACTTATAAGATAATTTATGGTTAGGTACTTGTGTGAAACTTTACGGAGGAGAAATTTTTTCAGAGTGATTTACTAGTAGTTTCATCAAAAAGTTTAGCCACAAATTTAACAAAAAACGATTATTGCTTCACATCTTATTCTGCATCATGACGTGTAAAAACATCTATTCTTTGAATTAATATAAAGTTTTCAATATAAATCAGCGATGGTTGATGAGCTATTTCAAATTTTATGTTTCTCCGTTTTGACCCAATCTCACCCGCCAGACCCATTGTCACCCCCATCGACGGTAATTATGTTTGTTGTTGTCTTACTTGTCTACAATATTTTTATGTTTTTTTTTCTTGTTACATTTTAAGAAAATGGCTAACATTACAAATTTTTCACACGTTAATCTAGATGAATTTGTTGAATCTCTATCCGTTGTTGAGTCTAGTACCAATTATTTACGTATTTTTCAGTGGAACATTAGAGGCATGAACGACCTTTCCAAATTCGATACCATTTTAGAGACACTTGATCAGTGTAAGGTGCCAATAGATGTAGTCGTCATAGGAGAAACATGGGTAAAGAAAGGTCATGAACAATTGTACATTATCCCTGGTTTTAATTCTGTGTTTTCATGTAGAGATAACTCCAATGGTGGACTAGCTGTGTTTGTCAGGACCGACATCACCTTTACTGTTGTGCGTAACTTCCATTCAGAAGGTTTTCATCATATTTGTGTTGAGATTTCCACCAAAGGCCGCATTCATGATGTCCATAGTTTCTATCGTCCTCCGTCGTTTGATGTTAATAATTTTATAAATAAACTTGAAGATTGTCTTGATAATGTGAATCGAAATCATTCGTGTTTTTTTTGTTGGTGACGTTAATATACCCATAAATGCACACATGAACAATGTTGTTGTCAAGTATAAGACCCTGCTTGAGTCTTATGGTTTCGCATGTACAAATTCTTATCCGACTAGGCCAATAAGTTCAAATATCCTCGATCATATTATTTGTAAAATTGATGATATTATTTATCTGAGAAATGATACTATATTAACAGAAGAGAGTGATCATTGTATGATAATAACTTCTTTCAAGTTGAGCGCTTGTAAAGAAAAGTCAACTCTTACGAAAACGATTGTTGACCATCAAAATGTTGCAATGGAGTTTGGAAATTTTCTGGAAAATATTGGTGAAGTAGAAAATGTAAATGTTTGTCTTGTAAATATTGTCTCTACATATAAAAATATAGTTGCAAAGTACTCTAAGATAGTTACCAAAAAAGTTAGCATCAAAAATAGTTATTGTCCTTGGATGAATTTCAATTTATGGTCTTTGATTAGGCTTAAAAACAATTATATTAAAAGAGTTAAAAAAAATCCGTTAGATCAACATTTAAAAAACCTTCTTAAACATATTTCGGCCAAAGTAATCACAGCAAAAAAACAAAGCAAGAGAATTTACTATGATAAATTACTAAACAATACTCCACATTCAAAAGTCTGGAAACACATAAACAACATTTTTGGCAAATCAACCAAATCCGATACCATTGCCCTTGTTGAAAATGGGGTAAAAATAGAGAACAACCAAACGATATGCGAAGTTTTCAATAATTATTTCTCCAATATTGGCCAACATCTTGCTGATAATATCCAGGTAGATACTAGTGTTGATCCACTTTCAAGTGTTCGGCGTGTTACCAGTTCTATATTTTGGAACCCGGCATCGTCTGATGAAGTGACACTTTTGATTAAGGACTTAGAACGAAATAAAAGTCCCGGTCCGGATGGAATCAGTGTGGATATTATTAAAAATAATCATATTCGCTTTTCTAGTATATTGGCAGATGCTTTCAATAAAATTGTAGAAACGGGTTTGTATCCCGAATGTTGGAAAATTTTCAGAGACGTTCCTATATATAAATCCGGTGATGCATGTGACGCGAGCAACTATCGACCGATCTCAACTCTATCCATTTTCAACAAAATTCTAGAAAAACTACTTATCAACAGAATTATTCCCTTTCTTAACCAGCACAATGTATTTTATAATTTTCAATATGGGTTTAGGCAAGGTAGCAGTACGGCAACGGCGACTGTTGAATTACTAGATGATATAATAAAAGGAATCGATACAAAACAAGTGGTAGGTGCATTATTTTTGGATTTACGGAAAGCGTTTGATACTTTAGACCATAATATACTTTTGAGAAAACTAGAGACATATGGAATCAGAGGTGTAGCAAATGAAATTTTAAGCAGTTATTTGAAGGATAGGAAGCAGTTCGTCGCAGTTGGAGATTCTCAAAGTTCTCTGAAACCTGTGAAAGTAGGCGTCCCACAAGGGAGCAATATAGGGCCACTACTCTTTCTTCTGTATATCAATGATCTAAGTGAACTGCGATTGAAAGGAACACCACGATTGTTTGCTGATGATACAGCCCTATTTTACCCAAAATTAGATGTAGATTCCATTATAGAAGATATAAATGAAGATTTACGGCTTTTGTCGAAATACTTTTCATCAAACCTTCTTTCGTTAAATATATCTAAAACAAAATATATGATATTTCATTCTCCTAGAAAAAATATACAGCAACATAGTCAAGTTTGGTTAGATTCCTACTGTGTTGAGAAAGTAACATCATTTAAATATTTGGGCTTAATTCTGGACTCAACGTTAAGTTGGGCTGATCATATAAAACATGTCGAGAAAAAAGTGTCATCGTTTTGCGGTGTGTTACGTAGGGTAAGTTATTTTGTGTCACGTAGCATTCTCCTTAAATTTTATTTTGCTCATATACACTCATGCCTAAGTTATCTTGTTCTTACCTGGGGTCGTGCATCTAAATCTTCTCTAATGAAACTTCAAACTCTTCAGAATAGATGCCTTAAGACAATTTTCAATAAGCCTTTTCTATTTCCCACTCTGCAGCTCTACTCTGACGTTCTTCACAACATCCTCCCTATTCATAGTATGTGTAAATTGCAAACCGTAATTTTTGTTCATGATACGCTACATAATAATAAATTTCACTACAATATTCATATACCTTCAGTATCCCACAACTATTCAACAAGACGTGCTAACAACTTATATCGCAGCAGAGCTTTCACAATGTTTGGTCAAAAACGAATTTCAATCATTGGTCCCATGCTGTTCAACCAATTACCAGAACACATAAAGCTTATAAGTGATCGCAATAGATTTAAATTTAAAGTAAAGCAATACATGAAATCGAATCTACACGACATTCTTGGTTAGGTGAATTCAATTGGTCAATATATCAACTACCAGAAACACTTTTTGAGCTTTTTAGAAGCAATTTTCATATTCGTGTTTTTTTTTTTCTCCATTGTTAAATAAATAAGATAATTAGATATTAAGTGAGTCCCTTAAAAGGAACTTCTGTTCCACTGGGACATCACGCCCTTTCCATCTCATAATTATATTTTTTTTTATTAGTTTCTTATTTGTTTGATCTCAGCTCATTTTTTTTTCCTATTCACTTGTATTTGTTGTTTGCTGCTCAGATTGAGCTGAGATAGTTGCGTCCACTACCAGAAGACTACGTGCTAGTCTTTTGGTGTGGGGGAGAGTGGCGGGTACGCAAAAAAAAAAGTCTATCGGCAAGCAGCAGTTTGCATATTCTCAAATTCACGCTACAGCTCTTCATCATGAAATGCTTGGAATGGTGAATAATGGAAGTGTGCGACATGGATTTTAAATATTCTTTCACGTATTGATTATAAATTTCTTCATCTTCAATATCAAAATTTTGAGAAATAAACAGCAGCATATTTTGCCCCATTATCCCCCAAACGTCCTATTTATATCATCTTTCATGCATACTCATTGGAATCAGAATGTTATAATATGAATGATATATTATATTAACTGCAATGGAACAATTTAACACATATACTTTTAGGGAAATTGGGGTGAAACAGGCTTTACACCCCGCTGAAGCAATGTCGTAAGTACAAGAATGATTCGTATAGAAATTATCTGCCAAACAAGCTATTTATCAACTTATATGATCATTCAAGCTTTTTGAATGCTTTGCCTTTCTCGTACACTAAGTGTACTGGAAAGGCTATATGTTCACTCAAAAAATGACTTTTCGATAGAAGGCCCGGAGGGTCGAGTCACATATACCAATCAACTCAGCTCGACGAATTGAGGTGATGTCTGTGTGTATGTATGTGTGTGTGTATGTATGTGTGTGTGTATGTGTGTATGTGTGTGTACAAAAAAAACTCACATCACTTTTTGGCAGTAAACTTCAACCGATTTTAATGACCGACGGTTCATTCGACGGGGAATCTGGTCCCATTGTTTCCTATTGAAAATGGTTTGGATCGGTCCAGCCATTCCGGAGTTATGGCCATTTAGGTGTTCCGGACCGGTACCACAAGAAGGGGCCAGATATGAAAATGCATTTAACACATGCATGCGACACATCAAACCACGGGATTTTCGATAACCTGATAAACGGTAAGCAGGAAAATAGTCTCAGACCATATCTGAACCAGTAGTGTTCCGGAACCGGTTCCGGGTGTCCCGCCAAAAGTGGCCAAATATAAAAGTGAACCAAACCCATGCATGTGAAACATCAAATAGCAGCTTTTTCGATAACCTGATGAACAGTGAGCAGGACAATAGCCTGTGATCAAGCAGAGACTACCGGTAGTGTTCCGGAACCGGTTCCGGTTGCCCCGCCGGAAGTGGCCATATTTGAAATTGAACCAAACCCATGCATGCGACACATCAAATCGCGGCTCTTTGGATAACCTGATGAACTGTTAGCCATAAAATGAAATCAGACTATATTTAGGAAAACCAGTAGTATTCCGAAACCGGTTCCGTGTGTCCCGCCGGAAGTGGCCAAATGTAGATGGGAACCCAAACCCATGCGTGCGACACATTAAATAGTAGCTTTTTCGATAACCTGAAGAACAGTAAGCATGGTAATAGCCTTAGATCACAGCAGAGACTACCGGTAGTGTTCCGAAACCGGTTCCAGGTGCCCCGCCGGAAATGGCCAAATATAAAAGTGAATTAAACCTTAGACCAAACCAAATGCATGCGACACATTAAATAACGGCTTTTTCGATAACTTGGTGAACGGTAAGCAGGAAAGTAGCCTTAGATCACAGCAAGACTACCGGTAGTGCTCTGGAACCAGTTCCGAATGTCCCTCCGGAAGTGGTCAAATGTAAAAGTGAACCAAACCCATGCATGCGACACATCAAATCGCGGCTCTTTAGATAACCTGATGAACGGATAGCAAGAAAATGGTTTCAGACCATATTTGGTACAACCAGCAGTATTCCGGAACCGGTTCCAGTTGTTGCTGGAAATGCATATGAGAGCCAAACCCATGCATGCGACATATTGAATCGCGGCTATTTTGATAACCTATTGAACGGTTTGCAGGAACACTGCCTTTGATCACATCAGAGACTACCGGTAGTGTTCCAGAACCAGTTCTGTATGTTCCGCCAGAATGACCAAAATATAAAATGAATCAAATCCATGCATGCACATCAATTTTCGGCTTTTCAGAAAATCTGTTGAACAGTTCTAGTCTCAGACCATAAGTATTTAAAACAATAGGTACAGTCTTGGAACCGGTTCCAGGTATCTCATAGGAAGTGGTGAAAACAGCGATAAATATGTGTAAGAGAACAAAATCTTTACAAAACTGAAGCAGGCTCAACGAGACACACTTTTTTTCTAATTTCTGTTTAAATTGCATCAACCTCGAACAAAATTTTTCAATCCATTTTGCCCCCCCCCCCCCTTTTGCGTCTAAAATTACTGCGCAAAAATTTTGATCTGACTGGTTGCTCCTCGCGCTCTGTGATATGGTTTAAATTTGAATTGGATTCAGTATGAAAAATTTCACTTGCTTCAATTTTTTTGGTCAATAAGTTTCCCAACGATGATGGCTTGGATAAAATTCTTGCTTTTATAAATAAGGTATTCACAGGATTCAGGGTGCTTACGTCGACGGAAAGATCATGAGTACATATTCGACGAGAAAGGCACTATCAGCACTAGGTGGATTAATCCGGGTTTTTTTTTTCATTTAACTCCATTGTACCCTAAATTTCCAAATTTCATAGGATGCAGAGATATTACTGATTAGCTCTTCATCAATATTAACTCATATCATGCATAGAAGTTTCAAGTTAAAGTTGTTTTAATTTAAAAGCAATAAAAAATTAGTTTATAGGGGAGTTTGGGTAAACTAAGCTCTAAAACTATATGATGCCGTCACCTCCCGTCTATGGGGCTATGCGCAAACAACATTTAGGATATTTTTGGAGTATATAAGCAATGGCTCATCGTTTGGAAATGTTTGGAATCGGTGGTATAAGGATGGGAACTACTCATATTTGAATGCGGGAAAACTTAAATATAACCAATAATTTGAGATCAAACTCGCCAAAAATGGTTTCTTTAGGAATAAACCATGTGTGTTCGATCATTTATTTAGTTATTGTCATGTAAAAAATCATAAATAAAAATATAAAATGAATTTCTACCTTGAAAATATACCATTGCCTAATTGACCCCACAACACCCTAAAATTCCAACATTTTAATAACTTTTTGTATGTAACGTTACTCAATGGGAGTGGGGCGATGGTATCCCAGCGAAATAATCATTCAAATCATAACAAGTGCCATAAAATAACAGAAATTCACAAATTTTAGGGGGAACTGGGGTAAAACGGGCGCTATGACTCGCTTCAGAGAAGTTGCCCGTACATGAATCATCCACAAACCAATTCTTGAGAAAATTTGCTTTCGAATAAGCCATTGATGCTCACATAGTGTCTTGTATTAAGAAAGTTATTAATTTTTTCCACCTTTGGGCTTGATTTTGCCCAATGTGCGAGGGGTTCCCTTTGTGGTCTTCATAAACCGCAAAGGTTTCAAAAGCTTTCATGAGGGCCGTTTTAGTATCAACGGCATCATCCACATCACTTGAATTGTCAATGGATGGTGAGTATCTTTGAAATTTGGCAGCAACAAAATCAGTAAAGAGATCTCAGTTGGTTGACCGGAGATTCGTGAAACTTAAGCATTGCGAAATAACATTCAAGTGTTCAAAGAAAATGTAGCGATGGTCAGATAAAGATTCTTCATCTGACACATGCCAATTGGTCAACTCGTGACTAATTCTACTAGAGCAAAACGTTATGTCTTACACTAGTTCTCTAGCAGATACTATGAATGATGGGCGGTTGCCTATGTTAAGTTATCCAAGATCTGTACTACTTAAGCATTCCAAGCTACAAGCTCACTTATTTCTCTCATTAATATTAGACAAAAGTAAACAAATTTTGATTGTTGTTCATGGAAAGGGACTGAAGGACTATCTGTTTCATGAATTTTAGATTACTATTTTTCATCAGCTATTGAAAAAGTTGACTGATTTTGAGTTGTGCCTTTATTGCGGAAAATTGGTGAGAATGCAAAAATCTTGCGTTTCTCATCGAATTTCGGAACGGGTCTTTGTCAGATGAAAGTTTGCATGGTTTTTCATCATTTGCCATCAAAATCTCAAAAATGACAAATTTTGAGTTGTGCCCCCATTGCAGGAAACCGACGATATGGTGATCACTGCCAACAAATAGCAGAAAGCCGTTTGAAGGGCGCTGACTTATTTGAAAGCATCCGTATGGGGGGTGGGGGTTTATCATGCGGTAAATACACCGAACAATAGACGTTTTTCTTGTTGAGATTTTCAACAAAAACCTCAATTGTGTGAGCTTCTCCTAGTAGTGTATGATTCAGGGCTTGTAGCAAAAACTGATAGTCGTAATAGTTATTTTAATTAAAGAAACTGATATTATATTAACATGTCCATTCGTCTAAGATATGCATTATAAACCCTATGATTTAGTAGCCCCCTGACGGACACATTCAGGTTTATTTCCTCTAAAAGTTATCTATTAAAACATTGAAACTGACATCGGAAATCTGTTTATTATCGAGCACACTTCTGAAGCGTGTGGTGTGTTTCAAACACAAATGCACATAAAAAGTTATGGAGGAAGCTTGCCTAGCGATGAAAAAATCTAAAAGAAAACTGCCAGCTACCCCTCGCCACATGGAATGAAAAAAAAAAACTTATGAACACAAGGAGGAAGTTTCAGTTTCATTACCCAAATAACTTCCAAACACCTTTTCTTTTGATGACTGTAGCATAACAGGCCCAAAAAACAAGCAGCTCGTGTTGCAATCAACTGCTTCCTTCCTGTCTTTTTCTCCAGAAGGTCGTCCATACCTTAGCTTCGACGTCGTCACCACAAGTGATCCAGCCTGGCTCCGAAAAAAAAATCGAACAAACAGAGAATCAACAGGAAGATACCCAACCCAAGTCCCAAGCAACCATCCCGCCACCACCACCGAGAGACCACGCGCGCACCTCATTTCACTGCCAGGCGCGCATGTGACATCTGTTTTCTTCCCTTCTGCACCATAAAGTTATTAATTTATACTTTTGGCTTTTTTTTATTTGGCTTGTCGTATACTTTTTTACGGGTCGGCACCTATCGAGGAGAGCGATGAGATGCAATGGCAAACTGCGCCACATTGCCACCTTGCGCGGTGCTGTCATTCGGTGGACACCACCGATCCACTATACTGCTGCTTGATCATTGGCAGAAGAGGCAAAAAATAGGTTCATTTTCAACGAATTTCGGGCTAATCGATTACCGCTCGTGCAGATGCGTCAATGGGGCAAGGAAGAAAGGCATTATATCCTCCCAGAAACCACCTGGCTAAGATTTTGTTAAATTTCAAGACGTAGCAAGTGTTTGTACGAACATGTCGAGTCCGGTTCAATTCAACGTCATGAATAACTTAACACAACATATATTAAAATTTAACTAAATTAACCCAAATTGTTATAAACAAAAATTTGAACAAAATCAACCTCTCGCATGATTGTTGCCGATGTTGTCGGTATTACAATCGTGAATAACGCCCAAAGGTAGGCAATTTCAAAAAGAAAGTGAAGAACTGCTTCCCTTGTGGGTCGGGTGATCACTGCTTGCAGATTTTAGGACAATTGTGATGTACCGTAATCCGGGGTCAAATTGGTCACTTTTAAACAACTTTTGCGGATAACATCAGTGTCTGTTCAAATGTTGTCAAAATAATTTCTGTAAAACCAGTACCCAGTGGATCTGCATGGAACCATGTGACAGAATTTTGTTCAACAAATTTAAACTTTAGGTTAAAGACAGACTTGTTAGAATCCCAAAATGGCCGCCACAATGGCCGACTTTGGCACCTACTCACGATTTTGAGGGCACAAAACTCTTAGTAAACAAAACCAGCGGTCCTGAGCTTCTCATTTTAAGCTTATTACAAGTGAGCAAGAACAGAATAATAAAATACATTGTTGTTTGAAGCTTGCTACATGAGATTTGTGCGTCTGAAGTTTTGATGCACTGTTGATGCGGGATTTCAATACGTTTGTCCTTAAATAACTTCAAATATCAAAGTATTGGAAATGCCACTTTGGGGCGAAATTGATCAGTACACAATTAAGCATCTGTTGGAAAGGAAAATTTCCTTCACCGCTTAATTTTGCTCTTCTAAAACCGAATAACGCGTCTAAAATCTTACAACTAGTGAATTCAATACTTTAAATGCAAAATTAAATTTCGAAATTTCCCCCTTAAACGCCTAAAGGTAGGCAATTTCATTTAAAATAAGTGGTTTCTATTACAATAAATGACTATGTCTTCATAAAATGAACTTTTTATAACAATTTCATGTTCTGATAAGCTGCATAACATCCCAACCAAGGCTCCACAAAAATGTTGAAACAGAGAATTCATGGGAAGTCCTATTAGCAATTGATTGTTTTGCAGCAATGATTTCAGCTAAATGAGAAATACATAGCAAATTCCTTGAAAAAATAAGGCAAAACTAACTTTTTCTAAAAAATTCAAAGTTTACACTCATCTCTAGACATCTACTAATCAGATGACGTAAATAGTTTAAGATCATTACGTCGCTTAAGAGTTCCTAGTATGGAAATACAATGTAGTACCCGAGTGATCAATTTGACCCCGGTTTACGGTACCGTAAAATGGGGTAACTTTGATAGTTTTTCAGCGAATTTTCTCAATATTTTTACATGTAACAGTATTTCCCCCAGTATTATATTTTTAAAACAAGTACTGGGGTATCAGTTATCAATTGCAATTAAAAGATTCGATAACCTGAAATATTTTGGGTAACTTTCAGTTTATCATATAACCGGAAATCAGATTTTCATTTTGGGGTAACTTTGATAATGCCCTAAAAACACATCAAATCTAAAAAAATAATCACAGATTGAAATCTTAGGAGTATACATATGATGAGAGAAGGCTTGTGGAATATATCAAGTAGATTTTTTATATCAAAACATTGATTTTTTACTAAATTCTACATATAAAAATGAGTTTGTGCAGTATTGAGTGCAAAACACAATTAATTTGGCTATCAAAAATTATTACCTTTGTAATAATAAATGCTGGACGGTACATCAACATGTGATTACATGCTATTCATGGTTAGTTTTCTTTTTATGGGTAGTTTTTCAATGTTTTATTAACAAATTTTGAACAACGCATATTTATCTGCATGAAATTACAAGGGCATTGCATACTTTTAGGCGTTTATCAATGTATGGAGATTTACATCCCAATTTACAAAATTGCTTCCATTTCGTGAAAACACACTTCGTTAAGAGATTCAAGGCCAGATTTGGAATCTATTATGATGAATCTTTCGAGAATAAGAGTCCATTCATTGAAAAAATAGTTGAAACAAGGTGGTATAGCAGATTGTTTGAAGGGGTTGATAAATGACAAAAATATCAACAATTTCTATTTTTTGTCCAAAAAGTTGTTTATAAACTAGGTTTTAATGAAAATACGTCTAAGATGAACTTTCATATGTATAGAATTGGTCTATGTTTGCCTTTTTCTTAACTGGTTGAAGGAATCATACTTGTAAGATAAACTATACAATGCCTGTTGCACTATCAAAGTTACCCGCATTATCAAAGATACCCCGTTTTACGGTACCCTTTTGCTGTGAAATACCTACTCAAGTTAGTATGGCGCTGTCCATAAACTACGTGGACTCAATTTTGGCAATCTCAGAACCCCCCCTCCCCCCTCGTAGACTTTTGTCCATACAAAATTTTAGAAATTTGTATGGACCGTAGACTTTGGCCAGACCCCCCGTCCCCCCCTCTGAGTCTACGTAGTTTATGGACAGGCCCTATATTGTGAAGCAAGCACAATGATACACTATGACCATTTTGCTTGTGTATATCGTGTGGCAGGCAAGAAGACTAGGGGAGCTTGCATCGTGACGTCACTGCTAGATGGAAGAGAAAATTCGAAAAAAATGAGGGCAATATTTACATTCGTCTTCGGTGCAATTACCGCGGCAACTGATGTTAATTTATAGTCGTTTGTTAATCAATAAGTTTTATAACGAATGTAGTTCAAAAATGATAAGAAAATGTGTTGTGCCAGAATGCTCGTCTACGCATCTGTCCGGAAACACACGTTTTATTCGTTTCCCATGTGTGTGCCCAGATCGCCTAAAAAGCTAACTGAGATACGATTGAAACGGTGGCTCACTGTTCTAGGCTTTCGTCCGAATTTCAACTTGGAATTCAAATATATTTGTAATCGGCATTTTGTGTCAGGTATGTACAAAATGAATAAATAAATCACATTAATTAAAAATAACGAATTTCATATAAGTGGTCAAACCAAGGGTGGTAGACGGTAGATATAGATGTTCCTCAGAATTGGGCGATGATTATTGTGTCGGTTCGGCGGTCAGTACCGATAAAAGTAGACGAAATGGATCAAACAGAAATTCAAGTCCATAAGTGATCTTTCACACCGATATAACATTCCTCGTCACAACAGCAACGGTGATCGAATGAAGTTCAACGAAATAATTGTATTCAAGTAATCAACCGAACACCCTCAATTCTTGGAATACAAAACGATACTGCATAAGAAAGATTCAACGCGATTAGATTGACAAGTGATGAGATAGACTAACGCAGAAACTGTGTAACGATTGAATGCCGCTACCAAATGCCAAATTGAAACATATCAAGCAATACCGTAAACCGGGGTCGAATTGATCACGCGGGGTGAAAATGATCATTCGTGGATTAAATTTTTATTCCATATTAGCAATTTCTGCACATCCTTATGATCAGTGCTGAAAATGTCATTTAGACATATTAAAATTCAACCACCTACAGCTAATTTTAGAAGCTGAACTTAAGAAATGTCAATTGATATTCATGGTGAATATCAATTGGTATTTTTCGAAGGTAGTTCGTGACATATTCGAAGTTTTTTATATATATCATATTCGCGCTGGTGTCCGGCCATTTGGCCGAATAATGACCAAAAGAAAATTTTGGCTTTCTACCTGCCAATATGATCACCAGAAATATTTCCTTCTTTTAACCCGTTAACGCCCAAGGTTATTTAAATCTTTAAATAAATTTGTTATCAAAGGTCAAGTTCCAATACAATAAGCATGATTTGACGAAAAAAATGGAAGTCTATGGTGTAGTTCCCAAAAAATTCTTCATTGTAGGTCCTCAATTTCTAATAATTTTCTCGAGTTCTATTTTAGCACAACTTCTATGCTATCGTTATATTCTGATCCGTATAGATACAATACAGCTCTAAATAAGTGAGAGAGATTATAACCACTCAAAAATAATAGAAAAAGGACTTATAAATTGGGGCAGAAATATAACCCAATAAACGCCTAAAAGTATGCAATCCATGATCCTTGTAATTTCATGTCGTTTCGACTGCAGTGTTCAACATTTTTATTTTTTTTTAAACAAATCAAATAAAGATTGCTCACTATGTGTGGCATAACCAAACGTTAAAATACTGTAGAAGTTAGATTTTACACAGATAATGATTTATAATAAAGAAATTGAGTTTTTCCTTCAGTACCCCACAAACTCTCTTTACGTACTTACCATACGTAAACTTTTCAGAATTGTTGCATGTTTTAAAAAGAAAATCGTGTTAAGTACAGTTCCTCAAATATAAGGTCGTCTTCAGTGTCTCGTACTTACTAACACACCTAGGTTCATCATGATTCCATGTTTTGATATACAATTTCAACCAGATATATTCTACACGGCTTCTCCACTTATGTTTTTCATGATTTCTTGTTCGTGAACAATATGTGGGTTTTATGGTGTTATTCTGTACACTATCAAAGTTACATCGAAAAGATAATGTGTTTTTGGTTACATGAAAAATGATAAACCACCCAAAAAATCAATTTTATTCGATCTATCAATTGCAATTTAGAATTACGAACAAAAGTCTGAAAAAACAGAACGCTGGGGAGAAGAACATTCCCGGTAGGAGTCCCTGAAGGAATCCCGGGAGGATTTACTGAAGGAATTCTGATAGGCATATCTTGTAGAATTCTGATGGAATCTCAGCTGAGAGCTTGGTAGGAAACCCTGAAATAATCACAGAAGAAATCCCGGGATGAATTGCTGTATAAATCTCGAGCGAGGATCCCAGCTTGCAGAAAGAATTCCGTCAGGATTCTATGAATATGTTTCGACAGAACAATTTGAAAGTATACTGTGTATAGTATAGTATAAGTATAATGAATCTGTGAAGTAATTCCAGCAGAAATCTATGAAAGAACGGTGGTTAAAACTTCTGGAAGAATCCTTTCAGGATTTTTTAAAGAAATTCTGGCAAAAATCTCTGAAGTTTTTCCTGAAGGAATCCTGTAAAGAATACCTGATGGAATCCTTAGGGTTAGAGAGATCATCATCATGAAACCTGATGACTGGTCCTGCCGGTCAGAAGCTGAGCAGGTATTCCTGTAAGAATCATAGAAAATGTCTATGATCTAGGATTGCCTGAAAAAAAATCTCGGAAGATATCTGTATTTTTTCATATATTTTTTTTCGGGAGGAATCCCTTAAGAGTCAGAGCAGGAATCCGGGAAGGCATCTTTGAAGGAATTACAGCACAAATCCCTGAAGGAATGCAGAAAAGAATTACTAAAAGAATTTTTACACGATTTTCCGGGTTGCTTTGCAAAAATACCTGAAGAGAACTTCAGATCAATCCGTACAGCAATCGCGGAAGCAATATCTGAAGGAATTCTTGAAAGATTCTTGAAAGGAATGCCTGAAGAAATTCTGGAAAGAATTCCTGAAGCTATCTCGAAATAAAACCTCAGCTCATCTAATCTCATCTCAGTTCTTCACCCCACTCGCAAGGCTCTACCTTACTGTCCTGTTTGCCCTCTATTGAACGGTGATCAATTCCAAGCCTGCTCTATTCCATCCCTCTATCCTACGCTCCACCATAACCTTCAACCCTACCATCTGCCCAACCCTCTACCCTTTACTTTACCAAAACCACTGCCCTATCCTTTACCGTACCCTCTAGTCTATATTGTGCTTAATCGTACCGTCTACCCTACTCTCTACCCTAACATTTTTCCCACCCTCAACCCTACTCTCTTCCCTACCGTCTACCCTATCCTCTATTCTAACCTTCTACTCCACTCCGTCTACTCTATCCTTCACCCAAACCCTCTACCAGACCGTCTGTTCCACAGTTTACCCTACTTTCTACCTTACCATCTAGCATGACCCTCTGCCTTTTTTCTCATAAAGCCCGATCGATAGATACCCGTATTGCATGGTATTATAGCTCAAATTACCATACTGCGGCCGCAATCTTGGATATGGTCCGCCATCTTGGCGTCAAATATCGATTTTTGACTTTTACACATCAAAGCCCGATCGACAGATACCCATATTGCATGGTATCATGGCTCATTCTTGACAAACTACTATTCCGTGGCCACCATCTTGGATATGGTCCGCCATCTTGGATTTCAAAATGGCGTCGGATATTCATTTTTTAGTTTTACTCATGAAGCCCGATCGATAGATATCCATATTGCATGGTATCGTAGCTCAAACTACCATTCCGTGGCCGCCATCTTGGATATGGTCCGGCATCTTGGATTAAGAAATAGGATCAAATATCGATTTTTGACTTCTACTCATGAAGCCCGATCGATAGATACCCATATTACATGGTATCATAGCTCAATCTACCATTCCGTGGCCGCCATCATGGATATGGTGCGCCATCTTGGATTTCAAAATGGCGTCGGATATTCATTTTTTAGTTTTACTCATGAAGCCCAATCGATAGATAGATAGATAGATAGATATTGCATGGTATCATAACTCAAACTCTCATTCCGTGGCCGCCATCTTGGCTATGGTCCGCCATCTTGGATTACGAAATAGAGTCAAATATCGATTTTTGACTTCTACTCATGAAGCCTGATCGGTAGATACCCATTTTGCATGGTATCATTGCTCAAACTACCATTCCGAGGTCGCCATCTTGGATATGGTCCGCCATTTTGGATTTCAAAATGGCGGTGGATATTCATTTTTGAGTTCTACTTATGAAGCCCGATCGATAGATACCCATATTGCATAGTATCCGAAGCAGCATCGCCGTTAAAAAGCATATATTCTGAAGTTTTGACTGCCACCTTGGAACCTAAACCGCCATCTTGAATTCCAATACCCCTACTACCTTATCCACATCCTAAGGAATGTGTATGCCAAATTTGATTGAAATTTCTTGACGCATTCCAGAGTTATGCCGGAACATTCATACATATATATGTAACATACAAATAGACAAACATATAAACATACAAGCATATAAGCATACAATCATACATACATTGACTCTTGTATGTATTGGTTAACAACTCTGCCGAAGAAATGAACTATAAATCATTAACCATTGTCAAGATTCTAGGGAAATATGTTTTTTATTCACATTGGAAATGAAGCTTATAGATAGTGACAATGTGTAATCTTTGCAGCATCGTTTACGCCACCTAGTGAACCAGTCACAAACTATATTGTCCACTATGAGCAAGGTATGGGTGTGGAGACCATCTTCTCTGAAGAAAGTATTCTAAAATTTTGCATAATTCTGGAGAAATTCACACCAAAAGGACTGTCCTATTTATAGGACGCTGGGCGTTCGGGGCATCTGACCTATAAATAGGATGCTGGGCGGATATGGGTTAATCATAAGCTTTTTACGGGGCGAAATGGACACCCCTGCATATTTTATGCTAATTCTTTGATTACATCGACCAGTTAAGATCAATACCACAGATATAATACTCCATCTAAGACGATTGTACATAACATCGAAGTTAATTAAATAATCTTTGGAATTAAATAATCGGATTGATTTTTCCAAACTCTCTAAAACGCCTAACAGTATGCAATGCGCGTATATGAATTCGTAATTGTCAGTGTTCATTTCGCCCCGAATCGACTACAACATTAAAATTGCTATTTTGAGTAAATTCTGATCAAAAATATAATACTTCACTCATTGCTAAATCTGCGTACACATGTAGAGGAGGTAACACTTCACTTGTTTTTATGGTGGACATATTCAAACACTCGTAATACCTTATTTGCTGCTGCTTCGAAATTATAAGAAATCCACCGTATGAAAAACATACTTCAATTTCAATGATATTTTTGTTATTTTGAAGGAATATGAATCGTATTTTTGAAAAATAGAACAATAACTTATTCCTTTACACTTAGGGGAACTGCGGGCATAACGCCAAAAGTTGAAGTCTCTTAGGTAAAGGAGTAAACTGCTCTCCAAGGCAGAATACTACCTTAAAATAAGCATCATTTGAGGTTTATGACCACATATGGGCTGCAAAACGGTGAGTCGATAAGGAGAGCGTCCAATATAGCTCTGGTCCTCACAAGTTCCTACCTCATGCTTCCACGGGTCAAGAGATGACAAAGACCGCCAGCTAAGAGTTGTGTGCTTAGCTGGTAGTGCAGCCTGGGCACTGTTGTCCTTCTGACTTCAGCTAGATTGAGGAGGTACGCCCGAGCGTCTGTTCACCAAGGAGGTGCGGCTCAAACAGCGTCTGTTCTGGCATCCAGCGGCTGAGTAAGAAACGCTGCACCACGCCCAGCTAGATCCAAGGTGGTAGCCCCATCAGCGTGGTCGTGTCCTAGTGTTGGTTGGGACGTTAAATAGAACTGGCACGATGGCCCTCCGGCGAGACAGGAGTGTTGGCGTAGGCCCAATAAGCCACCCGTAAAAATCCCCATTACGAATAACATAGGAGAAAATACGACTCGATGTGCAATCGGCAAAGACCCACGCGACGAAATAAGGACTACGATTGGAAACTTGGAACATGGAATTGCAAGTCACTTGGTTTCGCAGGATGTGACAGGATAATTTACGACGAACTACATCCCCGCAACTTCGACATCGTGGCGTTGCAGGAACTTTGTTGGACTGGACAGAAAGTGTGGAAAAGCGGGCATCGCGCGGCTACCTTCTACCAAAGCTGTGGCACCACCAATGAACTGGGAACAGGATTTATAGTGGTGAGCAAGATGCGACAACGTGTGATCGGGTGGAAGCCGATCAACGCAAGGATGTGCATGTTGAGAGTTAAGGGCCGTTTCTTCAACTACAGCATCATCAACGTCCACTGCCCACACGAAGGGAGACCCGATGACGAGAAAGAAGCGTTCTACGCGCAGTTAGAGCAAACATACGATGGTTGCTCGCCGCGTGACGTGAAAATCGTTGTCGGCGACATGAACGCGCAGGTAGGAAGGGAGGAAATGTACAGACCGGTAATCGGGCGAAACAGCCTTCACGCCGTATCGAATGATAACGGCCAGCGATGCGTAAACTTTGCAGCCTCCCGTGGTATGGTAGTCCGATGCACCTTCTTCCCCCGCAAAGATATCCACAAAGACGCCTGGAGATCACCCGACCATCAAACAGAAAACCAAATCGACCACGTTCTAATCGACGGCAAATTCTTCTCAGATATAACCAACGTCCGCACATACCGCAGCGCGAATATAGATTCGGATCACTACTTAGTCGCTGTATGCATGCGATCAAAACTTTCGACAGTTATCACCACGCGTCGAAGTCGAACGCCGCGGCTCAACATCGAGCAACTTCGTAACGTAGAAGTGGCTCAAGATTACGCGCAGCAGTTAGCAGTGGCCCTACCAACGGAAGAGCAGCTTGGCGCAGCTACACTTGAAGATGGCTGGAGGGACATCCGATCCGCCATAGGTAGTACTTCGGCTACAGCACTAGGCTTCGCGACTCCGAATCACAGAAACGACTGGTACGACGGCGAATGTGAACAGTTGAAAAACGAGAAGAATGCAGCATGGACGAGAATGCTGCAACACCGTACGAGAGCGAATGAGGCACGTTACAAACAGGCGTGGAACAGGCAGAACTCAGTCTTCCGGATGAAGAAGCGCCAGCAGGAAGAACGAGATCGCGAAGTACCGCGCTAAGGACACACGAAAGTTCTACGAGAAGCTGAACCGCTCGCGCAGAGGCTTTGTGCCACAAGCCGACATGTGCCGAGATAATCACGGGAATATTCTCACGAGCGAGCGTGAGGTGGTCGAAAGGTGGCGACAGCATTACGATGAGCACCTCAATGGCGACGTTGCAAGTACCGAAGGTGGCGTGGTAACAGATCTAGGAGTATGTGCACAGGCCGAAAGACTTCCGGCACCTGACCTCCAAGAGATTGAGGAGGAGGTTGGCCGGTTGAAAAACAACAAAGCCGCTGGAGCAGATCAACTACCAAGCGAGCTTCTAAAATACGGTGGAGAAGCACTGGTGAGAGCACTACACTGGGTCATTACCAAGATTTGGGAAGAGGAAGTATTACCGGAGGAATGGATGGAAGGTATCGTGTGTCCCATCTACAAAAAGGGCGACAAGTTTGTTTGCGGGAATTACCGCACGGTGTCAAAATTTTGATTATTATCAAACTTTCATGTTCCTCGGATTTTTCTTCATAGAATGTTAGAATTACGGCTATAATTTATAAATGCAAAATTTGAAAATATTCTATCGGGGAAAATTTGAGTTAGATGAGTTGTTAGCTATTTTCCGTACTAAAAATCAATAATTACTATTTTAGCCCAAAAAACGTCCCATACAAAATGTATGGAAAAATTTTCGCCGATGAAATATTTTCTAGTTTTCCGATTATGAATATATAGCCCAAATACTTATCATTTTCGAAGAAAAATCCGAGGTACATGAATGTTCGATAATAGTCGAAATTTTGACACCGTGTACCGCGCGATCACACTACTGAGCGCTGCCTACAAGATACTCTCTCAAATTTTATGCCGCCGTCTATCACCGATTGCAAGAGAGTTCGTGGGGAAATTTCAGGCTGGATTTATGGGTGAACGCGCTACAACGGACTAGATGTTCGCCATCTGCCAGGTGTTGCAGAAATGCCGCGAATACAACGTGCCCATACATGATTTATTCATCGATTTCAAATCGGCGTATGATACAATCGATCGAGAACAGCTATGGCAGATTATGCACGAATACGGATTCCCGGATAAACTGATACGATTGATCAAGGCGACGATGGATCGAGTGATGAGCGTAGTTCGAGTATCAGGGACACTCTCGAGTCCCTTCGAATCTCGCATAGGGTTACGGCAAGGTGATGGTCTTTCGTGCTTGCTGTTCAACATTGCTTTAGAGGGTGTAATAAGGAGAGCGAGGATAAACACGAGTGGGACGATTTTCACTTTCTGTCAGTATATGAATTTATACATATTTCGATGTTGAATTGCTTTGAAGTCAATCAAATGCGACAACAACCAAAGTTTATTTTGAAACTTCAAATGTGTGTTTTCTCGTGTTTTTCTATTGTAACATGTGACATTTATGCGTCCGAGGGCAGAATACCTGAAGAAATCCCGAAAGAATTCCTGAAGGTATCTCGAGAAAATCTCACCTTATCTCACTTCTTCACCCTACTCTCTATCTCTATCCTCTTCCTTACTGTCTTCTCTGCCTTTTATCCCAACCTTCTATCCTACGCTCTATCATCATCACCCCCTTCCCTACCGTCTACCCTAACCTTTCACCTCAGCCCCCCAAACCTTATGCTTCATCCAAACCCTTACACCACCATTTACCTTACCCTCTACCCTTTTACTCATCAAGCCCGATCGATAGATATTCATATTGCATGGTATTATAGCTCAAATAACCATTCTGTGGCCGCAAACTTGGATTATGATCGGCCATATTGGATTTCAAAATGGCTTCGAATATCGATTTTTAACTTCTACTACTCAAGTCCGATCGATAGATACCCATATTGCACGGTATTTGTTCAAACTACCATTCCATGGCCACCATCATGGATTTCAAAATGACGTCGGATATTCATTTTTGAGTTCTACTCATGAAGCTCGACCGATGGATACCCAACCCATACTACATAGTACCCGAAGGAGCATTGCCGTTAAATAGCTGGTTAAATTCTGGAGTTTTGACCGCCATCTTTAATTCTAATACCCCTTTAACCACCCCCGTATCCTAAGGAATGTTTATGCCAAATTTGATTAAAATTACTTGTCCCATTCCAGAGTGATACCGGAACTTACATACATATATACATAGATGCATACATGTAAACATAAAATAGACAAACAAACAAACATATAAACATACAATCGTACATACATTGATTTTGTATCTATCGGTAAACAACTCTGCCGAAGTTTACGCCACCTAGTAAAAACCAGTCACTAACTATATTGCCCACTATAAACAAGGTATGGATGTGGAGAACATCTTCTCTGAAGACAGTATTCTAAAATTTTGCCTAGTTATGAAGATGTTCACAGCAAAAGGACAGTCCTATTTATATTTAGGGCGCTGGGGCATCTGTCCTATAAATAGGACGCTGGGCGGATATGGGCTAAGGCGAAAAACAAAATAAACATACAATACCGATTTCCAGGCGAAATACATATTACATGCCAAAACGATTTCAACTCAAAATTCACAATATCTTTGGTAATGTTACTGACGAGTTTGCGTGGTCAGATTATTGTCTACACACAGGCTTTACTTCAAACAGGCTCCAGGTGACCCGTATTTCACATAACATCCGCCCGATATATAAAACTAAACCGAGAATAGATCACCTTGATGATGGATATTTCCAAAACCATCATCACACAGCGTGGTTCACGGTTGAGCCGACATACATATTCCTCAAGACACCGAACGATGACGTTGGCACGTGCCGTGTTCAAAGCGAGCGGGTGGTTCCTTGGTCGGCCGGCCCGAAAGCCATAAATGTCTTGTTTGATCATTCTCGACAGGCCAAGAAGACATTTAACAAAACATCCAATGCCATGATGGATGTGCTCGCTTCCGTTTGTACTTACACGCGTCGGAGATCCGTGGTGTACCTACCTAGGCGTAAAAGTTAGTAGCTTCTACACACCACGTGGGATATGAGTTCCATTTCCTTGATCGTGTGTAGGGGATAGGTTCGAAAGTGGCGGATGTTCGGTTGGAAGGGAATCCATGCAGGAATGAAAAGTAAGACGTTGTTGGTTGCGATGGATTGCGTAACAAATGTAACGACATATATCTGTTATAACATTCTATATTTGTCGTCGACACGTCATAGATAATTTAACATCGTTCGAGGAAAAGATGAAAAATCAAACAGTGACTACCTATGAATCACGGTGCTAATCAAACTGTTTTCTCTCATGCCTGTTATTATAGCTGTCCATGATTATTTGTGTGCAGGAGATGAAGGGTCAAATTCTACGCTCCATACAAATCCTTCCAATCTTGTAGAAAATAGTTTTGGTGTGCAAAGGTTAAATTGTCATTCGTAAATCTTACGTTTCCAAAACTTCAAAAATTCAAAAACTAAGCTGTTAAGGCGGCCGATAGATTGATTGATTGAAAAAAAAAAACATTCATTCATTTATTTAGTTAACATCAATTCATAATAATACTGAATCAACAATTTGCCGCCATAATACTCGATTTGCAGCTGCGCTGCAGCTCTCCAACGTCGGTCACGCCCAACACTCGCCAGATCACGCTCCACCTGGTCCGCCCATCGTGCCTCTGCGCTCCACGCCTCGTATCCTTCGGCTTTGGCCACTTTCTGGATGCTGGGTTCGCCGTAAAGTGCAGCGAGCTCGTGGTTCATCCTTCTCCGCCACACCGTTCGTGTCCGTAGAGAATCACCGGTCTTATTAACGTCTTGTACATGGTACATTTGGTGCGGGGTGAATCTTTTTTGACCGCAGTTTCTTCTGGAGCCAATAGTAGGCCCAACTTCGGCTGATGATGCGCCTTCGTATTTCACGGCTCACGTTATTGTCAGCCGTTAGCAAGGAACCGAGGTAGACGAATTCTTCTACCACCTCGAAGGTATCCCCGTCTATCGTAACATTGCTGCCAAGGCTTGTCCTGTCTCGCTCAGTCCCACCTACCAACATGTACTTTCTCTTACCCGCATTCACCACCAGTCCGACCTTTGCTGCTTCACGTTTCAGACGGGTGTACTATTCTGCCACCGTTCCAAACTAGCAATAATATCCATGTCATCCGCAAAACAGACAAATTGGCTGGATTTCGTGAAGATCGTACCCCGGCTGTTGAGCCCGGCTCGTCGCATAACACCTTCCAGGGCGATGTTGAATAGTAGGCAGGAAAGTCCATCACCTTGTCGTAGTCCCCGTCGAGATTCAAATGAACTGGATAGTTCATCCGAAATCCTTACGCTGTTCTGCACACCGTCCATCGTTGCTCTTATCAGTCTAGTCAGCTTCCCGGGAAAGCTGTTCTCGTGCATAATTTTCCATAGCTCTGCGCGGTCGATACTGTCGTATGCCGCTTTGAAGTCGATGAACAGGTGATGCGTTGGGACCTGGTATTCACGGCATTTCTGGAGGATTTGCCGTACGGTAAAAATCTGGTCCGTTGTCGACCGGCCGTCGATGAAGCCAGCCTGATAACTTCCCACGAACTCATTTGTTTTAGGTGACAGACGACGGAAGATGATCTGGGATAGCACTTTGTAGGCAGCATTCAAAATAGTGATCGCCCTGAAGTTCTCACATTCCAAATGGTCGCCTTTCTTGTGAATGGGGCAGATTACCCCTTCCTTCCACTCCTCCGGTAGCTGTTCGGTTTCCCAGATCCTGACTATCAGCCGATGCAGACAGGTAGCCAGCTTTTCTGGGCCCATCTTGATGAGTTCAGCTGCGATACCATACTTACCAGCTGCTTTGTTGGTTTTGAGCTGGTGAATGGCATCCTTAACTTCCCTCAGCATGGGAGTTGGTTCATTTCCGTCCTCCGCTGCACTGACGTCGTCGTTTCTTCCGTTGCCGTGGGCTCCCGTGCCTACGTTCTCCACGCCGTTCAGGTGCTGATCGAAGTGCTGCTTCCACCTTTCGATCACCTCACGTCCGTCCGTCAAGAGGCCTCCGTCTTTATCCCTGCATATTTCTGCTCGCGGCACGAAGCCGTTGCGGGATGCGTTGAGATTCTGATAGAACTTCCGTGTTTCTTGGGAACGGCACAGCAGTTCCATTTCTTCACACTCCGCTTCTTCCAGGCGGCGCTTTTTCTCCCGAAAGAGGCGGGTCTGCTGTTTCCGCTTCTGTTTGTAACGTTTCACGTTCTGTCGAGTCCCTTGCTGCAGCATTACCGCCATGGCTGCGTTCTTCTCCTCCAAAACCGTTCTGCACTCTTCGTCGAACCATTCGTTCCGTCGATTCCGTTCCACGTACCCGATGGTGCTCTCGGCTGCGTCGTTGATGGTTGCTTTCACGGACGGAGAGTTTTGGGCGCAATTTGACCATCACCAGATAGTGGTCGGAGTCGATGTTGGCGCCACGATAGGTCCTGACGTCAGAATGTCGGAGAAGTGCCGTCCGTCAATCAGAACGTGGTCGATTTGAGATTCCGTCTGCTGTGGTGATCTCCAGGTGTAACGATAAGGGAGGCTGTGTTGGAAAAAGGTGCTACGTATGGCCATATTTTTGGAGGCGGTGAAATCAATGAGTCGTAGGCCGTTTTCGTTCGTCTGCTGGAGGGCGCTGAACTTACCAATCATCGGTCTGAATTCCTCCTCCTGGCCTACCTGAGCGTTCAAATCTCCTATGATGATCTTGACGTCGTAGCTTGGGCAGCGATCGTACTCGCGTTCGAGCTGCGCGTAAAATGCGTCCTTGTCATCATCAGTACTTCCGGAGTGTGGGCTGTGCACGTTTATTATGCTGAAGTTGAAGAATCGGCCTGCACATTCTTTCGTTGATCGGCCACCAACCGATCACGCGCCTCTGCATATTACCTATCACGATGAAAGCTGTTCCCAGCTTTCGTGTGTTGCCGCAGCTCTGGTAGATGGTATGATTACCTCTAAACGTTCGCACCATGGATCCTGTCCAACACACCTCCTGCAGCGCTAACTGCAGGACTGTTTTCAATCGCAAGTCATTTTTGTTCGCTGGGGTCGTTGCTGTTGGTCTCGGTTCGTTTTATTCTGTTGTTGATTTTCCGCTACAATGGTTTTTTTACGGCTGGCTCGTAGGGCATGACACTGACCCCCTACTTTCCGGAGGACCATAGTGCACAGTTGAGCTTAGAGTCCTTCCCTGGCACTCGGACGTAGATCAGCCGCCCCTAACATGGGGATCAGACGCTGTTGTGAGCCGCTCCTCCTGGAGAACTGACGCTCAGGTTTGCCGAAGCAACCGCCCCCCCCCTTCCCTGTCAGCCTACGACCAAAGTTCCTACCGGGGTTGGTTACCCGATCTTCCCTAAGGTTGCTCATAGTTTCCGGCCGGTACCGCGTGGAGGTAGGGATAGGAGTTGCTGGGCAGAGGCTAGTGGATCACAATGGGATCTGAATTGCGCAGCATACCCAGCCTTTACCGTGCCATTCGTGAATCTTACGTTTCCAAATTCATCATATTCAAAAACGAAGCGGTTAAGGCGGCCGATAGATTGACTGATTAAAAAAACATACATAGTTCAATTCTTTGTGTTGAATAAAGTAGAAGTAGGAGCATCCAGGTAATCAAAAGGAATGGACTTATTTTTACATACGTCAAATGCCAACTGTTTTTATGTGTTCAGCTTTAGCACTTTAATCATATCAGTTTATTCTAAAGATAAATATAATTTTTGATCTCATACAATCCATCTTATAGTCGCTATCTGCTAAGCAGAAAAAAAAACAGCTGCAAAATTTTCAATAATTTTCCTAATGGGACGTCTTTTCATTAGAATACAATACGTAAAATTGTTATCATCTGCCAACACTCGAAAGCGTGTTATTATGGCTTAATTTTTGCCGAGTTTCTCCAGTTGCTTACAATTAGAGTCGGCAGCGCAATGCAACTGTCTGCGTCCGGCCCAGTCATCTGCTCATAAAGGATAAGGCATCAAACATTCTTTTTTATTCTTTTTGGACAGACGTCCTGATCGTCGCGCGCACACTTCATCGTTGGTCCGGTTATAATTGGGGGTTTCCGTGTATCACGCATAACATTGCTGCACTTGCCTGCACTTAGGCACGGATCGCATGCTTGCTTCATGCTGCAATGTTATAATTTTATTGTCTGAACGGGTGCAGTTGTCTCTACAACAACAGTGTGGGGTTTCTTCGCGCTTATCGCTTTCTTTAGAAGTGTGAGTTTGAGACTTGGTTATTAGTGGATCCTGTTAACACCGAGGGATGAATTTTTAGGATACTCTTATTTATTAGGATGTTTGGTGGGCGACAATTCACTCTGTTGAATCTACGCCGGAAGCCCTTCTTCAGTTATAGGACCTGGTTCTAGATCCAGGTTAATCGCTTCCGGTTAGGACACTAACAGTGAAGTAGGTACTTGGTAACTGTGTTCCCAATTAACAATCGCCAGCCGCAAACAAGCATGCATGCTGAATTGTTGCTTTATAATAGTAATTATAGCTAAACTAAAATTATGCTGTACACATTACTGTACAAATGCTATTTCAATTGAAAAAGTAGCCAATATTCAACCTTTCGTATTGGTAATAGGGGGATTAGGGGCATAATGGCCACCCGGGGCGAAATGGACACCCCTGTTTTTGGCGAGACCGTTGACTTTTATGTAAAACTTTTAATGCATAAGTGTAAAGGAACAAGTCATGGTTCTATTTTTCAGAAGAACCATTTATATTGCTCCAAAATAACCAAAATATCATTTAAATTGCAATATGTTTTTCATATGGTGAAATTCTTATAATTTCGAAGCAGCAGCAAATAAGGTTTTACGAGTGTTGGAGTGTGTCCGAAATTAAAACAAGTGAATTGTTACCTTATCTACATGTATACGGAGATTTAGCAAAGGATGAAGTGTTTTATTTTTGATCAGAATTTACTTTAAATAGCAATTTTAATGTTGTAGTCGATTCGGGGCGAAATGAACACCGGCAATTACAAATGGATGTACGTGCATTGCATACTGTTAGGCGTTTTAGAGAGTTTGGAAAAAATCAATCCGATTATTTTAGCCTAAAGTTTATTTAATTAACTTTGATGTTATGTAAACTCGTCTAAGATGGAGTATTATATCTGTGGCATTGATCTCCCTAGGCAGATTACTTAACTGATCTATGTAATCAAAGAATAAGCATTTAATATGCAGGGGTGTCCATTATGCCCCGATGGGTGTCCATTTCGCCCCGTACCTTTCCTGTCAGCCATAAAAAACACACGATTTAAAATTCGTTATTTCTTCACAATAAAAACATTCTACCTGCTGTAAATGATTGAAATACGTAGGAAACAAGCTAAAGTTGTAAGCCAACTGATAACATGTTAAGTTTTTCTTAGTTATACAGGTCTAACGTACCCGTTTGCTTAGGGTGTCCATTATGCCCCTAATCCCCCTAACAATGATAATTTAAAACACTTTTCAAGCGTTTAATAAGATTTTTATTCGACTCGCAGTAATTCCTTTACAATATAGTTCAACAAGACTTTTTTCTGCTTCTTGTTAAGTTTATGTAAAAATTAGCACATGTATCTGTATAATGTGTTTTTCACAAGTCGCTTAAGCGCTTTCGTTTCATCATACTTCGACTCAGAGTACATGATGAAAAAACACGTGTTTTTTTACTGAACAACAGCTGAATTAATCTGTTGTTCAGTCGTTAACCATAATGTCTGTGCTAATTCACCACTGCGGAATAGGAGTCGAAGTCTGATCATTATTAAACCACGGGAAGTTTATATTTTGATTTGAGCGCTGCAATTCATCATCTTTAGGATGACGCAGATATGAAGGATGCGGCTGGCAATCGACGGGTCTGGAGTTCGAATCTGGATTTAGGTAAATTTATGTGTAGTTATTATTTCACAATAATTGTTCACAGCATTAAATTCCAGTCATAAACTCTCGTGGAAATTGAAAAGTTTTGCATTTTTTTTTATTTTTATTCATTTTTGCTAAAGCTGAATAACAGCTTTACTATATAAGTTGTAAAACGATTCAGTTCAGTTGTTGTACACAACATTATGCTTTATAGTTTCTCGAAATTTGTATGAACAAAACTCGAACAAAGGTTGTGCATGAAAATTATACAAATTTTATTCAACATCATGCTGAATCAATTCGTCGTAAAGGTGCTTATAAAATGAGTGATTGTTAGATGGGTTGTTTTCTCCATTTGGGGCTATGCACAAATTATGTCTCGCTCTAGGTCACGCTTAATTGACGAAAATTTTAACCCCGCTCCCCTTCCGTAACTTTTTGTCACATACGCCGAACACCCCCCCCCCTTAGTCACAGACAGACAGACAGAGATTTACCATTTTAAAACAGTCGTTATATGTGTAAGCTAAACTCTGACCAAAATTATCGTTTTATTTACCCTAAAATTGTACAAAAAAGCAATGACCCGGATAAATTGACAAACGCAAATGCAAATTGTAACAAGGACAAGGACGATAGACAATTCTTTCCTTGAAAAGGCCAAAACCCATGGCCGAAACGTCGGGTAGAATAAAATAAATCGTCATAAATTAAGACTGAGATAGCCGTGTCTACGCAAGAACATCCAGTTCCAGTCGAAAAATCCCAAATCAATATCACCTTTCCTATTCATGTTCTCATGGGTTCTGTAGATGCGTTTCCGTTGTCACAACTGGCAGTCCTGCATCACTTGTTGCATCAAGGTGCTCGGTCCGAACACCGGTAAAATCCAATTCGTTTCCATTGAGCCATTTACAGTCAATAGATTCGTTTCGAAGATATACCGCCAACCACTCTCTTTGCCGCCTGGACTCGTACTCGCACTGGACACGTCTTCTGAATTGCAACATCTTTCGACTTATGTACTTTTTTTGTGATCTCGAAGCTGTACCTTCAAGCAGTTTTTCAGCGAGGGCCAGAGTATAGCAGGGCGTAGGCCAGAGTATAGCAGAATTTGACCCGACACCATTCTGTGTTCTCCAAAGTTCGGCCAACGGACTTCGCTCAGTCCTAGGATCTCAAGCTTCATACGGCATGCCTCATTGGCTAGTTGTGCCATGCCAGTTTACCCTGCTGGACTTTCACTGCAGAAAATTTCAAGTTCCAATTCTTGTCCGTCGTTTCACGCTGAAAGTCATTGCCGTTGAATCAGTTTGCCCAGCATATTTAAAATTTATCTTAAGTTTCATGTCCGTTGTTCTAAGCTGAGAATCGAGGTGCGATCCAAAGTGGTCGTGTGGTAGGATAAGTCCTGCTAGTTCCTTGCTTAGGAGAGCCATTCGTCTGTCGTCTCTCAACCCTGTTGTATGCGCTTCGGCCATAGGCATTGGTTGCGATAAATAATGCATCTAAATTGAAATCCTTGTAATGGTGAATGACCGTTTGAATGACTTTGATAACGTGGATTCTCGTTCTGTTTGTCACGATGGTCTGGAAGTGTTACCTTATACTCTACGTGCATCAACATAGGCTTGCTTATTTGTTGCTGCTAAGCCAATGACTACACGAGCCTTGTCATCCTGGCTCAAAAATCCGACCTCATCTGGTCCCAATAAAGATGTGACTTCCTCAAGTGCTCTAATAGTTGCCATGCAAAACTTACCATCCTGGTGATCTGGAACCGTTTTAACTAATGGAAGACAGGTATCGTGTATCCTATCTACAAAAAGTGCAACAAGTTGGATTGCGGCTACGGGAACTGCCGCGGAATCACATTACTGAGCGCTGTCTACAAGGTACTTTCTCAAATTTTATGCCGTCGTCTATCATCGATTGCAATGCAAGAGAGTTCATGGGGCAATATCAGGATGGATTCAAGGGTGAACGCGCTACAACGGACCAGATGTTCACCATCCGCTAGGTGCACAAATGCCGCGAATACAACGTGACCACACATCACTTGTTCATCGATTTTAAACCGACGTACATATGTATGATACATTCGATCGAGACCAGCTATGGCAGATTATGCATTTAGGCACCATAGATCGAGAACAAATTTAGTTCATGTTCACAAACTTTGCAACTTCAGTTTCATTGAACATTATTTAATGTATCTTATCTATCTACCACAAACCGCCACACATTGGATTTCGCAGAGGATAATCACCATCGGAAAAGCGCAAAAGCGAAAATTTCATCCGTCTCTGCAATGGCTCCTGCGAGGAGTATGCTTTCCCTCTCGATCGTTACATTTGGGTAGCACTGAAGTGGAGCAGCACTCGTGTTATGCCATACTAAAGGTGTATGTCGCTTGCTAACATTCAATTTGACGATCACTCGGCGATCTCGTCATCATCAGCAGCAAATGAGATACACCTGTGGCCAAAAATTGCACCCGACCGGCCAGCCGTCCGTCGTCCATCCGCTCTGTTCATTGACGCTCTCGCTCGTTACCTGCGCTCAATGGATTCCTGGGCCACCACCACAAGGTGGATCGTGCACTGGTCGGTCATCTCTCTAACGGAGACGACACTCGCCGATCCGCTCCCCGCCCGGAAACATAATCGTAAAGGTGTACATTTGCGCGGTCGTATATTTTTTTTCGGAAATGCGCAACCATCATATTAGATAGGAGATGGGAGCGCAGCGGGTTATCAGAGCGAAATGAACGATCGACGATCGGAAGAACCCCGAACAGTCATCAAATTAGTTGATGAACATTGTCAGCCCCGAACACGATGTTGATGGGCTGATCACGGTGCTGCTGCACCTTGTCCGAAGTGCGATGGTTTCGATAAGCAGTGCTGGTGGTTGGCTGGTGAAGAGATAAGGATCAGTGATAATCGGAACTTCTGCTACCTTAGGTGTATATTTTTGATGTACAACCATGTGATGGGATATTTGCTAATCAATTTTAAACCGAGAAGTGCATGAGCATTTATAATTGTTTTGACGAGTGTTGCATTTATCGTTCATTTTTTATTAGATACATATGTTTCTTTTTAATTTATATTCATAAGAAATTTAAACTCAATGTTTATATCTACTTACACGTCAAGGTGTTAGATTATATCGTCCCCTTAATGCTAGAGCTAGGTAACTCGAAAAACATAGTTCCGAGAAAAACGACTTTGAAAATTTTACAATTTTTCATGCAGTTGTTCCAAAGGTACATACATTTATTTGTTAAACATCATTAAGACAAGACATAGTACGCCACAATACTCGGTTTGTGGCTGCCGCTCTCCATCTTCGGTCGCGCCCAATGCTCACCAGGACACGCTCCACCTGGACCGCCCATCGTGGTCTCTGCGCTCCACGCCTTCTTTGCCAACCGGATCAGTTGCAAACACCAGCTTTGCAGGGTTGTTGTCGGGCATTCTTGAAACATGCCCTGCCCACTGTATCCTTCCGACTTTGGCCACCTTCTGGATGCTGGGTTCGCCGTAAAGTGTAGCGAGCTCGTGGTTCATCCTTCTCCGCCACACACCGTTCTCCTGCACACCGCCGAAGATCGTCCTTAGCACGCGTCGCTCGAAAACTCCGAGTGCTTGCGGTTCCGCCTACCAGCATGTACTTTGTTTTTAAGGCAATTACCACCAGTCCGACTTTTGCTGCTTCGCGTTTCAGGCGGGTGTACAGCTCTGCCACCGTTCCAAATGTTCTGGCGATAATATCCATGTCGTCCGCAAACCACACAAATTGACCGGATTTTGTGAAAATCGTTTCCCGGCTCGTCGCATCACACCTTCCAGAGCAATGTTGAAGAGTAGGCATGAGAGTCCATCACCTTGTCGCAGTCCCCGGCGAGATTCGAATGAACTGGATAGTTCACCCGAAACCCTTACGCAGTTTTGCACACCGTTTATCGTTGCTATAATCAGTCTAGTTAGCTTCCCAGGAAAGCCGTTTTCGTCCATGATTCTCTATAGCTCTGCGCGGTCGATACTGTCGTATGCCGCTTTGAAGTCGATGAACAGGTGATGCGTTGGGACCTGGTATTCACGGCATTTCTGGAGGATTTGTCGTACGGTATAGATCTGGTCCGTTGTCGACCGGCCGTCGATGAAGCCGGCTTGATAACTTCCCTCGAACTCATTCGTTTTAGGTGGCAGACGACGGAAGATGATCTGGGATAGCACTTTGTAGGCAGCATTCAAAAATAGTGATCGCCCTGAAGTTCTCACATTCCAAATGGTCGCCTTTCTTGTGAATGGGGCAGATTACCCCTTCCTTCCACTCCTCCGGTAGCTGTTCAGTTTCCCAGATCCTAACTATCAGCCGATGCAGACAGGTGGCCAACTTTTCTGGGCCCATCTTGATGAGTTCAGCTGCGATACCATCCTTATCAGCTGTTTTGTTGGTTTTGAGCTGATGAATGGCATCCTTAACTTCCCTCAGCGTGGGAGTTGGTTCATTCCCGCCCTCCGCTGCACTGGCGACTGGCGTCGTCGTTTCCTCCGTTGCCGTGGGCTCCCGTGCCTACGTTCTCCACGCCGTTCAGGTGCTGATCGAAGTGCTGCTTCCACCTTTCGACCACCTCACGTCCGTCCGTCAAGAGGCCTCCATCTTTATCCCTGCATATTTCGGCTCGCGGCACGAAGCCGTTGCGGGATGCGTTGAGCTTCTGATAGAACTTCGTGTTTCTTGTGAACGGCACAGCAGTTCCATTTCTTCACACTTCGCTTCTTCCATGCGGCGCTTTTTCTCCCGAAAGAGGCGGGTCTGCTATTTCCGCTTCTGTTTATAACGTTCCACGTTCTGTCGAGTCCCTTGCTGCAGCATTGCCGCCCTCGCTGCGCTCTTCTCCTCCAAAACCGTTCTGCACTCTTCGTCGAATCATTCGTTCCGTCGATTCCGTTCCACGTACCCGATGGTGCTCTCGGCTGCGTTGTGGATGGCTGCTTTCACTGTACTCCAGCAGTCCTCTAGAGCGGCCTCATCGAGCTCGCCCTCGTCTGGCAACGCGGCCTCGAGATTCTGCGCGTATGCTGAGGCGACATCCGGTTGCTTCAGTCGCTCTAGGTTGTACCGTGGCGGTCGCCGGCACCGTACATTGTTGATGACGGAGAGTTTTGGGCGCAGTTTGACCTTCACCAGATAGTGGTCGGAGTCGATGTTGGCGCCACGATAGGTCCTGATGTCGATAATGTCGAGAGTGTCGTCCGTCAATCAGAACGTGGTCGATTTGCGATTTCGTCTGCTGTGGTGATCTGCAGTTGTAACGATAAAGGAGGCTGTGTTGGAAAAAGGTGCTACGTATGGCCATATTTTTGGAGGTGGTGAAATCAATGAGTCGTAGGCCGTTTTCGTTCGTTTGCTGGTGGGCGTTGAACTTACCAATCGTCGGTCTGAACTCCTCCTCCTGGCCTACCTGAGCGTTTAAATCTCCTATGATGATCTTGACGTCGTGGCTTGGGCAGCGATCGTACTCGCGTTCGAGCTGCGCGTACAATGCGTCCTTGTCATCATCATTGCTTCCGGAGTGTGGGCTGTGCACGTTTATTATGCTGAAGTTGAAGAATCGGCCCTTGATCCTCAACCTGCACATTCTTTCGTCGATCGGCCACCAACCGATCACGCGCTTCTGCGTATCACCCATCACGATGAAAGCTGTTCCCAGCTCGCGTTTATTGCCGCAGCTCTGGTAGATGGTATGATTACCTCTAAACGTGCGCACCATGGATCCTGTCCAACACACCTCCTTCAGCGCTACGATGCCGAACCCGCGGTCCTTCAGTAGATTGGCGTGTATGCGTGTATTCCAATCGCAAGTCCTTTTTGTTCACTGGGGTCGTTGCCGTTGGTCTGGGTTCCTATTATTCTGTTGCCGGAAGCTACGGGTTCTGCATTGGCATTTCCTCCAACTACAGTGCTAAATATCTAGGCTCAAGCGCCTAGCTGTAATTAGAATTTCCAAAGTATTTTTTTTTTATTGAAAGGCCATCTAATATTGACCAAATGCAGCATATGTTTTGAAAATCATTGTCATTTATCCTCCTCTGCTGATCGCTTATGTGTCGTAAATCAATTTCGTTTGGCACGCCTGCCATTTCATTTATATTTCGTCTCATTTCAACGAGTAATGGTTTTAAGTTCAAACAAATAAGGTTCCTGTCCTCAACATTGCTAATAGCAACTATGACCAGAAGAGAAAAAAAGTATTAGACTATGTATTGGCGAAGTAAAAAGTCGTTTTATGTTGTACAAAATAAAACGTAAATCAAACAAAAATGTCCATTTTCCTGTTTTAATGAGATTTGTTGTGTTAAAGTAGCATATCTGCATATTATCTGGTTCATTCACATCATTCTCACTTCTAAAACATGCTTGCATCCCTATTGTGGTAAATGTTGCCTAAAATTTACTTTATATGATGTATATCTTCAATAGAACGGTAATTTTCAAGAAAATTAACCCAAGTTGAGCTTACTTGCGAATTTATTACCATATCATCATTAAAGTTGTATTGTTTTAGCCATAGTATATCCATTTGGTACCATACTTGGGTTAAACACTCAAAATTTAACATCATGGGCTCTATTTAGCTACCGTAGAATGAAAAACTTTTGCTTCATTTTTCTCGCGTGCCGGGGCAAATGAATTCCAGAAAACGCAGGTATACTGCTAGACTTATAAAAACAAATAGAAAATAACGTTAATCTAAACCATTTGCTTTATTTAATCAATATTATGTGGCCATGCAATACATGCATTCGTTTTGAAAATATGAATCACAAATGTGAAATAAAATTATATTTTCTAAATTTGTATTTTGTATGAGAACTTATTGGACACAGTGTATTAGCCGCCACCTTTTTTTTTTTATAGAAAGAGGAAATCTGCCTTTACAGATACCCGAGAGGTGGGTCCTCAGGTTATGTGGGGTCGACACTAAAACCTCTTTCTCTCTTCTTCCTTACCTTCGCGGTACGCCCGTTAGGGATGACTTCGAGAAGGGGGGATGACTTCGTACAATGAGTACACTCTAATGGTAAGCGTTCCACCTGCTACCGCCTTAAGTTGTTCGCTCTTCCCCGGAGGCTCGGGCCCTGGCTAGTGCATAGACTACCCGTTGGGCTTAAGATCCTGGATGGGAAGGGGGAGCCAACTCAACTAGCTGTTGTTCGGCTCGCCATTTTCTCTGTAGTTCAAGGACGATTCGAGATACCGAGGAAGAAACGGCATCCCACTTGTCCTCCCCCGTACACATCCTTTCAACAATGTTGTCGGGAGTAATGTCTCTACCGCATATCTCCTGCATACTCGACCTTTGCTCCACGAAGCGTGGGCATTCAAAGAGCACATGCTCCGCGGTCTCGTCGCAATCTGCACACTCCGGACATGAAGGAGAACCAGCGTGTCCGAATCTGTGCAGATACCACCTAAAGCACCCATGGCCTGACAGAAATTGTGTCAAGTGAAAATTCACCTCGCCATGGGGCCTGCTCGTCCACTTGGACACGCGTACTTTCACACCGTACGGTATGCGCTGATGACCCTAAGGGCCATCAACCTATGTGTACTTTCGAGTCTCTCTACGTTTCGCTTGACCTCTAGCGCGCTCGACCATGCAGCGGCACCATACCGTAGTATGGAGACCGTTACTGTCGCGAGAAGTCTACGCTTACTCGAGACAATTGCCGAGCTATTTGACATTATCTTCGATAATGCCGCGATCGCCATGCTCGCCCTCTTGCAAGCACGTGACTACTAAAGTTCAGCTTATCATCGATCATGACTCCGAGTTGCTTCAATGAGCGCTTGGAGTTGATCTCACACCCGCCTGTGGTGACCACCGCCTGTTGTTCCGACTGACGGTTGTTCACCACCACCACGTCCGTCTTGTGGTGTGCGAGTGCCAGCTGACGTGACCTCATCCAGTCCTCTATTATGCCAATTGCATGCGCCGCTGTTAGTTCCACTTCCTCTATCGACTCGCCGCATACCGTGAGGGTAATGTCATCAGCGAAGCCGACCAGCTTTACGCCCGGTGGAAGTGTTAGCCTCAATACACCATCGTACGCCGCGTTCCATAGTACCGGGCCCAAGATTGACCCTTGTGGTACTCCCGCGGTGATGTTGTACCTCTTTTCGCCCTCATCCGTGTCATAGAGTAGCACCCTATTCTGGAAATAGCTCTCCAGTATCCGGCGTAAACTACTCGGGACTCCTAGGTGTTGAATGGCACATTCAATAGCCGCCCAACTGACGCTATTGAACGCATTCTTCACATCCAACGTGACTACCGCGCAGTAACGAATTCCTCTACGGTTATTCTGGAACGCTATCTCGGCCGTTTTCGTTACGGCCTTGATAGCGTCCACCGTCGATCGACCCTTACGGAAGCCAAACTGGTTATCCGAGAGCCCAGAGTTATCTGGTTTCTCGGTGTAGACCAGTAGCCTCGACAGGATGATTCGTTCCAACAGTTTCCCGGAGGTGTCTAGTAGGCAGATAGGTCTGTATGCCGACGGGTCGCCAGGTGGCTTCCCGTGCTTTGGCAACAGAACCAATCTTTGCCTTTTCCACCTCTCCGGAAATTCGCCTCTATCCAGGCACATCTGCATAGCCATTCTGAACATATCAGGGCATGCCTCGATGGCCGACTTGATGGCTACCGTTGGGATACCGTCCGGACGCGGAGCCTTGTTTAACTTGAGCGACTTCGCAATTACGATGAGCTCATCGTTCGTCACTGTGGCTACCTCCCCCTGGTCTATTCGGCCAGGGGGGATGGCAGCCCATGGTCTTGTATCGTGGCGTGGAAACAGCGTTTCCACGATCCTCTGTAGCATCACGGGTGAACGTTCCGGGGGCGCAGACGCTCTTTTCGTTTTGGCCATGACTACCCTGTAGGCATCACCCCAGGGTGTCGTGTTGGCTGCCTGGCAGAGATTTTCGAAACACGCTCGTTTTCGTGCCTTAATCTCTTTGCTCAGTGCCAGTTTAGCCGCCCTATAGGCCTCGCCTCTTTCCGCTCTACCCTCATCGGTACGAGCTCTTTGCATCCTCCTCCTCGCTCTTAGGCAGGACGCTCTGAGCTCTGCGATTTCAGGAAAACACCAGTATACCGGTTTTCGTTCATTCCTGGGTAGCGCGCGCCTAGGCATCGCGGCATCGCATGCACGGCTTAAATATCTGACTAGATCATCACTGGACAGATCGTCGATGTTAGGCTCCATACGCAACCTTTCGACGAATGACGCCTTATCGAAGCGCGAAGTCAGCCATCCTCGATGGTTGTCTATGACCTTCGGCTGCGTCCTCCTACCACCATGTTCCACCCTATATCGTACCGCTAGGTGGTCACTGTGTGTGTACCCATCATCGACCCTCCAGTCTGAGCTAGGGTTTAAACCCGGGCTCCAGAAGGTCACGTCAATGATGGACTCTCGACCGTTCCTATTGTAGGTCATTTTTTCACCTACGTTCGCGAACTCCACATTCAGCCTAGCCATGTCTTCGAGTAGTGTCCAGCCTCTCGCGTTAGTCGATCGGCTACCCCACTCAATCGCCCAGGCATTGAAGTCTCCGCCGATGACCAAGGGACTCAACCCTACTAGCGCGTTTGTTAACGCATCCAGCATTGCTGAGAACTGGTCTATCGGCCACCTGGGTGGGGCATAACAACTACAGTAATACACCCCATTGATCTTCGCTATTGCGAAGCCCTCGTGCGACCTGGAAATTATTTCCTGGATCGGGAAACGACCGGTTGTACAGATCGCCGCTAGCTTAGCCTTATCCGCTACCCAGTTCCCGTTGTCGGGTGGGATGCAGTAGGGGTCAGCTAGCAGGGCGATGTCTGTACTAGACTCCGAGACTGACTGCCACATCAGCTGCTGCGCAGCTTCAAAGTGATTCAGGTTTAACTGTGTAACCTGCATTATCGCTTAACACTTCGACCTCCTCGCGTGCCTGGGCATTTAGGCCCGCTCGTCATGTGGCCCTTGTTCGCCGTGCAAATCAGGCATTTTGGTGCCGAGTTGCACTCCCTGGCGAAGTGGCCTTCTACTCCGCACCTTCTGCAGAGTTTGCTCCGGTCCGGGCCTTTGCATGCCCAGGACTTATGTCCTTGCTCGAAGCACTTGAAGCACGCCAACGGCGGCTCGTGTATGCTGAGCGGACACACTGACCAAACTAACTTGACGCTGCCGACTGTTATTGCCTTGTTCGCCTCCCCTACGGGGAGCTTGAACGTGGCAATCTGCGTACCAGCCGGACCCTTTCGCATGTGGATCGATGCACTTGGTACATCTACATCGCACTGCTGCTTAAGTACAGCTGCGAGCTCCTCTGCGCAGGCGATTTCGTCCAGGTTTTTACACTGGAGAGTTGACTCCGCAGTTAGAGCTCTTACCTGTACTTTTTCTCCGAGTACCTCCTGGGCTAGTGCCTTGTAGGATGCGCCTTTCTCGGCCGCATCCTTCTTCAGCACTACCATCATCTCTCCAGTCCTGGTGCGTCGGATGCCACCTTTAGCAACCTTTAGCTACCTGTAGTGTATGGGTACTTTAATAGATTTTACTCATGTCGAGAAAGTTACACTGAAACACATCCAGCGCTCCTAAGTTTCTCAAGTTCATCCAGAACCAAAATTTCCCATTTTTTAATGTTCAAGTCCTACACATGTATCTACCACTAACCACACAACCAGTCGTCGGTCGGTATCTCTGACAGAGTGTTGCTCTCACAAATGCATCCTCCATCCGATTCGCTGCCGGCCGGCCGTTCTTCCCAGGAACGAACAACGCGTCGGGGTGTCGGAAGATGAATGTCTTTCTTTCGCTTTGCGCCACAACATGACACATATGGCAGCCAGAGTCCCAATTTGAGCCGAGAATGGTACGAAACATTGCATGATTTGAATTTAAAGGGGGTAAAGCACCATGTTTGCGCTCTGTGGCCCTATAGCATAAACAGGAAAACCGAGATGCACCGACTGACTGGCTGGCTGGCTGGTTAGCAGCAATGTTCAAAAATAGCGTCTTCTAAGTGCATATCCACCATGGAGCCTGTGGAAGTAGCGAGGGACGATGCCGCCGCCACCACAGACGACGACGACGACGACGATGGCGATGATGATGATGATCACGATGGGAGTGAAATGTCCAACAGATGTTTTCCTTTGAAGGCAGTCAGAAGCAGGAAAAAGGGTCACGAACTGGAAGGGTTTTCCTCCTCGCCAGACGTGATTGGGAAAACAGAAGGCGCTCTTCCCCTACTTTCGTGGCGAGCTGCACAGCAGAAGCAATGTGATCTCCCATGCAGCCGCGCCGCGATGCAATGCAAGATGCGATGCGATCGATTATTTCCCCTGTTTGAAGCAAATTACCGACGAAATGTGTACTCAGTCGCAACAGATTTGTCTATAATGTTGAACAGAAGCCCTCTGCCGGATCGGAAGCGGTAATATTACGCTTTGTCTTTGCTTCTTTCCCGACGAAAGGGGGGTGATAATTGGATTAAGACAGAACGCTTTTCCAGTATGTAGCACACTGAGGTAGCAGTAGTGTTTTACGGTGATTTATTATTGTCTTTTTTTGTTGAATGACACCCAGAAGCAATGAGCAGATGATGTTCATATGGCGTTTTATTTACTTACACACCGAATACAGGATTCCTTGTATTTAGGTTATGCGTGCACGTTCCGCGGAACTTTACAAAATTTCATGAAAACTGAAATTCTTAATGATGATCGTGAATTTTCATTTCATCCAATTGTAAAACTGAAAAGGATTTTGTTTGAATAGAAATGATAGCAATTACTTACCTTACCTTTCCGGTCAGACTAAGGCCTGAGTGCCCTCTGCTGTACGTAGGAGTCGTCTCCAGTCTACTCGGTTCATGGCTGTGTGTCTCCAGTTCCGCACTCTGCGAAGGATCCGCAAATCGTCCTCCACTTGATCGACCCACCTAGCTCGCTGCGCATGACTCTCGAGAACCATTTTAGTCGGGTTGCTATCCGACATCCTGATGACGTGACCCGCCCACCGTAGCCTCCCTATTTTCGCGGTGTGGACGATGGTTGGTTCTCAGTTGGTAAGAATGTGGTTCAGGTTCTCGTAGAACTTCCGTGTGTCCTTAGTGCGGTAGAACTCTTCCATCTTTCCGCAATCTCGTTCTTCCTGCTGGTGCGTATGTCCCGCGCCTGCCTATAACGTGCCTCATTCACCTTCGCACGGTGTTGAAACATTCTCAGCCATGCTGCATTCTTCTCGTTTTTCAACTGTTCACATTCGCCGTCGTACCAGTTGTTTCTGTGATTCGGAGTCGCGAAGCCAGGTGCTGCAGCTGAGGTATTACCTATGGCAGATCGGATGTCCCTCCAGTCATCTTCAAGTGTAGCTACGCCAAGCTGCTCTTCCGTTGGTAGGGCCACTGCTAGCTGCTGCGCGTAGTCTTGAGTCCACGTAGAAGTGGACGTTATGCAGCCGCTCGATGTTGAGCCGTGGCGTTCCACTTCGACGCGTGGTGATAACTGTCGTGGTGTTGAGCGCATGCATACAGCGACTAAGTAGGGGAGACTGAGGAGACTTGATCCCTGGGGAGACTTGTTCCCCCCATATTTTCTCGGAATCAAAAACAGTTTTCTTCTAGCATATTTTTTCCAAAACAACATCTAGACAGACGACAATGTTTTGGCTACAATTGATTTTAATTGTGTATTGCATTATTTTTTAATGGCTGATGGTTTGTTTTTAGTCCTTCAGAAATCTTTTAGGCGATTCCGAAAAATCTCAATAACTTTGTGAAAATTGAACCAAATCGTGTCAAAATTTCACAGCACATAGTACGAATAAAGTACTATCAAACGTATTTATCCAAATAAGGCTGTTATATTAATATTTCAATTAATGTAGCTTAGTGTATACAACAGTGACATGGGGAGACTTGATCCCTCGAGGATTACACACACATTATACATGTGAAAAATAAAATTCTATTTGGAAGCCTCTATTTACTCGGAATTCTAGTATATTCAATAATGAAACATGTAAGATAAATATTATTGTAGTACAAACCATGAAAAGGGAGATCAAGTCTCCCCATTTTCAATATACGGCATATCCTTAACAATCTAAGGAAATCTTATAATTTAAAATACACCATATTCATCAAAAATGTAAGAAAACTTGAAAAGAAAATGAACAGGAAGCTTCTGGAGTTATTTTCCCTTTAAATTAAACATGTGCTCAAAAGGGGATCAATTGTGACCCATTTTTGAAAAATACATCATAAGAAATGCCTCCATAAAAACACAGTTTTGAAAACTTTAACAATAATTTAAAGTCCTTCTGTTGTGTATAAACTTGCAATAGATGTTTACCTGCCATTCTGTACGAAAAGTGGATCTGGTTTTGCGTTTTTTCTTAATGTTACAGGCAAATTAAGAAAAAGGGATCATGTCTCCCCAGTCTCTCCTAGTGATCCGAATATACACTATGTTCCATAACTATAGATCCAAACGATATATTTTGGTATTCGGATATGTAGAAGGAATTCGATCGATCTTGTTTTCTTGTTTTATTCTATATTTTGAGTAGTCCTCAGAAAAATAAAATATTGATCTAACACGTGTTCTCTTAATAATAAAATTAATTAAACAGAAACTCCCCTGTTTCAGAACAATAGATCCACGCGACAATTTATACTTTGCTATTAAATTTACACAGAACATTTAACATATCAATAATGCGTACTCCCTCCTTTGTTCTCAATAAGCTCGAACAGCCTATCCGGCATACTTTTGATCAACCTCTGATAGGTAGATGCTAGGACTCCATTCCATGCTGAAACGACCGCACGTTTAAGATCTCGAATGCTTCCGTACTGCTTATTATCGGCATACACTGCTCTTACAATCAACCCCCACATGTTTTCCGTTGGGTTCTGAACAGGAGAACAAGCTGGCCGCTCTATAACCTGAATATGGTTTTCACGAAACCAAGTCATGGTGGCTCGACTTGTGTGAACAGGGGCGTTATCTTGCTGAAAACCCCAATTTGTGTGATGATGTTGTTGTAAAAACGGTAGCAGATTCTCTTTCAGAAGCTCGGTGTATTCCTGACTATCCATTCGCGTTGACGGAAATGCAATCGGTAATAATCCGTCTTGGCAGAACGCTCCCCATACCATCAAACTGCCACCCCCGAAATTCCTTGAAGAGAAGTAACGTGGTTCTTTCCGCAAATCTCTCCAGTACGAAGAAAAGCCATCCGGTCCATCCAAGCTAAACTTCTTTTCGTCCGAGAAGATCACCTATAGAGAGTCAAATAAACTTAATTTAGACACTCAATATTTAAACAAATTAGTACCTTCTTTACTCCAATCTCGGCGCATGTTATTGCGAGCAAATTTTAACCGCGCTTCTCTATGACGACCCAACAGCCGAGGAGCATGTTTCAGTTTTTCACTTTTGATGTGTGGGCATTCTTTTAAGACTCGATGAATTGTTGAACGCGAAACGTCCAGTGAGAGTTCTCTCTTTATCTGGCTCAAGCTTTTCAGTGAGTTGCTTGCGGTCCTTATAATTGCCCGTTTTGTGCGATCGGACAGCTTCTTCCTCGGTCCTCCCGTTTTCTCACTGCCGTATAGTTCTGGATCTTTTAAATAATTCACTACGACATGATGGGACCTTTTTAAACGATGCGCGATTTCACGAACCGTCAAATTGTTCTCTCTATATGCCAGAATCTCACCTTGTTCAACTTCTGATAAATATGTTCCTCGCGGCATATTATACTACAAGCTTACATGTCTCAATAACCAAAACAAAACTGAGCACAGATGCAGAAACAACGCCTTGATTCTTCTGCTTGTTTCTGACCAATCGGCACCGTTCGGCATAAGTTGTAGTTGAGCGGCCCGGCCATACGCATCCTACATATCGTAACAACAACAAGAAATGCCGTCGGTGTCGACCTGAATTGAACCTAGACCGGCTGAGGTGAGAGGCATCCACGCATAGTACTACAGCATCGACGTCGCTACGCGTTGGTTTACTGAGAGAAAACATCATTTATATTTTACTAGAAATCAAACGTATTTTTTCATCTAATTAATGATAAATTAAATTAAATGATAAAAACATTCTACTATAGAAAACACCAATAAAACGTAAGTCAAAATGTTCACTTGGTTTGATAGTGGACATTTTGACTTAAATTTAAATAAATCTACAGTACGAATGTTCAGATTATGCAACATTATTTGGTCCATTGGAAAAGAATTCAAAAGTTTGGTTCTTTCCATTACATCGCAATCCACCAAATATTATTTTCGTTATCGTTGATTACCGACCATATTGCCATTATCGCACTCATGCATGTTTCGATAGTTGTTGTCATTATACAAACTTCTACTTTCGAATGTATACGACTACAGCAAAATTACAATTTACTGCATGAAATGCTATTGAACGCTTTTCTTTGGAGTTTCACTAAGATATCAAGCGGGTTTCATTTAATCTATGCAAATCCACTAAAAAATAAATTTTGAATAATTACTTTAGTGATTCTAAAGAAAATAAAATGTGATTACCTATCAGTGTAGGCTCAACGAATGACTTACGTGTGTCGGATCTATAGTCATGAAACAAGGATGCTTTAGTTTTTGTCCATTTCTCTGTTATACATCATTTGCATGAATGAAGTTACACGGTAGTATGTGTAAGGTACGAGGTTTATCACTTAGGTGTGGTACATGAAGTAATAAGATGCACTCTGAATAAATAGAAAACCAAATTTGATTTGGATCTATAGTTATGGGACAGAGTGTATATTCGCACTGCGGACATTGGTTATATCCGAGAAGAATTTACCGTGTCTATTAGAACGTGGTCGATTTGGTTTTCTGTTTGGTGGTCGGGTGATCTCCAGGGGCTTTGTGGATATCTTTGCGGGGGAAGAAGGTGCTTCGGACTACCATAACACGGGAGGCTGCAAAGTTTACGCATCGCTGGCCGTTATCATTCGATACGGCGTGCAGGCTGTTTCGCCCGATTACCGGTCTGTACATTTCCTCCCTTCCTACCTGCGCGTTCATGTCACCGACAACGATTTTCACGTCACGCGGCGAGCAACCATCGTATGTTTACTTTAACTGCGCGTAGAACGCTTCTTTCTCGTCATCAGGTCTCCCTTCGTGTAGGCAGTGGACCTGAGTTGATAATGCTGTAGTTGAAGAAACGGCCCTTAGGGGTCGTCCATAAATGACGTAGCTTTTTGGGGGGGAGGGGGGTGTTTGTGATTTTGTGACGAAGTGTGACGGTAGGGGGGTAGGGGTTTATGATATGCTACGTAGCATTCTAAGCTCATTGAAAAAAAAAGTATTTCGTAATTCATAAAAGTTTTACTTGCATTATTAAGTATCATTATCCAGTAAATAAAAAAATATATTGCATGATCTTTTTATTCCATCACATTAATGTGAATAACAAATAATGGACATAAATGCCGACTTCCTTTCATAAGACTTGCAGCTATCGGACGCAACAACTGTATCTGAGAAAATGGTTTTGAAATCCTGCGTAATAAATAATGAATAATGAAAGAATAAGGTGTATGAAAATTAATTTCGCTGAAATACTTCCCACGACCAATAGTTTGCTGCTTACTATAAGGCACTGCACGCCGCTAAGGTTGTTTTTGGCATTATGGCATTATTCTAGGAGTTCCTTGTATAGTTTCTACAGGACTTCCTTGAAGAATTTCTTAAGTAGCTCCTCTAGCAGCTTTATAAGGAATTTCTCATGGTGTTCTTTATAGATTTCCCCAACAGGAGAAGGATAACATTTTCTTAGGAATTCCTACTAGGAATCCCAGAGAAAGCTTCTAAAACATCCCAAAAGGATTTGGAGGAACCTCAAAAGGAGTCTCAAGGAACTTCCAGAAGAATTTCAGAAGAAACTCCTGGAGGAATCTTGAAAGCAAATCATAGAGAAATTCCAAAAGAAATCCCCTGAGGAGTTCCTGGAGCAGTTCTAGATGGAACTTTTGAAGAAAACTTGAATAAACTTCTCTCAGAAGGGGCTATTTGCGGAGTCTCATAAGAAACTCCTGGTTCAATGTCTGAAGAAAACACGGAAGAAATTATTGTAGGAATCCCGGAAGAAATTTCTGAAGAAATCTCGAAAATAACTTTTGGGGAATCTCGGAAGATATCCAGATAGAACTCCTGGTGGAATAAAAGAAAGATAATCCTGGAAGAATTCCAGATGAAATTGATGGACGGATGCCGAAAAAAAACCTGGAAGAGTCTTAAAATATCCTGGAAAGAAATACTCGTGAAATCCCAGAAGTAACTCCCAGAAGAATCTTGGAAGGAATTTCTGAAGGAATTCGAAAAAGAACTCCTGAAGGAATCCCAGAAGCAACTCCTGGAGAAATCTGAAAGAATGTCGGAGGGGTTTCCTGCAGAGATCTCGGAATGAATATATGAGTGAATTCCTGAAGAAAACCAAGAAGGAACTCCTGGAGGAATCCCGAAAGGGACTTCTTTAGGAAACCCAGAAAGAAGTTCTGATGGAATCTCAAAATAAATGCTGGTTGAAGTCCCTGAAGAGATGTCCAAAAAAACTGCTGGTGGAACAGAGGAGAAGAAAACCTTGAAAGAACTCCCGAAGGCCCATATGGCCGAGGCGGTAAACGCACGGGTATTCAGCATGACCATGCTGAGGGTGACGGGTTCGATTCCCGGTCGGTCCAGGATCTTTTCGTAAAGGAAATTTCCTTGATTTCCTTGGGCATAGAGTATATTCGTGCCTGCCACACGATATACACATGCAAAATGGTCATTGGCAGAGGAAGCTCTCAGTTAATAACTGTGGAAGTGCTCATAGAAGCTGAGAAGCAGGCTTTGTCCCAGTGAGGACGTTACGCCAAGAAGAAGAAGAACTCCCGAAGGAAACCACGGATAAACTTTAAGAAAAACCTTAGAAAAAAAAAATCCCGGAGAAGTCTCAAAGAGAGCTTTTGGTGGAATCTAAGAAGGACTCCGGAAGGAGTTCTTGGAGGGATCTCCGAAGGAATCTCTGAAGAAATACAAAAAAAGAGGAAATCTCAAATGGAATCCTAAAGGAAATTTTTGGAGAAATCCTAGAACGAAGTGCTGGAGGATTTTAAAAGGGAGGAATTCTAAAAAAAATGGGAATCTCAGAAGAAACTCCTTGAGGAATTCCAGTCTGAACTGCTAAAAGAATTTTAGAAGAAACTCCTTCAGGGTCCTTCAAATGTCATGGTGAATTTTATTCAACTTCAACCAAATTGATATTCTTAACAGATTTATTACTGAGGAAACTAATATCTTCGGAAGAGCTCCTAGACTAATATGATATCGAACTGTATTGGGAGCATCGCTCCCAGTCGGCAATATTTTCTTGCTATTGTTTTTCATAATATTCGGTAAACATACAAGTTATAATTGAAATCAGAACTAAGTTTCTAGTATTTTTTGCGTTACTTGCAATTTGAAATGAAAATTTTGTTATGGGGGGGGGTTGTTTAACATGCTACGTCATTTATAAGGGGGGGTTACCAAATTTGTGACGAAATGCTACGAGGGGGGAGGGGGGTAGTAAAAATCGCTTAAAAAAGCTACGTCATTTATGGACGCCCCCTTAACTCTTAACATGCACATCCTTGCACGTCCTTGCCATCCGATCACACGTTGTCGCATCTTTCCCAACACTATAAATACTGTTCCCAGTTCATTGGTGGTACTACAGCTTTGGTACAGCCGCTCGATGCCCGCTTTTCCACACTTTCTGTCCAGTCCAACAAAGTTTCTGCAACGCCACGATATCGAAGTTGCGGGGATGTAGTTCTTCGTAGATTATCACATCCTGTGAAACCTAGTGACTTGCAATTCCATGTTCCAAGTTTCCAATCGTAGTCCTTATTTCGCCGCGTGGGTCTTTGCCGATTGTATCGAGTCGTATTTTCTCCTATGTTATTCGCAATGGGGATTTTACGGGTGGCTTATTGGGCCTACGCCAACACTCCTGTCTCGCCGGAGGGCCATCGTGCCAGTTCTATTTAACGTCCCAACCAACACTAGGACGACCACGCTGATGGGGCTACCACCTTGGATCTAGCTGGGCGTGGTGCAGCGTTTCTTACTCAGCCGCTAGATGCCAGAACAGACGCTGTTTGAGCCGCACCTCCTTGGTGAACAGACGCTCGAATCGTACCTTCTCAATCTAGCTGAAGTCAGAAGGACAACAGTGCCCAGGCTGCACTACCAGCTAAGCAAACAAGCCAAATAACCCGGATGCCAACAATACTCGACGAGAACTAATTGCACCAAGTAGGTATATAAAATGAGGCGAATAAAACATGGCAGGCTGCGATAGCCTGACACATAGCTGGTAAGCCGGAGGAACAACAATCAAAAACGATTTTTTTTATTATTTCTTTTTATTCGCGAATTTTAACTTAGGCTAATTCTTCACACACCTAAAACGATATTTAGCAGAGAACCAGGAACCGTCGGCTTCGTATGGGGTACACACGATGGCTTTTTACAGTAGAGGTGAGCCTAAGGACTCTAAATGATCGTTTGGGAGTGATTGTCCCAGGACCAAGATTTGATGTGAAAAGGTTTCCAGGGTTTTATTTGGCAAATCCATCAGAGATTCCTGCAGGGATTCCTTTAGAAATTTGTCCTGTTTTTTTTTCAGAAAATTCCAAATATTCTTCCAGTAATACTTCCAGGGGTTCTTCCTGCCAATTGTCCCTTCCTATATTCGTTCGGAAGTATCTCGTTTAAAAAAAAATCATCGATAAATTCCTCCAGAAAATCATCCAGGGATTCCTTTAGCAATTTCTTCTTTTTCCAGAAAATGTTTCTAAAATTCAGATATTATTTCATCGAATCTTTAAATACTTCAGACACGTATCCAGAGATTCTTTCAAAAATTTCTGTAGAAATTTTAATTTCTCCTGGGACGTTTCCCGAATTCCTTCTGAGATTCCTTATAAATTTTCTTTCCAATTTTCTTCGGAATTTTCCATATAAACTCTTATAAAGATGCTTCTCCAGCGATTCCTCTAGAAATTCCTAAAAAAAATCGAAAAACCTTAAGAAACTCTCTCAGGGATATCTTTATAAATCCTTTATAAATATCTATAATATTCTTCCATCGGAAGTTTTGCGTAGGGAATCTGTCAGAAGCTCTGACATGGAATTCTTTCAGAAATATCTTCTGGTCTTTCTCCTGGAAATCCGGGAATTCCTAGAAATCTCGTTCATTAAAAAGTTCTCCAAGTACTTCAGAAATCCTTCAAGGATTCTTTTAAAAAATCGTTAAGGGATTCTATATCAATGTTTCTCAAGAATGCTCTCCAAAATACTATCAGTGATTCCTTCTAAAACTTCTCCAGGGATTTTTTCGGAAAATCTTTTAGGGATTCCAAGAATGTTTTCTGGAATGGAGAACTTCAAAACTGGGAAATCTTCTAGGAAACTCTAAAATGCACCGAGGATTCTTTCAAAAAATTTCTCATGGATACATTCAAAAGTCTTCCAGGGACTCATGCGGATTAAGAACTAATTGTGATATGATGGTGATGTTTCAGGAATAAATTAGTAGTTTTACCTCTTATCTTAATCAAATCAATATGACGTTTTGATCCCTGTATCAAAATATGTACATATGCCATTATTAGCCTTTTTTCTTCTACTCGCATTTTCACGGTTTTTTTGAACAAAAAAAATACTTCCATAAATTTCCAACTGAAATTTAAGAATCTTCCGTAGATTGTTTTAGAAATTTATCCGCGGATTCCATCTGCAGCTCCACTAAGATTTCTTAGCCACTTCTTCCAGTATTTGCTTCAGAAATCAATTAAGGGATTGAATCAGATTTTTTTTTCAAGAATGCCTTCCAAAATTTCTTAAAAAAACTTCAAAGGACTCCTTCAGGAATTCCTCCAGCGATTCCTTCAGTAATTTATCAGATGATTCTTTAAGAAATTCTTCTAGTATTTAATCCTTGGCTTGAGAGACTCCTTCAGGAATTGATTCAGATGTACCTCAGGGGATCTTCCAGTTATCCCTTTAGGTAATACAGCATAACAAAAATTAACTTTTGATCTGTTTCAAGAGCAAACTTATGTGTCTCTGACGGATAAGGGTCCGCTGAATCCGAATGCGGGCTCAGATTTGCTCATGCACGTCACAATTTTGAGCTATACCTCAATTTATAGGGCAAAATATGCGATTTTGTTTTTTTTTTGACTGCAAGCCATTAGGCATAGAAATATTTCTTTCAACCAATCAAAGGATAAAATAGTCAATTAACATCTAAATTAACGACTCATGCAAAATATTTTGTTTTAACAAATCAAATTCGGTTGATTTAATCATTTTATGTTAGTTGGTAAACTTGCGTGCAACTTTTAAAGAGTGACTTGTATGGGAAATATCATATCTAACATAAATCGCTTAAAACTATCAAATTCGATTTGGTAAAACAAAATATTTTGCATGAGTCGTTAATTTAGACGTCATTTGACCAATCAACCTGTAGATTGCTTAAAAAAATATTTTCATGCGTAATGGCAGGCAGTCAAAAAAGCCCCAAATCGCATATTTTGCTCTATAAATTGAGGTAGGTATAGCTCAAAATTGTGACGTGCTGGAGCAAATCTGCGCCCAGATTCGGATTCAGCGGCCCAAAATCTGTCAGAGAGACATAGAGTAAAGTGGGGCAAAAGTTCGAGTGGGGCAAAAGTTTCTTTTGAAGTTTTTGAGCTCAATTCAAATTATTTCTTTCGGGTGTCAAAGTTGTTCCAACCCTTTTTGAAAAAGAGTCTTTCACTTCAAAAATTATGAAAATTGATCAATATTTCGAGAAGTTATGACAAAATGTTGGTTTTTGATCAAAAAATTGTAACATGCGATGGCCCTTCCAACGCATGGAATGAAATTTTAATGAAATCGAATTCGATATTTTATATTGGGGCGTAACAAGGTATATTTTGAAGATGCTCTAGCATGTATAACTTCTTGCAAAAAAGATTTAGAAATCGTATTTTACACATAGTGGGGCAAAAGTTCGAATTGTGGGGCAAATGTTCGAGTAATGTGGCAACTTTAGGTATAAACCTAAAATTCTGCATAATGTACATTTTATCTATAAGAATGATGGAATTAATGAGAAAAATCGATTAAAGTTGAAAAAAATGTTGTTTTATCTGAATTTGGCGGAAAACTACTAATTTTTGGTGTGGTAAATTTAACCCTGATTTGGGTAAAATCAAAATCGAATTTTAAAGTGTATTCCAGTTCTAACATCAAATATTAAGTGGTTTCAGGTATTCCTATTACCAAAGTGTCAAAATGGTGTGCTACGGTTAGCGAAATTCCAGAAACACTAGATTCGAACTTTTGCCCCAGTGGTGGGGCAAGAGTTCGAATAAAACACACACTTACAAAAAGTGTTGTAACTCAAAATTGAAAAGACATTTGGCGTAACTTTGTTCGGCAAAATTTTAGCTCATAAATGGTAGAATCACCACACGGTATTTACAGTGTATCAAACAATTGTCCGTACAGCAATTTTTTGGTCAAAATAAATTTTCATTCAAATGTTTATAACTTTTTTATACGTCAATCAAAAACGCTGAAATTTTGACCAAACTTAAACCATATATTGTAGCTCCATTGGTAAAATTTTGAGTAAAGTCGAATAAGTTTTCTGAAAGTTATAAAACTTTTAGTAAAACTTTTAGGATTTTTGAACACATTTTTAAAACATTATACCTCAATATGTAGTCGATGAAACCTTTTACAGCTTATACCTAAGGCTTTCATATACAGCTTCGTTTGAGGTTTTATATTCACTACAAAAAATATGAAAAATCTGTATATATCCAGAGTTTTATTTGGAAATATATCATATTTTGATCAATAAAAGTGCCAAGTGTTTTTAACTTTTTTAACTCTCTTAATGTAATATTTTTGTACAGGACCTACTAAACAACATGTGAAGAGTAGGTCCTATGCATTTTTCTTTCAGTTAATGCACTTTTATTGGTAGAAAACGTTTGGCAGATTATATGTTCAAAATATGGTATTTTTTTAAATACCGTCAACTACATTAGCAAATTTTTCATATTTTTTGTAGTGAATATACAACCTCAAACGAAGCTGCATATGAAAGCCTTAGGTATAAGCTGTAACACAAAAAAGATTGAAAAAGTTTCATCGACTATATATTGAGATATAATGTTCTAAAAATGTGTTCAAAAATCTTATAAGTTTTAGTGAAAGTTCTTTAACTTTCAGAAAACTTATTCGATCTCGCTCAAAATTTTACCAATAGAGCAGTAATATATGACTCATGATTGGTCAAAACTTCAGCGGTTTTGATTGACGTATAAAAAAGTTATAAACATTTGATGGAAACATTATTTTGACAAAACATTTGCTGTACGGACAATTGTTTGATACACTGTATATATTTTTTTAAATAGGTTGAATAGGTTGAATTTTCAACTAAGGTCGAACTTTTGCCCCACCTTACTCTAAGTTTGCTCTTGAGACAAAAAAATGTTGCGTTGTGTAATCTCTCATGGATTCAGTCAGAAGTGGCATTTGCTACTTTCGAAATTTGCACCGAAAGATGTTGTTCAGAAACGCCTCGAACGTTTTTCATTAGCACCTTTTTCCGCACTGAAAACAGGTGTATCAAGGCCTGCCCCTGCATTAGGCTTCATTAAGTCAAACCAATAAAATTCCAAACGGTCTTCATTATGTTGCATTTACCGTTCCATTCGCTTCATGCACCGTTGACCGTAAAAATTCTCACACTAACCTCGTTCTGACATCCACCTTTCCTGGTTCTGAAGAGCGCGCAATTTTACATCAATGCACCAGATATCATTTACATTCCCAGGTGATGAAACATTGCAATGAGGAAGCCACTGTCAGTCGTAATTACAGCCTCTCCGAACTAAAACAGCCCGAATAAAAAAAACAACAAGCCAATGAACAGCAGGTTGCTCGACCACCACGTTGGTTCTGGTAACATCTTGAACATTAGTAGCGGAGGGTCATCAGGATGTTTTTGGCCGTAATGGCATTCCTTCTGCACTGACACTCTGGCTTAAGCCGCATGGCGCGGTTAATTCTTGGCCCCCTTCTTCGGTTCTTCCTTCTGCCTGCGGATCAAGATCAAGGCGCATCAGAGCAGGAAATTTCTCCCTGTGTGTGCTGTTTTTTTTATGGTTGTGCCGTTTTTCCTTTCTTTCCGCACTTTCTTCCTTCCATATGTGCGCGAGCGGAATTACGGCCATTCGGAAGGCCGTCTGCTTTCCTTCATGGCTCATCAGCAACAAACGGCTGAATGTGGTGCACATGTGGCTCTGGGAGCATGTTTTATCGTTTTAAAAATCTAAGACAGGTATAGGAATCGTGCTTGAACTTGGCGGATTTTTCGGGAAAACTGTTATCACCTATATACATGATTGTTATACATGAATATATTTGCACAACATCACAATTAACACAATGCAGTACGCTATCGTGGTGCTCCTAGCGTAACATCTTAGGAGGGTTAAGGCAACGTTTAATCAATTTAATTTACACTATTGTACGCCACAACAGTCGGTGTGCAGCTGCCACTTTCCATTCTCAATCACGACCAATGCGCATCAGACCGCATTCTACCTGTTCAACCCATCTAGTCATCTTGTACCCAACCAATTTTGCAGAGTTGTCGACCAGCATTCTTGCAACATCCCCTGTCCACCGTATTCTTCCGGTGTTGTATATCCCGGAGAAACGCAATTCCGCTGGGAATTCGGACGGAAAATGGCGCAGCACGAAAAGAAAACGCGTGTGTGCTTGTCGTTAACAGAATGAATATTTTTATTTAGTAATGTTGGTATACATTCGGGTGGGAATCAAAGTAGTTTATATGTTAAGGTATGATAAAAATAGGGTAGCCCGGAATTCAAGTTGGCTATATCATCTCTTCCCCCCTTAATTCAAGAAATTCACAAATCAAGTCTTGTAGGCGGTCGCGTTGCCCTGCCGGATCTTTTCGGTGACTGTCGGTAATCTCTCTGAACCGGCGGGACAGAAACGGTTGAGCCAGGAACAACTGCCACTGGTTGATTCGTGTTGTCTACTCCTGCAAATGTCCTATCAGTCGGCGATGATGGTGGTTGGAAATCCGGTTCTGCTACTGGTTCGTTCGACACGTTGTTTCCTGCACTGATGTTCGGACCAGCATCCTTTGCTTGTGGTGATACTACAGTTGGTATATTCGGTAACTCACACGGTAACGGTACTCTGGTGCTCTTCAACCTTGAACCAACTTCCCTGAGCTGATCGATGTGCCTTTTTCATGTTCTTCCGTCATCCAACTGCACGTGGTAGTGCAGCTTACCGAGTTTTTCAGCAATGACTCCGTATTTTCACTTGTCGCTGTCAATGTAGTCTCTAGCTGAAACTCTCGCCCCCTTCGGAATGCTTCGTACTTTCTCTGTAACATCCTTTCTGACAGTTTCTGGATTCGGAATCATCAAGTCCAAACGAGACCGCAGTGGGCGATTGTAGACCATCATAGTCGGAGACTGTCCGGTTGCTGGATGAAAGGTGTTACTGTAGGTGAGCAAAATGTTGCACAGCTCCGCTTGCAGCATCGCCTTGTCGCACTTCAAACACTTGAGCTTGGCCTTGAATGTCCCGATTAACCTCTCCGCTGATGCATTCGTAGACGGATGGTATGGTGTACCCATCTTGTGGTAGATTCCATTCTTCCAAAGGAAGTCCTGGAATGCTTCAGAAGTAAACTGAACGCCATGATCCGAAACCAAAACTGAGGGAATCCCATATGTAGCGAAGTATTCACGGCAGACTTGTATGGTAGTCGCTGTTGTGATGTTGTTAAGGATTTTGTCCACAGGCCACTTGGTATACGCGTCTATCAGCACAATGAAGTAGCTTTGCATGAACGGCCCCGCGAAATCCACATGGATGCGCTCAAACGGTCTCACCGTTTGTTGCCAACAGTGAGTTGGGGCTTTGGCCGGTTCAGTTCTCGTCGATTGGCAGCAACTGCAGTTTCGCACCATCTCCTCAATCTGGCCGTCGATACCTTGCCACCACACGTAGCCACGAGCCAGAGACTTCAGTCTTGTCATACCAAAATGTGTTGAGTGCAGTTCGCTGAGGAGTCGTTCTCGAAGTCTCGAGGGAACGTACACTCTGATCCCGCGCAGAATACAGCCTTTCTGTACGGTGAACTCCGACTGATCAACTCCAAAACGGTGACCCGGCTCAATACTTCTTCCAGTTCGTAAACCTTCCAGCAACGCCTTCACGGTATGATCAGCGGCGGTGGCCTTCGCGAGCTCTTCAACAGTTATCGGCAAAGTCTCGATCATGTTCACCTCTAGCATGTCCGTCTCTTCAATAACGTTGTCCGGTACTTTCTCCTTCAGCGGTAGTCTCGAGAACGCACCGTGCTGTTTCGTTGGTCTGAACTGGATGCTGTAGTCGAACGATTGCAAGAATATCGCATAGTGTTGCATTCTTAGCGCTGACATTTTCGGAAGGCTCTTCGTGTCCGTCAGGATTTGCTTCAGGGGTTCATTGTCCGTGACCAGAATGAACCGTCTGCCGTACAGGTATTGGTAGTGTGTGGTACTGAATCTGCATTTTTATTCGATTAGACTTCCAATGCACGCCAGTAGCACATGGTTTGCCAAATGCATATCAAGCAATCTAGTAGGCGCGCAAACTGTCGTCGCGTCACTACTTCGCGAACGTCAAACTGTAAACACAAGTTACTTCCTGGGGGCACCCGCTTGTCCACAATAATTCGAAGCTCCACAGGTGGAATCGCCAAACTCCGAAAATTATCGCGTATGCCTCCCGGTAAACCTGCTAGTACGCCTGTTGTGTTGCGTTCAACGTTTGTAAAGCATACGATATTGGTCGCTCCGAGCCATCTGGATAAACGTGGCTCAATACAGCGCCGACCCCGTACAGTGACGCGTCAGTTGCCAGGACCAATGGTAGCGACGGGCTGTAGTGTACAAGAAACCTGTCTGACTGCATCTCCTGCTTCACGCTGTCGAATGCCGCTTTACACTGCTTCGACCAAACGAATGGAAAAGCATTTTTGAGCAAGTTGCTTAACGGGTACAGTGTCGTACTGAGGTTGGGAAAGAACCTCCCGTAGTAATTTATTAACCCAACGAATGATCGTACCGTAATACGGGGTCAAATTGATCACTTTAAAACAAGTATTGCGGATAACATCAGTGCCTGTTCAAATATTGCCAAAAGAATTTCTGTAAAACCAGTACCCTGTGGATCTCCATGGAACCAAGTGATAGAATTTTGTTCAACAAATGTAACCTTCAAGTTACATAACTCCAAATATCAAAATACTGGAAATGCCACTTTGGGGCGAAATTGATCAGTATACAATTAAGCATCGATTGGAAAAGAAAATTTCCTTCTCCGCTTAAATTTGCTCTTCTAAAACCGAATAACGCGTCTAAAATCTTACAACTAGTGGATTTAATACTTTAAATGCAAAATTAAATTTTGAAATTTCCCCTTAAGCGCCTAAAGGTAGGCAATTTCATTTGAAATAAGTGATTTCTATAACAATAAATGACTATTTCCTCATAAAATGAACTTTTTATAACTATTTCTTGTTCTGATTAACTGCATAACATCCCAACCAAGCAGTGTGTGGATTTTTATCGCGAACCACTGAATGGTCCATGCTCAGCAAGTGATACATTCGCGAATGTAACATTTCATGAACCAACATGATCGGGAACGCTCCCCGAAATGCTGTTCATTCTCTTGCCCGGTTCGATACGAGAGCGCAATCAAGAGAGAAGATGCTCAATGACGCTAATGAAAGCGATGCATTCGGTAAGAATATTTTATTGCCATAATTCTTTTTTTTTATTGTGACTACACAACCTGCAACGTCATGAATACAGTTAAATTAAATAGTATTTCACGTTTTTAAAGCGAAAACGCATTAAATACTGATGAAAATAACGATTATTCACAGTTGCCCCAAGCCAACGATGAGCGATCATCGGTAAGTGTTACACTTAGCGATGCCCGCTCATCGCCGCAGCTTGTTTATATCGGAGTATCCTCTTTGTGTTCCTTCGTGAACCATGCGACTCGACGAGAGAACATACACCGCTTGGTAATTGAAACAGAACCAACAGAAGGGAAGAAAAACTGCCGAGTGGTTCACTGATCACTTTTTCGTCCAAACACTGCAACCAAGGCTCCACAAAAATGTTAAAATAGAGAATTCACGGGAAGTCCTATTAGCAATTGATTGTTTAGTAGCAATGCTTTCAGTTAAATGAGAAATACATTGCGAATTCCTTTAAAAATAAGACAAAACGAACTTTTTTCTAAAAAATTAAAAGTCTACACTCATCTCTAGACATCTACGAATCAGATGACGTAAAAAGTTTAAGATCATTACGACGCTTAAGAGTTCCTAGTATGGAATTACAATGTAGTACCCGAGCGATCAATTTCACCCCGCTGATCAATTTGACCCCGGTTTACGGTACTTGATCTTTGTTCGCAGGTGTCGGCATGTTTTGATGTGCCTCATCCTTTGAACGGACATTATGAATATCGGTTTTGTCGATTCGGTATCCGCAGTATTCTATTTCGTCGGTGAAAAACTGGCATTTGTCGATATTGATTCGCATATTGTAAGCACTGAGGCGCTTCAGTACCTCCGTCAGCCGGCGCAGGTGCTCTTGATCATTACTAAGAGTCAATACATCACGATCCTCTTCCTCAACTTCAAGCTGTAGATTGAGTTAGGTTGTCTTGAGTTAGGTCAATCTTTGAAAATTTATCTCCTCTGGCAACGTTGGCAAATAGTTCCTCCATAGTAGGCAGCGGGTGTTCGTCGACGACTAAGTTTGGATTGACTATGATTTCATAGTCGCCGCACAATCTTACCCGATTGTTGGTCTTCATCATCGGCACTACGGGCGTGGCCCACGCACTGTGGTTGACCTTTTCTAGGACACTATCCTTCACCAGCTTCTCCAACTCCTGTTTAACAGCACCACGAAGAGAAAACGGCACCGGTCGTGCCTTGATGTAAACTGGAACGGTATCCGGCTGTAGGCGTAGCTTCGCAGACAAGCCTCCAATCTTCCCGTATGATGAACGGGACCGTAGGTATGGCCAAAACGAAGGGAGCATCAGCACCCCCATAACGATCCCCGAGATGCAGCAGAAGATCGTGGAAACGTTGTTCCCGCGCCACGATACAAGACCCCGTCCCCTATGGCCAAACCGCCCAAAATGGCCCCGGTGAAAAACAAAAAGCTCATCAAGTCGCTCAAGTTGATCAAGGCCCGGGTCCTGACGGTATCCCGACAGTAGCCATCAAGATGGCCATCGAGCCCGAACATGTTCAGAATGGCTATGCAAATGTGCCTAGACAGAGGCGAATTTCCGGAGAGATTGAAGAGACAAAGATTGTGTAACCGTTTAGTTACAATGGATTATCCGCAGGGAGTGCGTTCAAAGTTGGACAGCAGGAGTACAAACATTTTATTTTGTATGGCGAAAAACATCTAAACTCAAATTTCTCGAAATGAAAAGCTATTTGATTTGCGCCAAACCGGTCATCATTGTGCACAACCACTACCAAATATTTTTTCGAATAATGTGTTCCACTTCGAGGAAAACGCCTTTAGATGCTATTTGCCATATAATATTTTTGCGATTTACTTTTAGCGATTTTTCGTGCATAGAAGCTAGCGCCACGTTGGGCGATGCGAAGAGTAGGAAAACAGCCAAAGCATTTCATTAATTATCCCAACACTATTTTAAATTTGTGAACTCATAAACTGTAGTGTTTTTATAGATTGTATTTCAATGTAGGGTTTGTATCATTAGGAAGTAGATAGAGATGGTATAGTTTGTTAAATGTATGGGATCAACGGGCTTAAAAGGGCAGATAAGATCAACTGTGGTTAGAAGGGAAAAGGATTAGAAATGGATGGATGGTGATAATCAACATGGAAGGAAAATGAAGGGAGGGTGGAACAAATGGAAAATGAATGGATTTGCTGGATGTAATTTCGGGGTGTCGGCCATTGATCATTAGTAATTCGGCGTCTATGCAAGACAGTTGAGCCAAGTGATTAATATGCCTACAGTGCCCAAAGTTCCGTGTGTGTCCCTGAAGTAAACCACAGGACGAGGCAAATAGTTCCGCCAGGTAATTAACTCTGCTAGTTACCCAGAAGGCATTTTGTTTAACATGCCTTTGGTATTCAGGACCTTTGTTTGGATTATATAATCCTTAGATTGCCCCAACCAACTGTGCACGTTCGGCCAAACCAACGATTTGTCTAACCGACAAGGACCACCTCTCAGGCTCCGTAACCGCAGATGTCGTGAGAGATTTCTCGGACCGTGAAGGCCTACGAACGAAGGGAACGACGTCAACGAAGAGAACGCCGTAAGCCCCTAGGCTACCTCCGTAGCAATCCGCCATTGCATTGCCTTTGGCCCAATCAAGCGGCGCCGCCATTCAGGTGCGCGAGGACCAAGGCACCAAAACTGGCGTCTTCCAACTCACCACCGCCAAACAAGACCTCACCTGCAGCAGCGAGCGTTCGCTAACGTCCAGAAACGCCCCGGGTACGTACCAGAACAACAGTCCTTACCACAGATTAGCTCATATTAGTAGCAAAAGCCCAATAAGGTTTAGTAACCCAACGTCAATATTAGAACTTCCAATAAATCCCATAAACTAGACACTTTCAATCCACCGGTCCGTAAGGATTCCACTGTTTCAGCACCCGTTGTTCCGTGTAGCCCCTCCAAATTACCCAGTAGCATGCCGACCCTGTAGACCCAGCTCTAGGGGTCTCATGCTGCTGAGCTAGTTATCCAGGAGTCTTGGTTTAGCCACTGGGTCGATTGAGCAGTCTGTATATCTAGTTTAGTCTCAATTGGTTCTATTGCCCAAACCCGTAGCTACCTGTCGACCGATCGGCATACAGACCTTTCTGCCTTCTGGACACCGCCGGGAAACTGTTGGAACGGATCATTCTGTCTCGGTTAATACCGAGAAACCCGGTGAATCTGGCCTCTCGGATAACCAGTTCGGCTTCCGGAAGGGCCGATCGACGGTGGACGCTATTAGAGCTGTAACCAAAACGGCCGAGATAGCGCTCCAAAAGAAGCAAACATGAATCCGCTATTGTGCGGTCGTCACGCTAGTCGTAAAGAATGCGTTCACCAGCGTCAGTTGGGCCGTCATCGAGTGCGCCATAGAGTGCGCCATACACCACCTAGGAGTCCCGGTTAGTCTGTGCCGGATACTGGAGAGCTACCTTCAGAGAAGTGTGCTAATCTATGACACCAAAGAAGGCGAGAGAAGCTATAAAATCACCGCGGTGTACCGCAGGGATTCCATCCTGGGCCCGGTACTATGGAACGCGGCGTATGACGGCGTATTGGGGCTCAAACTTTCACCGGGTATAAAGCTGGTCGGCTTTGCCGACGATATTACCCTCGTGGTATACGAGAGTACCGATGAAGAAGACGAATATTTCAATCCATCAGAGTTCAGATTCATCCATGGTAGCGAGGGTGAGAACAATTGCTCCGAGGAAATCTGATGCGACTCCAGGGATGAAAGAAACTACTGAGAATATGGTCCCTCAGCTCCAACGTCGTGCTCGCTTGTTATGCACCACAGCCAACGTGCATGACATTGGAGCTGAAGGGCCAAAAGTGTTGTAGCTACGCGCATGACTCCAGGAGGCGCACGAAGATGATGCTTGTGTTTGGGTCAGCTTCTTCTTCTTCTTCTGGAAACAATCCGCAGGTGATCTATAAACTGCATCGGCATTACAGTTGCCCATAACAACTACTCGAAAGTTCTCTGGAAAAAGTCGGCCGGTTGGACCCTCCAATATTGGACAACTTAAGGTTGAAGGATTCGCCATTGACATAAACGTCATCATTGAAAATTCCAAAGCAATTTTTTCGTTCAAAACATGATTTTTTGCAGTAAAAATGTATTCACTCTATTGCGGGTGGAGAATGTCGTACAGTGAATACATTTTCAAAGCAAACATTTAAGTTTTGAGCGAGCAAACTGCTTTTGAAATTTGGATGATGACGATTGTGGAGTTTCGTAATATGGCGTAGCATTTCTGTGGACATTTGGTCGCTGCCGAATCGTGAAATAGAGTAGAGTGGGGCAAAAGTTCGAGCTCAATTCAAACTTTTTCTTTCGGGTGTCAAGATTGTTCGAAACCTATTAGAATAAGAGTCTTTCACTCCAAAAATTATAAAAATTGATTAATATTTGGAAAAGTTATGAGTGAATGTTGGTTTTTGATCGAAAAATTGTAGTTTGCGATGGTACTTTCAACGCATGAAATGGAATTGTAATGAATTCGAATTCGGTTTTTTATTTTGGGGCGTAACTAGGTATATTTTGAAGATGCTCTGGCATGTATAACTTTTTGCAAAAAAGATTTGGAAATCATATTTTACACATAGTGGGGCAAGAGTTCGAGTCATGTGGCAACTTTAGGTAAAAACCTAAAATTCGGCAAAATGTATATATTATCTCTAAAAATGATGGAATTAGTGAGAAAATTCGATCGAAGTTGAAAAAAAATGTTGTTTTATCTGAATTTGGCGGAAAACTACTAATTTTTGATGTAGTAAGTTTTACCCTGATTTGGGTAAAATCCAGATCGAACTTTGAAGTGTATTCCAGTTCCAACATCAAATATTAATTGGTTTCAGGTATTCCTATTACTAAAGTGTCAAAATATTGTGTTACGATTAGCTAAACTCGACAAACACTAGATTCGAACTTTTGCCCCAGTGGTGGGGCAAGAGTTCGAATTGGACGCACACTTACAAAACGTGTTGCAACTTAAAATTGAAAAGACATTTGATGTTACTTTGTTCAGCAGAGTTTTAGCGCATGGATGGTAGAATCACCAAACGGTATTCATTTATTTTTATCTGCTTTGGTTTTTTGAAAAATATTGAATTTTCAACTAAGGTCGAACTTTTGCCCCACCTTACTCTAAACATTTCACATCGAACTACATTTTCGCAATAAAGTTTATAAAGCAAGTGTTTAGAAAAGTCACACTTATCTTTAAGGTGAATTATTTCATCCTTCATCTCCAACCGGTCGGTGCGACGGCTGATTCTCAGGATAATCGGGTGCAGTTCGGTTGGCGCGATAATGTGTGGTTGTTACAGCATTACACATTAACTGTATTACTCAACCAACTTTTGCCGTAAAACTGATACTCTCGAAACATCTGACAGACATTGCGCCATTATTCCTGGGTTCGTTCGGTGCAATGAACTCTACTTACGCTTTTACGATGATACAATACTTAATGAAAATGTGCGTAAAGCGGCAATTACTGCAACGCATTCAAAACTTAATTGCACACAATCCAGGTGCCCATCGGAAGTGTCTCAGACGGAATACGCTAATTCCCGAAAAAACCCAAATTAATCCACCTAGTGGTGATAGTGCCTTTCTCGTCGAATATGTTCTCACAATCTTTCCGTCGACGTAAGTGAAAGTGTTCCAAAATCCTGATATTTTTTTTAAAGAAAAGCAAGCATTTTATCAAAGTCATCATTGAATTGCGTTGCGTTACGTTGTAACGGAGTAATTCGTAGATTGCATACTGAAAGTTGTCATGTTAAAACCTTAATACTCCTATTCTAATTGCTTATGGAATGCTATTTGGGAAGGAACAGCTATCCAATTAGAGGTTGAAGAAAAAGACATGAAAACTTCCATTGCCGGCCACGCCCATCTTCTCCGTTACGAGGAAAGGAAAGGATGTGATGATATGACACCTATTTATGAAAGGCCAGCGACTCACCGGCGCCCCCATAGGTGTCAAGGAGTTGGATATTTGGAATAGGTTGATTGGGGATTCACTATAAGCGAGTGATGCGGCAAGATTCAGATTGTGTAAGTGTATTTGAGTTGATCATGTAGATGTGTTGATGTGAGTGTAAGTGATTTTTTAACATCAATGTTGGGAGTGACATAGCTAAGAAATTTGTCACTCCATGGGCCTTTTTGCTTCCGGGATGGGGCACAGGCATTTGGACCATGTGTCCTGGCTAAAAAGCCTAGGCTTAAGCGCCATTGATCGCTCTCTGAAACGATAAGAAACACGTTATGTGGATGGGAAGGGATAATAGGGAAGGTATGATATCTATTTATCGAGATGCCAGCGACTCACCGACGCTCTCGTAAATAGAAAGAAGAAGGGGTTTTGGTACGGGAAAGGTCGGGTATGATTAAGTTATGGGACTTGATTGTTATGTAATTAATTTAGTGTAGTTATTTTGAAATATACATAAAGAAGAACAGCAAAATAAGGTGTTTAATTGGAACGGGCTCACCAGGTTAAGTCTCCTGCAACTGCTTGACTTGAAAAGCATCAGCCGAACTCGATATCACATCCGAAATGCCGTTTACTTTTCTTCACTGTTTGGCCACGAAAGCACAAAATCACCAGTATACAAAACCACCGCGATTCTTCCAAAAACTATTCGGAATCAGAACCGACGAATTTTTTATATGTGCCATGTTAACCTTCACCGAAAGAACAACAATCCATCTTCTTGAGGTTTACAGGGAAACAAGCACCAGCTGTAGGTTAGCAACAAGCTGCTCCGAGTTGCAGGAGTACCGGAACAAACACACTCTTCCTTCTTCGCGGTGGTATTTAACTCCGAAATCTTCTTCAATACTATTTTAGAGAAATTCGAATCACACTGGCAACTTTTATGAGCACTTAGTTTTAATAAAAATTAGATCAAAAACAAATTCACTAAAACATACCGAACGCGAGACTTTTTTTTGCTCGAATCCCATTTTATCAAAGCCATCATTGAATTGACTTAAAACTTATTATTGGCACATGGTCCGACGTTACACACTTAAAATAAAGTACCGTATTCAGCTGTTCTATTTCCGGTAAAAGTTCAGATTACCGAATGTTCAGCAACATATTACCGAAATTCGTCAAAAAATTACCGAACGTTCGGTAAACTCTATTGAATCATCGGTAATGTTTACCGAACGTTCGGTAAAAAATACCCGAACTTCGGTAAACTGTGCTGAACTTCGGTAATCCGAACTTTTACCGAAAATAGAACAGCCGAACAAGTGACTCTGAAATAAGTGTGTATGTTCAACGTATATGTAGAGCTGAATAATATCAGACTTCTCAGTTGACTGCTTGAGCACCTTCACCAACACTGGAGGCTGATCAATATCAAGACGATACTAACAAGCTAAGATATAAGTTTTTACACAATTACAGATCACTTTGCGGTCTTCGACAAAGTTTTTTCTGCATATTTTAGGCTATATTTTATAGACCGTTGAAAACAAGAACGATAGGTAGTAATTATAGTGAGACGTTTGTTTGTATGTGGGTTTAGTTTGTAAAGAATTTGTTCTCTTACACATATTTATCGCTTGCATGGAATTTATTTACTTTCGTATTTCCGGCGAAGTACCAAACGCTGGTTGTGCAACTCTACCGGCCGTCTCTAATGTGATATGAGCCTATTTAACCGTTTCTCAGGTTATTAAAAAAGCCGTGATTTAATGTATCGCATGGTACATTTGATTACTTTCGATGCGGTACCGGAACAGGTTCCCGCACTACCGGGTCTCCCAAATATAGTCTGAGACTATTTCATTGCTTACGAGCATTAGGTTACCTAAAAACACGATTAGCTTTATATAATACATTTGACCACTTCCAGTGGGACACCCAGAACTGGTTTCGGGACACTACCGGTTGTTTAAAATATGATCTGAGGCTAAGTTCTTACAAATCGATCATTGTGTTATCAAAAAAGCTGCTATTTCATGTACTGTCAAACCCTGCGCATTCATCACACTTTAATACGACATTTCTGGAGCTCGATTTGAAAAGGTCGTATGTGTTTTTGTCGATTAAAAATTCGATCAGCTGGATTCGCTTATTATAGCAAAAACCGTTGAAATTGAACAAAGTTGATACATACAGCAGAATCATCACAAAACAGGCTTTCCGTTCCATCATTAAAAATCTCCAAAATATCTTCCCTATTGCTACAATAACTAAAATAAACTGATCGAATTTTATATCGACAAATGTACATACGACCTATTCAAATCGAGCTCCAGATTTTTTAATTCGACAATGTCACAATGTAATACACTGTAAATACGAATGATTCGATATTGTGCTGTTACTCACACCCGTAGCGGCTCTTCGTGCAGCTGCTACTTCCGAAAGTTCAAATTTGGTGCTTTCCGACACCTGATCCGTTTTGTGACCAACTTCAGTGAACTTCGGAAGCCAACAATTGTAAAAGGAACAAGCTCTCAATTCGTACCACCACAATATCTGTAGGATTTGTATTCAAAAACCAATCCTACAATCTAAACAAAAACTAAAATATAGTTAGTTTATCGAATTAAAAGTTCACCCAGGTAATCTGACAGCAATCATTGTCGAATTAGCGTGGTTTTATGGCACCACACGCATGGGTTTGCTTCAGTTTCACATTTTATCACTTTACAACGCAATTTCGGTTCACATTTCATTACTTACCGATTGTCCCTGATGCGGTCTTAGACTAGTTTCATGCAAATTGTTAATCAGTTTTCCTAAAAAAGTCGCGACTTTATGTACTGCATGAATGGGTGTGGTTCATTTGTACATATCGCCGGTTCCTGCGAGACACTCGAAACTGATTCCGGAACACTAACGTTAGTCTTAAATGTGGCCTGAGACTATTTTCTTGCTGACCGTTCTTCGCGTTATCGAAGAAGCCGTTATTTAATATGCTGTGTGTACTTTTCGTGGTTCCGTTCTACATTTGACCACTTTCGTTGGGGCACCTGGAACCGGTTTCGGTACACTGTTGGTATTCCAAAGTATGGCCTATGATTTTTTTTCATGTTAACCGTTCATTAGGTTACCTAAAAAGTCATGGCGCACCCGTAATTGGTTGCGGAACACTATCGGTTGTCCCAAATATGGCCGGAAACTTTTTTTAGGCAACTCGATATACCTAAATTTTTGATTTGATGTGTTGCATACCTGCACACTCAGATTTGATTACCGAAGTCGGTAAAATTTTACTGGGTTTTTGAACAGCAGAGTTAAGTCGGTAAACGATTGTGAGTACCGAAAAGTCGGTGACACTTAAAATTTCGATCTGTCAAACAAATACTGAAGTAGTCAGTAATATCTGATACACATGTTACTGTCTTTTTCGGTACTCTAAAATTTTATTTGATTGGTCTTGCTCAGTATTTCAGTTCCGGAAAATATTTTGTTCCCTCCCGGTCTGTCCTACTTTAGATGCATTTTGCATTTCAGTCTAGGTGCTTCCGATACATGTGCCCCTGCCGACCGCTTTTGAAAGTATTGAAAATCTACGAAGTAAAACCGGAATGGCCTCAGGGCGAAGCTCCATGTGCGGGAGTCCAGTCGGTGCTCGAGTATTGTTCTATCCGGAGATGTGGCAAAATGTATACAATTTGCTGTGTTACTTGCACTCACAATAAAGTCCCTGAAGATTTGTCTAGCGAATACGGCCATTCTACTTCTCTGGTGCAGTAGATTTCCGAATACTTACCACCAAACAAGCGGCAAGGGCACAGGAATCGGTGTTGAAAATGTTAAATCATGCAGTGAAGACAGTTTTACGGCGATAGCTCTGATGATCAAAGCTTTTTTTTCTTTTTTGACAGCTAGGAGCACGCGCGGATTACTGTTTACATTTTACTTTAACGAAAACTCAGTAAAAATGAACCAGTGCTGAAAAGTAAGTACTGTTTTTTACTGATTCTTGGCTGAACTCAGTCAATCTTCAATTTTGCTGAACCCTCGGCACAAACTGTAACCGTATTCAGTAAAATGTCAAAAAATATTACTGAACATCAGTAACGTTGCATGAATATGCCGAAAACTCAGTAATTTTTGTATTTTACGGTTCAAAAACCGTAAAATTAATTACCGAACAGAGAAATCGAAAATGAGTGTGTGCCCAAGTAACCACGTAGCCGTATATAAGTGCATCAATTTTGCCATATATTTATATTTAAAATTGTGTATATAATGCTGCATTGCTTTAAACACCTCATTGAAGCAATATTAAAGTCGAAAAAGGCCCCACTCAAATCAAATTAGTGCCTCATATTGCAGCACGTTGACAGCCATTGCTAAAGTGACATAAATGCATGTGCTGTACATTTGCATTTGCACATGCTTAATACGTGCAACACGAAAAACCAAAACAAAAATCTATTTTTAGCACCGTTTCGTTATCGACGGTACTAATGCCCCCCACATTTAACCATCATTTTTTTGTTGTCGGGTCGGGAGTCGCACCAGAAGTGTTGAAGACCGCTAGATGAGTTCCATACGTGCTGGCGCCTTGGACTGTTTCTGCTGCAGTGCAGTGATAACAACAGAAATTTCATTAACTAAAAGGAAACTGTTCTTCTGTCTCAATCATTGCTGTAGAGTGCAAAACGACTATGCCATATGTAATAGAATCCCTGTAATTACATTCTGGTAAATCACTGAAAAATACATAATGCATTTTAGAATATATTTATTCAATATAAGAAAATTAAAACACCCCTCGCACACTACTCATATGCTAATTGTGGTTTCCAGCATTATTGGCATGCGATAGCAGGCAACAGAAATTAAGAGAAAAAGTCATCTCTAAAAAGGTTTTGCTGAAGAAAGTCGTGGATCGGTGGTTCAAACGGAGAATAAGTTGGTCGGGAGTCGAACCAGAAGTGTTAAAGACCGCTAGAGTTGACCGTAAAGTTGTTCACTCTTCTTGATTTCATTTGTTTACCATTAGAGTCAAGCTTTTATAATTGTATTGTTAGAGCAAGCTTTGCTAGTTTGTACATTGCATTTATCCAGTTTTTGCAGTGCTGAATTATTGAATTATCGTATATCACCTTTTAATGCACCCTAATGTAAAGGAAAAATGGAATGCATCAATACATTGATAATGCCAATCTAAAGGATTATTGCATGAGAAGAATGGAATTACTGCATTTTGCATTGCAAAGGTTCATATTCAGTCTAATTCGTGCAATGGTATAATGCTTGTGGTTACTTGGGTGGGCTTGGTTCACTTTTATATTAGGCCATGTCCAGCGGGACACCCAGAACCGGTTCCGGACATTACCGGTTCAGGTATGTTCGGAAAATATTTTCCTGCTTACTGTTCATCAAAATAACCCGCATGAATGGGTTATACTTGGCCACCTCCGACGGGACATCTGGAACCGGTTCCGGAACACTACCGGTTCCGATATGATTAAAGAATGCTTTCCTGCTTACTGTTCATCAGATTATCTAAAAAGCCATGGTTTGATATGTCGCATGCATGGTATTGATTCAATTTTATATTTGGCCACTTCCGGCGGACACCCGGAACCGGTTCCGAAACACAACCGGTTGAGATATGGTCTGAGAATATTTTCCTGCTTACTGTTCATCAGGATATCAAAAAAGCCACTATTTGATATGTCGCATGCATGGGTTTGGTTAACTTTTATACTTGGCCACCTCCGGCGGGACATCTGCAACCGGTTCCGGAACACTACCGGTTCCAATGTGGTCTGAGAATGTTTTCCTGCTTACTGTTCATCAGGTTATCGAAAAAGCCGCAGTTTGATATGTCGCATGCATGGGTTTAGTCCACTTTTATGTTTGGCCACTTCCGACTGGTCACCCGAAACCGGTTCCGGAACACAACTGGTTCAGATATGGTCTGAGACTATTTTCCTGCTTACCGTTCATCAGGTTATCGAAAATCCCGTGGTTTGATGTGTCGCATGCATGTGTTAAATGCATTTTCATATCTGGCCCCTTCCTGTGGTACCGGTCCGGAACACCTAAATGGCCATAACTCCGGAACGGCTGGACCGATCCAAACCATTTTCAATAGGAAACAATAGGACCAGATTCCCCGTCGAATGAACCGTCGGTCATTAAAATCGGTTGAGGTTTACTACCAAAAAGTGATGTGAGTTTTTTTTGTACACACACATACACACATACACACACACATACATACACACACACATACATACACACAGACATCACCTCAATTCGTCGAGCTGAGTTGATTGGTATATGTGTCTCGACCCTCCGGGCCTTCTATCGAAAAGTCATTTTTGGAGTGAACATATAGCCTTTCCAGTACACTTAGTGTACGAGAAAGGCAAAAAAAGACGCGATAATATTCGTTCGCATTATCATTTCTATAATTATAATTATCGTTACCATCGGAGAGCTTTTTCAGGCTTCGGCGAGGAAACAGATGCTCGTTGATTCGCATTGAATATTCACGACGCGAACGTCGTTACAGGCCGAAAACATGGACCTGTGCAACAGGAGACGATCAGCTGTTCAGAAGCGATCGCGCAGCAGGGCAAGGTTGCATCAACGGACAACCATCAACAGCGGAAGCAGCATGATATCACTCTTGATCGGCAGCAGGTAGGCCGCGCTTTTACATTTTTATGATTGATGAGCAACACCAAATTTACGATCAGAAAACACCAAGCGATAAAGATGACTGTGATAAAGGACGATGGGAAAGCAATGATGAAAATGGATGGCTTTCGTAATTTGCATAATAAATTTATTTCTTATTACTTGTCGAATCAATGAGGGTAATCAGACGCTGTTCATTGTGCAGTGAAACTGATTACAGCGTTGTATGCTAATTGGTAAATATGGGGTTTATTTCGGGCCTGGTGATATTAATGTTGCTAGAAAGATTATCCTTTTCCAGGAGCTCATATCGTCGCTTCTCTGCAATAGGGACACAACACAGAAAATGTGAGTTTTCTGAATAAGCGTTTGAAAATTAGGAATCTCGAAGCTCCTTCTACAAGTTCACTTTTTCCACTCATAATTTGACAAAAATAAACGAGTTCTGTGGAGTCCAAGGATCTCGATTTCTTGCTCAAATGCGTATCTGAATTTCTTTGCAGGTGTAGTTGGCGGTCACCAGGGAGTCACAAGTACACAAATTCTTCAACCGTCTCGATTCCATCACCGTCGATAGAAATTCGGGGCGTCGGGCGCGATGATTTCTCTCAGGAGCCCTTTGCCATCATGTACTTTGTCTTCGACACATTAATGACTTATCCGATTCGCCTGGCTCTCTTTAGTCGGATGTACGTTTCCACCACCGTCTCAAATTGACGAGCTATAATATCATATCATCAGCGAATCCAAGCAGCTGAACGGACTTCGTGAATCGTTCCACTAGTGTTTATCCCCGCCCTCCTTATTACACCTTCCGAGGCGATGTTAAATAGCGAGCACGAAAGACCATCACCTTGCCGTAACCCTCTGCGAGAACCGAAGGGACTCGTGATTGTCCCTGATACTTAAACTACGCACATCATTCGATCCATCGTGGTCTTGATCGATCGTATCAGTACATCCGGGAATCCGTAATTGTGCATAATCTGCCACAGCTGTTCAATGATGTGTTTTTTGTTTTTGTTTTCTTCTAAACCATAGGAGGAAAAATCTGCTCAACAAACACCCTAACAGGAAGGTTTGGGTAGTGTGGTGTTAAGGCCGTCTTCTACAACAGTAGTAAAAGCCAGGGCTACTCTCTTCTCGACCCACTCAAATACATTCCTATGGTCGCCAAACCCCTGCGTCTCTCCGGAACCACCAAGAAGGCATTGCTTCAGAGAGGGGCTAGTGCACATCGCACCCTCAAGGTTAGCTGCGTAGCCTGCAGCAACGAACATCGATGACTCGCTTTGGAGAGTCCATCACGGTAGCATGCTGGCGCTTAGCCAGTTTCCCGAGTGGTCCTCGCCACTCCTTTTGTCCTCGGAAGGCGGGCAGGATCAACCCCGCCCGCGCCCAACTGCTTTGCAGACATCAAGAACTGATGCCCACGTGCAACCCGATCTGACCTGCTGAAGGCAAGGGTATCACTACCCTTCAGGCCCTATCAGCTGCACCAGAAGGTTGCTGACATCAGGGTCTCCACCTGCCCTGACCCTTGCCGGGGACCCGTTTCCAACCGCGGTCTCGGATCCAACCCAGTAGACCGACGCCACGACAGCACCGCTACCGGGACTTCCTCTCCGCGGCCACTTAATCGCTGTAAGGGTCGATCTCGACCGCAGGGCACCGGTATGACCTACGAAGCCGACTCCGAACCCCTGGACCACCTCTTGTACTGCATTTGGACTAGCCATTCTCCGAGTCCACGCGCCATCTCCTTTGTAGCTCCCAGACGATATGGGTGATAGCCGTTGAAACGGCGTTCCAGCCAAACTCATCCCTACACATCCTCTGGACCAAGTTGTCCGGGTTTGTGTCCTCCCCGCATGTGGCAAGCATGCGGTCATGCGTTGTGCGAAAACGCGGGCACACGAACAAAACGTGTTCCGCCGTTTCCTCTAAACCATTGCACACTGGGCATTCTGGAGAATCCGCATGCCCGAAACGGTGTAGATACTGTCGGAAGCAACCATGACCTGTAAGGACCTGTGTCAGGTGGAATGTAACTTCCCCATGGCGCCTATTAATCCAACTATCTTCCCTCGGTATCAACCTATGGGTCCACCTTCCCTTGGTGGAACTGTCCCACGCGCGCTGCCATTTGACCATAGATGCCATCCTGGCAGTCCTGCGTATGCCTCTTGTGCCGCGCATTTCGAAGCACTCCATGTCCTCACTGATAAGAATGCTGATAGGCACCATGCCTGTAATGACGCAGAGAGCGTCGTGTGACACGGTACGGTACGCGCTCGCAACCCTCAGGCACATAAGCCTTTAAATTCTTTCCAGCTTCCGTCGGTAGCATTTAGTACTTAGCGCGGTACCCCACGCCGGGCCGCCATACCTAAGTATGGACGTAGCAACACTAGCCAGAAGCTTGCGCTTACTGGCATACACCGCAGAGCTATTGGACATCATCCGGGACAGTGCCGGAGGCTCTTTTACAGGCATAATCGACGTGGCTACCAAAGGTAAGCTTATCGTCGATTATCACGCCCAAGTGTTTGACGGAGCGCTTTGACAGGATAGTGCACTCTCCTACACTGATCTCCGTCTGCTGCTCCGACTTCAGGTTGTTAACAACCGTCACCTCTGTCTTGTGGTGAGCCAGCTCCAGTTTCCTGGACCGCATCCACGCCTCCACAACCTTGATCGAGTGGTTGGTAGTCAACTTTACCTCCTCGATCGTTTCACCGTAGACTTCGAGCGTAATGTCGTTGGCAAATCCGACAATCACCACTCCCACTGGGTACTCTAACCTCAACACCTCGTCGTACATGACATTCCATAACACCGGACCCAGGATGGAACCTTGCGGGACTCCTGAGGTTATGTGAAAGCACTTCCGACCCACCTCCGTGTCGTAGACTAGTACACGATTTTGAAAGTAACTTCCGAGAATCTTGTACAGGTACTCCGGTATCCCCAGACGCAAGAGCGCATCGGCAATAGCAGACCAGCTGGCGCTATTAAACGCATTCCTTACATCCAGAGTCACTACCGCGCAAAAGCGAATTCCCCTCCTCTTAGGCTCGAGTGCTTTCTCGGCGGTTTTTGTAACCGACAAGATAGCGTCTACGGTGGACCTCCCCATCCGAAAGCCGTACTGGTTACTCGAAAGACCATTTTCGCCCTCGGTGAACCTCAACATTCTATTGAGGATGATCTTTTCGAGCACCTTCCCCGCCGTGTCAATCAAGCATATTGGTCTATATGCCGACGGGTCTCCGGGTGGTTTCCCCACCTTTGGCAATAGTACCAGGCTCTGCCTCTTCCAAGCTTCTGGGAAAACTCCCTCGTCCGAGCATTTCTGCATTGCAGACCTGAACATCTCGGGAGCCTCTGCAATAGCTATTTTTAAGGCCAGGTTCGGAACTCCGTCCGGACCTGGGGCCTTACCTACGCTAAGGGACTTAGCTATCCCCGCAAGTTCCACATCGGTGACCCTCTCCTCATAGCCAGCCCCAGTCCCCGGCTGTCCTACGAAAGGAGGCCAAGGACTAGGATCATGACGCGGAAAAAGTCCTCCAATGATCCCCTCCAACATCTCTGGAGATTGCTCTGTAGGAGCCATCACACCTCGTCTTGGCCATAACGATCCTGTAGGCGTTTTGGGTTCGTATTGGCACTCTGACAGAGGCTTTCAAAGCAGGCCTTTTGCTTGCTCTTATCTCGGTCTTAAGCGTGGCTTTTGCAGCGGCGAACACCACCCGCCGTTCGTTTCGCTCTTCCTCTGATCGTGCTCGCTGCATCCGCCGCCTAGACCGTAGGCAGGCGCGGCGCAGGTCCGCAATCGCGTCAGTCCGCCAGTAAGCCGGTGGCCTCCCATTTCTAGGGTGGACTCGCCTAGGCATGGTCGCATCGTGAGAGCACCGCTACCAGCTCGTCGCCGTCTAAACCGATTAAGTTTCGCTCACGGTGGAGCGCCTCCCTAAATACCCCTTCGTCGAAGTATGATGTCTTCCACCTGCGAGGGCTTGGCCTTGGCCTAGCCGCCTCTTCTTCTATCCGCTGTCTGCTGTTGTTGTAGTCGATACTGTAGTGAACCACCAGGTGGTCGCTGTGAGTGTAGCCATCATCTACTCTCCAGTTCGAACTACTTGTTATACTAGGACTACAAAAGGTCACGTCAATAATTGACTCCGCTCCGTTTCGACTAAAGGTACTCTTGGTACCGACATTAGCCAAGTCGACATCTAAGAAGGCCAGTGTTTCTAGCAGGATTTGACCCCGCTGGTTCGTGAAACGGCTTTCCCATTCCACGACCCAGGCTTTAAAGTCACCCGCTATTACCACCAGCCTTCGCCCTGTTAGCACGGTCGTTAAGCGGTCCAGCATATGCGTGAACTGCTCGATCGGCCGCACCGCGGAGGCGCATAACAGCTACAGAAGAAGACCCCGTTTACTTTGGCGACCACGAAGCCCTCATAGGTAGTAGACACCAACTCCTGGACGGGGTATTTACCCGTCGTCCATATCGCCGCCATTTTTCTAGTCCCATCCCCGACCCAGTTGCCGTTGCCGGCGGGTACTCGGTATGGGTCCGATATGATGGCGATATCCGTCTCCCACTCAGGAACCGCCTGACAAAGCGGTTGCTGAGCCGCATCACAGTGGTTCAGGTTCAGTTGCATTACCTGCACTGTGATTTGTTGTTCACTGCGGCTTTCTTGAAGGCCGGGCACCTTGGATCACCCATCGGATGTCTGTTGTTCGAGGATTTCCCAGTACAGATCATGCAGATGGGCGGACTCGTGCAGCTTTGGGCCTTATGACCTTCAGCGCCGCATCGCCTGCACAGTTTGCGCCAGTCGGGGCCTTTGCAGTCCCACGACTTGTGTCCTGGTTCCAGACACCTGAAGCAAACCTCTGGTGGCTCGTGGAATGTCAGCTGACATACACACCAACCCAGCTTTATGCTCCCTACTTTAACGGACTTTTTGACGTCCGCCACAGTTAGCTGAACCAAAGCTATCTGTGTCCCTGCTGGCCCTTTCCGTAGCTTAACGGCTGCGGCGGCCATCGCACTGTTGCCGCAGTGCCGTGACGAGCTCTTCCACTTTGGTGATCTCATTAATGCCCTTGACCTTCAGAGTCGCCTCATGTGTCAGAGCCCTCACCCTCACCAAGGACCTCTTCTGCCAGCTTCTAGTAGGCGGCGCCCTTGTGCTCCTTCTGGCGCTTCAGCTCCAGGATCATCTCGCCCGTACGAGTACGTCTAATACTGCGTACGTCGGCTCCAAGACCCTCAAGCTTGGCGTCGCTTCGCATCATCTTCAAGACGTCCGAGTACTTGAACTGTTCCGTCTTGATGACGATCGCGTCGCCTTTCTCGCGCTTGGCACCTGCCTACCTACGCCTTGGCTTAGCGTCCTGCGCTACTACCTGCGGATTCGCCTTCTTCTTCCTCTTCCGCTCTACCTTCGTCCAAGGGGGGTCCTCCCTTTGGATTGCCCTACTCTGTGGCTGTAAATAATGACATCAGGTATGGCAATACCTAAATAATAATCGGCGATTTTTTTCCATACAAACAGTGATTTTTCCATAATTGAATAATACCTCATACGGTCCTCAACACCAAACCAACAACTCGTTGAGGTATTATATCAATACCAACACAATACCTAAATAAGTTATTTTCCACACCAGGGTAATCGACCAATACCTTGTCTTGGTATGATACCTGACTTTGATATGCTGCAGTTATGTGTCAGTTATTTGTTCCTGCTCGGGCAATGCTGCAGCATGGGACCCGGCAGAACGTGGGGCGTTACAAACTGAAGCGGAAACAGCATACTTGCCTGTTTCGGGAGAAAACCGTCTGGAAGAAGCGGAGTGCGAGGAAATGGCTGTGCAGAGGAGGACGTCAAGTTCCTCGCCTCTTCCTAATCGGTACACGTCTCGCTGGTCAAAAGCATACTGGACGAAATCAGAAGAGACAAAAATGAGAAGTCAACGACGGAAACCATCGAGATAGTAAAAGCGGAAAACCTGGAAGGAGAAAAGATGGAGAAGGAGAAAGAAGGAAAGGAAGAGAAGCAGGAAGGAGGAAAGAAGGAGAAGGAGGAAAGAAATAGGAGGAGGAAAGAAGGAAGAAGATTTGAAACGGAAAAAAGTAAGGACAAAGAAAACAACGAACCGTGTTTGAAGCAGAAGGAAATGGTGACTAATATAAAGAAAGAAGCATGTGAACAAGTGCAAATAAATGGACGAATATCAAAGAAAGGAGCAATTTACAGATAATTAGTTATAGATTTAAGATTACCCAAAATTGAAGGCCGCCTCAGGCGGTAAAGATTAAATAAATAAGCAACAACAACAACTTTACCAAAGAAACACTCAAAGCTCTACCAGAAGCTCAACGTGCCCCGCAATGGCTTCGTGCCGCGAACCAAAACAGATTGAAAGGTGGAAGCAGCACTTCGATGGCAACGGAGGAAATGACTACGTCAGTGCAATCGAGAACGGAGTGATCCAACTGCCACACTGAGGAACGTTAAAGTTGCCATTCACAAGCTCATAACCAAAAAAGCAGCTGGTAAGTATGGTATCGCTGCTGAATTCACTGGAAATGTTGGCCTCTAAGTACTATGTTGGACGTTCCCAGGTTGTCGACGCACCATTTTGCAGCCCAGATAACAGTATTGCTGATATGATGAGTAGCTTAGGGTAGTCCTCACAGACAGAAGCCAAACGGCGTTTCTTGTTCTTATGATGGCTAAGGCCATGCGTTTTAGAAAAACAAACGCGTCTTAATCTTTAATCCGATGTGAAAGGATAAGGTACCACCCAGTTTTAATAAACTGAGAAAAGTCAGATTAATTCCCCAGCAGCTCAACCCCTTTTTCAACCGTAGCTGGGCATTAAGCAAAACCAAAAAAATGTGTCGGCCGGTTCCATCTAACTGGCGCCAGCTGTTAGTTAGTGCAAGTGCGATGATGTCCGGGGCGAATATTAATAGTTTCTTGAAATGCGCGGTGTGCTAACGAGCGAGGTTTGTGCCATTTTCTCTAGTGCCCGGAAGATGAGCTGCACGTGTTTCGAATGCGCGGCAATTGCAGTGGAATGCACTGATGAAAGATGCAAGTGTACTGACCCGACATCTGCTGAATTCATTCAAAGATCCAAAGTGACTTAATATGATTATATGGGACGAAAATGGACTGCGTGTCGTTTCTTGCTGAGCTGATTTTATCGCCAACTCAATTTCTGAAACAACATCAATCCGTGCTTCATAATATCATATTCGTTGCAATTTTTACCGGACCGACCAAATTTATCATTTCAAGGTGAGACGAAGAATGTGGTACTCGAATCGAAACAATACCTTTATTTGGAATTCCTGTTTCCAGCGCACAAGTGTGACTTTTTGTCTGTCTGCCCGGAGCCGAAACGCTGAAAATCTGGATCGAATGCCGGGCCAAGATCGAAAACCATCGATACACGTCTAGGCGCATTTTGCGTTCCACCTCGGTGCGAAATTCTGACACCGCTCCTTGAAACGCCCTGGAATTCGATCATTTTTTATAACTTTCATGAAAGCACTGCTAGCTGCCCAAGTGAAATCGGCAGTCGATCGCAATCCGCTGATAATTGGTGCAAAATTCGTGCCAAACTATCGCCATCGACAACAACCAAGACGACGACGACGGCTGCAGTTGTTTAGTCTGGTCGAGATTCGTATCCAACCTACCTATCTATACTCCATGCTTGTGCAATTCTGCGGAGGAGAGATGTCGCTTGTTGTCCATTGGCCAAGGAATGCTTCGGACGTGTCGCGGTTGGTTGAAAAACGTGTCACTTTTGTCACTTCTGTCGTCGCGCTTTCCTGGCCGAAACTTGGGCGGAAAATATGTCGAAGCATTTCGCCTTTGCACCTCCGGTTGAGTTTTTTTTTTGCTGTGACCATTTGGATTTATTTTCAACTTTGCCTGATTGGCCATGTTTTGAAATTTGATACTCATCTGTCTGGGGGATTTTTGTGCCCGATGGCGACTCGGAATTTGGACAGACGTGAGCGAGATGTCATCTGCTTCTAAAAGGCGGTTAGTGACGTGAAAGCAAACTTGGAAGGAAGTTTGACTAAGACGACATCCGAAGTAGTTGCTCAGTACCTTAGTAGCAGTGGTCTACATCTCGGTTCTGTATTGAATTGTAAATTTGGTACCGTAATCCGGGGTCAAATTGATCACCTTAAAACAACTTTTGCGGATAACATCAGTGCCAATTCAAATATTGCCAAAAGAATGTCTGTAAAACCAGTACCCTGTGGATCTCCATGGAACCATGTGACGGAATTTTATTTAACAAATTTAAACTTTAAGTTAAATAACTCCAAATATCAAAAAATTGGAAATGCCACTTTGGGGCGAAATTGATCAGTACACAATTAAGCATCGGTTGGAAAGGAAAATTTCCTTCTCCGCTCAATTTTGCTCTTCTAAAACCGAATAAAGCGTTTAAAATCTTATAACTAGTGAATTTAATACTTAAAATGCAAAATTAAATTTTGAATTTTCCTTTAAACGGCTAAAGGTAGGCAATTTCAATTAAAGTAAGTGATTTCTATCACACTAAATGACTATTTCATCATAAAATGAACTTTTTTATAACCATTTCATGTTCTGATTAGCTACATAACTTCCCAACCAAGGCTCCACACAAATGTTAAAACAGAGAATTTACGGGAAGTCCTATTAGCAATCGATTGTTTAGTAGCAATGATTTCAGCTTAATGAGAAGCACATTGCAAATTCCTTAAAAAATAAGGCAAAACTAACTTTTTTCAAAAAAAATAAAAGTCTGCACTCATCTCTAGACAGCTACGAACCAGATGACGTAAAAAGTTTAAGATCATTACGACGCCTAAGAGTTCCTAGTATGGAATTACAATGTAGTATCCGAATGATCAATTTCACCCCGCTGATCAATTTGACCCCGGTTTACGGTATATGCATCAGTGCCTGAAGTTGTTTCGTCAATACATGTCAGTGCTACTCAATCGACGCTACGGTGGCTCAAACTTGTATGAATTGTAATTGTGCTAGCCAACTCATGAAGTCGTAAATTAGTACACCCACCAAGAGCTTCGGCTTCAACACCATATCGTATACGACATTTCATAATGGCAAGCCCAGGATGGAACGTTGCAGATTTATTAAAGTCAGGCGAATGTACTTCCGACCGCGACCCACCTCTGTTTTTGTCTATACCTCGTACTCGTTTATAAACATAATTTACTAGTAGGTATTGTCGTGTATGTGGGAGTTTTCCGGTAGAAATAAAACGTCGCGAATTTACTTTCGATCGCGATTACATTTATTAACGATTAAAACAATTGCGAGATAAAAAAGTTACAATGTTTCCAAACATGGCGGATGAAAACTGAACTTATCTTATTTAGATGTTTCATCTAGATCAGTAGTACACTGATATAAAAGAGCTACATGAATATTAAGGATATCATACATAACATTTCTTCCCCTCTACGGGGAGAACCTCAACGGAGGCCGGCGAAGCCTCTCCGAACGGCGCAGGGCAAGGGGATCTGATTGTCTCGACTGTATGTCTGGAGAAGCACACGGTGTTGAAAAAGCGCCACCTAAAGAATCATGTACCATCGAAGATTCATCGCTGACCAAGCCGCCTCGCGAGTCGCTGACCACCGAATCGATGACTGGTTCTGTGACGTCATCGTATTTCCATGATAACGCACCCGTGGCAGCGGCTGACCTTCCTCTCGCAATGACTTTGGTTTTGCAGTGGGTGGAGTGAGTGGTGGTCCGTTGTTTTGATCATTGTCACTGAAACGTCGAATTTGATCAACGTGTCGCTTGATTTGTTTTCCGCGATAGTCGATCTTATAGTGCAAATCTCCCAAACATTCGGAAATAGTTCCAGAAATCCATTTATCCATCCGCGAATTTCCGGAGAGAAAATAGATCTTCTGCCCGGGAGTGAAAGATCGAAACAACGGGTCGAAATTCGCCTGTTGCTTTTCCGTGAATCTTGAGCTGATATCTAGTGGTCTCACCAAATCCAGTTGCGTCCGTATATTGCGTCCCAGGAACAGCTTGGCGGGTGACTCAGCAGTTTCGGAGCAGTTTTTGAGCCTCTTCAATGTGTTCCGAGTGGTGCTCGCGTAATCAATATGAACACGCTCCCACGGGCCCTCCGGATACTCCCAGTGATGTCGGTTGAATTTTGGAGGTGCCGGTGCTTCTCGGGCACAGTCACAGCAGGATCGGACGGTTTTCTCTATGTCCGAGTCAATATTGTCGCGCTTATCTTTTCTTAGAGTCCTGCGGCGGCCGTACGCTCGCAAGGCATACCGCCGCATGACAGTCGCAAGGCAAAACAAAAGAAAAAGTGTTCCCGCCAAAAACAAAAGCACGTGGGTTTCGCGAAGTGACAGATGTTTTTGAATGTATTTGTGACGAACGGCAAGAGTAGCTCAGTGGAATGAGTGTTCTTGCTGTCAAACCCCATATAGTGGAATTATATACTTTTAAATCTGGTGACGCTGTTATGATTAGTGACTGTCGCGCTGATATCAGAAGCCAGAGGCAGATAATCGCCATATTCTGATTTTTCTTGAGAGGCATAATACCTGGCCAGTAGACGAAAGACCGTGCCAGACTCTTCATTTTAACGACATCCAGGTGAGCAGTATGTAGGTCGTTCAAAATCGGCTGTCTGAGGGACGGTGGGATGACTACTCGGTGTTCGAAGTGTAGGCAATTCGCTGCTAGAGTGTACTTGTCTTCGAGGGACTTGTATCCACATTTCGAGAGGTTGCGTCCCATTTCCAGTGCTTGAAAGATTTCCCTAAGATGCTTATCTCTACGCGTTTCCCGGGCAATATGTTCCGCTCGAACAGATAGCTGCTGAATTTGATGTAGGGCAAAACCGTCGAATTCGTCCTCCATACTTCCTCCTTCCTGCAAGTTAAGGATGTTGATTTCGGATGGCATCGGCTTGCTGGGTATGCGGGAGCAATAATTGGCGTTCGTATGCTGCTTTGTTGGCTTGTACACTATGTCGAAGTCAAAATGTGCCAGATAATCTGCGTAATTCGCCATCCGACTGATACACAACGAAGAAAGTGATTTTTCAGGGTGCAGGATCCGTGACAGCGGCTTGTGATCCGGGATTAGAGTGAACTTTCTGGCGTACAAATAGTGGAAGAATTTCTTCACCGCCCACACTATAGCGAGTGCCTCCTTGTCTATTTCGGGGTATCGTTGTTCTGTAGCCGACATGGTTGTGCTAGCATAAGCAATCGGTCGTTCCAATCCGTCGCTCAAGCGGTGTGATAACACGGCCCCAAGACCGGTTTTGCTAGCATCCGTAGCCAGAACCAGCGGTAGAGTAATGCGGGGCAAAAGTTCGCACGGGGCAAAAGTTCGCAGTGGGTCTTTTTCTGAGCACGAGTTAAGAACCCAAACAAATCTGTATGGGTTCGACACATAATCAGGTCAGCTACTCGTCAATAAAATTTGGAACGATTTCATTATGGTTTGGCAGAGTTATGCGAAAAAATGTGTTTCTAGGGGTTTTGATAGAATTTTTGGACCTTTTGGAATAAGAATTTGTAGTAACAGGAAGAAGAAGAATCTCATAACCTCTTTATAAAGGAGAATCGTTATTCCATAGTAGTTCGCGAGGTGCACTCGAATAAACAATAAACTACTAGTGCTTCTTGCAGAAAGTGACATTGTTAAAACCTCGACAGTGGGGCAAAAGTTCGCAGTAGCTGTGGGGCAAAAGTTCGCACTAGATTTCTGAGTCTAGTACATCAATATAATTACAGACTCTTTGAAGCAATGATAATTTCGTATAGAAACTACTATATATGCGTAATATGAGTAGTATGTACCCTGAAATCGTTGCGACAGAGAGTCTGAACTTAGTTTTGTAAGAAGATTGATTGTAAAGCAAACATTATGTTCACGCATTTGTATCAATAAATGAAAAATGGCTTAAAAAACATTTTAAAACATTTTCTTTGTCATCCTCGTCGTGTCTTTTCGTATGTTTCTGAAGGTCTGATGTTCATCTACTTTACCGGGGTCTTTCATAGCTTAGTTTGTAAATTCACAGTTATAGTACATCATCATATTGACGAGGATAAGATTCGATAGCAGTTCCGTTCAACAGTTTTGCTGCATATTTGATTTTTTTTTTCATGTATTTTGTGCAACACGTATCTCTATGATTACCCCACAATGAATTTTGACAACTTAAGTAACGCTGGAAAGGACAGCTCTTAGTTAATAGTTGTGGAAGTCTTCATAAAACTCACTCTACAAAAGCTGAACACCAGGTCGTATTCCAGCTGGGTCGTAATTCTAAGATCAGAAAGAAACGGATTTCATGGCTAGAGTGAAAAGATAAACATGAATTAACATGAAATAAATGAACATCACACCAATAAACTACCATGTACAAGGTGCGAACTTTTGCCCCGCATAATGCGAACTTTTGCCCCCACTATGGGGCAAAAGTTCGCATTGGAGTATTTGTTTTAAAAATTGTATTACTAAAACTACAAAAGGAACGCGAAAAAATCTAGTACTACGTTTTGAAGGCAACATGATAGGGACCCGTTTAACGAAGAAAAACGATATTATTTTCTTTTCGTTCAATAGTTATTTTGTGAAGTCTGTTAGGTGCGAACTTTTGCCCCGCATTACTCTAGTGTAGGATCGTACTGCATTAGAACCTGGGGCGATGTCAACACTTCCTTCAGGTCCAAATAGGCCTGATCGGCCTCGGGTGACCAATCGAATGAATCAGCTAGGAGCATATCGCGTAGAATTCTTGCTCTTTCGGAGAGGTTAGGTATAAAAGCATTGTAATAGGTGCCCTTACCTAGGAAAAGCTGCAGTTCCTCCGGTGTCGCCGGGCGAGGTGCATCACGAATGGCTTCAACGTGCTTGTCCGATTTGTGCAATCCATGACGATCTATCTTGTGACCCAAACAATCAAGGGATGATGTAGCGAAAACGCATTTCGCTCGGTTCAGGTGCAATCCACTACGTCTCAACCTGTCCAGTGTGACCCTCAGCGCTTGAAGCAAACTTTCAAAATCTTTTGCGAACACGATGATATCATCATAGAAGCTGACGACGACATCGTCCAACCCTTGGAGGACTGACTCCATGCGGCGTTGCAAAATTGCAGGGATGTTTGCCGCTCCGTATACGGCTCGGGTGGGCCTGATGAGCCCGTGTGTCGCTGTGTTCAGAGTCAGTGTGTGACTGAACTCCTCGTCGATTGGCAGGTGAGTATAGGCGTCGGTCACGTCCAGATGACAAAACATTGTAGCACCGTTCATTTTATTGAAAATCGTTTCTATTTTCGGTATGGGATGTTCGTCTACTACCATTCTTGGGTTGATGGTCGGTTTGTAGTTTCCGGCGATCCGCAAATCTCCATTTTTCTTAACGACGATGTGGGTTGGGGATGACCACTCGGAGTATTCCACTCGCTTGAAGAATCTTGACGCCAGTTTTTTGTCGATTTCAGCTGCGTATCGTTCACGCAGCGCATGAGGCACATCTCGGGCCTTCACAAAAACAGGAGATACATTAGGTTTCAGATGAACCTTGGCTGGGGAGGTGGGCCAACCAATTTCCCTGGAACATCGTTAAACACATCTTCGAAGCTATCTAGCAGAGCCGTGAGACGAGTAGTTTGTTCCGCTGTCAGGCCAGAGTTGCTGATCGAGTTGACCGGTTCAGAAAACAGCCGATTCAAGTTGATCTGATCAACGAATTGAGAAATCCACTCACGACCGAAGAGTGAGTCAGACTCCCCGGCTACGACATATAGATTCAACCGGCGGTTTGTAGTTTCAACAGTTACATTCACCGGAATACGTCCTAGGCAATTGATAGGATGCCCGGTGTAGCTCGAAAACTGTCTGTCCGTTTTCGATAACGAGTAATTCGGCTTGATGTGTCGTAGTTTGGATTCGGCGATTATTCCGCAGGGCGCTCCAGGGCCCGTTTCCATGCGTAAGGCACGGCCGTCGATTCGAACGTCGACCATCTTCTTTCCCGTGGATGCTATGTCGTTGTGCTGTGCATCTTCCCGCATAATCAATTACATCCCATAAATACGTACGATACATCAATGCTGTTTCCACTGTGCTATCTGCACACAGTAAGAATGGTCAGGAATGCATGTGCGGTCCGAGCGTTCTGACCCGACGCGCGGACACCTGTTTTGCTGACTCGTATTACGAGTGTAGTGGCCCCACAGGGCAGGGTACAATCAGAAGAGTCAAATAACCAAAACATTGGGTTCGATAGGTACATCGCCGAAATTTATATTGTCAGCTTTCTGTCCCAGGCGTCTAGTTAATTCTTTCTCTTTTTTACACATTGAACCATGAACAAGCATATGATAACCATTACAACTTTGTAAGCTATAAAAACCGAACCTTTTGAGAAATACAGCAATCTTTGCCCAACCTTGAAGGGGTTTCAATGTGCTCTGTTATTACTGATACCACATACCGAACTCCCTTCTTGATCTAGTGCCATGGTCCGTGCCATGTGCCACTAGGCAAGGAAGTAAGTCTTCCGCGTCGGATATATCGTTATCAGAGTCCTGTGATGGACTCTCCTCGCGAGTGATAAAGTGTTTCCGCAAAGCTATACGGTGAACCTGTGAGTGATAAAGTGTTCCAGCAGGCTATACGGGGAACCTGTGAGATGGCGACCGGACTTTTCCGAACCAACAGTTGAAAATAAATGCAGCTGAAGATAAGTGCAAAAAAACACACACACATGATGGAAAAAGTGATTGATATGTTAGTATAGGAAAAGTGACAATGGGTACAGAACAATCAAAGGCTCATGTAGAGCATAACGGTGATCAACATGTGGAAATCATTAACATGCAAGGTGATCATTCCGAGAAAATTGATAAAGTGATAGTTATGCTTTGGTTACTATGTGCGATGATCGGGCTTCAATTATCAATAACGTTAATCAGTGAGGTTAACAAATATTTAAATAAAAAGGCACTGAAAAAGGCTAAATCATTGGTGGAATTATCTAAAGTGTAAATCAGTGCAAACAGAAGACGTGTTTATCCATCAATTAGAAGAGTGTTTTCCATAAACTCGACAAATAGTGCAAAAGTGTATCCAAAACAAGAGAACAATGGAAACTTGGGAGGAAATAAACCACCAGGTTGAAGCACAAGTGAAGGCCATACGATTTATGGAGAAAAATGGCAGTGAACTATACAAAATATTAAACAATACCAAAGAACGAGATGTATCCAAAATCAAATGGAAACCAAGTGGAGGAATTAGTGTTGAAAGCTGGTGGGCATCTACGGACGCATTAATTGATGCTGAAATTGAAAACCAGAAAAAACGTGAAGAAAAGTGATAATAAATAGACAATATGGACGAAATAAGGAATATCGTGCAGACACTTAGAAGAAGCCTAACAGATAGGAACAGTGAAAGTGTGATAATAAAAACTGAACTCGGAGAACACTTTTTGAATATTCTTCAAAAGGAAGGATTTATAAAAGTGCAGAGAAACAATGAGAAAACTGAACTATATCCACTAGTGCTAAGTGATCTTTACATTGTGGACCGAGTGACAATACGGGCACGTGAAATCTTACACTACGCAAGCGAAGAGTTGCCAACGATTACCGGCATTGTGATAGTGTCCACAAATCGTGGAATAATGACGCACATTAGTGCAGAGGAGCAAAATCTGGGAGGGCGAGTAATTGCCCATGTTTACTAATTTGTTTGTCGAATAAACTGAAAGGGTTGCTACCTCGCCCACATAAGAGGTAAACAGTGCAAAGACAAAACAAAAGAAGAAAGGAGAAAAAGCTGAAAGCGGTATTTTGGAACTAGCAGTTTGGTTGAAACCGACGAATCAATGCAATGCGGCGTTTCCTGGCGTGCCTGATGGTGTTAGCAGTTACGTTACTGGTGGGATACCAGTTGTTCCTGACGCTAAAGGAGGAATTTACCAGTATAATAATTCTGCGGTAAGCAACAAATATTTTGTAGAGAACAAGTTATCTTAAAAATATTATATAGATACCTAAGCATATTGTACAATTCTATGGCAGTCTTTCAATTTTTTTGTGAATCAAATTGTAATTTCTCGTGAGTAAACAAATGAAATCAATGAATATGAATATAGAACACTAAAATATGAATATTGTTGAACTCGAGGAAAAATTTAAAGAATTATTGACTTTAGAAGCGAATTTAAAAAAATCTATCAATAAAACATTTTTATACAAAACACTGATAGAGAAGCAAGCTTCATGCAATCAATTATATACCTATGTACAAACAGCATTAATCGAATTAGAGGATATCCTATCAGAAGCTAAATTAATATATTTTGAAAAGGCTTCCAGAAATGCATGGGTACACATCCATGAAATTCTAAAAAACAAATTAGCACACACTAAACGTACTATTCCTTTTAAAGTATTGGTGAACACCATCATTATATTAAAAAGGTGTTCAAAAACAACTCCTGAAAATTTACAGGAAGGCCGAGAAACAATGGCAGCCGAAGTGATTAAATTAGCGTCGTCCCTCATACCTCAATACGATGGCAATGGCGAAAGATTAAGTAACATAATTGCTGCTCTTACAGCATTAAAAACGGCAGTTACACAAGCAACTGAACCAATTGCGGTACAAATTGTGCTGTCAAAATTAGAGAAAAAGGCTAGGTCAGCAGTAGGAGACACTCCAGCCAATATTGATGCCATAATAAATAGTCTGAAACAAAAATGCAAGCATCACATCTCAGCTGATGTGGTCTTGGCAAAATTGAACGCTACTCGTCAAAGCGGAACGTTAAATAAATTTTCTTCTGAAATAGAAGAACTCACCAGTCAATTGGAAACTGCATACATTAATGATGCAATTCCAATAGACACAGCAACAAAAATGGCCAACAAAGCAGGAATCAAGGCTCTAGCAAATGGTCTCAAAAATGGGAGTGCCCAATTGATAATAAAATCAGGGACATTTGAGACTCTAAATGATGCAATAGGACGGGCTGCAGAAAATGACAATGATGCAGTCCCACCTGCAAATGTACTCTATTTTAACAATAAGTACAAATCAAATTTTAGAGGAAACGGACCTCCATTCAAAAACAACTCTTATAGAGGAAACCATCGTCAAGGTCAGGGATGGAGAAACAATCATAACCCCCCTTGGCGACAACACAACAATTCAAATGGACGTAACTCCAACTGGAGAAACCATGGCAACAATAACAATTACAGAAATAATGACCGTCGTCAAGAAAGGTCATATAACAATCACGATAACAGGAACGGATCTGGAAGAGGTAGAATTTATAACGCGTCATCTGAGACAAATAACTCTGAGCAAAGAGGAGACGATAGAAACGACCGTCAAGAAAACCGACAGTCTGATTTTTTAGAGAGAAGGGATCGGGTAGACCGATCCTCTCAATAAATTTAAAAGCATCAAATTTTGTTTGCATAGAAACTTCAATGTCTGTGGGAAAAATAACATTAACCCTAAAAGGGATACCTGGGGTCCATTGGACCCCAGGCGCCTTTCAGAGCTCGACTTTGATGGAACACACTCAGCGAGGTGACGAAAGTGAGGCCATGAAGGTATCCCTTTTAGGGTTAATAATAGATAGCGGAGCGGATACATCATTATTCAAAATCAACAAAGTAAACCCCGATAAATTAATAAATACATCAAGAAAAATTAAACTAATTGGAATCACAGACAACGAAATTGAAACCATTGCCACCGCAGATACAGAGTTAAATTTCGGCAATGGATTAAAAACCAAGCATACATTTCATTTAGTACCTAAGGAATTTCCTATTCAAACTGATGGAATTCTTGGACGTGATTTTCTTGCAGCAAATAGATGCAAAATTGATTACGAGTCATGGCTGTTGCATTTCGATTTAGGAAATGTATCAGTATCTGTACCTATTGAAGACAATTTCCAGAATGGATTCATACTTCCGCAAAGGAGTGAAACTATTCGACGATTAACGAACAAGACTTACAAAAGTGAAATGGTTGTACATGCTAAGGAAATTCAATCAGGAATTTTTTTGGGAAATGCAATCATTTCCGGAAAAGAACCAATGGCAAAATTCATGAACACTACGAATAAGCCAGTATTTATATCATACAATCAAATAAACCCTATTACAGAGCCACTTGACAATTATTACGTTCTGAAAAATAATCAAACCACTTCTTATAAAAACATACGTAAAGAAAATATTTGGAATGAAATCGATAGTGCGAATATACCAAATTTTATACAAAAAGATTTTAAACAATTAATATCGAATTACTCAGACGTATTCTGTTTAAGCGAAGATGCGCTTTCAACAAACAATTTTTATTATCAAGATATACACGTATCTGATAATATTCCGACATACATCCCAAATTACAAGCAAATACACTCACAAACGGAAGAAATACAAACTCAAGTGAACAAAATGCTTAATGAAAATATTGTGGAACATTCTGTTTCACCATACAATTCACCAATATTGTTAGTGCCGAAGAAGTCAAATGATAACAATAAAAAATGGAGATTAGTTGTCGATTTTAGACAACTCAACAAAAAGATATTAGCAGACAAATTTCCGCTACCAAGAATTGATTCTATTTTAGATCAACTTGGTAGAGCAAAATATTTCAGTACTCTTGACCTGATGTCAGGATTTCACCAAATTCCTCTCTCAGAAGAATCACGCAAATATACAGCTTTTTCAACACCTTCCGGACATTATCAATATACGCGAATGCCGTTTGGATTAAATATCAGCCCAAACAGTTTTCAGCGTATGATGACAATAGCCATGGCAGGATTAACTCCTGAACATGCTTTTATATATATTGACGATATTATTGTAATAGGATGTTCTTCTAAACACCATTTGACAAATTTAACCAAAGTTTTTGAACGACTTCGTCAGTACAATTTAAAATTAAACCCCAGCAAATGTAAATTTTTTCAATCAGAAGTAACATATTTAGGGCATAAGATTACCGATCAAGGAATCTATCCAGACGATTCAAAATTTTCAGCGGTCAAAAATTTTCCCATTCCTACAAATGCTGATGATATTCGCAGATTTGTAGCATTTTGTAATTACTACAGGAAATTCGTGCCAAATTTTGCAGGAGTAGCGAAACCTTTGAATGATTTATTGAAAAAGAACACAAAGTTTGAGTGGACTAATAAATGTCAAACGGCATTTGAAAAATTGAAATCTTATTTATTATCTCCACAAATTTTAAAATATCCAGATTTCACTAAAGATTTTATAATAACTACAGACGCATCTAACGTAGCATGTGGAGCAGTGTTATCGCAAAACCACAATGGTGATGACCTTCCAATAGCCTACGCTAGCAAAACATTTAATAAGGCAGAAGCCAAAAAACATACAATTTTACAAGAAATGATTTCCATACACTGGGCAATCAATCACTTTAAACCCTACATATACGGGAGAAAATTCATAATTAGAACTGATCACAGACCTTTAGTATATCTTTTTGGTATGAAAGAACCAACCAAAAAGCTTACGCAAATGCGTCTAGATTTAGAAGATTACGACTTTGAAATCGAGTACATCAAAGGAAAAAATAACGTTGGTGCTGATGCTCTCTCAAGAGTAGCAATCACATCAAATGAATTAAAGGAAATGACAATTTTGAAAGTAAACACTAGGTCTATGACTAAAAATACAACAACAAGGGAACCTATTTCAAAGGATCTTACAGGTGCGCAACTGTCAATCTACGAAGTAGAAGATTCCTCAAAAACTTATCAACTACCTAAACTACACACAATAACACGTTCGAACGGAAAAATAATGATGATTATAACGGATCCAAAAGAAAAAGAAGAATTATGTGCAGTCACAGCCGATGGAACTCAGACACTAGAGTCCGTTTGTCTAAGGTTGAATGACATGCTTAAAGAAAAAAAGTTAAATAAAATAGCTATGTCGACACAAAATAATATATTCACGATTTTACCAGTAGAATCGTTTAAAAAGATCGCGATCAATGCATTTAAGGACGTGGAAATTTTGCTATATAAACCACGTAGAAGAATTGAAAATATAAACGAAATAAACAAAATATTACACGACTACCATGTGACACCAATAGGAGGTCACGTAGGACAAAACCGATTATATAAGAAATTAAAAGTCATATACGATTGGAAAAATATGAAGAAAACGATTGCTGGATTCGTAAAAACTTGCAAATCTTGTCGAATAAATAAGGTATATAAACATACCAGGGAGCCAAATATTGAAACCACCACCCCGGCTAAACCATTTGATGTAATATCAATTGATACAGTAGGACCTTTACCCCGGAGGACAAACAACAATAATCGATACTGTATAACAATACAGTGTGATTTGACAAAGTATGTGGTTATAATACCCGTACAAAATAAAGAAGCTTCGACTATAGCAAGAAATCTTGTCGAGAATTTTATACTTACATTTGGAAACTTTCTTGAACTTAGGTCGGACCAAGGAACGGAATATAATAATGAAATACTGAATAAAATAGGAAAAATACTAAAATTCAAACAGAAATTTGCTACAGCCTATCACCCACAGACTATAGGTGCACTGGAAAGAAATCATAGATGCCTAAACGAGTATCTAAGATCTTTTTGCAATGAACACCATGACGATTGGGATGACTGGATTAAATTCTATACATTTGTTTACAATACAACGATACACACAGATACAGATTATACCCCACACGAATTGATCTTTGGTAGAAAAGCAAAGTTACCACAGGATATATTTAAAACCAAAGTAGAACCAATTTATAATTTAGAATTGTATTATAATGAACTCAAATACAAACTTCAGAAATCCAACATAATAGCAAAAACCAATTTAATTGAAGGAAAACAACATAGATTACAATACCTCAATAAATACACAAACTCAATAAAGTTATCAGAAGGAGATTTGGTTTATATAACGAACGAAAACAGAAAGAAATTAGATCCTCATTATATTGGACCATATAAAGTCAAAAATGTTGAAGAACTAAATTGTGAATTAGAAGAAATGAGTTCACGAAAGACCACTATTGTACATAAAAATAGAATAATTAAAATGTACTAACTTGATAACAGCATCAGTATAAAATAAATATATTAAGTATTAAGTGAACAACCGAGCCTAACTTGTTTCAAAAAAAAAAAATGAAAAAAAAAAAAAAAAAATTTTTTAATCTACTATTTTGTAAAGATCTCTGGGACAGAATTTTTGTTTTAAATGATTTCGTTTCATATACATTTCACTAAATCATTCAAAAAAAAAAAAGGGGGAAAGGTGTGCTGTGCATCTTCCCGCATAATCAATTACATCCCATAAATACGTACAGTAACTACCAAATCATATACAATTCAATTAGTAAGCATCAATGCTGTTTCCACTGTGCTATCTGCACACAGTAAGAATGGTCAGGAATGCATGTGCGGTCCGAGCGTTCTGACCCGACGCGCGGACACCTGTTTTGCTGACTCGTATTACGAGTGTAGTGGCCCCACAGGGCAGGGTACAATCAGAAGAGTCAAATAACCAAAACATTGGGTTCGATAGGTACATCGCCGAAATTTATATTGTCAGCTTTATGTCCCAGGCGTCTAGTTAATTCTTTCTCTTTTTTACACATTGAACCATGAACAAGCATATGATAACCATTACAACTTTGTAAGCTATAAAAACCGAACCTTTTGAGAAATACAGCAATCTTTGCCCAACCTTGAAGGGGTTTCAATGTGCTCTGTTATTACTGATACCACATACCGAACTCCCTTCTTGATCTAGTGCCATGGTCCGTGCCATGTGCCACTAGGCAAGGAAGTAAGTCTTCCGCGTCGGATATATCGTTATCAGAGTCCTGTGATGGACTCTCCTCGCGAGTGATAAAGTGTTTCCGCAAAGCTATACGGTGAACCTGTGAGTGATAAAGTGTTCCAGCAGGCTATACGGGGAACCTGTGAGATCGTGGACTTGGCTCAGCGACTGCACGATGTCGATTTCCGTTGGGGGTAGCTCTTGTGATTCCACCTGATCAGTTGATGCCTCCTGATAAGCTGATCTCGACCGACACACTTTGGCAATGTGTCCCTAGATGTTGCAGTTGTGGCATCTAACATCGCGAAAGCGACACTGACTGCGAAGGTGCTGTCCTCCGCATCCTTTACAAGGTCCTGCTTCGTTGGTGAACTGATTGCTCGTTCGTTGATCACTACGGGAATTCTTCGGTTGGTTGAACGTCGACTTCTTTCTTGTCCTCAAGCTTTCGTATCCCAATTTATTAGCTCCTTCCGGCACCGCGGATGTTGCACCGGTATTCACTTCCCGCGCCGTATTGCGGGTCGCTTCGAGAGTGTAGGCAATCTCGTAGGCTTCTTTGAATGTAGCTGGCTACTTCGCTATAATTTCGTCGCACATCTCACGAGCTTCCAGACCGTGCAGGATTTGCTCAGTCAACATACGGTCCAGAAAATCTCCGTATTCGCAGTCCGCAGCACCTTGCCTCAATCGAAGGACAAACTGTGCCACCGATTCGCCCTTTTGCTGAATTATCTGCTTAAATTTGATGCTTTCGACGTATTTGTTCTTCTTCCGATCGAAGTGGTTGATCAACGTCGTCTGCAGCTCGTCGAATTCAATGTCCGCTGGATCTTCCGGGCTCACCAAGAACTTCAAAGCACTGTTCAGCTCCGCTCCCATATGAACTCGGGCGTAGTAGGCATACTGAGCCTGGGGTATCTGACTTAGCTCAATGCCCACTTAAATCGACCAAAATAATCGGCTACGGATGATTCATCTGAAGGACGGTACTCGGACATCGAAAAAGCAGCGATTTTCGGAATGGGAGCGGCAGTGCTATTCGTTGCGTTTTGGGCTCCATTGTTCACTTGTTGAATGACGCTTCCGATCGAGGCCCTGAGTGCATCGGCAATCATCGCTGAGAGCTGGCCTAGCAGTTCGGTGTTCTCGTGCGCCATTTTGCATCTCGTGGGGAAGAATGCGTTTTGTCCGTACTTTCGATTTTGAACCGCGGCGAAAACTCGACGATCCCACTTCTGACACCAAATTTGTCGTGTATGTGGGAGTTTTCCGGTAGAAATAAAACGTCGCGAATTTACTTTCGATCGCGATTACATTTATTAACGATTAAAACAATTGCGAGATAAAAAAGTTACAATGTTTTCCAAACATGGCGGATGAAAACTGAACTTATCTTATTTAGATGTTTCATCTAGATCAGTAGTACACTGATATAAAAGAGCTACATGAATATTAAGGATATCATCACTCAGAAATAAAAGTATACATGGAATTACTATTATTTATGCATTTTGTATCCGCATCTCTCTCACTCTCTTTCTGTTTTCATGCTATCTGCCGTTTAGCCTGGGTTGAAGAGAAGTGTTTCGTCAACCCAGGCGAAGCACCAGATAGCATGAAAACAGAAAGAGAGTGACAGAGATGCGGATACAAAATGCATAAATAATAGTAATTCCGTGTATACTTTTATTTCTGAGTGTATACATAACAGGTATCGCTACACGGAGAAATCAAACTACCTAATTTTTGGGTCGATTTTACTCAAAGCTGAGTATATCGAATAAACTAGTTACCCAAAATTAGGTTGTTTTCCCTCTTTCCCTCATCGATGTTGTCAAAAACAAACAGAGATACATCTACCCAACGGGGGCCCTTGAGCCCAATAAGCCAATTTTGGGTAAATGCAGGTTTACTCAAATTTGGGTTGAATGAGGGGGGGTCTTGGGTTGAATTTACCTACTCTTAAGTAAATGTTTTTGCTGGAGGTGAAGGCAATTTACCTAGTGTGAGTTTAATCGATTTACTCAAATTTGGCTTATTGGGCCGAACTATGGGATTGCGTCAAAAGAACTCAATTTTGGGTAGTTTGGCGGTTCCGTGTATATACTAGTAGGTATATCGTATCTAGCGAATTTCCCTCCACTTACGATGAAAAGCTGTTCCGGCAGTTTTAGGAATCGACAAAGTAGCTTCTGCTGTCAATTTTGCTTTAAAGCAACCGTGGCCCAAAAGTACCTGAGTTAGGTGGAAGGTTACTTCCCATGGCGCTCTATTGACCCAGGTATCGGCTCCAAAGGCATGTTCTCCTCAATTCGGGAAATGTGTGCCTCTAATTGACCCATTCAACTGTCTACCCTCGGAATCATCTGAGGGTCCAGAGGCCATCTACACCCTCGGTATGCCTCAACAGACAGTTGAGGCGCACCTTCTCGAGCACCTTTCCCGCCGTGTCGATCATTCATATTGATCTTCATATCGACGAGTCTCCGTCTTTGGCAACAGTACTTTCAAGGCTGGGACTCACGTCACGCCTTTCATGAAGGCTACTAGTGAGCTGAGACGGAGTGATAGGCGAGGAGTCAAGCCCAAACATTTGCTGTACATGGCTATGAAGATTCTGCGTCTTCGAGTTACCGAAGGGTTGGTGTGAAGACATGCACGTAACGCGAGGACAGCTCAACGACCGAGCCTCCGTGGAAGATCTTATGGAAAGAACCTGTCGTTTATGAAGTCGATACCAAATTCAGTGCAATATTGGTATCAAAGGAAACAGGACCTTTTCGCCATGATACGACAGTTGGGGAAGCCAACCATGTTCCTGACTCTGAGCGCCAGTGAAACTCAATGGCCTCTTTTGTTGAAGCAGCTAAACACAAGCTCTCCAGTGAGTATAACGGCATTGCTTTAACAGACCCGCTGCAGGAGCTGAGTGCTCTACAGCGAGCAACACTGGTCAATGACGATGCCGTCACGTGCTGCTCGTACTTCAACAAGCTTGTCGATGTTCTCATGGCGATCCTTTCTTCACCAAGGCTTAGTCCGTTGGGAAAGCATTACGACGTGGACTCCTTCAAGCGCATCGAGTTTCAGCATCGCGGCAGCCCCATGCACATATCATGCTTTGGCTCGCAAACGATCCTAACGAAACTGTTTCTGAAGATATGCCTGCTACAATGGAGCCTATTAGGAAAGTTAGTTCCATTAGCGCTGTGCATTTACCGGAAACGATCAAGAAGCAGATTCATGACCACACGCGTACCTGCTACAAACGTAATGAAAAGCGTTGCAGGTTTAGCATACCGTACTGGTCAATGAACGAAGAGCGTACACTGATTCCTCTCACCGCTGATGATAGTCGCCGAGATCGATTGAGGAAGCGTGCCTCGGAAATGAGACAAATTTTTGAAACCAAGGCATTTAACACGTCAGATGAGTTTCTAGACGACTGTAAATGTACATACGAGTACTACCTTGATGTTCTGCGTTCTTCGATTAAACGACCAACGATCTTCCTGAAGCGAGCGATGAATGAGCTATGGACGAATCCTTTCAACCAGACGCGCCAACTTGGTCAAATTATTGGGGGGGCAAAGCCTGGATTTTCTGATTTTTTATATGGGAAAATTGAAAAATCGTCAAATATTGGGGGGGGGGGGGGGGGGTCAAAACCATGCTTGCCCCCCCCCCCCCCTAAGTTGGCGCCTATGCTTTCAACCCATGGATTGCTCAGAAGCTTCGTTTTAACATGCATTTGCAGTTCATCCTCGACGTGTACTCATGTGCGTGTTACTTGGTTGACTATGTCAACAAGTCGAACCGCGGTATAAGTGGATTGCATCGAGAGTTTATCGCTCTGCAAGAGCAGTATCCAGACCAAGATTACACGGCGTTGCTGAAGAAGGTTAGTTTGAAAATGCTGAACTCTGTGGAGATGTGTGCCCAGGAAGCTGCGTGGGTACTTCTGCGATTGCCCATGTCTGAAGCCAGCAGGAAAGTCCAATTCTTGCCAACGATGTGGCCGTGGCCTCATGAAAGGATAAGATCTAGGAAACAGTACAGGCAGATGGATGAAGAGGAAATCGACGAAGATTCGACTGATGTGTGGACCAAGGACATTATCCAGAAATACGAAGAGCGCGATGGCTTAGAAGATGTTTGTTTAGTTGACTTCGCAGCACGGTACACTCAAAGAAGAGGTACTAACACCTACACTTTTCGGAATGTTCCACGAATATTGAGATGGCATGGCTACAGCATGAACGAGTTGGCTGAGTACAAGCGCGAATCGGTACTTTTGTTTTAGCCATTCAAAAACGAAGTCTGCGACATTCTTCAGCTCTATGATACGAACGAGGCAGATCTCTTGAGAAAACGAAGGGAGTATGACTGCGAGCTGAATTTGAAGCAGACTGTAGAGGAATACCTTCGTACTTGTGAGAACGAAGAGGTTGGTGAGCAGAAGAATGCCGCTACAGAGAAGCATGATGAGTTTGTGCGAACGATCATCATGGAGCCCAACAACGACGATATTGAACATTTGCCCACAGGAGCACTGAATGCTGTCATCAGGCAAGATTAAAAAACAGCCGTTGCTATAGGAGGAACAACCGTTCATTCAGCGTTTTGGATCACTATGTCAAGGCGAGACAATTCGAAACTCAGCTTTGAAATGCTGCAGTTGTACCGCAATGCTTTTGCAAACATTAAGGCGATCATAATGATCATAAGTTAGTATGATTGGTGCGGATATTCTTAACACCATTCATGCGCGTCTTCAGGACATTAGTGGCAATTATGATGATCCATTTGGCGGAATTAACATCGTATTCTGTGGAGACTTGCGACAATTGCCACCCGTCAATGCAAGGCCTGTTTACAAGCCTACAGGTAATTCCTTTCACGGTGCTGTTCTTTGGCAAGCATTGGATTTCTTACCGCTTGTTAAGGTTATGTGGCAGACAGATGTAGAGTTCTCCAGTATACTCTCTAAGATTGGTAATGGCCAGCAAATGACTGCTGAGGAGACCAAACTGATTGAAAGTCGGTTCCGTACTGTAGAGTGGTGTAAACAAAACGCATCAGGAGTAATAAGGCTTTATCATCGGAATGCGGATGTTGAAGCATACAACAACGAAGTACTGCATAATCAGGATGCTCTGGACTGTATAGCGGATGACGTTTTTGCGGGATACAAGGACGCTGGTCAACTGGCAAACTCTCGCATCAAGCTCTACAAGATGAGCGTCGTGGAAACCGGTGGGCTACCATATTTGCTACGCATTTCCGTTGGTATGCCATACATGATTACAACCAACGTCGATGTAGAAGATGGCGTAGTGAATGGTGCGATAGGTGAGCTGAAATATATTGAAAAGGATGAAGACATTACCCACCCCTAGTTTTTTTCCACCAAACATTTGTAGGTGACATTGTGGATTTTATCACGCTAGAGCCCGAGGATAATATCGCCTATACGAGTACTTTGAATACTGCATACGTTGGCCCCAAGATCCATGAGCTTGACATCGCTCCTCTTCGCCTTCAGGACTTCTGAGTACTTGGACTCGTCCGTCTTGGGCGTCACGCTTCTGGCGCTTGGCCCCTGCCCTCCTATTTTTCTTTGCTTGATGGTTGTATGTACACTCTAGTTCCTTTTTCTTCTTCGTCTTCGTGCTTCTGCGTGTCCACCAGGGTCCAGGTGACGTCCACCTCCTAACTTGTCTTAATCTGTGGTGGCTGAGGACCTACACATGGTCGCAACCCCCTGCTTCCTTCAATCCGGGACAGGCCGGCTTGTCCCCTGACAGCTGCCTCGAACGCTTCTGCGATTGCTTGCCGTACCCTTCGGGATACGCGTGATTACGAAGGCCTCAGTCTGGGTATATGTACTTCAGCACCATCAGCTTCACGGCGTTGCTGCAGGCGCAGTTACCATGCTCCTGCATGTTCACCATCGTTGACTTCCGAAGTCTCAACAAAACCTGCTTGAGGCGCTTGTTGATGTTTAACTTCGAGGACGCAAAGTGAATGAAGTCCATGGCAGAAAACTCATTCCAGTTCTTATTGATGACCCTAACCAATTACGCTCTATATAAGATCATACATTCCTCGGCACGGGTCGTTTAACACCTAACTCATATTTTTTATTTATTAGATTCAAAAGTACCTATAGCAGACAATTGAGGGGGTTAGAAGCAAAGGGCTGTAGGGTTTCAAAATCAACCTTATTTTCTCCGATCAATTGTAATAATTTATAATCATCATAAAAATAAAGTTGAAAAAGTTCCATAAAGATGAAAATTTGAAGATTTTTTTGGTATGCTCAGCTCAATATCAACAAAACGGTCACTCCCTTGATCACCCCTTTGCATCTGGGCCCCTCAATTGTAATAAGATCTGGGATCCTTCTGAAACTACCGCAAAATTTTCTATATTGATACAAATTAAAACATTTGTTTTATCTTTGAGTGTACAAATTAGGTACGCTTAAGAAATGTTTCGGAATTCTTTTGTAGGCATTAAGTTTCAATGCCATTAGCTTGCCATCAGCATGCACGCGGTTCTCATAAAGTCGCTATTCTGAAACATTTCCTTCAGCAGGTCGATACTGCTCGGGGGTGTCACGATGATTTATCTTCAATTTTTAGCCTTGCGAATCTGATGGCTATATGGGAAGAACAGAACGATTGCGTGCTTGCATCAGCATCAGTCCTCGCCAGAGCACCAGTTCCCACCACCATCATCCGACGACGGCGGCGACGAAAACGACGAGGACGGCTGGGATCAAATTCAGAACCTGCCCAATAGCGTCCTCGTTTCGCTGAGGGTCAAGCAACCTAATCTGCTCTTAGTCGCTCGCGTTCTGTTCCACTTGGGGCCCTCGGTTCCCACACCATTTGTGCAATTTTAATAATTGACCGGCTGCTGCTCCTCTGAGTCTGAGATTCAAGAATGAGTGGCGGTCGGCGACAGGATCTGATCTCGACCCGAAAGGTTCAGCCTTCTTGCGTGAAGTTCGGCTCCATTAAAAAAGTGAAATTACTCGCTTGGGATGATCAGATTTAAACGTTATGAACTGGCACGTTTCCACGAAACTGCATGATTCAATACAAGCGGTACCCCTATTCCCACAATCTAATACACTCTATCACCGAGCTTGAAAGGAGATGTATTTCAGAAACCATGCGCCTCTCTTCACTTAGGCATAAAAACCCATCAAAAAGATCAAAACGATCGATGATTGAGATAATCACCTTGGTTCTTGAGTTTTTTTTCCTATTCCTTCTGACATACTCAGCTGGAGAACCCCAGGTCAAGATGATTGCTCATTATTTGAACGATTTTATTTACCCCCGAAAGGGATCTCCATCGCCGTCGCAGCTTCGCATTTCAATGGCCCAGGTGAGCCCGGCTAACTGTGGGAAAGTGGACGTGTAGCTTGTTGATTGGGTAATCGAAACAAACCCAAATTGATCGGATGACTGCTGGAGGTAACAAAGTTGGTGCGAATAAGAACAGTGTTTAATCTTAGGCAAGTTTTATTTTGTTAGTTGGAGGAGAAGAACTACAATAAGGAATCACTTGAGCAGGGGCTCTTTCCGCTACTCGATACTTTCCGCTATAACTGTATAAGTCGTGTCATATGCGCTAACATCCGTCACATCAGATGGAAAATAGCCAATAATTTCAGATTTTCCGACTTACTTTTGCTAATACCTCATAACATGAAAGCAAAAGATGTAGGCTATCGATAATCAGCGTTTTAAGCACTGGAAATCGGCCCAAAATATCACGTTTCAATTTCACTCCACTTACGACTTCACATATTTTCTCGTTATGCGTTTGCCAAAAGCAACCGCACCAAGGCAGCAGCTACAGGAATTATTCTTCGGCACCGTTCAATTGGGTTTTTCAACGATGCTTGGGATATTGCATATTTGGATAAGAAACAGCCTTTTCACACCCGTAATAACCCGAGCAGGAACAAATAACTGACATATAACTGCAGCATACCAAAGTTAGGTATCATACCAAGACAAGGTATTGGGTGGTTATCCCTACTTTACCTTACCGATCAGGCTAAGGCCGGGGTGGCTGTCTCCATTCCACTCGGTCCATGGCTGTTTATCTCCAGTTCCGCACTCTGCGTAGGGTCCGCAGATCGTCCTTTACTTGGTCGTACCGGTTGGTTGACTCTCGAGAACCATTTTAGTCGGGTTGCTATCCGACATCCTGATGACGTGATCCGTCCACCGTAGCCTTCCGATTTTCGCGGTATAGACGATGGTTGGTTCTCTCAGCAGCTGATGCAGCTCGTGGTTCATTCGCCTTCTCCAAGTCCCGTCTTCCATCTGCACAACACCGTAGATGGTACGTAACACCTTCCGTTCGGGAACTCCAAGGGCGCGTTGGTCCTCTGCACGTAGGGTCTATGTTTCGTGCCCATAGAGGACTACCGGTCCAATAAGCGTTTTGTAGATAGTTTATTAGGTGTGATGGCGAACTTTATTCGATCGTAGAGTTCTGCGGAGTCCAAAGTAAGCTCGATTTACTGCCACAATGCGTCTCAGAATTTCTCTGCTGGTGTCGTTGTCGGCGGTCACCAGGAAGTACAATAACACGAATTCTTCAACCGCCTAGATTTCATCACCGTCGATATAAATTCGGGGTGGCGAGCGCGGTTATTCCTCCCTGGAGCCCTTTGCCATCATGTACTTTGTCTTCCACACATTAATGACTAATCCGATTCGCCTGGCTTCACTCCGGATGTACGTTTCCGCCATTGTCTCAAATTTACGAGCTATAATATCAATATTATCAGTGGAACCAAGCAACTGAACGGACTTCGTGAAAATCGTCCCACTCGTGTTTATCCCCACTCTTCTTATTACACCTTCAAAGGCAATGTTGAACAGCAAGCACGAAAGACCACAACCTTGCCGTAACCCTCTGCGAGATTCGAAGGGACTCGAGAGTGTCCCTGATACTCGAACTACGCACATCACTCGATCCATCGTCGCCTTGATTAATCGTATCAGTACATCCGGGAATCCGTATTCGTGCATAATCTGCCATAGCTGTTCCCGATCGATTGTATCATACGCCGATTTGAAATCTATGAACAAGTGATGTGTGGGCACGTTGTATTCGCGGCATTTCTGCAACACCTGGCAGATGGTGAACATCTGGTCCGTTGTAGCGCATTCACCCATGAATCCAGCCTAATATTTCCCCACGAACTCTCTTGCAATCGGTGATAGATCGCGGCATAAAATTTGAGAGAGTACCTTGTAGGCAGCGCTCAGTAGTGTTATCGCGCGAAAGTTCCCGCAATCCAACTTATCGCCCTTTTTGTAGATGGGACACACGATACCTTCCATCCACTCCTCCAGTAATACTTCCTCCTCCCAAATCTGTTGGAGCTAGTCCACCATGGCCACACAAGCCATAGCGAGGCTAGCTCCGTCGGTGACTGTTTCTTAATCACAATGAAAAAAGAACGCTAGACACCTTCCATCAAACTAGACGGCTGCCGACTGATACCTCAATCAGCAACCGTCACACTCTTTATTCATTCCAGGTACATACAGGTATATACAATTTGACATTCTTCTTTAACCCTAAAAGGGATACCTTCATGGCCTCAGTTTCGTCACCTCGCTGAGTGTGTTCCATCAAAGACGAGCTCTGAAAGGCACCTGGGGTCCAATGGACCCCAGGTATCCCTTTTAGGGCTAATAACAACATACCTACGCCATCTAATCTACCTCACTCCAACACTACAAACTCGTACCTGAAGGTTTGACGCTATCCGAGCGTTCAACGCTACCTAACTTCCAACACTCCTCCTTAGCGTCGCAACCTTCCAACCACAATTACCTCCTCCTGGCTCGAAGCTCCTCCTCACTCCAACGCTTGGAAAGTGGCCCAACTCCGACGCTTGCACCAGCTCTACACCAGTTCCGAGCTCCGACCAGGTCCATCTCCGAGCTCCACCTTCATATTGTCTACCGGATCCAAGACCGGATCACTCCTCCTGTCGCCAACCTCTTCGTCCAGGTGCGACCACCGAGCTGCATCCGATCCAACTCAACAATCCCCGAGCTCCGTCCGGTGACCAGCCAGCAGTCATCCCAATGATTGGATCTCTTGTGGATCTGAGACAGCTATTCCAGTGCCTTGGTCGCCGATGCTCGACTCAGGGATTGAATCAGGGAAGTGGATCTTTAACAATTCGCTCAGTGTATCGCTAGGCTCTACAGTGAGCGAACCATCCATCTTTCGGAGGCTACCCACACCATTGGAGTGGTCTTTTGAAAGAGTTTTTTGGAGTCTGGCCACTACGGGTGTATTCTCTATGCTTTCACACATTAGAATCCACGATTTCCGTTTGGCTGACCTTATTTCTTTGATGTAGTTCGTCAGGGCTTTTCTGCATAGGCTACAATCGCCGGTTCACTTGGCACGGTTGAATTCCCTACGCGCAGTTTTCCACCATGGAACGTCTCTACTCGAACTAATTGATTTAGTTGGACAGTTCTCTTGGTAGGCGTTAAGGTGAAGTTCCCGAGCGATCACAACAATAATGCTTCTTCTTCTCTTATTACCCTCCCAGCCACCCACTCAAACCAAACAAACCATGCAGCACACAATGTAATATATCCTGGCCAAAGTAACGAAAAAAAGTTCATTCCAAACTGAACCTTATCAACTAAGAAATGTGTATTTGACGTAATGGAATTTTTGCATTCCCTTATTAGGGTGACTGGCACATATAGTTCTCTAAATCATTTTCAAATGTTAATAGGTAGTTAGAGGCGAATGCCGCATTGCGGTAAAACCTCGTTAAAAAAAAAAAAAAAAAAAAAAAAAAAAAAATAGGTATTTAGTTTGACCCAGTATTTAAAACGCTTATCACACTTTGCTCCGTTTTATTTACGTGTTTTGACATTTTTTCCTCTCTTCTGATGCACTTCTCTCGCGCCGTTCTGCCGTGATACGGGGTGATATTGAACAATGTAAAAAACGGTGCAAAAATAACAAATATTCTATTTTGTGACATTTTGGTATTGCGTTGGTATGACCTTTCAACGTAATATGCCATATTGCAAAGGAAACATAGTTTTTCCTACAATAACGTTGAAAGCAATTGGATCAAGTTTTCGCACCTCTGAACAACAACACATAGTATTACGGTACGCTTTTCAATACAAACGAGTTGTATTTCTTACCGCGAACAAAATTGATCCCGCTTTTGGCCACAAAAGTGAAAAATACGCCGATTTCTGCCTGAAAACGGTTGATTAAACGGAAGAGGGAACAGTTACCAACATTTCATCAAATTTTGGCAGAGCTGGTGAGTGTAAAAGTATCCAAGTCCAGTTCTGAAGCTGTGTAAGGAATTTAACGGCCATTTGAAATTGGCAACACAAGTGGCAATAGCGCACAGTGGCTGATTTCGTCATTTTAGCGCGCTTAATTAATAACTTTTTAACTATGACGTTTAGCGTCATGGTGTCTTCGAGAAAGTTTTTCGCTATAATAAGGAGCTTCTTTTGAACTATAGTAAAATATGATCAATCCCCCTAAAAGTGAGATAGAAAATTTAGTTTTTGCATTTTTTAAGATACAAGGTTGGTGTCTTCACAAAAGTTGTAGATAATGTTATTTGGAGCAACTTTGTCAAAGACGCCAAGTTTGTAACTCCGTTACTTTTTAAGATACGTTACGTTTTTTATCATCAGCCCCTTGAAAAGGGTTTTTGCGCAATAACTTTCGAAGGATTGATTCTACATTTTTCTGATGTTCTACAAAGTTATAGATAATGATAAAACACATAACTTCGCCGAACACGACATCCTTCTAATTTCAAAAATAAAATAGTTATAACGGTTTTTATAGTTTTTTGAGCATATATAACCTAGCTATTGGCAACTATATGCAAATTTCCTTTCAAGCATGTGAATTTACAAGTAATTGCCTCTCTGAGAAAGCCAAAAGCATCAAACTGTAAGAAACTGTAAGATGGTTTTTGTACAGAAACTTTCAACCATCTATGTTACTTTTATATGGGATTTATTCATATCTTCAACATATTTATTTGACAGTTCATGGCAGCTTGCATTTTTATTGTTATTGTACGTGTGTGTGAATATATAGAATGGATTGTGATGCATTCTGGAGCATTCATGAAGTACGTTACACGAAAACTTATCATCTATTTATATTTTCTTACTAACTCACAGTGCTGCATGTAGTCCACGAAAAGAGCGAATGAAGTCCCATTTTTTTTTCTCAAATTCTAAACTTGCGCGTGACATATTTTGTGAAGGCTCCTTCTAGTACATGTCTACAATAGTTATAGCTAATTATAAATCTTATTGTACTTTACAGTAAGGTGCTGTTTAATCGTGATCTGACAAAAAAAGTAACACTTTATGCGTTCTTTTCGTGGACTACGTGCAGCACTGCCAGTTAGTCAGAAAATAGAAGTAGATAGTAAGTTTTCATGTAACGTACTTCATGAATGTTGCAGAATGCACCACAATCCTTTCTATATATTCACACACTTACAATAACAATACAAATGCAAGCTGGAATGAACTCTCAAAAAAATATGGTGAAGATACGGATGAATCCCATATAAAAGTAGCATAGATGGTTGAAAGTTTCTGTACAAAAAACATCTTACAGTCTCTTACAGTTTGATGGTTTTGGCATTCTAAGAGAGGCAATTACTTGTATATTTACATGCGTAAAAGGAAATTTGCATATAATTGCCTATAGCTAGTTTATATATGCTTGAAATATTCCCCAAAAAACTACAAAAACCGTAATAACTATTTTATTGTTGAAATTAGCAGGATGTCGTGTTCGGCAAAGTTATGTGTTTTACCATTATCTATAACTTTGTAGAACATCAGAAAAATGTAGGATCAATCCTTCGAAAGTTATTGCGCAAAAACCCTTTTCAAGGGGCTGATGATAAAAAACGTAACGTATCTTGAAAAGTAACGGAATTACAAACTTGGCGTCTTTGACAAAGTTGCTCCAAATAACATTATCTACAATTTTTGTGAAGACACCAACCTTGTATCTTGAAAAATGCAAAAAATAACTTTTCTATCTCACTTTTAGGGGGATTGATCATTTCTTACAATAGTTCAAAAGAAGCTCCTTATTATAGCGAAAAACTTTCTCGAAGACACCATGATGCTAAACGTCATAGTTAAAAAGTTATTAATTAAGCGCGCTAAAATGACGAAATCAGCCACTGTGTAGCGTGGCGCTGCAATCGGTTAATTTCCCATACTAATTTAATTCACCACTTGAAATGTTTCAATTCACCACTGACTGTGGCAATATGGTGTTTGGTAGCGTTAGCCCAGTCAACACACGATCGCATATGGATAGGATGCAAAAGTGGAGGCGATATACGCACACTTTACACGCGGTTAAATGGAAGCAGGTACGCATATGGCCTCCACATCAGCATTCTATTCAACACCATATAAGACTTTGTGTTATCTGGGAGTGTTGTCATCGTGTATTGGTTTGCAACTTTACTCAAGTGAAGATTCAAATCCTTACACAACTATCCGTATGAAATTTGTACTAGCCTGGATGTCTGTTCTCTGTGCCTGAATGTCTGTTCTCTGTGACGGATCTATGTTTACTTTACTATCTATAGGTGTGATAGGGTGTGATGTGCATTTGCGTCACACCCTATGACGAAGGGGATGTTGTGTCGGTGGCTGTAGGCTACGAGCGCAGCTATTTCTGGAGGAGGGATTTCGTCCACGTCACCTGGGAAGATCTCTCTACTCCCTCTAGTGGAAGGTTCCTCCATCCTGACAGCTACGATGTCCCTTTTTATGAATTTTGAAATTGGAAAGTATTTACAGTTGTTATGTAATAAAATAGCCGCTCTAGGAAGAAGCTGGCTGTCATCATATACCAACTAACATGAGTGTTGTGGAATACCTTGTATTCTGGATATATTGACCCATGGCTCTTGAATGAGGGAAACGGCTAGATTCTCTTTGGTGAACCTCCGACAGAGCACACCCGTGGCGCTCTCAGCATGGTGGAAGTTCACTTGCAGAACTTTAGTCGCCATTTCCGGGGTTCCCGCTTTTTTCCGGACGACGACTGTCCGGCTTTGGATGTTGCGGATCATCAGGATGTCGTTTGATGTTACAGTTTGGGTTGTTTCTCTTCCCTGTAGCGACCTGGCCCACCAGTTTCGCCTCTGTGGTCATACTGTCGCTTTTTGCACCCCCTTTGCCCTGTTTAGATATTTTTGGTTTGGTACCACTAGAGAAGGGGGCCGCTTGTAAGCTTCGAGCTTTTCCTTTAGAGGCGGACTGACTAGCCTTTATGGTGCTTTTGGGGTGAGCTTTACTAACCTCGCCCGAACCGGAGGCTTCCTCAGATTTCTCTTGGGTCGGCCTTCCAGTTAGCCGAACCTTGCCCGAACAGGAGGCCTCCTCAGATGGCTCTTGGGTCGGATTGGGGTATCAGTCGGTTGATCTGTAATCTTCCTTAGTTGGATTTCACCAAATCGGTAGTTGAGGGTGTATTTGGACTTTTCCATCGACGCACCCTCTACTGTGAAGATCGACATGAATGTCTTTCAGAATGGATCGTTTCACAATACGCCAATTAGTTGTTGTGATGTCATTTTGGTTTTCTATGAAAGCGTTTCCGTTCGTAATGAACGTAGTTTTTAACAAGTGTCCGAAGAACAACCCGCGGCGGGCGCGAACACGGTCGTTGTCATAGCTGGAGTTTTGTGGGAAGAATGCTCGGATCATCTCTGGACGTGGAATCGCCACTTCGTCCATTGCCATCAGCTCTGCACCTTCCCAGGGTTTCATGGATGGGGATATTCTCTTTAACCACTCAGCAGTCTCTTGATCCTTACAGATTAGAACCATGTAACCGGACTTGTAGATGAGGTTGTTGAATTTGGGTTTTATTGGCTCGTTTCGCTGTTGAACTACTCTGAGCAGGAGTGTTTCTTGTAGGAGGTCTAGCTGGGCTTTAGTGAGTTGGACGGTGGGGAAGTCTTTGGGTATTATCCCGACCTTCACGCTTTTGGCCATATCACTGTAGCTGATACCAGCTGTTTTCCTCATGGGTGGGTTCTGTTGTCCAGACACGTTTTTCTGAGGCGCGCTTTTTGTGGACTGTTGGGCGCGCTCTCTCGGATCCAGATGGTGCTTCACCCTTTTTTGTTTGGGGTCCTCTGTGGCGGATTTGTCTAGGTCGTTTCTCGAGCGTTTTGAGGAAGTGGGCTCGCTCTCCTTATTCAGGATTATGGACAAGGCCTCATTCCGGTCTTTTCCCTTCTCCCGGAGAGTTCTAAGCTGCTTCCTCTGCGAACGTGTGATTGTGAGGAATTTCTTACTCGGAGCCCCCTTGGCTTCCGTAGAACCCTTGTTAGGGGTGACACACAAATTATGTCACTCAAAAATCGACCTTTTTCAACCCCCCCCCCCCTCCCCCATATGTCACACTTTTTGTATGGGACCTCAATATTTTTTGTAAGGGTCGTCACGCTCTGCAGGAAATAAATGTCCGCTGCACCAGTGCCCCGCCGGTAGTGCAGTAAGGGCTGCTTACTGGGGTGTTCGCCCTGGTGCACCCCAGACTCCGTTCGCGGTTGAGCATGTTTAGAACCCCTCAACCATTCAGCCCTCGGCACGGGTCGCATGACACCTTAGTATTGGGGTTTATCCATTTTTGCTTTACACGATGGCCATCGCAACCTTCCTCCAGGGCTTACCAGGGCTTAGGACCTGTAGAGTCGCGATAGATAATTTATTTTTGCGATGAATGCGATTAAACTTGTTGGTAGTAACGTAAATGTACACCGCCCAATTGAAATGATTACTGCGTAGCAGAGATTACCGCGTGCGTTTGCTAATGGAGGCGCAAGGTAGCTTCTTTTGAAATAGGTTGATAGTCGTGAAAGTAGTGCGTTGCAATCGATATTTGGCATGCGTCTGTTGAGATGATTAATTACTCAATATTTTTCTTATGCATTTCACAGGCGTTGTGGGTCCACGCCCATGCTAGAGGACTCAATCGGCATGCAGAACGCATACATTACCGCATGGAATATTTGGCAAGAATTTCCGGAGAACGTATTATCAAACGTCGTCGTATTGGAAAACCTGAAACTGACTGGTTGGCAAGCACACAGGCAAATGGCAAGGACATAGTTGATCTGGAAAACAATTCTCCTCTTAACCTCGATGAATTGGGTGGTCTAAAATAGCTGAAAAGTATTTCAATTTATAAAATAGTTTTAGGTACTCGAACTTCAATACATCGTCCCAAATTCAACGAACAAGCCGCGTGTTGTTGATTTCTAGAAGATATCATCCGGTAAACGCCAGCAATCTCGAGAGTCTGGAGAATTTCAGCAGTACTTGCGAAAAAGTACTGTTGCGACAGCGTATGATTATTTCTCTGCCTACTAGAATTCTTTCGCGATCTTGCTATTGTGCGATTCAAAAATCCTTCGCGTGGTTCAAAAAGATCGATCAAGAAATGAAGATGCCGCTTTGGCCGCATCTGGCAGATGCGCGGTATGCAGGGATCGATCGACATCCCAGTCGGAGAAAACATTTAAAACTGCATTTGGAATTTTCCTCCATTGCTTTTATGTTTTGAATGTGGCACCAAACCCCTCCGACAAAAATTTCTTTTTATGCATCGATGCGCGATCACAAATAACAATAGATTAACTACAACAGGACAGGAGCCAAATTTTTGCCAAATGAAATATTTTAAGCATATCCAAAAAGAATAGAACAAAATAAAAATAAGCATTGAATTATCAGAAACGATTGTATTGCAGTTTTTATTAGATCATATTTTGAAAAAAATCCTTGTGAAAAACTACCAATTTTCGGAAATCTTAAAAAAATACAGTTTTTCGGTAATTTTCGAATCGAGAATCGATTTGAAATTTACAGTTTATTTGATGATTCCAATTAGTAAAGCAGTTCGGTAAACGATCCCGACCAATCAGTAGTTTTGACAGTTCATTTTCATGCGCCGAATTACTGACTGATCGGAAATCTTTTCGTTTGCCGAACGCATTACCGACCGCTCAGCTGTTGAGATTTCGGTAAATATTTTACCGAAGTGGGTATTTTTTCCAAGTGTGCAGGGCTTCCTAATACCTCATCCAGGTTGTAGGTTTTCGGTTTTCCATACCTGAGGCACGCCTTGCGGTATGGTGCACTTTAACTCTGAAGGGTTCCCGGGTAGGGCAAGCGATCGAAACATTGTTCAGAAATCGGACTATTCAATTCACATTGTTGACTTGTTGACAGCGTCAGTGCAGTGTTCAGTTGACAGAGGATTCAAAAATGTAGCGACTGAAGTTGCAAAGTAAGGTAAAGTTCTCATTCATCCTTCAAGTATATGTAGTTGACAATCAGCCTCTAACAAAGGAAGAACCGATGCAAGCCAAAGAGATTGCAAGTGTGAGAATTCATGTAGAGTGATTAATCAGACGTTTTCGTGAATACCGCATATGTGCCCCTCATGCTGAATTACCTAGCTCGATAAAGAGGCAATGCATTGAATACGATTCTGGTTGCGGAAATGGTTGAGGAAGCTTGAGTCCCGTAATAAAGAGCACTTCTGAACATTTTTGTAACAAACGTACCACTGCCATTGGGGACACTGTTTGCCTGAACTCCTCATTGCCCTCACTTTGTCAAAACAAATTGCTCTATGTTTTCTTCAACCCGCGCTAGCTGCGGAACATTCCGTAGGCACGCTCCATCAGTGGTTAACGGGGTATTGTACTTTTCGTACAAAAAGAATAAAAAAGGAACGGCGTGCTTTCAGCCTCGGTTGTAGGATTGGCATCTCCTATCATCAGTGCGACAGTCTTCGTCGTGTTTACAATCGCCCCAGAAGTAAGCTCAAATGCAGCAAACACCTCCATCACTGCTACCAACTCTCTTTCTGTTTGCACAAACATCGATATGTCGTCGGCATACGCATTTATAATTCAAAATAACCAAAATATCGCTAAAATTTTAATTTTATGTTTCATTTGGTGGATTTTTTATAATTTTGAAGCAGTGGCAAATAAGGTGTTGCGAGTGTTTGACTGTCTTCATCATAACAATAGTAATTTTGATGTTTTAGTCGATTCGGGACGAAATGAACACTGGCAATCACGAATGTATGTACGCGCATTTGCATACTGTTAGGCGTTTTAGAGAGTTTGGAAAAAAAAACAATCCGATTATTTTAGCATCAAGTTTAACTTTGATGTTATGTAAACATGTAAACTGTGATGGAGTATTACATATGTAGCATTGGTTTCTGTAGGCAAATTACTTAAGGACTGTTCATTTTATAAAGAGGACAACTTTGCAAGGCTATAAAAAGAAAACGCGTAGTTCAAATTTGAGCAGCCTTGGTTAGTTGTTCAGTACATTATATTAGCAGATAATAACCATAAATACCGTCAAGGCGCCATTCACCGTGGGGGCTCCATTCACCGTGTGCCTTCGAATAGTTTTTCATTATTTCCATTTTATGATTGAATGATATGACAATTTCCCTTCAATTTCACCAATACAACACTAATGTATTGTTACCATGTCAAAACGCTCATTAGAAACATTTAAAAGTATCATTTTGACACTAAGGTGTGTTAACATGAAGCGGGTTTCTGCTCGTTCACTGCATTCATAGTGAAAAAACGAAAACTGCGCTAAGGTGATTTTAGCGATAAACTAAATGTAGTAACGTTTTTATTCCACCAAGAAGCAATTAAATTCACATATCAGGTATGTATGTTGCATTACCGAAGTAAGTTTAACAAGAAAGTACGATTACTCGTACTTTTTAATTTAAACAAAAAAGCACGGTGAATGGGTACCCTAAAAATCAATGGTCTCCATTCACCGTGCCCCATATTATCCCATATATCTAGAAAAAAATCAAAAATTTGAATATTCGTTTTTCTAATAAAATCTTGCAAGTTATTACTTGAAATGAATTTAAACGAAGAAAATTCCCTTGGCTGGGTTGTTTTGATCATTTTTAAACAAAGTAGAATAAAATTTCTTATACACGGTGAATGGATCCCTACTACCACGGTGAATGGTGACCTACCACGGAATTAGGCGACCCTACTACCCTTTACTAATTGTGCTAAATCACCAAATTTTGTGAAAAATTTTCTACTTCTGTAGATATTGCTTTAATTTTAACCTAAAATGAAGGCAATTAAATACGGCACCAACAATGTTTATAAGACTGGTGTCAAATGACAGCCCTTATTTGCACCGAATCCTCTTAGATCCACGGTGAATGGTGCCTTGACGGTAAATTGGTTTTAAATTATTGAACTTCATAGAAATGTGGCAAAGTGTTTCGAGAGATCAATTTTTCAAAACTAAAAATAGACACAAAATTTCTGTAAAACATCGGTGTATCGTTTTTAATTGCAAAAAAGTGTTTGCCATGCTGCAGCAGTTTGAGTGATACATATTCTGGCAAAATATAAACCTAATCGGAATAATGGTTATTGAGATATTAAAGTTACAAATTGGACTCGATTATCAGAATAAAATTTATTTGTTAAACAAAAATGTATAAAAATATTAAATTTTGAATGTTTTCAATGGATCTAGTCGAAAGTACTAATAATGCAATTTCAAATGCAGAAAACCGCTTCTTGATAGCATTGTTGGCTTGGTTACTGTGCTTCATGGCAGTTACCGGAGATAAAACCGCTTCGTTCTATGAAGGTTCTTCTAAATAACGATGTACTCTATGGCAAATACAACGTAACAATGATGTCGAAAATAAAAATGAACATGTAGTTATTTTCAAATAAGGTATATAATCACATAGGGTCAGACCTTGCTGAAAATGAATAATAATAAGCTTCTCTAGAATCAAAACTTGCATTTATGGAGCAAAAAGTATGCAATTTTTCATTATGGCCATCATTAAGTATTAAATTTATGATGAAGAATGTACGTTAAAGCATATTTTTCTTCGGTATCATTTAGAATGCGATTCTCTTCTATACTGGACAAATTTTGAACTGATTCCGTAGTGTTATTGCATCACTGGACTTAAATAAGTATGTTTTATCAATTTCATTGATAACAAGGCAACTCACTATATCAAGCTGTATAATGCTTGGTGCATTATTACTGACCAACTATTACACTCTACCTTTAGAAGAATAGTACTAAATCCCAACACATTGAAAAGTTCATGAAAATTTTAAGGTTATGTATGTGGAAAGTTGTGTAGAATTTTGAGAAATGGGGTTTTATTGAGTTTTAACGAAAACCGCTTCAGTTCCATAACTAAGGACAATTTGTATAATGTTATATTTTTCCTACACTGTAGAATAGCTATGGAAATTTATGCAAAAAACCGGTAATGATTTTATTGAAAAATAAAAAAGATATCACACAAATAAGGTGTCCTCTTTATAAAATGAACAGTCCTTAACTAGTCGATCCAAGGTATATTTAGCATAAAATACACAGGGTTGTCCAATGTCCGTTATGGCCGATAGGTGTCCATTTCGCCCCGTACCTTTCCTGCTAGTCCTAAATGGCATATCAGGTATCAGAAGGCCGTCTCCAGAGGCACGTTATCCTCTATTTGAGACATTTGTGCCATCGCCATATGTTTAAGCCTATTTCATCATCTACCTGAGGGAGAATGGGACAAGGGATGGGAATTAGGAAAAAGAAGGGTGATGAAATAGGAAGGGGTGCCTTAGTAAAGGGAATGAACGCATAAGCGCAACGAGAGCTCTTAGCCCATACCACAACGGGTTTAATCAGTGCCCTGAAAAGGACGTTTTCGTTCTCGAAAAGCGTGTTTCTACGAACGGTAATCATTTTTGTAAATTGGGACAGAAATTTCCATACACCGATAAACGCCTAAAAGTATGCAGTGCCCAGTGTAATTTCATGTAGTTTAAACTTTTGTTTTTTGAATTAATTTGTTTACAAGACTTCAAAAACAACTCAATGATGAATAATGATTTTTGATAGCTAAATTCACTGAGGTTTTCACTCAGTACTCCACAAACTCACATTGATATGTAAAGTTTTGTAAAATTTCCCATGTTGAAGATTCCATCTGATATGCTCTATAAGGCTTCTCTTATCATGTTGATATCCCTAAGATTGAAATCTCTAGAAAACTTTTGGGATTTGATGTGGTTTTCAGGGCACTATCAAAGTTACCGTAATGCGGGGTATCATTGATCAGAATTTTCGATCTTTCTTGAATAACACCGTTCAACACTAAATTTTGTTATGTGATGAGAAAAAAATAACATGGGTTTGGGACCCTAGAAGTGTCATAGTGAAAGAATTTAAAAAAATATTGGACCGGGCCTTCACAGTTTAAAACCGAAGTTTGTATGGAGAACTTGGAATGTTCAATTGATATGCGCATTAGAACACGCTGTGCATATATTTAGGCGTTAGACAATAACGAAACCAACCCAAATACCGAAAACGCCTAAAAATATGCACGGCACGTTCTAATGCACATATCAATTGAACACCCCAAGTTCTCCATACAAACTTCGGTTTTAAACTGTGAAGGCCCGGTCCAATATTTTTCACAAATTCTTTCACTATGACATTTCTAGGGTCCCAAACGGCTTTAGGACATTTCCCCGAATTCCATTACCCCGAATTCCATTACCCCGAATGACCCATTTCCCCGAATGGCCCAATATCCAAATTATTTATCCACAAGCCTACCTCGAGACCCGCCATGGGTAGTTAACGGTACACTACAGTATGACCCATAAAAAAATGCGACAGTTTTCAAAGTCATCGTTCCCCTACTTCGAACTGATTAACCTCGCATGTATCTATTGGATAGTATAGTAGAGCCACTAATCTTATAATGGCAAAGGAACATAGACTGATTCCATGCAAATACCTCCAGAAATATAACGTTGAACATATGGATGTCGAAATCGTCCACGCGCCAGAGGCCGTTTTTTAAGGATATAATTTGCTTTCAATTGCTTTCAATCACATTCAATCAAATTTTATTTTAAAAATAGTACTTTTATGGCTGGATAAGGTCTTCAGGAGTTGGTTGGTTCGTCGGACAAGCACGAAAAAAATATTAACTTATAAATTAAGAGACATTTTGTGAAAATTGAATTATTTGACAAATGATAATTTTTAGAAAATATTATGTTTTAAGCATGAAATTGTTTTTAAGTACATAGTATTTGTACCTATCATAAAGGTAGGTATATATGCCTTCATCGACAAAAAAATGTTTTGAAAAATGTTCTAACAGTGTTAAGTTTTTTACTAATTTATCTTAAATACGGTTTTTAATATGTAGCACCTTTTTTAGTTTTTGTTTCCTAAACATTTGAAATTATTTTTAAAATATTTTTCAAACATGGGCGTATTAAAGAGTACATATTTCTTCATGGTTTCCATGTGTTTAAAAGTTTTTATCTTAGTTCATTTTGCTATGAAAATTATAGGAAAACTTGATTTTATTTAGAAATTGTTAACAATTATAAGGTATCCCGACTAGATGGACATAACAAAATTATAACAAGCTGTGTTATTTTGTTACAATAATTTTTTATAACAAGGGTTGTTATAAAACATGTACCGTTAGTAGTTAAAATAACAAAAATTCTAACAAAGTTCCCATATGAAAAGAACAAAAAAGTAATAACTTTTGTTATGATCATAACAAAAATATTACAAAACCTGTTCCATGAAATATGGTAGAATTTAACAAAATTATAACAAATTGTGTTATAATTCCTTGACAACCTTTTAGGGTAAAAACTAATTTTTATACTCATTTTTTGGGTATTTTTTAAGTGTGTTATTCTATTTTTAGAAAAAGTAGGTAACATAAAAAAAGTTTCCAGTACGTTATAAAATTTTCAGAGCCGAACGGGATTCGAACCGAGACACCCACCATCGGAAGCAATCTGACGCCTCTGCCAATGAGGCCATCACAACACTTGAAAAGGTCGGTGATAGAGGCTCTACTGGTTCTACGTATTGCCAGTTTCCTCATTCAAGTCCTTGTTTGTCAGACGCACACGAGCGGGATAGTATGACGTCACATTGAGCTCGTTGACGTATAATAGACTTGACTTGTGGTTAGTGATTTTGTTTTAATCTATCACAATTATATCATAAGCAGATATGATAACAGCTGTAGACTAGGGGCAGGACAGTGCCTAATACCGGCGCTAATACTGCCTAATAAATATTAGTTTCGTAATCTTCACCGTCCACCGACACATTTTTTGTGCAGTATGTCATGAGTTTTCATACAACAACTAACTGTCACAAAAAACGAGAGGATGAAACACGGTTTGTCTGCGGTCTTTTTTTCGTTTGTTCAATTGAAAATATTAATACCCATTGTTTGTTTTAGTTAATCGAATAGCCTGAGCTTCAACTATCACCAGCGATGATGAAGGTTTTGAGAGCCCATGGCACCGTGCTGAGAGAAATAAAGTAGATGGCTCCATTGGATGGGATTAACAAGTTTCTGTGCTGGTTCTAGATCATGATGCTCCCGAAAAAGATGTGTTTCTGATGATAACCCTGGGCGTATTGGTGGAATCATATATTTCTGTTGTTGGCAAACTTCGAAATTTATTAGATACAAATAAACTTAATTTGGAAATTGACACAAGTCCCTTGGTTGTGAGTTGTGCGACGTTGCATTTCTCATTTTCATTCATATCTCTGGTTGCACTCAGAGATGGTTACGTGCTGATTAGAATTAGATTGAAAGAGATTTGACATCCTAATTAGCAGTAACAGAACTGTGAGTATTTCAATATTTCAATTTACGACTGCACTCTAATGCCGTATTCTTTTTAATGCCACTGCACTGCTAGTTCCAGACTGTGAGTCCAGCTAAAAGATTTTTGGACAACGAATGAACCATATGCCCTGCATACGTAACATAACATTACATTTTAGTGTTTGTCCCATTGAATATACGCATGAACTTTTTGATCGCAGCTGTTAATGTGAAGATTTTACTGTTTGGTGGTCGTGTCCGCCAGCAAGTTCTTAGTTGATCCTCCCGGAGTGAGAAGGACGAAATGGAAGCGATATCTAACGATTTCTTTCGTAATAAGTCCTAGTTCTGATTGAATATGTTTCTCTTACAGCGGTGAAAGCTAAGACTACTTTTTGTTACATCTTGATGTTGTCATTGCGAATCAATTAAGCTCGATTGGCATGGCTTACTTGGTTGAAAAATGGTACGGCTTTGGGATTAATATTTCCTAATACTGCTAATACCGCTAATCAATATTAGAGCTGTCCCGCCCCTAGGCTGTAGATATAATTTAGTTATATTCCACTTTTATTTTAATTTTAAGCAATGAAATAGAATCTATCGCATAAGAGGTAATCCATAAAGTTTATCGTCACGTTTGGAGGAGGCAGGGAGGGTTGAAAGTTTCCAATTTTAGCGTGACGTACTTGATAGATGTTCCCTAAGGTTGAAGCAAAATAGTAGAATAAACAAATTCCATGTTATAATTATTTAGTTCCAGTTTTGGTAACTTGGTATACTTTTTGGCGAAATTAGAACAGCAGTACTGTTTTGGTATTTATTGTAATCGATCTAAAATGATCGTGTGTAGAGATACGCCATTTGTGTAAAATTCAAGTGTTGCAAGTCCGGTTACTTTCAGCAACGCTATTACAGTAGACGTTCGGTCAGTGCAAGCGGTTTAACTGCAATGCTTTTTAAATGTAAGTCTGGTAAGTGCAACAAATTTGCAGTTATCGCACCGCCAAATGTCAAAATGGTGCGCCATGCTAGCCAAAATGAACAGACGGATGAAGTTCACGTTCATTTAACGTAATTTGATGGTTTGTTGATACTGTCAGGCGTTCCAGTTATCGGATTTTTGTTCGCTAAGTTAACCCTTAAAAGCGCAATGTTGTTTTAAAACAACATACCTAAAAACGCTCCAAAATAATTGACCTTCACTTTTATTATTAATTATTAATTTATTTTTTAAATCAGTTTTTATTGTCGTGCGCCTTTAAGGGTTAAACGTTAACATGTTGCAATTATCGAACGTCTACTGTATCTTTGACATCCTACCAAAATTTAAAAACGGTCTGATAAAAAGTTGCAAACCTTTTTGCCTTTCTCGTACACCAAGGTGTACCGAAAGGCTATATGTTCACTCCAAAAATGAAAATTTGATAGAGCCTCCGGAGGGGTCAAGTCTTATATACCAATCGACTCAGCTCGACGAATTGAGGTGATGTCTGTGTGTGTGTATGTGTGTGTGTGTATGTGTGTATGTGTACAAAAAAACTCACATCACTTTTTGGCAGTAAACCTCAACCGATTTTAATGACCGACGGTTCATTCGACGCGGAATCTGGTCCCATTGTTTCCTATTGAAAATGGTTCGGATCGGTCCAGCCGTTCCGGAGTTATGGCCATTTAGGTGTTCCGGACCGGTACCCCAGGAAGGGGCCAGATATGAAAATGTTACAAACCCATGCATGTGACCCATCAAACCGCGGCATTTTCGATAACCTGATGAACGGTAAGCAGCAAAATAGTTTCAGACTATATATGAACCGGTAATGTTCCGGAACCGGTTCATGGTGCCCCTCCGGAAGTGGCCAAATATAAAAGTAAACTAAACACATACATGCGACACATCAAATAGGAGCTTTTTCGATAAACAGATAAAGGGTAGGCAGCAAAATAATTTCAGACCATATCTGAACCGGTAGTGTTCCGGAACCGGTTCCGCGTGTCCCGCTGGAAGTGGCCAATTGAAAAAGTGAACCAAACCCAGGCATGTGGCACATCTAAGAGCTGCTTTTTCGATAACCAGATGAACGGTAAGTGGGAAAATAGTTCCAGACTATATCTTAACCGGTTGTGTTCCGGAATCGGGCCCAAGTGCCCCACCGGAAGTGATCAATTAAACAACTGAACCAAACCCAGGCATGCGGCACATCAAATAGCGAGTTTTCAGATAATCTGGTGAATGTTTAGCAGGAAAATAGTTTCAGACCATATTTGAACCGATTGTATTCCAGAACCGGTTCCAGAGGTCCCGCCGGAAGTGGCACATTAAGAAAGTGAACCAAACCCATGCATGTTGTGACACATCAAATAGCGGCTTTTTCGATAACCAGATGAACGGTAAAGAGCTGTTTGCAGTTCGGAAGGAATTTCTCACCCTATCTTAATGCATGGGAAATTCCTTGCCTGAATCACTCAAGAAATCGTTTTTCTTCGATTGCAGTACGCAGTTGAGAAGAAATGACAGTTCCAATGGCAGTCATTATAGAAAGTTTCTGCCAGGAATCGGTCAAGAAATTTCTTGAGCGATTCCTTTCGAACATGAAACTGGGCTTTTAGCAGGAAAATACCTAGTTTCAGATCATATCTGAACCGCTTATACTGACGGAGTCGAAGTGGTGAATCCAGCTGAAGGCATCTGATGCAGACCGAAGAATAGCAGGTCGAAAAGCGTCACGCCAAACAAGCTGCTTCCGTTATTTGTCAACGATAATTGCCAATAAATCCAGATAATAAGAAATCTGAACCGGTTGTTGCGGGAGGTGCTCGATACCACCGACTCTTTCAGTAGAAATTAGACAGGTATTTGTCATGATCAGCTACATAGCTGCAAACTCATATTTATTAAATTATAAGTACAAATATACAATAATTAACTTACAAATTCGTTGATAAAATTAGGGAGCACGATTTGCTCATTTACTGAAGGTACCTTCTCGCAAGCTACTAAATGTCTTTACTGAAGTACTGCACAATAATGTCACTGATATGATGTAAAGGGGTGTTCATATTTTCAATAATGTTGGGTTCAAATTTAAGGCTACGCATCTTTGCGTAACACCGGTTGTGTTCCGGAACCGGCTCCAGGTGTCCTGGAGATAAACGGTCAGCAAGAAAATAGTCTCTGACCACACCTAAGATTATCGGCAATCCTGATTGCTTCGCTGAAATTACGAAAGTGAAAATTTAAAATTTTTCGCATCAATCCCCTTTTGCGTTTAAAATTTGATGCAACTGGTTGGTTAAATGGAATGGGTTTCATTCAAGTGTTTGCCTTTTTTTCGACAAATTTTATAAGAATCTTATATTCAACGATAATAAAATATAGACTGAAGTGTGCAGAAAAAAATTATCGAATTGTCTTGATAATGATCGGCATCCAGTGCTAGTGAAGGCGGTCAAGCAGTCAACTGAGAGTATAATAAGTTTCCAAATTTGATTATGGCTTTGATGAAACTCTTGCTTTTCTGAATACGGCTGAAACAAATTTCGATTTTCTCCTATGTTAACCCCTCCCCCTCTTGGAAAATTATAGTCGGAATTCATTTTGAGGAAGGGCACAAAGAAATGAATCAAGAAATTTTTAAATTTAAAGGTGAAAAAGAGTCCTCCATAAAATTTCTCAACAAATCGCTCAACTAGATTTTGCTTAATTGATTGGGTATTTTTTCATCAAATACATTTATTATTTATCATCTCCCCATTGGCGAGTCAACGAGCACTGTGACAAAAGAAAGAGAAAGGGATTTGTTCTGTTCTAGAGTATCCTCAGGATTCAGGAACACTTTGGCTAACGTCGACGGAAAAATACGGATTACTTATTCGACGAGAAAGGCACTATCACCACTAGGTGGATTAATCTGGTTTTTCATGTTGTTTACCCGACTATTTATCGCATAAGAAAACAAAACTAAGGTTAACAGAAAAGAAAGAAAACCTAATGGTCTGATGAAGGAAAAGTTTGTCAATGTTTACTTGTTGTGTTTCACACCAGACAAGACATTACAAATGTGCCACAAACTAACCAAACATCATCTAGAAAATACTGTGCTGTTGTGTCATCAACAGGTTCTTCGCCACAGCTTCCAGCAGAAAGAATGTTCTTTAAAACACTACAAAGCGCTGCAACAGTATCAAAACATACCAAACGTACTCTATGAAAGCAGCTGTTTTGTTGGTGCGGATTCTTATTCGATTGGCACATTACCGGGAACTATTCCGGTTTTGGATTAGAGTGCAATAAAAGAACCCAAAAAAAAAATAGAGAAAAGATAGCTTTGAAGTATTTGATTTCCACCTATATTCCAGCTTACAGTTAGTATTGATAATAATGTTTACATCCGATAAGCCATGGTGATATCCCAACAGTTTTTTTTATTACACCTTCCAGCTGTAATGACATCGCATAACGATAGTAGCACTGCTGGTATGGGAAGAATTTGGTAGATTATAACTAAATGTTAACAAGTTCTGTTACATTTTTTTAACAAATATGACGCCGTTCCCAAATTACGCGTCGCTCAAGGGAGAGGGGGAAGTACAACCAAGCGTTACGGTCGATACAAAAATTTTAGGAGTTTCATACAAAAAGGCGTTCTTCCATTACGCTTTACGGGGGTTTTAACATGACGAATTAAGCGTTTTGTTCTAAATGAATGCTATAAATTTTGTTTTATGGCTTTTGGTTCGAGTGATCAATATTACAAAAAATATCAAACTATTTCGCGTGAATACAAAAAACCCAACAAATTTTGAAATTATTTTGTTACAAAAAATGTAGCAAAAACTACAATAAATGTGTTACGAAATTTTGTTATAGGCAATTATTGTTATATGAATAATGTAACAAATGTTGTTATATATCTGTTTGAATAAATAATACAAGTTTTGTTATAGTTTTGTGATTAGAATAATAACAAATTTTGTTTCAATTTTGTTATGGTTATTCATATATACGAAGCCTTACAACAAAATTATATCAAATTGTGTTATTTCTAACAACGGTTGTAATAATTTTGTTATAATCTTGTTAGGAGCTTCTGGTCGGGATCCCATATACGTAACCAATGAATATTTTGACAAAAATTTTAGAGATCCTGTATGACAGTGCTTCCCAAACTGTGCGCCACGGCGCCCTGGTGCGCCGTGAACATCTCTCAGGTGCGCCGCAGGCTCTTGAGTCAAAACATTGATTGATTAATTTGTCTTTATTTAAGAGACTTTCAGCCCTTGGCTGGTTCGTCTCTTGATCCAAAACATAAAGAATAAACTCTTATTATTCAAGGCAGAACATATTTTTTGTTGTTTATGATTTATTTAGTAAAACTTGTGTCACCTTACAGCCTTTATTGTATTCTATCCAATGTCCTGCCTTTTTGAGGAAGACTTCAAAATAAAGTCACTCTAAGTGGTTTTCTATCTTCTAAATTTTCAATTAAAAAGTAAATACTTCAAAGTCCACGAATGTTTTCCGTAATTCCTAATATTATCATGAAACATCTAGAATTTTACAAAGTTTTTAAATTTTCGGAATTTTGAAATTTTTTTGTAAGAACTCTCAAATTATTAAACTTTTCATTTCATTCTGCTTAGTTTTCGATTTTATCAATGGCTTGTAATTCAAAGTTAATATTTCAACAAACTTTTTTGAAGTTCTTTCCATAATATTGTCATCTATAATTACTGTCAATCTCCAGGTCTTCGTGCTGTCTCAAACGTTCTGGGACGATATTTTTAACATACATCACTATCATATACCACTTATCGTAAAAAATCTGTGACAATTTATAGGATGACGATGGGTATTACCAGCAGGTTTGTTCTCTTCGTCATGGGGGGTTATGTGGGCCGAATTGCTTAAAATTTTGGAATATAACTCAGCTTGGTTGAGAAGGATTTGAAGCCAACTCTGAGACCTACAGGTTTAAAAAAAACCCATGACGAAGAGATCAAAATTGCTGAGAAGACGTAAGTTCCCCTATGTCGATTTTGTCCATGATTCTGAAAACCGTCTTTTTTGAGTTGTGTCCCTCCGCATACAAAAAATGGGGTTACGTACAAAAGGCTGAATCACATAAGGCTGAATGATCAAAAGGCTGAAACACATAAGGCTGAATGATCAAAAGGCTGAAAGCATCAAAAGGCTGAAATATATCAAAAGGCTGAAAGATATCAACATGTTGAAATGTTTTGAAAGTTGTAGAGAATCGAATGAAATGACATTTTGGACATTTATGGCTAATCTATTGGTCTTTGATACATGTGGTGATATCTGGAGCGATCGTAGTAGGTCTCGAGGAGGTACTTCACTTGGAAGACGAGAGTTGTCATCGAAAGAAGCACTCATCGATAGGAGCTGAAGTTCTGTTAAGAATCTCAATATAGAAGTCAAGCAGAGAATCCTAGTTGATTTTATTTAATTACCCACAAACCCGAATACACCGAAACCCCACAAATTGGCGACGAGCGGACCGCGGTGCAGGTGCTGGCGTAATCAATGGACGACCAATTGCTGAAGATCCCGCCTTTTGAGTGCGACTCCATTCCTCTGTCTGAGATTAGACAGAAGTGGTATGACTATAAGAGACAATTTGAATACGTTGCCAAAGCTATCGGAAAGAAGAAAAAGAAGAAGCTTAAGGACATCTTTCTGGCTGTTGGAGGCCGGCAGCTACAAAAGGTGTATGAAGGCCTACCCGGATGTTCTGGTGACGCTGGAGATGACTTGGAAACTACAATCAAGAAGCTGGACGAATACTTCGCTCCCAAGAGACACGATACGTTCGAAAGGTACTCCTTCTGGTCCCTGAGTCCACAGCAAGATGAAACACTGGATAAATTTCTTCTACGGGCAAAAACTCAAGCCTCCAAGTGCCAGTTCGGTGCGACTGAGCAAGACAGCAAAGAAGCAGCTGTCGTTGACAAAATCGTGATGCTGGCCCCTCCCGACCTCCGCCGGAAAATCTTGGAAAAATCGACCATCAATTTGGATGAATTGACGAAACTCGTAAACTCACACCTATCCGTTCAGCAGCAAGTTCGCGAGCTGGGACAATCTGGAAATAACCCAAGAAATACGATCGAGACACATCGCAACTCTGGTACTCCCGTTTATAAAATCTCAAGCGTTCCAGACTATCGTAGGGGTAACAAGGCCAGCGCATCCGGTGAATCAGGATACCACGGAGTCAAGAAATTCCATGCGCCGGAGTACCGCCGAGGAGAATGTTTTAGATGCGGAAAGTCACACAAGCCCAACGAATGCCCAGCTAAGCACGTCCAATGCCGTAATTGCAACATCATCGGACATTTCGCTAGAATGTGTCTGACACCAGTCGGCAAACGCAAATTTGACACGGAAAATGCATCACGACACCCCGAACCGATCAAGAAACAACGAGTGAACGCCGTGAACGAAGTTAAACCTGATGAAGCAGCTGAACCCGAAACAAGATGTGAGTCTTTCATATATGCGATAAGTGACAATCATGACGAACTGGTGTGGTGCAAAGTTGGCAACGTTTTGATTGAAATGATGATAGATTCCGGGTCGAGATACAATATTATCGATGAAGCAACGTGGGTTTATCTGAAGAACAGGGAAGCAGTTATGGAGGATATCAGACCCTCGACCAAGAGCCTGTCAGCCTATGCGCAGAATGGTCAATTAAACATCGTGTGCACCTTCAACGCCAGGATCACAGTCGTTGATACCTCAACCTGCAAACTCATTGACGTTTGCTTCTTCGTTGTGAAGGAGGGGAAACAGAATCTGTTGGGTCGAGAAACGGCAAAACAGCTTGGTGTGCTCTTGATAGGTCTACCGAGTGTAATCAATTCAGGTTGCATTCAACATCTTACTGAAAATGTGGAAAAATTCCCAACAATTAAAGGCGTAAAGTTACGCATTGATATTGATGATCAAGTAACACCAGTAGCTCAACACGTTCGACGGGTACCCATCGCTCTCCAACGAAAAGTTGGGGAGCAACTGAGCAAACTTCAGAAGCTGGGGATAATCGAGAAGGTCAACGAACCGAGCCCATGGGTGTCCCCTATGGTGGTGGTAATAAAAGATAACGGAGACGTCCGTCTATGTGTAGACATGCGGAGGGCTAACACTGCGATTAGAAGGAAATACCATATGATTCCCACCCTCGATGATTTACTCACTAGATTCAACGGTTGCAAGTGGTTTTCAAAACTCGATATCAAGGACGCATACCACCAAGTCGAGCTCGATGAGTCAAGTCGGTACATAACAACATTCATCACGCATATGGGAATGTTTCGGTACACCAGGCTGATGTTTGGGATATGCAGTGCATCTGAGCACTTTCAGCAGATTATCGAGCAACTGTTATGCGATTGCCCTTTGGCCCACAACTATCAGGACGACATAATCATTGCCGCCAGAACGGAGGAAGAGCACGATCAGGCGCTAAAGGCAGTGCTCGATAAGCTGGAGGAGCACAACGTCGTTTTGAACCAGAATAAATGTCAGTTTAAAACCACCGAAACCAAGTTTCTAGGTCATAATGTCTCCCAAGATGGCATTACACCGAATGAGGAGAAAATAAAAGCCATTCAACAGTTCAGGACGCCAAAGAATGCTGAAGAAATCCGGAGCTTTTTGGGCCTAGTCGGCTACGTGGGTCGATTCATTCCAGACTTAGCCACCAAAACCTACGAACTACGACAGCTAATGACCAGGGGCGATGCAAAAGTCATATGGATGTCACACCATGAGAGCGCCTTCAATGCACTTAAAAATGCACTATGTGATGTCCCCGTATTAGGCTTCTTCGACAATTCTAAGCGAACAAGAGTAATCGCGGACGCATCTCCAGTAGGCTTGGGGGCAGTTCTGGTGCAGTTCAACGATGATTCCTGTAACGAGCCGGTGGTGATTTCATATGCAAGTAAGTCTCTCTCCCCAACAGAACAACGATATTGCCAAACGGAGAAGGAAGCGCTTGCGATCGTATGGAGTATCGAAAAATTCAAACTGTATCTTCTGGGGCGTGAGTTTGAATTAGAAACTGACCACCGACCTTTGACCATGATTTTCAAACCAACATCACAACCATCAGGACGTATCGAACGCTGGGTACTCCGTTTGCAACCGTTCAAATTTCGAGTCGTATACAAACCCGGTAAGGAAAATATTGCCGATCCTCTATCAAGACTATCCATGTCTGAGGAAGAAGAGGAGATAGACCTAACGGACGACCGACTATACATCCGCGCCATTACCGAGTCAGTTGCGATCGATGTGTCTGAGATTAAAACCGCCATTGATTCCGATTTCGAACTACAATTAGTGAAGGAAGCCATGTCATCCGGCATGTGGGACAGCGACGCCGTTAAGGAAGGAGCAAAGGACTATATACCGTTCCAGAAGGATTTAAGCCTCATAGATGACCATGTTATTCGTGGATGCAGACTAGTGATTCCCCGCCAGTTACGACCCAGGATGCTACAGCTGGCGCACGAAGGCCATCCAGGCGAAACAAGCATGATTAAAAGGCTTCGTGATAGAGTGTGGTGGCCCAACATGGATAAGGAGGCAAGAAAAACCGTTAAGGAATGTGAAGGTTGCCGTCTGGTGGGTCGTCCTTCAGTTCCAGAGCCTATGTTGCGTCGCTTAATGCCAAGTGAACCGTGGATCGACATCGCAATGGATTTTTTGGGCCCACTTCCATCTGGAGACTACTTGTTGGTAATTGTTGATTATTTCAGTCGCTATAAGGAATTGTGCATAATGCGCAAAATTACCACAGAGGAGACCATCAAAGTTCTTGAGCCCATATTTGTACGCTTGGGATACCCAAGAACGATTACTTTGGACAACGGTCGCCAGTTTGTTAGTTCAGAGTTTGATGAGTATTGTTACATTAGAAACATAAAATTAAACCACATTGCTCCCTATTGGCCACAGGCAAACGGTGAAGTGGAGCGACAAAATAGTTCTCTTCTCAAACGCCTCAAAATCAGCCATGCTCTCAATCGAGATTGGAGGGTAGATCTCTCGCAGTATTTAATAATGTACAATACTACACCCCACTCGACGACAGGAAAAACCCCAACCGAGTTACTCAGTGGTAAAACTATTCGTTCAAAAATTCCATCAATTAATGATCTACAAACGCCACCAAGGATGGGTGATGGTGAAGCTCAAGACAGAGACGTGATGATGAAATTCAAAGGCAAGATTAGTGAAGACCATCGGCGCCATGCAAAAGCTTCAAATATTCAAGAAGGAGATCAAGTTCTTTTACAGAACCTGCTGCCTAGCCACAAACTAAAAACAACCTTCGGCCCGGTGGAATATACGGTGGTTAATAGAAGGGGGAACTGCGTTAAGGTGATAGATCCTATTTCAGGTAACACATACGAGCGCAACATAGCCCACGTGAAGAAGCTGGACAATGCGGAGGGAGAATCAAATACAGCGGGAATATCGGAACCTCAACCTACGTCGACATTACAAAGGCCATCCAGACCGATGCAAAAACCTGTGCGATATAAGGACTACGTTGCACAGCTTTCAACCGATCAATCACCCTAAAGGAAGGGAGATGTGGTGATATCTGGAGCGATCGTAGTAGGTCTCGAGGAGGTACTTCACTTGGAAGACGAGAGTTGTCATCGAAAGAAGCACTCATCGATAGGAGCTGAAGTTCTGTTAAGAATCTCAATATAGAAGTCAAGCAGAGAATCCTAGTTGATTTTATTTAATTACCCACAAACCCGAATACAAGTCGGACTCGATTATCCGGGGGTTCAATTAACCGGGGGCCCGATTATCCGGGGCTCGATTATCCGGCAAAAATGGCTCGATTATCCGGGGAAAACTTTGTTCATGCTTTGTTTGCTAGATTTAAGATTATAATATGTCAAAAAATGTGATAAACATCACATACAACACCTGAAAATTGGATTTAACCTATTTGAAAATTGTTTTTATTTTTTCACATTTTTCAGCTAAAATTTCATTTTCAAAAAACATGGTTATAATAATACCTGACGTTAAGTTTAGGCACTACAACGTCATGTATGTTAGCTTCTATGTTTAACGAACAGTTTTTGATTGAAGAACATCAAAAATAAAAGAAAAGAAGCATGGCTCGATTATCCGGGTGATTCGATTATCCGGGGTGAAAAAAATTTGGAGTCACCCGGATAATCGAGTCCGACCTGTACACCGAAACCCCACAATACACATTTGACTCGACTTGAAAATGATCAAAGGAAACAAAAGAATCTTTGCTCGAAAGTACATTAGGTCAAACGGTCATTTGGTCAAAACCCATTTTACGGAAGAGAAAGTATATGACATTCAATCGATTTGACTATTCATCGAATGGACATCTGGTTACGTGAGCTAACTCTAACTGATGAAAAGACATTCAAGTGGAACATAATGTTATGGATTTCGGTATCATAATGTCTATGTTATTGTACTTTCTTCAGTATCATTAGAGGGCCCATATAGCCGAGGCGGTAAACGCACGGGTATTCAGCATGACCATGCTGAGGGTGACGGGTTCGATTCCCGGTCGGTCCAGGATCTTTTCGTAAAGGAAATTTCCTTGACTTCCTTGGGCATAGAGTATCTTCGTGCCTGCCACACGATATACACATGCAAAATGGTCATTGGCAGAGGAAGCTCTCAGTTAATAACTGTGGAAGTGCTCATAGAACACTAAGCTGAGAAGCAGGCTTTGTCCCAGTGAGGACGTTACGCCAAGAAGAGGAGAGAGAGAGGTTCAGTATCATATCGGCCAATACCCCGCTAATACTAAACTATTTTAGCTCAAATTGACAAAGGATTTCGCCAACCAGGCTTGTAAACATTCGACACTTTTCACTACCTTCGTTTCGTTGCCGCGGTCGGGTGTCAGCTTCCTTTGTTTCATTCGAGCGCGACCGCTACCTCTTACACACAACACGAGCGGTAGAACGAAGATCAATAAACAAAAAAGTGGATCAAATCATCGTCATCTGACACGGTGACATTTGTCTAATTCCAGCTTTTCGCAAGATTTCAGCCAATTTTTTTTAAGATTGGTATAACATTAGTTTATTCGTGTGTGATAAATCGATTACGACACATACATTTGTACAAAACAGCTCTCTTTATGGGAAAGACAGGAATAACAAAAACCGAACCATCTCCCGAAGACGCAATCGTGGTCAAGCGCATTCATTCGACATTTTTGTTCCGGACAGTAGTTTGATCGCTTGTGTTGCGAATGTTGGAGACAAAGGCAGCCGAATATCGACAAAAAAGGTGTCAAAGACTGTGATCGCTAACAAGACTGTCGCCAACAATTTATTTCCATTCGTTTGAAGTATTATGTGTGTCAACTCGGAAACTAGGTTGAATGAGTCTTAGATGTAAACAATTGTTCGGGTAATTCGGGTAATAAGCGGTAGTTGAGGCAAAAACTATTGTACCTAACTGTTGCTCAAAAATGTTTGAACTTTGTTCAGTTCTAAAATCCGCGAAACTGAAATGGCCATACCTCCACCATGTTTCCACAGATTTCAAACATTTTGAGCTCATTAGATTCAGAAATTCTTCTGCTATTGGAACCATTTCTGAGCGTACCAGTCCGGTCAACATGGGTTTTGGAAAATCCGGATTTCCAAACATATGATTTAATACAATACAGTAACGGAGTTATTGGCACGAATTATCGAAAATCATAAAATTGCCTAAACCAACAGAGTCTGATCGTCGGTCCATCAGTTGGCCATTCCTGATAAAGTATCTCAAGGAACTCCGGGTGACTAAACAGGTTAATTAGCATCACATATCGACAGAAACTATTTCCCCCAATAATGTTGAGCGCATAAGAATTCAGAACCGAATTGCAGCACTGCAGTGTGAACGCGTTCAATTTGCATTGAAGTTCATACTCGGCACACTGCGATCAAATATATTTGAACATGCTAATTGAACGCGGCATGAACTGGAAAGGACTGAACCCGTAGCATGCTGACTAACATGTTACCCTGGTATCTGTGATACTAAAATGGTCATATTTGCTCCATTTCACCCTTCAATTTTGGCAATCTTTTGGGCTAATTCTATTGGGCTAATTTTATTGAAGAGTGAACCAGTCCGACCATCGTGTGTTTCGAAAAATCTAAATTCCTGGAGCTGTATTTCAATATCCGAGACCACAATGTCGTACCAAAGGATCTATGATGCATTTCCCTGTGACATAACATAATAACGTCCAAACATGTAGATGCGGCACAAGGTTCTAGTCCTAGGAAAGAAGACACATAGGATTTATTGATGAAGATAAGCGCATGTGAACCCAGAGTCGAATGGGAACCGAGCGGGCGCTCTTAAGCAGCAAAAGCTCTGACAGGCAAGTTCAATGCTTTGTCGACCAAAAAATTTAAAGTGTTCAGTTCATTTTTGGCTCACGTTCTGTTCGAATACAATACTGCTTGATAGAATAGCCTATTTTATAAGAAGGAGAAACATCTAGTAAAAAGTAAGCAGCTTCAACACCTGAACTTAAATTATGGTTCTCCCAACATTTTAAAAGAAGGAAAACCTTTGATAAAAAAGATGCAGCTATAACATTCAAACACAGTAAGAACAGCCTATGTTCAAAAGAAGGGGAAATCTCCGATGAATCGTTTTTAAGGAATATGCGCACGCAGAAGCTAGCTGCATTTTACATATTGGTAAGAATGCTAACATTGAATATATGCAAATACCTCAAAAGAACAGCCTATTTTTAAAAGAAGGAAAAATCACTCACGGGTGAGTTATTAGTATGCAGATATTATCATCAAACCTTTCCGCTTGGTCGTTATACTGTACTATATGCGGCCACAATACTTACTCTTCCATCAGAGATTTTTCCCGCTTTTTTAGAAAATCTGTTCTTTCGAGGTAAATGCATAGATCATAATTTAACCATTCAACTAGGCTGCCTAGTAAACCTCCTTTGCATTAAAATCATTATAACCCATTCGCCTTAGTGGCATTTGAGGCCTGATATCCTTCGGCATAATGACACAGCACCAACGGGAACGACATTTCGGCAAATGCCCAAGTAACACAGAAAACATCTTTAGAAATCAAAACTTCAAAAGATGTTTTATAAACGTATTATAAGAGCTTCAGCAAACATAATATGTTATATTTGTGTTTATTTTTTGTTGACTGCTGATGAACAGGAAAATGATATAATTGGTTACAAAACGTGAAAAAATATGTGCATAATACACATTTTCAACACTTATCATACAATGTGGACATCAAGTAATGTTATTGTTTTGATTTCGCAGATTGCTGATGAGACGGGTAAAGTGAGGTTATAAAATGATTCGTTTTATTCGCAAAGGCTACCCCAAAAGATGCATTCATAAGCAATCTTATAACAAAACGGGATCATCACTTCTAGATACCAAGCTGACATCCAATGAGATATCCTCTTCCTAGCATCCTCCGTACAAATTCATCTAAAGGAAGCGACTATGATTACCGTCTCAGTTCAAACAGGGCCACATTCACAAATTTGGGTAGCAGCGCATTCGTCAGTATCCAGTGTGCTTGCCACTATGTTCCAAATGCAAAGTTGTAAGAATCTAACCACCAGACTTTGTTTCACTCCGCTGTGCTGACCATGTTTCTAAGCTGCTGGCCAATTCTCCCAACTCGTGAACTGTTCACTCATGACTTGCCCCGGGCAAAAAATAGTACACTATATACATGAAAATACAAATAAATTAAGATTTTCTGCTTCATCACCAGAACGATTCGTGTTTACTGTTTTTTTTTTGTTTGACAATGTGACAGATCCAGCCAGATCAACAAAACAGTTATATTATAGTTGTTTTAGCGTTGAAATAATTATGACAAAACTCTTAGTTAGTGTGTATGCTTAGAAGACGTTATTTAAGTGTATTATAAACGTAATCAAAAGTTCATGTTGTAAAGTAGCTCGCAGGATGAAATTTTGAAGAAATTCAAACTGCTTCTAAATCAAAACAAAAAAGTTTATTTCTATTCCTTTTTATTTATTTAGCATAATGATTCAAATTACAGTACCGAATAAAACAATGAGTACACAAATAAAAATTGTATACAAAATGTCAATGTTATTCCTCTCAATTTGTTAATTATGGTTGAGGAAACTGCTTTTGAATTTATTAACACTGGATTATGAGTCGTAACTAGTCCGCAATGAGATAAGGGCAAAATTTTATGTATGATTAAAATTGTTACTATTTAAAAAATGTTTTGTACTGCACTGTACCTTTCATGGATGACCTGCCATGTTGCTTTTTCGTGCGGATTGAAAAAAAAATGCTACAAACAGTATCAATTGGTTGGCTTATGCTACATTTTTTAAAGGCAACTTGATGGCGCACGAATTATGGATGACTAAAATTATAAGTTTCACCATAAATCTTGAAGCGCAGGTGACAGAGCACTAAAATCACTGAGTATATCGCATTTCATAATTTACTTTTCGAATATTAAAATAGCATTGACTTCTTTACTTAGAAAATAGTTTTCATGTTGAAGAAGCTGATTGAATTTATTAAGAAAAAAATATCAATTGATAGTTTTTTATGTTTTTTTCTTCTGGATATAGGCAGCACTCTTTTTTTTTTTTTTTTCCTTCTAAACCATAGGGGGATAAATCTGCTCATCAGACACCCTAACAGGAAGGTTAGGGTAGTGTGGGGATGAGGCCGTCTTCTACAATGCCGGTAGAAGCCAGGACTACTCTCTCCTCGACCCACTAAAACACATTCCTATGGTCGCCAAACCCTACGTCTCTCCGGAACCACCAAGAAGGTATTGCTTCAGAGAGGGGCTAGTGCATATCGCACCCTCAAGGTTAGCTGCCGTAGCCTAGCAGCAACGAACATCGATGACTCGCACTGGAGAGTCCATCACGATAGCATGCTGGCGCTTAGCCAGTTTCCCGAGTGGTCCTCGCCACTCCCTTTGTCCTCGGAAGGCGGGCAGGGTCAACCCCGCCCGCGCCCTACTGCTGAGCGGACATCAAGAACTGATGCCCACATGCAACCCGATCTGACCTGCTGAAGGCAAGGGTATCACTACCCTTCAGGCCTTATCAGCTGCATCCGTAGGTTGCAGACAGCAGGGTCTCACCTACCCCGACCCTTGCCGGGGACCCCTTTCCAACCGCGGGCTCAGATCCAACCCAGTAGACTGACGCCACGACAGCACCGCTACCGGGACTTCCTCTCCGCGGCCACTTAATCGCTGTAAGGGTCGATCTCGACCGCAGGGCACCGGTATGACCTACGAAGCCGACTTCGAACCCCTGGACCACCTCTTGTACTGCATCTGGACTAGCCATTCTCCGAGTCCACGCGCCACCTCCTTTGTAGCTCCCAGACGATATGGGTGATAGCCGTTGAAACGGCATTCCAGCTAATCTCATCCCTACACATTCTCTGGACCAAGTTGTCCGGAGTTGTGTCCTCCCCGCATGTGGCAAGCATGCGGTCACGCATTGTGCGAAAACGCGGGCACACGAACAAAACGTGTTCCGCCGTTTCCTCTAAACCATTGCACACTGGGCATTCGGGAGAATCCGCATGCCCAAAACGGTGTAGATACTGTCGGAAGCAACCATGACCTGTAAGGACCTGTGTCAGGTGGAATGAAACTTCCCCATGGCGCCTATTAATCCAACTATCTACCCTCGGTATCAACCTATGGGTTCACCTTCCTTTGGTGGAACTGTCCCACGCGCGCTGCCATTTGACCATAGAGGCCGTCCTGACAGTCTTGCGTATGCCTCTTGTGCCGCGCATTTCGAAGCACTCCATATCCTCACTGATAAGAATGCTGATGGGCACCATACCAGTAATGACACAGAGAGCGTCGTGTGACACGGTACGGTACGCGCTTGCAACCCTCAGACACATAAGCCTGTAAGTACTTTCCAGCTTCCGTCGGTAGCATTCAGTACTTAGCGCGGTACCCCACGCCGGGCCGCCATACCCAAGTATGGACGTAGCAACACTAGCCAGAAGCTTGCGCTTACTGGCGTACACCGCTGAGCTATTGGACATCATCCGGGACAGTGCCGCAATAGCTGTGGAGGCTCTTTTACAGGCATAATCGACGTGGCTACCGAAGGTAAGCTTATCGTCGATCATCACGCCCAAGTGCTTGACAGAGCGCTTCGACAGGATAGTGCACTCTCCTACACTGATCTCCGTCTGCTGCGCCGACTGCATGTTGTTAACAACCGTCACCTCTGTCTTGTGGTGAGCCAGCTCCAGTTTTCTGGACCGCATCCACGCCTCCACAACCTTGATCGAGTGGTCGGTAGTCAACTTCACCTCCTCGATCGTTTCACCGTAGGCAGCACTCTAAAAGATCGGAAGTGTACATGGTAGTATATATGCAATCTACAAGTTATTTAACTTTCAAATAGCTTCATTACATCATTTGAAATGGGATACGATATAAATGTTTTCTGCAGATTTGTATCACTTGAAAATGACAGTATAAGAACTTTAAAAAGAGATTGTAATATATATGTTATATGTTAGTTTTATAACTAGTATGTAACTTGATTATAACTAGTCAATTTAAGAGAGTTAGTTGGAACCTACATTTGAAGTACTATTATTGTTTTTAAAAACATCTTAAATAACCTGTAAGATGTTCTATAAGCCGCCATTTTTTGCGCTGTTTTGATTATATAAGTGTTCGATATTAAGTTGATAATACAGGAAAAATACAGCTGAGTATGTATGAATCGTGAATTTTAAACTATTATAGGACTAGTTGTGTTGCTTGGGTGCCACTCCGGGGAATAGTATTCGGGAAAATATAATACCTTGTGTAATACCATCTTTCAAATCATTAAACCCTCAACTCAGATTCTCCAGAGTTCATTATTATGCATATTTCAAGTTTTGGAATTTGCCATGTTTTCAGCCTTTTGTTATTTCAGCCTTTTGTAATTTCAGCCTTTTGTTACATATCCATAGTTTCAGCCTTTTGTTTTCAGCCTTATGTGCATTCAGCCTTTTGAAATTCAGCCTTATGTTACCATCCCAAAAAAATGACCCCTCACCGTCACTGTCAGCCGTCTTGACAGCTTCTGAACATTTTTATATACCTATATATTTTCCCTAAAGTTTGGTAATCTACGTGCTTTATTTAACAAATTTGAAAGCTTTGCAATGCAATCCCCCAGAAACCTAAAATTTGTGTTAAGTTCTTTGAATCTTCAACCATTTTTCTTTCAGATTCATTTTAAAAATCTATTTTTTCAATTATAAGAAAATATGACATTTAAAGAATTTTTAGCGATTTATATTTTAAATTTTGAACTGAAGTTGTTAAAATTGTTAAAATTCTTTATAAAAAGTTTTTGGTGCGCCGCGACATTTTTGAAAATTTCAAAAGGCGCCGCAGTAGCGAAAAGTTTGGGAACCTCTGAGTTACATGATCACATTAGTTTATTTCTTTCATCCATATGATCCGAAACCAATTGTTGAGTAGAGATTTTTTCCTTCTTTTGGTTATTGCCTGTTCTATTAATCATGCTGGACAGAGATCTGTTCAAAGGGTCCTAGGAGCTTCATATGCTTAGGTATTCTCATCGCAAAAATAGGCAGAATAAAGTTTTATCGACCAAGCTGTCGAACCTCCATGAGTCGATGTTCCTTGAGTCGATATCGACTCATGGAGGTATTTTTTCCATACTGAAAAATAATTTCTTGTTTACTATAATGGTCCCCCAAAAAAGCTTCCCAAAGGATTTTTATTCCACTACTCGATATTTCCTTGAGTCGATGGTCCCTTGAATATCGACTCATGGAGGTTTTACTGTAGTTCGTTCCGGGATGAACGTCGTGATTTTCCTTCGTATTGGAAAATACGAAATTTATAATTCAGAAAAAAAATATTCGGGGTAATGGGTCATTCGGGGTAATGGAATTCGGAGAAATGGGACATTCTGGGTAATGGAATTCGGGGTATTGTCATTCAGGGTAATGGAATTCGGGGAAATGTCATAGAGTCGATAAAGATATCAGATCACCAAATTTGACCCAGTCAACATTACTACATAAATCAGGGATGTAATCAATTTGGGACGAATTTTCATGCGTTGGAGTTTTAAATTGAACCAAAATCGGCAAATGATCACTATTATTAGGATCTTCAATAGTTTTCCATGAAGACATCATGGTTTAACTATTAGAGCAAATTGATAAATCAATACACGAATGGCGAGAAGGGGGAACTGCGATCCTGGTAAATAACACAGCGCAACATTTTTTTGTCTCAAGAGCAAACTTATGTGTCTCCGAAGGATTTTTTGCTGCTGAATCCGAATCCGGGCTCAGATTTGCTCCAACACGTCACAATTTTGAGCTATACCTCAATTTATAGGGCAAAATATGCGATTTTGGGCTTTTTGATTGCAAGCCATTAAGCTTGGAAATATTTTTTTTAGGCAATCAAAAGGTTAATTGGTCCATTAACATCTAAATTAACGACTCATGCAAAATATTTCGCTTTACCTAATCAAATTCGATAGATTTAAGCATTTTATGTTAGTATGAAAACTTGCATGCAACTTTTGGAGGGTGACTTGTATGGGAAATATCGTACCTAACATAAATCGCTTAAAACTATCAAATTCAATTTGGTAAAACGAAATATTTTGCGTGAGTCGATAATTTAGATGTTAATTGACCAATTAACCTTTTGATTGCCTAAAAAAAATATTTCCAAGCTTAATGGCTGGCAGTCAAAGAAGCCCAAAATCGCATATTTTGCCCTATAAATTGAGGTATAGCTCAAAATTGTGACGTGTTGGAGCAAATCTGAGCCCGGATTCGGATTCAGCGGCCCAAAATCCTTCAGAGACACATAAGTTTGCTCTTGAGACAGACAAAAAGTTAGTTTTTGTTACGCTAATCCATCATTTAAAATAGTTAAGTTTAACTCATCAATCAATTCCATTATTAACGAACCTCTACCATCAGTTTTATGACTACCCCATGCTATATTATGGGCATTGAAATCACCCAAAATATAGAAAGGAGAAGGAATTTTGTTTAACATATTTTTTATTTCGGATATGGAAAAAGATACATTTGGAGGAATAATAATAGAAAATGTTACATCATGTTTGGTAATTGAAGCAGCAACATATTCAATCTGTGACTGAATTGAAATATCCAAATATTTGAAATCACGAATTCCAATTAACACTCCCCCATAGGAAATATAACGATCTTTCCTTATAATTTTGAAAAGCGGAAAACCTACGCAAAAAGTTAGATTCAATCAACCATGTTTCATTTAGGCAGAATATGTCTATATTCAAATTTAATAAAAGTGCCTTGAGTCTAGCAATTTTGTTTATGATGCTACGACAATTCCACTGTAAAATATTACTTTGGGGGAAGTAGTAAGGGGAGGAAAATTGTTATCAAAAGATGTTGATGGTTGAGGGTTGAAATTTTCATTATTACTATTGGATAACAAATTGGTTCTCTTTCTTTTATTTGGAGGTTTATAAATGATCTGGCCAGAGTCATCATTTAAATCATCATAATCAGCTAATGATTCATAAACATAAGAAGTAGTAAAATCACCCGAGGCTTTTAAAATTTCAGAATAGGAGATGCGGCTGTCGAGTCAAGTACAAGACACTGAAGACGACCTTACAGTTGAGGTCGAAATACGTATCTGACACATTCCAGCGTAACGGGACACCGCGAGGAACTAACTTTCGTGAATAAATGACGTCTGCAATCGTATGCAATGTTCATAAACATATGGTTTAAAAGGTTTTATAACAAGCTTATTAGATGTACTTCCTGATGCAATACTTGTTCTATGGGGTTTTGGTTCCAATTTACATAATATAACATGTTACATTTCGTAACGGGACACCATCGCAGAAATCTTCTTTTTAAAATTTTCAAACTGAAATGCGTATATCAGCTCTGTTATGAGGTTTTGAATAATAGAGTCTTCTAGACATTTCTTCTTTGGATTGATGTTAACAAGATTGCCGAAGTGAGTTTTACTGAGAAATGCATAGTTTCGGAAATATTCTTGATTTAGTTTTGGGGGCGCAGCGTTACGCTCGCGTGAAAACAGTGTTTTGCAAATGGTGTCCCGTTACGGCTAAAGACATCTAGTTGTAGATCAAATGCTTTGCTAGATAGAATGTTGGTGTCTTCGGCAATGTTTTTCAGACAGATGGTAGCTGTCCGGCAGGACACAAATAGGCCTTCAAGCCCGCACTGGCCCTATGGTGGCCATCGGAATGGGCCCTGGGGAACCTGTTTCGATGTTTATTTAACCCGATTCCCGACAATTCATTTTCAAAATGCTGGCATTTCGTCAATTTTCATCCGATTTTTTTGAAATTGCCCTCAATTGATTATAAATTGGTGCTAGTTTATTATACTCAAGCGGCCGTGCAATATCTGGAACCATTCCGGCGATATTCCGGATTGTGCAGGGGTCAGGGGGTTGTCAAAATGGCTAAAAGTGATTATTTTGAGTGTTGTTGTGTTTGAACCATCGATTTTCAGCGAAATTTTTGTTGCGAACAGTGAAACACAGCTGCTCTAACCAGATTGGAATAAGTTGGCCCATCCGAATCCCCGTGACAGGTTCCGCGGGGCCTCATTGGGGACACTTTTGGTTTTCAACCTAAACATGCCGTGCGACATATCAATCTTCATGATTTCGAATGACTGAGTCAGAAACGATAGACTAAAGTATGTATCAACTAATTTGGCCACTCCGGATCATATAGCACAGGTTCCAGAGGGATGTCATCGGGGACATTTCTAGTTTGCAACCAAAACATGCCGAGCGACGTGTCAATCTTCATGATTTCGAAAGAATGGGATAGAAAAAAATGACTTAAGTATGTATCAACTAATATGGCCGCTCCGTAACACCTGGAGCAGGTTCCGCGGGGGCCTCTAAAATACAATAACACACACGAAATAATCACTTTTAGCCATTTGGCAAAACAGATCCCTTCCCCACCCCCTGACCCCAGTACAGTCCGGAATATCTCCGAAATGGTTTCGGATACTACATGGCCATTTGAGTGTAATAAATAAGCACCAATTTATGATCGATCGAGGGTGACTTCAAAAAAAAAAATCGAATGAAAATTGACGAAATTCCAATATTTTGAAAATGAGTTATCGGGGGTCGGGTACGTGAAGTTTAATTGTATCTCCAAAACTATGGTTGTGCAACGTATCTATCTTCGCGGTTTTTCCACATTCTACATTATAATGATCCAAAGAAGATTTAATGATATCTATAGTACATTCTTCCAACACAGTCTTTTCAAAAATATGTCGCATGTTGCTTTAATCCTTTATTTGAAGGCTCATGCGCCTTGGGAATAAAGGAACCAATTTTATTTGAAATAAATTTTACATTTTGAAGGGGATTTTCCTTTTTTACTATGTTAGTTTTGGGGAACCGTTAAACTCGCGGTTTGGTCGAGGTTAGAGAAAATAATGTTTTATTTGGAAGCGATGGGATTATGGGGGCTTTCCGTTGATATTTAGCTAACGACAACCAGTAACAATACAAACAAACGGATTTCGAGAAGAAAAAAAGGTTGACAACCAAAACGACAAGAGGGAGGTCGCTAGACTTTTAATCAATGGTTAGTAGTTTATGTAGTCACAAAAAGTAATGCAATGCTATTTTCGTGGTGTATTTTATTATTTTTTTTCAATAAGAATATGTGTAAGCTTCAAAATATGTTTGTCGTCATAAAAGTAAATTATACGGCTAGTTATACGGTGATTAATGGGGTAAAAAGGAATGCCAACCATCACTTCGGGATTTTCATGTTTTGAACGTTGTGTGATTCTATGAGCCTTTTTATACATCATGGTGGTAATTCATAGGACATTGTTACGTTTAGATCTGTTGTAGTTTAGTTGAAGCACTAGAAATAAAATCATAAACGAATAACAACTCGTAACATACAAAAACATATTACCCGCCACGCACGCCAACAAAATTCGCTCCGTGTGGGCGCATTCGAACACCAACCGTCTTTTCAAATCCTACGCTTCACACCGATGGAAAAGACTATACCAACGGCGACCGACAGCTGTCATCTGTCTTCGCTGACCAGTACCAACATAACGGAAAGGAGGAATGATCGAGAAAAAGCGGGCAGAAGAAAAAGTGGTCCGTTCGGTGCACATCGCGTGTGGTTTTTGCGGCGGACAGAAAATCTGTTTTGTGCAGAAGGAGAAAATCTCCGTCGTTGAGTGAGTAACACCCAGTGCGGGTGGCAAAAAGGGCCGGAATTGGCTCAGCCAACGGGAGTAGGTCGGAAATATCGCAGGAGGTAAGAGTGCTCCACAGCAAATCCGGATTTCGTCCAATAACCTCAATTTTCCAGTGTGATCAGCACGTGCTGGAACCGCAGGAACCAGTGATCACGGGCAAAACCACCACGGGTGCCAGCATCACGAGTGACCAGACCGACACGGACAGAACAGGAAAAGATCGCAGGAGGTAAGAAACCTACACCGCTGCAATCGCGATTAGTTCATTAACCTCAACTTTCCCACATGACTCAGCACGTGACGGGCAACGGAGGAACCGTTGATCAAGGGGAGCCCACGCACTGCACCTTCCGTGTGAGCGCCACGTAAATCCACTGCAAGGTGAGGGATCTGGACTTTCCTGGGATCGGTGCCCATAACCCAATATGCATTTCCGTTCACAGTTGGTCAAATCATCTCTAGCACAGCGAGGCCAGCCAATATAAGAACCGAAGCCCTCGCCAAAGCCGTCAAGGCTCACATCCAGAAAAGAGGCTTTCCATTGGAAGTAAGTGCGGCTAGAGGGTGAGAAACTAAACTTGGTGCTAATGCCAGTGGTCCCTCGCAGGGCCTCTTTTTATTTATCGTCCTTTCTTTAGTGGGTCGCCCACGGTCGGGAACCTCGACCGGCGACGGACATTCGGAGGCAGGCACGAGATCCGAACAAGTTGCGGGAGGCGAGAGAAGGAGCCGCACAGGAACCCGAACTCGGAACCGACTGGCGAGCGCCCTTCCGTCGAGGCCAAATCCGGCGCATCCGGCGGAGATACGACGATCAGGGCAGTGGTTCGAGCGCTGTACCACGACGCACGGGCGAGCCAGCGACATTACGATTCGAGACCATTTCCGAGCATCGAGACCCCATTCGTGGCGCCTTTTTGCCCTGGCTGCGGTGAGCATCCGGCCCGAAAGGCGGCAGATCGTGGGAGGCAGCGTCACCAATTGCCAGCGTCACCAAACGTTCGACTCCGCGACGACGGTGTAAAGCAGATCCCACAACCGGATTTAGGGGAGAGTCGTCTGTCGTGGGCAACGACGAAAACTGCGCGAGAGGATGAAGCGGAGGATTAGCAGTGGCAGCGTGGCGGCGGTAAGCTGGGTGCACCCAGCGTAATCGTGAGTAAGAAGAAAATTACTAGATTTAAGAAAGAAAGTAGGGAGAGGATATTGCTTAGGGCCAGAGCAGAGAACCAAGTGCTTTGAATAAATGTAAGCAATAATGTACGTTTAGCGTTGGGCTTTATTCAGTTTTGTGAGCGCATTTCCCTTTGAGCTTTCCGGGGCTGATCGAGGGCTTCTATTCCCTCCCCCTCGACAGTCACTTGCAACACTGGCGCCCAACTGAAAATCCACATAATAGGAACTACCGTTTAGCGATTTATAGTATGGTTTGATGAGATTTGGTTTTGTGCATTTGATTATCCGGCCTTGATAATCATTAAAATTTTAGCCTTTACGCATAAAATTCGAAAGTAAAATGGACTTTACCCATTTGACTGACGAAGAGGTGACCTACGAGTTGGCTTTACGCCACGTAGTCAACTTAGGTCCGACTACTCATAGAGGAAAAGTTCTTCGCCTTAAGGCTCTTGTCCAAGAAGAGAGCTTGAAAGACAACAAGCCCACTAGCTCAGAACACGTCATGAGTCCCCAATCCAACTTAGAACTTTGCGAAGCGCAAGTTCATCAGCTTCACATCAGCTGCGAAGCAGCCATTCGTACAGCTGACAGTGTGACCTTAAACCAAATTCGGACACGTCTCCATCATTACCGCGACCGTCTACAGTTGATTCGTCCGCCAAGTGAATCGCGGGATACGCATGCAATGCTAACGGTGCATGTCGACGTGCTTCTAAACAAGCTGAACGGAACAAGTGTAGTGAATAGTGTACCGCGAAGTGAGAGTGTTGTGGCTCAAGCAACTTCGACTGGAGCCATAAGAAGGTACAACGGCGGAGATGAAGGAGCAGTCGGAGGAGAAACCACGATGCCAGTGGAAAGCATTTCAAGACAAGACACCACACCACCATCAGTAGTGCAGCCACCGCTCGTGACGTCATTCTCGGGTGGGCAAGGCAGAGGATTGTTGTTTTCGAGTTCGTTCCAAACGCGAGACAGCGAAGAAGCAGAACCAGCAGATACGAGGCACCGAAACAGCTCACCTCCCCCTCCCTACCTGCCCAGAGAGCGGGAAACATGGAACCCGTCAACCAGGGAGCAACAATCGCGGGATAACCGCGAGTTACAAGCAAGAATCAGGGAGATGCAGGAGAGAGAACAACACATGCGTGAGGAGTACTACAGAATGCGAGACGACCTGGAGCGGTTGATCCGTCGAGAGCGACCAGCACCGGAACGAGCGGATGATCGCCGAATACAAAAGGCCGTTCACAACTGGCCATTCAAATTCCGCGGCGAAAAGGACACGACATCACTCAACGTGTTCCTAGATCGCGTGGAAACGTTCGCAAGGTCAGAAGGCATGAGTGACGCCACACTCCTGAGCTCCATCAAACACCTACTACAGGAGGACGCCATCGACTGGTACTCACGAGCAACTTCGCAAAACTTGTTGCGAACCTGGGACCAATTCAAGCGAGAGATTCGAAGGGAATTCCTGCCCAGCGGCTACTCCCAAATTCTTCGTCTGGAAGCTAGCTTCCGATTCCAAGGAAGAGAGGAATCCTTCGCGAAATTCTATCGCGACATTTCAGCGCTTTTTCGCTTCGTCGATCCACCCATACCAGACGACGAGAAGTTCTTCCTGGTGAAGAAGAACATGAACGAGAACTACGCAGCCATCGTCACAGCAGCGAGGCCTCGTTCACTGGAAGAAATGGTGGAAGTCTGCACCGGATACGACGAGACGAGAATGCTTCTGAACAGACAACGCAGGATTCCGATTCCGCACAGCGCGCTTCTGGAACCGAACTTTGCTACGCCAGTAGTAACCAGCAGACCACCACCGGTTCAGCATCACCAACAGCCACAGCGGTTCAACAGGGTTCACGCCGTGGAAGTAGAAGGCGCTTATGAGCACGAAGCGGTAGAGGAAGGACCAGAAGACGATTGGCAGCACACAATCGACGAACTGGTTGAGCAAGTGAACGCGCTGAAGATGAACCTGGAGCGGAAATCTGCGAGGCCAATCTTTGCTGCACGCGACGAGAAACAGTCCAGGTCGACGGACAGGTACAACCGAACAGAAGCTGATGTCCTGCGAGCAGCGCGACAGTACACAAGAGAAGCGCAAGCTCCAGCACAGCAGCAACGGCCACAAGCCGCATCGTTCCAGACTCGGCCACCACAACAGCAGCAAGAACAGCCGCAAAGAGCACAGGGCTGGCAAGTACGACAGTGGATGCCAAGTTCGGATCAGAGCGACAACAACCGAAGAAGCCAACGTCTGTTGCCAGAACCAGTCAGGCAACGGGAAGATCGCCATATACAACAGGAAGAGGCTCCGAACGATCAACGACCAGCAATGCTCTGCTGGAACTGCGACGAGGAAGGCCACAGATTCATGGACTGTCCGAAACCACAAGCCATTCTCTTCTGCTACCGGTGTGGACGGAAGGGCTACTCGTTGCGCAGTTGCTTCACGTGTCGCACGGACGCGTTAAACTACCCAGCGGAGAACCAGCAATAGAGGGGAGCAGCTCTCCGCAAAATCTCGGAGACCCCTCCGACATCCCGGAATTTCAAAACCTCAACTCGATCATTATCAACCCCGGAAGTGACAATAGACCGCACGCCGTCATATCAGTGCTGGGTAAGGAGTTAACAGCTTTGCTGGATAGCGGAGCAAACTGCTCCCTACTAGGAGGAAAAAGAGTCGGGCTGGCGGAAGACTGCGGTTTGCAGAAAGGAACCGTCAGCGGCGGAATAAAAACGGCGGACGGCACAAGACACAACATTTCGCATTTCGTCTATCTCCCAATAGTGTACAACAACCGCAACGAAGTTCTTCCAGTGCTTTTGGTACCTTCGATTCCAGACTGCGTCATTTTAGGAATGAACTTCTGGGAAAAGTTTGGCGTCAAAGCAGTGTGTTGCACACTAGAAGCGAAGCAGGAAGACCAGATCAGTGAAGACCAGGAGATGAAGCAACTCAGCCCCGAACAACAACGACGCCTAGAGCAGGCGATCCAGAAGTTTCCGAAAGCGGTAGAGGGAAGACTAGGACGCACGAAGCTGTACGAGCATCGAATCGATGTGGGGAATGCACCGCCCCGTAAACAACGGCATTACCCTATGTCGCCGTATGTTCTACAGGAGGTCAACAAGGAGATCGACCGGATGATAGCGCTGGACGTCATCGAGGAGGCGCAGTTCTCGCCATGGAACAACCCGCTGGTCGCCGTCAAGAAGAAGACTGGGCAGTATCGCGTCTGTCTGGACGCGCGTCACCTCAACTCCATCATGGTGAACGAGGGCTATCCGATACCCCAGATTGCAGCGATCACCAACAACCTCCGAAGCAGCAAATACATTTCTTCGATCGATCTCAAGGATGCCTTCTGGCAGCTACCACTCCATCCAGGTTCGAGGCAAATGACAGCCTTCACCGTTCCATCCAGAGGCCATTTCCAATTCAAGGTAGTGCCTTTCGGGCTGTGTACGGCAAGCCAAGCCCTAGCGCGACTTATGACCCACCTATTCGCCGATCTAGAACCGCTGGTATTCCATTACCTGGACGACATCATCATCTGCTCCGAAACGTTCGAAGAGCATATCGCTCTGCTCGAAGAAGTAGCCCGCCGGCTACGCCAAGCGAATCTCACGATTTCATCGGAGAAGTCCAAGTTCTGCCGGAAGAGCATGAAGTACCTCGGCTACGTAATCGACGAGCAAGGTTGGCGTGTAGACGACGAGAAGATCCAAGCGATCGTACAGTTCCCGACTCCAACAACGCGCAAAGAGGTGCAGCGATTTCTCGGTGTTTGCAACTGGTACCGACGCTTCATCGCCGGTTTCTCGCAGCTAGCAGCTCCGCTAACAAACTTGACGTCAGGAAAGACCAAGTTCCGTTGGAATCCGATAGCTGAAGAAGCGTTCCTAAAGCTGAAAGCAGCTCTGGTTTCGGCACCGGTACTGGCGATGCCGGACTACAGCAAACCGTTCGCCATAGCGTGCGATGCCAGCGACACAGCAATCGGAGCAGTGCTAACGCAGGAGATCAACGGCGAGGAGCATCCCATCAGCTACTTCTCGCAGAAGTTGTCAGCGTCGGAGAGGAAGTACTCGGTCACGGAGCGGGAGTGCCTCGCAGTGATCCGAGCGATCGAGAAGTTTAGAGGCTACGTAGAAGGAATCCGATTCATTGTCCACTGTGACCATGCAGCACTCAGCTACCTGAAGTCGATGAAGAACCCGACGGCTTTGATGAGCCGGTGGCTGTTGCGTCTAAACGCGTTCGACTTCGAGATCCGCTATAGAAAGGGTTCGATCAACGTTGTTCCAGATGCGCTCTCGAGAACAGTAGCTGAAGCAGTCTTCACGGTAGACCAAGTTCAGGATCCGTGGTACAGAAAGCTGGTGGACAGAGTGAAGAGCGAAGGAGATAAATTCCCGGACTTCCGCATAGCAAACGACACGCTATTCAAGAACTGCCGTTGCAAGGACGAAGTGGGAGCAGTTTACCACAAGTGGAAGCAAGTCGTTCCGAAAGAAGAGAGATTCCAGCTAATCCGAAGATTCCACGACGAACCAGCAGCAGCGCATCTTGGTTTCTACAAGACCTGGCACAAGCTACAAGCCCACTACTACTGGCCACAGATGCAACAGGAGATTCACGATTACGTTATGAACTGTGCGACCTGCAAAGCATGCAAGGCACCGGGAAGAAGAATGATGCCGCAAATGGGAAACCCAAAGCCAGCAAAGACTCCTTGGGAGATGATATCGGTAGACTTTGTCGGTCCGCTCACACGTTCCAAGCGAGGAAACACGGTGCTGTTGGTAGTAGTCGACTGGGTTAGCAAATACGTGATCGTCAAGCCGATGCGCACAGCGGATTCGCAGAAAATGGTGGAGTTCTTGGAAGAAGAAGTTTGCCTGAAGTTCTCTCGGCCACGGCTGATACTGTCCGATAACGGGAAGCAGTTCGAATCGATGGTGTTCAAATCCTGGCTAGCGAAACACAAGATCGGCCACATGAAGACAGCGTTCTACTGTCCGCAGGTCAATAACGCCAAACGCGTCAACCGCGTCGTAGTAACCTGCATCCGGGCATTGTTGGACGGCGATCATAGAGAGTGGGACGAAAAGCTACCGGCGATCACGGCGGCTATAAACGCTGCTCGGCACGAAGCGACGGGCGTCAGTCCACACGAAGCCAACTTTGGACGAAACCTGTTGTTGCACACGGATCTGTACACGCAGCAGGAGCTCAACACACCAGAAGACCCGAAGGTAGCGCAGGACCTACGACTCTCGGCGATTCGTCGAATCCAGAAGCTAATCATCGAGCGGATCAAGAACAGCCACCAACGGGCGAAGCAGCGATACAATCTTCGCACAAGATCAGTAGCGTTCAAAGTCGGAGACTTGGTTTGGCGGCGATCGTTCGTACTCTCCTCGAAGGCGGACCAAATCAACAGCAAGCTCGAGCCGAAATTCGTTCCGGCAGTTGTCAAGGAGATCATCGGGACGAACCTGTACGTGTTAGAAGATGTTCTGAGCGGCAAGAAGGGAAGATACCACGCGAAGGACATCAAGGCGGACTAAACGAACGTGTGCAAGCTATGCAAACAGGCGGTGCCTGTTAACGAAGAAGCGAACGCTGAAGAAAACACCATAATTGGGCATCATTACAGCGAACAGGAGGGCAGAGAAGTTCCAACCGGATTCTGCACTTCCGTTACACCGATTTGACGACTACATCGACGGGAATCGTCGTTACTAGCAGCGAGATTCCGGGCCGTTCAAGCTATGTACACAGGCGGTGCCTGTCAACCACAAAGCAGCCAAGCCATCAAAAAACCAAACATTGGGAGATTTGATCACGAGAGCTGAGGGTGAGAAGCCGTCGCAATAGTGCTCCACCGCAGCAACACCGATTGTGAGTCGACAGCAAGGATTTCCGTACAGCCGTACGAGGTTCCACAATGTTAAAGCTATGTCCGCAGGCAATGCCTGTCAACCATGAGTACCACGCTCCAAAAACACGTAACAAACGGGAAAATGGTAGAAAGTCAGGTGTGATGAGCAATAACTTCTTTACGACTACCTCTCCACCTCGACAGATCAGCCGGCTTTGTAATAGACCACGATCTTCGCCAGGAACAATGAACGATTTGCGATTCCATCCCCCGATCCCTTAGAAGGTCGAACAGTAGCAAGTGGAGAATCAACATGTGGTACCCAAACACTTCCATCGCGCCAGGAGGTGTACCGTGAGCCGTTCGCCAAACGGGAGAAATGGCACCCTGTGATTCTGGAAACGGGACGCAGGTTTCTCGTCAAGGCACCAGATGTATTCTCTGATAGGAGGAGTGGAGACCCGGAGATCGACGACCAAACATCGGTTCGGCGCGGAGTCGAAGCTTACGGCCACTATCAGGCGCAGGGAGACAGCAACTGGAGAGCTTTGGGAGAGCAGGAGGATGTAGCAAGAAGCCTACAGCGGGCGCGGGAAATTGGAACCCTGAAAGCAATGCGAGTAAGGAGGCTCCAAATACCAGGACGAAGACACGCCAAACACCAGGACGAACCAACAGCCTAAAGCGGGCGAGGGAGACTGGGACCCTGAAAACAGCAGTGAGTAGGGAGGCTCCAGATACCATGTCAAAGAGCGCCGCAACCGTCAGCCTACAGCGGGCAAGGGAGACTGGGACCCTGAAAACAGTAGTGAGTAGGGAGGCTCCAGATACCGGTACTGAGAACACAGCAGTCATCAGCCTACAGCGGGCGAGGGAGATTGGGACCCTGAAAACAGCAGTGAGTAGGGAGGCTCCAAACACCACTACGAACAACCCAGCGAATCGACAGACTACAAAGAGAGATCAACATGCGGTACCAAAACACTTCCATCGCGCCAGGAGGTGTACCGTAAGCCGTTCGCCAAGCGAGAGAAATGGCACCCTGTGATTCCGGAAACGGGACGCAGGTACCTCGGCAGTGCACCAGATGTATTCTCTGATAGGAGGAGTGGAGACCCGGAGTTCGACGACCAAATATCGGTTCGACGCGGAGTTGAAGCTTACGGCCACTATCAGGCGCAGTGAGACAGCAACTGGAGAGCATTGGGAGAGCAGGTAGACAAGCAGGCAGCCTACGAAGGGCGCGGGAGATTGGGACCCTGAAAACAGCAGTGAGTAGGGAGGCTCCAAATACCACCACGAAGAGCGCAGCACACAGCCTACAGCGGGCAAGGGAGACTGGGACCCTGAAAACCATCGTTGAGTAGGGAGGCTCCAGATACCAAACGAACAGAACATCGAATGAAGCGCAGCAACATCCGAGGAACTCTCACACCGAAACACCAAGTGGTCATGCCGTTAGCCGATCGAGACAAATCGAGCCCATCATCAAGAATTCGACCATCCTCACTACACAGAGCTATGAGTGGCACCACTACGAAGGAACAAAATACGATCTCGGCAATCCAAGCACATCCACGACTGGATGGTGCACACGAACCCTCAAGTTTTTCCAGTCAATTCGAATGCGTGGCCAAGGGTTAAAGATCTGGGGGTCGTCATGAAATCTTCATCCCAAAAGTAACGCGACCAGGGGCGCGGTAAAACCCTATTTCTCGGGCTCATGACGATTTAGATTAGTAAATGTTTCTTTTCTCAGAAAATACGCACAAACCAAGACAAACCAATTTTGTCCATAGATATAGTCGATACATAAAGCTTCTTAATGCTTAGTGTACAATTAAGCCTATTTTAGCAGATACCATAGGCTAGAATCCGATTTGAAAGTTTTGCCGTAGGATTCGTTTAAGTTGGACATGGACTTTGGTCAGAGACGATTTGAGAGGTCGTAGATTTTGCCAGGCGCAGCTGGCATGAAGTTTAGTCTAGCATTAAGATTATGCAGTTTGGAGGATAGAGAAGATTTGGCAAGCGACCAAGGCTTGCGTATGAGTTTGGTTTTAGTTGAGGAAACGATGTAACTTGAGGTCTGCTCAAGAGTTAGGTTGACCGACTTGTCTCTGACCATCATCCTAGGAGGATGACTGAAGATTTTGTGAATTTTTCATAAATCGTTTGATCACCGATTTATGAAAAATTCTTCCGCTACGGTAGAGTTGTGTTACGTTTAGATCTGTTGTAGTTTAGTTGAAGCACTAGAAATAAAATCATAAACGAATAACAACTCGTAACATACAAAAACATATTACCCGCCACGCACGCCAACAAAATTCGCTCCGTGTGGGCGCATTCGAACACCAACCGTCTTTTCAAATCCTACGCTTCACACCGATGGAAAAGACTATACCAACGGCGACCGACAGCTGTCATCTGTCTTCGCTGACCAGTACCAACATAACGGAAAGGAGGAATGATCGAGAAAAAGCGGGCAGAAGAAAAAGTGGTCCGTTCGGTGCACATCGCGTGTGGTTTTTGCGGCGGACAGAAAATCTGTTTTGTGCAGAAGGAGAAAATCTCCGTCGTTGAGTGAGTAACACCCAGTGCGGGTGGCAAAAAGGGCCGGAATTGGCTCAGCCAACGGGAGTAGGTCGGAAATATCGCAGGAGGTAAGAGTGCTCCACAGCAAATCCGGATTTCGTCCAATAACCTCAATTTTCCAGTGTGATCAGCACGTGCTGGAACCGCAGGAACCAGTGATCACGGGCAAAACCACCACGGGTGCCAGCATCACGAGTGACCAGACCGACACGGACAGAACAGGAAAAGATCGCAGGAGGTAAGAAACCTACACCGCTGCAATCGCGATTAGTTCATTAACCTCAACTTTCCCACATGACTCAGCACGTGACGGGCAACGGAGGAACCGTTGATCAAGGGGAGCCCACGCACTGCACCTTCCGTGTGAGCGCCACGTAAATCCACTGCAAGGTGAGGGATCTGGACTTTCCTGGGATCGGTGCCCATAACCCAATATGCATTTCCGTTCACAGTTGGTCAAATCATCTCTAGCACAGCGAGGCCAGCCAATATAAGAACCGAAGCCCTCGCCAAAGCCGTCAAGGCTCACATCCAGAAAAGAGGCTTTCCATTGGAAGTAAGTGCGGCTAGAGGGTGAGAAACTAAACTTGGTGCTAATGCCAGTGGTCCCTCGCAGGGCCTCTTTTTATTTATCGTCCTTTCTTTAGTGGGTCGCCCACGGTCGGGAACCTCGACCGGCGACGGACATTCGGAGGCAGGCACGAGATCCGAACAAGTTGCGGGAGGCGAGAGAAGGAGCCGCACAGGAACCCGAACTCGGAACCGACTGGCGAGCGCCCTTCCGTCGAGGCCAAATCCGGCGCATCCGGCGGAGATACGACGATCAGGGCAGTGGTTCGAGCGCTGTACCACGACGCACGGGCGAGCCAGCGACATTACGATTCGAGACCATTTCCGAGCATCGAGACCCCATTCGTGGCGCCTTTTTGCCCTGGCTGCGGTGAGCATCCGGCCCGAAAGGCGGCAGATCGTGGGAGGCAGCGTCACCAATTGCCAGCGTCACCAAACGTTCGACTCCGCGACGACGGTGTAAAGCAGATCCCACAACCGGATTTAGGGGAGAGTCGTCTGTCGTGGGCAACGACGAAAACTGCGCGAGAGGATGAAGCGGAGGATTAGCAGTGGCAGCGTGGCGGCGGTAAGCTGGGTGCACCCAGCGTAATCGTGAGTAAGAAGAAAATTACTAGATTTAAGAAAGAAAGTAGGGAGAGGATATTGCTTAGGGCCAGAGCAGAGAACCAAGTGCTTTGAATAAATGTAAGCAATAATGTACGTTTAGCGTTGGGCTTTATTCAGTTTTGTGAGCGCATTTCCCTTTGAGCTTTCCGGGGCTGATCGAGGGCTTCTATTCCCTCCCCCTCGACAGTCACTTGCAACAACATGTTGAAAAAGTTACAGCATTCAAAGAGTATGCTGTCACCACAAAACTTAATAAAATAACACTTGTTATGCTGATCCATCAGAATACCTGCCATTTTTTTACGTAGTTTTCGTAGAGCTGAGAAGCGGGCTTTGTTCCAGTAGGGCCGTTACCCCAAGAAGGATAGTGTAAATAAATACCACCTACAATATCATTTCATCATGGTTACAGTTTTTTGGTTCAATAATTGATCAAACCAAACTTATCTATCCACTTATGAATGTCTTTAAAATTTTCGTAACGGGACACCATGTCTACGTACCCATTGTAACGCCTAAGATAACGCGCCGATCAAGGTAACCCATATATTGAAAGAAAGGTCTCCACGAGTACTAAGAGAATCCTGAAAATCATTTTTCTAAAGTTCGTAATAAATTAGTTATTACAACAAATGTGCTATTTTCGTAACGGGACACCATTAAATTGCGGCAGTTGCAAAAAGTGCTTAAAACATATCTAAACCCATTTTTTATGAAAAGTAGCCTTTGGGTGTATAAAATATACATCATTATACTACATTTACAAAAAATAGGTATAATGTTTTTGAACTTTCATATGCAAGCAGGCATATTTGAAACTTATCAATGAAAAAATTCATTTTACTTACATAAAATGCTATTACTTCACCTAACTATTTAAATACGTTACCAGTCAAATTTTAAGTAAAACAAATGGTTTTCCTAAGATTGAATCTACCCTTTTTCATATGCTGGAAAGCTTGGGGCAAAACAATCACTTTGAAATTTCACACCCTTGGCGTAGAAGTGCGTGGAATGTGTCATCTGTCAAAGGATGCAAATTCTTAGTGGAATTCAAAGGAACAGTACTTAACGAAAATTTTTCAGTTCAAGCACCTAAACGTTGAATGGTACTGCGTGGACCTACGTATTACTCCAATGAATGTGTAGCCTAGTCACTCGGTGTTTTTCTATTCTCGCTTTTTCTATTCTACCGTACACGGATTCTACTTCCAAATGCGAAAAAAAGTACTCATCATATCTCGTAATCAGTTAACCTTTTCAATAGTCGCTGAAATATAGTAATCCGAAACTCATGAAGTGGGCCCTTTCCATGATACGGCAATTTAAACTTGTTTATTTTTATCAAAAATATGTGTTATTGTAGAAGGTGCTTTAGGATTTTCAATTTTTAAACGCTTATTCTGAAAATTATCATTTTGGAGCAGGAAAGCGACGATTTCGTCCCATTCGTTGCCAAACTTATCCGTGAAAAAATGCATATTGAGAACAGAAGACTATGTTTTGCGTGGTAAATTACAATAATGTTGTGTAACGTGTGATAAGATTCTGTGAGACTTGATGCTATGCTTGATGCAATTCATTTCTGTCTGAGCTAATTTTGGTGCGAATTTACCGCCAAGGTACAGAATACAGCTTGTAAAACGTCATCGTCTTTCGAGAAGCAACAGTGGCAATCACCATTCAAATCTTCAACTGGGGAATGCGTTCATTTTGTGGCCAGGAACTTTACCCGACGAGAAGTAGGGGAGACTGAGGAGACTTGATCCCTGGGGAGACTTGTTCCCCCCATATTTTCTCGGAATCAAAAACAGTTTTCTTCTAGCATATTTTTTCCAAAACAACATCTGGACAGACGACAATGTTTTGGCTACAATTGATTTTGATTATGCATTGCATTATTTTTCAATGGCTAATGGTTTGTTTCCAGTCCTTCAGAAATCTTTTAGGCTATTCCGAAAAATCTCAATAACTTTGTAAAAATTGAACCAAATCGTGTCAAAATTTTACAGCACATAGTGTAAATAAAATACTATCAAACGTATTTATGCAAATTAGATTGTTATATAAATATTTCAATTAATGTAGCTTAGTGTATACAACAGTGACATGGGGAGACTTGATCCCTCGAGGATTACACACACATTATACATGTGAAAAATGAAATACTATTTGGAAGCCTCTATTTACTCGGAATCCTAGTATATTCAATGATAAAACGTGTCAGATAATTATTATTTTATTACACACCATTAAAAGGGGGATCAAGTCTCCCCATTTTCAAAATACGGCATATCCTTAACAATTTAAGGAAATCTCATAATTTCAAATACACAATATTCATTAAAAATGTAAGCAAACTTGAAAAGAAAATGAACAGGAAGCTTCTGGAGTTATTTTCCCTTTAAATTAAACATGTGCTCAAAAGGGGATCAATTGTGACCCATTTTTGAAAAATACATCATAAGACATGCCTCCATAAAAATACAGTTTTGAAAACTTTAATAATAATTTAAAGTCCTTCTGTTGTGTATAAACTTGCAATAGATGTTTACCTGCCATTCTGTACGAAAAATGGATCTAGTTTTGTGTTTTTTCTTAATGTTACAGGCAAATTAACAAAAAGGGATCAAGTCTCCCCAGTCTCCCCTACGGCTACAGGTAAGGGTGATGGGCAAAAGTGGTGTCAGATCGGCAGGAACCAGCACAGCAGCGGTCAAGTAATATTCCATGTTCTTTGAACTCGTTCTCTGGCGCACTCTGTATCCGTACTTCTGTTGAACGGTGTTTTTGTTTTTGCCTGCTTTGAGTTACCCGAGCCAGTTTGAATGATACCCCTGAAAACAGCAAAGAGGGTAAACAAATAAATAAATTATCGAACGGAACGACGCGCTTCTTTTTCTCTCGGTCGCCGCCGTTTTCGGGTTGACGATCGGTTACGAGCCGGTTGAGTATGTGCAACAAAAAAGGCGGTCAACAGTTGGGGCCTACTGAAAAATCTTTGCTGAGATGTGATTTCGTGGGTAAATAGTGGATCGTGGGTGGATGTACGTTCAATGAGAGATGGAAGAAATTGAATTGGCGCGTGGGAAGGGCGAAGTATTCGTCACTTAAAAGAATGCGATTGTTGAGTTATTGAACGTCACTGTTATAGACTGACATAGTGACGTTGCGTTCCACTTTAGGAATATCTTACTTCTTAGCTGAGGACTTTAGTGGATATTAACTAAAAACATTTTTGTTCGACTTGTTATTTTTTGTCCACGTATCAAATGGTGAACACAAAATTCTTCAAGGAAATTGCAAGTAGCACCAGGGCGTTGCTAAACTGGCTGACTGAAAGGTACCAGAGAGGTACTGAAGAAAACTTTTTTTGCTCATTTAAATAGTTCTGATCCTTGAATTTCAAATGATACAAATAAAATAATGATATACATATACCCTCGGCACGGTAAAGGCTGGGTATGCTGCTCAATTCAGATCCCATTGTGACCCACTAGTCTCTGCTCAGCAACTCCTATGATACCGGCCGGAAACTATGAGCATCCTTAGGAAAGATCGGGTAACCACAGAACTTTGGTCCAAAGAACTTTGGTCGTCGGCTGACAAGGAAGGGGGGGAGGGGTTTGCTTCGGCAAACCTGAGCGTCTGCTCTCCAGGAGGAGCGGCTCACAACAGCGTCTGATCCCCATGTTAGAGGCGGCTGATCTACGTCCGAGTGCCAGGGAAGGACTCTAAGCTCAACTGTGCACTATGGCCAGCCGTAATAAACCATTGTAACGGAAAATCAGCAACAGAATAATACGAACCGAGACCAACGGCAACGACCCCAGCAAACGAATAGGATTTGCGATTGGAAACTCGGTACGTGGAACTGCCGATCTCTCAACTTCATTGGGAGCTCCCGCATACTCGCCGATCTACTGAAGGACCGCGGGTTCGGCATCGTAACGCTGCAGGAGGTGTTTTGGACACGATCCATGGTGCGAAGGTTTAGAGGTAATCATACTGTCTACCAGAGCTGCGGCAACACACGCGAGCTGGGAACAGCTTTCATCGTGATGGGTGATATGCAGAGGCGCGTGATCGGTTGGTGGCCGATCGACGAAAGAATGTGCAGGTTGAGGATCAAGGGCCGATTCTTCAACTTCAGCATAATAAACGTGCACAGCCCACACTCCGGAAGTACTGATGATGACAAGGACGCATTTTACGCGCAGCTCGAACGCGAGTACGATCGCTGCCCAAGCCACGACGTCAAGATCATCATAGGTGATTTGCACGCTCAGGTAGGCCAGGAGGAGGAATTCAGAGACGATTGGTAAGTTCAGCGCCCACAAGCTGACGAACGAATAGGGCCTACGACTCATTGATTTCGCCGCCTCCAAAAATATGGCCATACGTAGCACCTTTTATCAACACAGCCTCCCTGTGAAAGCAGCCATCAAGGACGCAGCCGAGAGCACCATCGGGTACGTTGAACGGAATCGACGGAACGAAAGGTTCGACGAAGAGGGTAGAACGGTTTTGGAGGAGAAGAACGCAGCAAGGGCGGTAATGCTGCAGCAAGGAACCCGACAGAAAGTGGAACGTTACAAACAGAAGCGGAAACAGCAGATTCGCCTCTTTCGGGAGAAAAAGCGCCGCCTGGAAGAAGCGGAGTGCGAAGAAATAGAACTGCTGTGCCGTTCCAAAGAAACACGGAAGTTCTATCAGAAGCTCAACGCATCCCGTAACGGCTTCGTGCCGCGAGCCGAAATATGCAGGGATACGGAGGCCTCTTGACGGACGGACGTGGAAAGGTGGAAGCAGCACTGCGATCAGCACGACGACATCAGTGCAGCGGAGGATGGAAATGAACTAACTCCCACGCTGAGGGAAGTTAAGGATGCCATTCACCAGCTCTAAACAAACAAAGTAGCTGATAACGATGGTATTGCTGCTGAACTCATCAAGATGGGCCCAGAAAAATTGGCCATCTGTCTGCATCGGCTGATAGTCAGGATCTGGGAAACCGAACAGCTACAGGAGGAGTGGAAGGAAGGGGTAATCTGCCCCATTCACAAGAAAAGCGACCATTTGGAATGTGAGAACTTCAGGGCGATCACTATTTTGAATGCTACCTACAAAGTGCTATCCCAGATCATCTCCCGTCGTCTGTAACCTAAAACGAATGAGTTCGTAGGAAGTTATCAAGCCGGCTTCATCGACGGCCGGTCGACAACGGACAAGATCTTCACCGTACGGTAAATCCTCCAGAAATGCCGTGAATACTAGGTCCTAATGCATCACTTGTTCATCGACTTCAAGGCGGCATACGACAGTATCGACCGCGCAGAGCTATGGAAAATCATGGACGAAAACGGCTTTCCTGGGTACTTGACTAGACTGATTAAAGCAACGATGGACGGTGTGTAAAACTTCGTAAGGGTTTCGGGTGAATTATCCAGTTCAATCGAATCTCGCCGGGGACTGCGATGGACTCTCATGCCTACTCTTCAAAATCGCTCTGGAAGGTGTGATGCGACGAGCCGGGCTCAACAGTCGTGAAACAATTTTCACTAAAGCCTTTCAATTTGTGTGCTTTGCGGACGACATGGACATTACCGCCAGAACATTTGGAACGGTGGCATAGCTGTACACCCAGCTGAAACGCAAAGCCGCAAAGTTCTGACTAGTGGTGAATGCCTCAAAAACAAAGTACATGCTGGTAGGCGGAACCGAGCACGACCGGATCTGTCTGGGTAGTAATGTTACGATAGACGGGGATACTTTCGAGGTGGTGGAGGAATTCGTCTACCTCGGATCCTTACTGACGGCTGACAACAACGTGAGCCGTGAAGGGCTCCAGAAGAAACTGCGGTCGAGAAAGATTCACCTACGCACCAAATGCACCATGTACAAAACGCTGATAAGACCGGTAATCCTCTACGGGCACGAGACATGGACCATGCTCGAGGAGGACCTACAAGCACTCGGAGTTTTCGAGCGACGCGTGCTAAAGACGATCTTCGGCGGTGTGCAGGGGAACGGTGTGCGGCCGAGAAGGATGAATCACGAGCTCGCTATACTTAACGGCGCACCCAGCATCCAGAAGGTGGTCAAAGCCGGAAGGATAAGATGGGCAGGGTATGTTGCAAGAATGTCGGAAAACAACCCTGCAACGCTGGTGTTTGCTACTGATCAGGTTGGCACAAGAAGGCGTGGAGCACAGAGAGCACGATGGGCGGACCAGGTTGAGCGTGACCTGGCGAGCATTGGGCGCGACCGAGGATGGAGAGCGGCAGCCACAAACCGAGTATTGTGGCGTACTTTTGTTGATTATGTCTTGTTGTGTTATGATGTTGAACAAATATCCGTCAGCATCTACAGCGGCTAAGCCATTTGCCGTCATCGCCACCGAGGACGTCCAATCGAACGTCGTCAGAGCGAGCCGTCTTCGACGACAACGGCCGGGAACTGTCAGGAAGCACCTGAGATCATCGAAACGCCGCACCGCTACAAAAAAACCTGCGCAGATACGTGGAAACTCTGTTCATGACTATGATTCGTTTCCCATAGTGTTTTAGCTCCCCGTTACAAGTTCAACCCGAATAAGTTATTTACTGTAAATAAATGTAATTGCTGAATTTGAAGTTCTGAGAGTAGTCAGTCGATTCCGTTTTGGGCATTTCCTTGAAAAATTCACCACTTTTACGTTAATTTTTTTTTCGCTGAGGCGCCAAGATCGACATAGGTGCACGGATCAAGAAGGCGAGAGCTGCTTTTGCGAGTTGTTTGAAAAAAAAAAAAAAACAGTTGACGCATCAAAATCCGAATTTTCAACTCGAACGTGAAATCGGTACTACCGTACGCCAGTGAAACTTGGTGTGTATCAGTGGAGAACATTTAATGGCTGCAGGTCTTCATCAATAGATGCCTGCGTTATATAATTCGTGCATGGTTGGCCTCACATCTGGATCTCCAACGTCGATGTCATCAAAGTCGACAGCGACAGATATTCGAGAGCGAAAGTGGAGGTGGGTCGGCAATGCTCTACGCAGGGGCGGCAACGGAATGTGCAAGCAAGCGTTAGATTGGAACCCAGCAGGACATCGCAGCAGAAGCAGATCCAGAGGCTCATGGCAGCGCAGCCTCAACAACGAAATATAGCCAGACGACAGAAATTTAACAGGTCGAGGCGATTGCGGGCAATCGCCCAGGATGGAGATCTTTCAATTCGGCGCTCTGCACCACCGAGGGTGCTCAGGACTGAAAGTAAGTACCGTAAGCCGGGGAATCATTGATCAGCGGGGTAACATTGATCGGCTTGACCCACCTCAGGAAATGTTCAAACAAGCATTTTACATTGAATCAGTTTCTGCTATCGAATGGTATATCGTAATCTGCTATCATTTAACTATTAAATGACATGCAATTAATGAAAATTGAATTTCATAAACATTGAAATAAATCGATTTTTCCGTAACTGTGTTTCGTAACGCAATAAGATACATTGTCAAACATTCATGCTTGGCGTGAATACTAGATACAATATGAGTTTCGAAATCACTTTATTACTTCAATATGATATCCTAGAGTTGGATTTATTAAATGAAACTTTAATGAAAATGCTATTTTTCAGTAAAATATACGATTTATTAAAAGTCGGCTATCAATTCCTTAAGCTATTGCCTATTTTTAGGCGTTATTCGTGGTTTAGAGAATTTTAATCTTAAAATAACTTAAAAAGTACATAATTTGTCAGAATTTGGACAACATATTCGGAATCAGCGACCCCGAATTTAATGAGTAAGGGTATTTTCAACACAAATGAACATTGATCACTGACGTGATCAATGTTACCCCAAATCAACAATATCAAAAATTAGATCAAAACAATTATTTTAACATGTTTTAAAGTTTTACAATACTTTTTCGAGTAGCTTTACACATACTCAGAGGGCCAGTACTTGTTTTGAAAATATGAAACATGTAACGTTTGCTTTAACAAGAGAATTATTCAAGAAAGATCGAAAATTCTGATCAATGTTACCCCGGATTACGGTACGTGCTTGTTATTCGAAATTCTTTTGTGCCAGACAGAGTCATCGATCAACGATCGCAACATTCCGTCTCTTGACGATCTAATATTGTTTCATATTAATATCAGCTTTAGAAATTTTCTTTTCCGATACTGAAAATTACTAGATCATGGTACAGCCTTTAGTGATTGAATGCATTTGAATTCTTGCTGCTAAAACTTGTTTCAATTTTAACTGAGCGCCAAGGTATACATAAATATAAAAAGGACAATTCAACGCAGTGCTTGCTAATTTATTTCTAAACTCCAGGTTCAGTGGATAGCTCCAGTAAGCATACAGCTTAAATTCAACTTGAAAAAGAACGGTATAACGATAAACCAGTTCAGATTAGACGAATTCTGCCAAGGCAATCAGTGTGTTGCAAAATGACAATGTGACAGTTTCTTTTTCGTCTTCTGCGCTTTTGGTTCCAATTTAAATCCCGCAGCTAATTTCAACACTTGCCCACGTGCAATCCAACCGGCTCGTCCAAGAAAGAATGAATTATTGCCCAGATATAACTTATACTGCTGCTTCGGCTGCCGCAAACACAATGCGATTTGTTACTCTTCCTCTGTCTCTCTGTCGCTCCTCAGAGGGCCATTCCGGCGTGCATCCCTTCGTTACGGAAATATGGTGCACTTATTCCTTTCGGGGGTATTCTTTTTGGGATTCATTTTATGGGTGGATGCAAAAAAAGAAGGAAGAAAAAATCAATCCAGACATTGCTTCATTTGGGTATCGAATGGACTTTGGCGCCAGTGTCAATGCGGGAGTGTTGCTCTTTGCAGTTTTTTTTCGTTTGCAGTTTTGATACTTTCTCAGTCATTGTTCTGTCGAAGGCAAGAACAGCCCTCTAGTCCCGATCCCGGGAAAGGTTCGGAGAAGGAGAAACAAATTCCTCCTTACCCGTTTTCCAGTTTTGGGTTCGACGGCGTGCAATCAGCAAATTTTTCATCTTTGCTTGCCTTGCATTTTGGGAAGCATTGCAGATGGAGAGGGAAGGTCATTGCATCCGGTTGGCTTTGTAACAATATTGTAACCTTTTTACTTATGGGTCAGGGAAAAAACTTGTTTCAAGTTTTACTACTGCTGTTGGATGACATTGATGATTATTTTAGTGTTTACGAGATAGTTGTCTTTGAATTATATGTCGCACTAATATTGTGCTAGTATTTTTAACAATTTCATCACAAAATGAGTTACATTTTATTTATTGTTATCATCGTCTTAAATTTAAAATAAATTCCTTAGACTGTATCTTATTTTATGCCCTTGATCTTATTTTTGAATACAAATTTAGATGTATTAAAATCAAACAAAGTACACACAGTATTAAAAGCACTGAAATATTTGTCCAGAGGGTTATTAAAGCCGTAACTAGTCCTATATAACATACAGAAGGTCAGGGTGGTGCTTTGCTGAACAGAAGCCAACCAACACCTCCTACCTGATGACGTGACCCTGATGACGTGACCCGTCCACCGTAGCCTCTTGATTATCGCGGTATGGACGATTATTAGTTCTCTCAGCAGCTGATGCGGCTCTTGGTTCATTCGCCTTCTCCAAGTCCCGTCTTCTATCTGCACTCCGCCGTAGATGGAACGCAACACCTTCAGTTCGAAAACTCCAAGGCGCGTTGGTCCTCTGCTCGTAGGGTCCATGTTTCGTACCCATAGAGGACGACCGGTCTAATCAGCGTTTTGTAGATGGTTAACTTCGTGTTACGGCGAATTTTATTCGATCGTAGAGTTCTGCGGAGTCCAAAGTAAGCACGATTTCCTGCCACAATGCGCCTCTGAATTTCTCTGCTGGTGTCGTTGTCGGCGGGTCACCAGTGAGCCCAAGTACACGAATTCTTCAACCGCCTTGATTTCATCACCGTCGATATAAATTCGGGGTGGCGGCTGCGGTGATTCCTTCCTGGATCCCTTTGCCATCATGTACTTTGTCTTCGACACATTAATGACTAATCCGATTCGCCTGGCTTCACTCTTAAGTCGGATGTACGTGTCCGCCATCGTCTCAAATTTACGAGCAATAATATCAATATCATCGGCGAAACCAAGCAGCTGAACGGACTTCGTGAAAATCGTCCCACTCGTGTTTATCCCCGCTCTCCTTATTACACCCTCTAAAGCAACCTTGCCGTAACCCTCTGCGAGATTCGAAGGGACTCGAGAGTGTCCCTGATACTCGAACTATGCACATCACTCGATCCATCGTCGCCTTGATTAATCGTATCAGTTTATCCGGGAATCCGTATTCGTACATAATCTGCCATAGTTGTTCTCGATCGATTTTATCATACGCCGATTTGAAATCGATGAACAAGTGATGTGTGGGCACGTTGTATTCGCGGTATTTCTGCAACACCTGGCGAACATCTGGTTCGTTGTAGCGCGTTCACCCATGAATCCAGTTCGATATTGCCCTACGAACTCTCTTGCAATCGGTGATAGACGGTGGCATACAATTTGAAAGAGTACCTTGTATGCAGCACTCAGAGTACACTTGTATGCAGTACGCAGTGCGCGTAGTTCCCGCAAATCAACTTATCGCCCTTTTTGTAGATGAGACACACGATACCTTCCATTCACTCCTCCGGTAATACTTCCTTGGTAATGACCCAGTGTAGTGCTCTCACCAGTGCTTCTCCGTGTTTTAGTAACTCGCTTGGTAGTCGATCTGCTCCAGCGGCCTCCTCCTCAATCTCTTGTTGGTCAGGGGCCGGAAGTCTTTCGTCCTGTGCACATATTCCTAGATCTGTTACCACACGCCACCTTCGGTACTTGCAACGTCGCCATTGAGGTGCTCATCGTAATGCTACCGCCACCTCTCGACCACCTCACGCTCGCTCGTGAGAATATTCCCGTGATTATGTCGGCTTGTGGCACGAAGCCTCTGCGCGAGCGGTTCAGCTTCTCGTAGAACTTTCGTGTGTCCTTAGCGCGGTACAGCTCTTCCATCGCTTCGCGATCTCGTTCTTCCTGCTGGCGCTTCTTCATCCGGAAGACTGAGTTCTGCCTGTTCCGCGCCTGTTTGTAACGTGCCTCATTCGCTCTTGTACGGTGTTGCAGCATTCTCGCCGATACTGCATTCTTCTCGTTATTCAACTGTTCACATTCGCCGTCGCACCAGTCGTTTCTGTGATTCGGAGTCGCGAAGCCTAGTGCTGTAGCCGAGGTACTACCTATAGGGCACTGCACTGTTTTGATTTTGTATGAGATTTTGACGTTTCTTGGCCTTGTTGTTTACAAAATTTCTGTAAGAGTGAAAGAGAAGGAGAGAATTTCATGCAGTGCCCTATGGCGGATCGGATGTCCCTCTAGCCATCTTCAAGTGTAGCTGCGACAGGATGCTTGGATTGCTCAAAAAAAAAACTTTTATTAAAGTGCGTCTTGTCGATTAACCCTCCCTGAAAAAATCAGTCGCATCAAAAAAAGTTACACGAGCGGTCGCATCGTGTACTCAGTACACTGCATACGCTTTCAATTATGGTTTATATGCTTTACTAGATACAATGTTGGTGTCTCCAGCAAAAAAGTCCAACTGGATAATGCGCGTCTGATAGTGGACATGTGGAACCGGTCAACACGATCTGGTCCTGTCCCGGGTGTCGGAATGGCCCTCGCGGGAACCTGTTTCGAGGACATTTCAGTTATGGCACCAAAACTAGGCATGCGACGGCTCTATCTTCATGATTTTCCATATCCATTATTTCAGTAACCATGAAAATAACCAGTGACCTCCCTGGCCAACCCGTGGCCACCGGAATGTACCCTGGAGGAACAATCCTAAAATATCTCAAAAAGTACCCCACAGTAACGGGTGGCCACTAAATAACGGGAATGCTTTGAATGTGCTCTTAAAAATATATGATTTTTAAAAATGGCAATCTGAATTTAACTATCATAAAGGTTTAACAATGTAGGGTAATTCATGTATTTTGGACAGGCTGAAGACAACGTTGGAAACATCATCCCCTAGCTTCATTAGAAAGCAATTGATTATTTCGCAAAGTTACTAATACGCTTAAAATATGACTGTACTTTACGTTCCTGGTGACAAAAACCTTAACGAAAGCATTTTAAGCTGAGAAAATCACAATTTCCAATCGCCTGTTAGAATTGAATTTTGGACACTCTCAGGTATATATAATTTGGACAGGGCAATTATCTCAATGTTTAGCCATGAATACTGCTACATCATGGAAGTAGCATAAATTAACAAGTATTTTCTTGCAAATAATCAAATTTCTTCGCTTAACTGGCATCTATTTTGATAACTATTACAGTTTTTGTTAAAATCGAGGAAATATCGCCAGACCCACAGAATACGCCTCCGAGTATGCAATCGCATAGCATCTCCATGTAGTTCGTCAGATGTCTAAAATATATTTACAGTAGAAAACTTGTAATGTAATTTGGACACCACCTATTTCAAGCGTTCTCGATGAATGTTAAGAGATTGGCTGCCTAATGTTTCTTTATTGAACATTTTTCATTGCAATCAGGCATTTAAATTTCTTATAATTATTAATTCAACGATTTTGAGGCGAATATTGTATGTGATGGCGAAGTGTATGTCGTCTTGCATACCTGTGCATTTGAGGGGTTTTAGTGAAATAATTTACATTTTCGATCATTTTGAAGTAAATTCTTAATTGTTAAGCGTATTTTCACCGTAAGTCATCAGAATAGGGTCTACTTGATTCAATAATCGATATTGAGAAGTATCTACTTTTATAGGCTCTCCGGAACAAGACATACAACGCCGTGCCTGTCCAAATTACATACATGTCCAAATTATATTTTTTACCCTACGTCCATGGAATATATAAAATTTAAGAAAGTTGAACGTAGTAATTTGTACAGTATTGTTTTGCAGTGATGTTGGAGCAACTGCTTTGTACGACTTTTTAGAGTTTACTTTCACGCATTTTCTGCGTCTGTGAAATCGTTGGTCAAAATAAATGGTTTCTCAGCTACCTTTAGCATCTACACACTCAAACAGTAATAAGAAAAAATGGGGATACTGACTTGTTTTTTTTTTTGCTTTGGTTGTAGCCTTTTCCCGTAAATGACATTTATAGAAATTTCCAAAAAATGTTATTTTTCTGTATCACCAAAACGTGTCGATGTAATTTGTGCACTGCGGTTCATTGTTGAACTTTTTTTGTGCTATTTTTTTTTTATAACGAACCATTTACATGTTGTTCAATGTGTAAATGTGATTTGATGTAAATATTTGTTATTTAACAAGGCATTCTATTGATTTATCCAGCCCATGTCACAAAATAAGATTTTATTATGTGAAATGATATCATGCTAATTGGTTTTGCTAGTTTTCCTCTATTTCCTTCAGGATCTGTTTCTTGGGATGCCGAAATGTGGAATTCATTCAAAACCGGGCGGGTTCTAGTTTTATAATGGTATTATAATGATTATAATTATATTTACAGAATCCACATCGCTCGGCCCGCCCAGCCAAGGGCATCATGACGGAGAGGCGCCCCCGGGGAGCTCGCCGGCAAGAACCGGTAGAACCGAGACATCGTAGCCGATCCCCAGCCATCGTCCCCGGTAACGGTCGCCGGTAGCAGCAGCACGCGCGCGGACCTCGTCCCCACTTGCGTCCCCGGCATTGACCGAGGGCGGCGCCCACGCGCGGAACCCGCCCTTTGCGACTCCAACAAGACGCGCACCACGGAGCGCAACAGAATCCCCCGAGGATTTCTGTCACCGAACTCCGACTACCCACGGCGGGTGAGCTTCGGAGGGGCTTCGTCTATCGCCCCACCATCATCCGCGCCTCAGGAGTCACCGGCTGCCTTGTCCGGCTTCGACAGCCGGCAAATGGCGACTCTTGAGGCTATGATGGCTCGCGCAGTGCGTCGAGCTCTTGCACCGTTACGCCATCCGGGACAAATTGGCTGAAAGCGGATTGGGACCACTACTGCTACCGCAGGTGGATGCAGACCGCTTCGCCTTGTACCTGAACGACCGGGTGGGGAGAACGGACACGCTCCCAGAGCTCTTAAGACAGGCCATACGGTGTATTCACCCCCGTGGGCATGTGAGTGTCCAACCAATGTTACAAAAATACAACATGGAACCCTACAAATTCTCGGGCCCCACGTTGGGCGCCATGTTACAAAAATACAACATGGAACCCTACAAATTCTAGGGCCCCAAGTTGGGCGCCATGTTACAATAATAAAAGAAATTAATTATTACAAAGTATTAACATATCACAACACATAGAGCCTTACAAATGCACAAATTAGGAACATCACAAATCGACGCAGCACAACACATAACATAAATGTGCGACAGGATGCTTGGATTGCTCAAAAAAAAAACTTTTATTAAAGTGCGTCTTGTCGATTAACCCTCCCTGAAAAAATCAGTCGCATCAAAAAAAGTTACACGAGCGGTCGCATCGTGTACTCAGTACACTGCATACGCTTTCAATTATGGTTTATATGCTTTACTAGATACAATGTTGGTGTCTCCAGCAAAAAAGTCCAACTGGATAATGCGCGTCTGATAGTGGACATGTGGAACCGGTCAACACGATCTGGTCCTGTCCCGGGTGTCGGAATGGCCCTCGCGGGAACCTGTTTCGAGGACATTTCAGTTATGGCACCAAAACTAGGCATGCGACGGCTCTATCTTCATGATTTTCCATATCCATTATTTCAGTAACCATGAAAATAACCAGTGACCTCCCTGGCCAACCCGTGGCCACCGGAATGTACCCTGGAGGAACAATCCTAAAATATCTCAAAAAGTACCCCACAGTAACGGGTGGCCACTAAATAACGGGAATGCTTTGAATGTGCTCTTAAAAATATATGATTTTTAAAAATGGCAATCTGAATTTAACTATCATAAAGGTTTAACAATGTAGGGTAATTCATGTATTTTGGACAGGCTGAAGACAACGTTGGAAACATCATCCCCTAGCTTCATTAGAAAGCAATTGATTATTTCGCAAAGTTACTAATACGCTTAAAATATGACTGTACTTTACGTTCCTGGTGACAAAAACCTTAACGAAAGCATTTTAAGCTGAGAAAATCACAATTTCCAATCGCCTGTTAGAATTGAATTTTGGACACTCTCAGGTATATATAATTTGGACAGGGCAATTATCTCAATGTTTAGCCATGAATACTGCTACATCATGGAAGTAGCATAAATTAACAAGTATTTTCTTGCAAATAATCAAATTTCTTCGCTTAACTGGCATCTATTTTGATAACTATTACAGTTTTTGTTAAAATCGAGGAAATATCGCCAGACCCACAGAATACGCCTCCGAGTATGCAATCGCATAGCATCTCCATGTAGTTCGTCAGATGTCTAAAATATATTTACAGTAGAAAACTTGTAATGTAATTTGGACACCACCTATTTCAAGCGTTCTCGATGAATGTTAAGAGATTGGCTGCCTAATGTTTCTTTATTGAACATTTTTCATTGCAATCAGGCATTTAAATTTCTTATAATTATTAATTCAACGATTTTGAGGCGAATATTGTATGTGATGGCGAAGTGTATGTCGTCTTGCATACCTGTGCATTTGAGGGGTTTTAGTGAAATAATTTACATTTTCGATCATTTTGAAGTAAATTCTTAATTGTTAAGCGTATTTTCACCGTAAGTCATCAGAATAGGGTCTACTTGATTCAATAATCGATATTGAGAAGTATCTACTTTTATAGGCTCTCCGGAACAAGACATACAACGCCGTGCCTGTCCAAATTACATACATGTCCAAATTATATTTTTTACCCTACGTCCATGGAATATATAAAATTTAAGAAAGTTGAACGTAGTAATTTGTACAGTATTGTTTTGCAGTGATGTTGGAGCAACTGCTTTGTACGACTTTTTAGAGTTTACTTTCACGCATTTTCTGCGTCTGTGAAATCGTTGGTCAAAATAAATGGTTTCTCAGCTACCTTTAGCATCTACACACTCAAACAGTAATAAGAAAAAATGGGGATACTGACTTGTTTTTTTTTTTGCTTTGGTTGTAGCCTTTTCCCGTAAATGACATTTATAGAAATTTCCAAAAAATGTTATTTTTCTGTATCACCAAAACGTGTCGATGTAATTTGTGCACTGCGGTTCATTGTTGAACTTTTTTTGTGCTATTTTTTTTTATAACGAACCATTTACATGTTGTTCAATGTGTAAATGTGATTTGATGTAAATATTTGTTATTTAACAAGGCATTCTATTGATTTATCCAGCCCATGTCACAAAATAAGATTTTATTATGTGAAATGATATCATGCTAATTGGTTTTGCTAGTTTTCCTCTATTTCCTTCAGGATCTGTTTCTTGGGATGCCGAAATGTGGAATTCATTCAAAACCGGGCGGGTTCTAGTTTTATAATGGTATTATAATGATTATAATTATATTTACAGAATCCACATCGCTCGGCCCGCCCAGCCAAGGGCATCATGACGGAGAGGCGCCCCCGGGGAGCTCGCCGGCAAGAACCGGTAGAACCGAGACATCGTAGCCGATCCCCAGCCATCGTCCCCGGTAACGGTCGCCGGTAGCAGCAGCACGCGCGCGGACCTCGTCCCCACTTGCGTCCCCGGCATTGACCGAGGGCGGCGCCCACGCGCGGAACCCGCCCTTTGCGACTCCAACAAGACGCGCACCACGGAGCGCAACAGAATCCCCCGAGGATTTCTGTCACCGAACTCCGACTACCCACGGCGGGTGAGCTTCGGAGGGGCTTCGTCTATCGCCCCACCATCATCCGCGCCTCAGGAGTCACCGGCTGCCTTGTCCGGCTTCGACAGCCGGCAAATGGCGACTCTTGAGGCTATGATGGCTCGCGCAGTGCGTCGAGCTCTTGCACCGTTACGCCATCCGGGACAAATTGGCTGAAAGCGGATTGGGACCACTACTGCTACCGCAGGTGGATGCAGACCGCTTCGCCTTGTACCTGAACGACCGGGTGGGGAGAACGGACACGCTCCCAGAGCTCTTAAGACAGGCCATACGGTGTATTCACCCCCGTGGGCATGTGAGTGTCCAACCAATGTTACAAAAATACAACATGGAACCCTACAAATTCTCGGGCCCCAAGTTGGGCGCCATGTTACAATAATAAAAGAAATTAATTATTACAAAGTATTAACATATCACAACACATAGAGCCTTACAAATGCACAAATTAGGAACATCACAAATCGACGCAGCACAACACATAACATAAATGTGCCCTGTTATCCCGATGGATAACTCCTTCCGATCACAGGATGACGAGGTTTCATTTATTGGTTTGGGTCCGTCAGTCATCCTGGAATTGTAGTTTTGTTGGTAGTATGCCTTTTAGTTCACAGCATTTGTTGCTGTGTTCATAGCTTGGTTTTGTCTAGGAAAACTAATCCTAATCGGGCATCCCGTTTCGGGTTTCGATACTAGAGCTCTATGACTTGAAGTCTGTGTCAGGGAAAGGTTTACGTATCTAGTACTTAATCGCGGCCCGAAATGGCCTGCATGTTGGCAATCGAAATAGGATTGCACTTCATTGACCTCTATCCTGCCAGAACCCTATAAATGTTAATTAATACTAGGGTAATATTTACAAGTTAAAATTCAACATGTAGCACAAGGAACGAACGAATATAGAACTTTAAACACATTAAACAATTATTCTGTCTTATTATTGTAACAAATATTTATACCCGTAACACCAATGCCCCGCTCGCACGTTCTCACAGGGTCGCAACGCGATTTCATTAATCGATTAGCGGCCCTGTGGGAACTAAAATCGGGCAGCACGATCATCCGGGACTGGCGGACGCTGACGGTGCGCATAAGCCAGGCTTGTGCGGCGCTCCGTCAGTCCCGAACAGTGGAGACCTCATTTTTTCTGGCCTTGCCAGGGCCAAGCGGGAGCCCAGTGCCAGGGCCAAGTGGGATTCGAGCTCCGGCCGCTAGCGACGACAGCGACACCGACGGCGACAGTAACGAATGAGAGCCCGCCCCCCCCTCATTATAAGACCCCCCCATTATTGACCAAATTAAAAGTATTAAAATTATAAAAAAAAAAATTAAATTTTAATTCCGAAAAAACTGTATCGGGGGGATGGGTAAACGGGGTTGCACCATTGATATATCATATATGTATCATATACGGGTGTTTCATGATGATATATCATATACCGTAATCCGGGGTATCATTGATCAGCGGGGTAACATTGATCGGCTTGACCCACCTCTTGAAATGTTCAAACAAGCATTTTACATTGAATCAGTTTCTACTATGGAATGGTATATCGTAATCTGCTATCACTTAGCTATTAAACGACATGCAATTTATGAAATCGAATTTCATAAACATTGAATTAAATCGATTTTTCCATAACTGTGTTTCGTAACGCAATGAGATACACTGTCAAACATTCATGCTTGGCGTGAATACTAGATATAATATGAGGTTTGAAATCACTGTATTACTTCAATATGATATCCTAGAGTTGGATTTAATAAACGAAACTTTTATGAAAATGCTATTTTTCAGTAAAATTTACGATTTATTAAAAGTCGACTATAAGGGAGCGGACCTGGTGTGATGGTTAGAACACTTGACTATCACGCCGAGGACCTGGGATCGATTCCCACTCCCGACAAACTCGCAAAATGTGAGTTCTTCCTTCGGAAGGGAAGTAAAGCGTGGGTCCCGAGATGAACTAGCCTAGGGCTAAAAATCTCGTTAATACAAATAAAAAAATAAAAAGTCGACTATCAATTCCTTAAGCCATTGCCTACCTTTAGGCGTTATTCGTGGTTTAGAGGATTTTAATCCTAAAATAACTTAAAAAGTACATTATTTGTAAGAATTTAGACAACATATTCGAAATCAGCGACCCCGAATTTAGTAAGTAAGGGTGTTTTCAACACAAATGAACATTGATCACTGACATGATCAATGTTACCCCAAATCAACACAATCAAAAATTAGATTTAAAAACCCTTTTAAACATGTTTTAAAGTTTTACAATACTTTTTCGAGTAGCTTAACACATACTCAGAGGGCCAGTACTTGTTTTAAAAATATACCTCTCATGCATTTGTTGTTGTTGAAGTTACTCGCATTCTTCCGATCATAAAGTCTGTTCTCTAAGAGGTAATTTTTTTTGCAGATAAACTTGACGTATACGCGTATATAAAACTTTTATTCTGCAGCTTTTGTATTAAAAATAAATTTATTTCCATTTTTCTTATAATCAACCGCTTTTCATCAGTGCTATCAAATGATTTTTTCACCAGTCACGTACAATAAAAAGTATGACACTCTCAATATTTTTGATCACAACACTGGATCGCGTCTAAGTTTCAAATAGATACTATAGTAATTATTAATAATCAAAAAAAAAAAAAAAAATATGAAAATAACTTGTTTAATTCAGGTGGTAGCCTTTACAATAAAGTCAGCATCAGAATATAATTCTCGAAATAATTTACACAGAAAAAAAATTTTTTTTGTTACTAAATGTAAAAATTGTGAAATATTTGAATTGTCATAACTTCTTTGTTTATCAGTTTACCATCACCAAAATTTTATGGTAGATAGCTGATATAATGGGCCATTTCCCTTAAAAAATTGACGTTGGTAAAAAGCTAGGGTTTTGAGATATTTGAGTTTTTGTGACAAGGATCATATTTTTTTAAAGTAAAAAAAGAAATTTTTTACAGTGTATATTTTCTAAGAAATCATCATTTAGTTATCTAACTTTGCTGAAAAATTCATAACAATCGAACAATCCGTTTTTGCTGTACAGCTTTTAAAATATTTTTTAACTATTTTCGCATACACCCTTTTGAAAAGTTAGTCGTGAGTGAATATGAAGGTTTAATATCGAAAAAAGGCGATTTACATGAAATTGAAAAATTGTGCAAAGTTTCAGATATTTTTGAAATGGTCGCTCAGGATCTGCCAGTCGATCCTCTCCGTGGAATCCCTCTCTTTCCCCCCCCTGAGAGCAGCTGACACTGACCCTCTTTTGAGCCAATGGCTAAAATGGACCCGGATACTTGGACATCGGCGAAAGGCAACTCATAATGGACCCCCAATCGGACTGGAAACAGGAACAACCAACAGCCATACATCAGCTTCCTCGTGCTCATCATACTACCATGATAGGGTAGAAAGAGAAAGAAGCGCAACGGCAACCAGTTGGATATAGAAGAAATATGATAGAATAAATTTAGGCGCTGTACAAATTGTAAGTACAGCTTCCAATAGGAATCGCTCACGCAGTGCCCTAGTGGACAGAAGAGCTGTAAATTGAAGAATGTGATTGAAGAATAAAGCTGATCGTTGAGTCAGATTTGTTCGCGAGCTCCATAATCAAAAACTGTTTATTAAGGTCCGATTTACTGCTTATCCTGAACGGACATTTTATTTCTATGCTAAACTGTCTACAGCATTGACATGAATCGATTGCGTTGGGTGATCGACGCTTAAAAACCCACAATGATGTTCTGATGATCTTTCTTCCACATTTTGGGCAAGTATTGCCATTTTGCACGATTCAGTAGTTAAATTGTACGCTACTTCTAGGTGCACTGCACGCACTGTTATGCACGTAAAGAGCGCTACCCATATAGAACCGTTGCCGAACTTCATTCACGACGGTTTCTCTACTGCTGTGTCCATATTGCTGATGATAGTACCGTGATTTCGGGTGAAATTGATCACTTTTCACAGTTTTTGGCTTCTAATTGTTGAATAGTTGTCAATATGGTCAAACTCATTGCTTTAAAACAAGTACGACGGGTTGCATCAGTCAACGAGGTTGAAACTTTTACTGTAAATCATATTATTGCAATAAATATCAGTTAAAACAAAACAAACAATCAGATAGTTTCGGGGTGAAATTGATCAGTCAGTGAAATGTCTTTGTATGTGCTGAAAATAAATTTTCCATATGAATTCATCACCCCAGAATGCGAAAAGCTTTGTAAAACTTATACAAGTTTGGTGAAATCTTAATAAACCTAAAGAAAACGCCTAAAAGTATGCAATTTTCATACTAAATAAGTCATTACTTTAGCAAAAGTACAATTTTATGCATAAATTTGAATATTTGTAGAACTTTTGATGACGAAATCGGATTTAGCAAACACTTGGCAGCTATGAACATTCATTCTAATATTGATTCCATGTACGATACAGCTATGGTAACAAAAGTTTGAAAGTGGCTTTTATATTCGCCAAACACGCAGGTTTGGAAAATATTAAATTGAATACAGAAATATGTGACTAATTAGCTGTAAAACATGTAAACTCATCATTCAATAACCCTTGAGCCAGATGATGGTCATTTTCTACAAATTGTTTTAAGTTCAAAGCTTTATTTTTGACAAATAAAAATTGCCCTCACGTCGATCAATTTCACCCCACTGATCAATTTCACCCGAAATCACGGTACTCTACTAATCTTCTCGTTACGATGTGATTCTTCGGTAGGATTATAGGGTATCTCGAATCGAACGCTGCATATTCGGCCGCCTCAGTGCGACCTTCCATCCGAACGACTCCTTCTTCATCCAGGAACGACGCCAAACGATACAACATGCTCGACTTTTCAAGCGGCATCTTGGGTGTTTCGGGGTCCTTATTCTTCATTAACGTTATCACTTCATCAGCGAACTCATCCGCCTGAGCAGCTTTCCACAAAACATTCTCCGCCGCTAGGTACTCTTCTTGTCGCAACGGCACTTCATTTATCCGAGTCACTCCGGTTCGCTTTTTGTCCTTCCTCAGTGCTTCAATCGGCTTTTTTTTTTGCACGCACCGACGGCAGTTAGATACGAAGCGGAACAGCGTGGCGACTGTCTGCACCATTACTGTCAACGCGAGATATGCTACATCCTCTCGATCAAGCCGTCCGGTAAAACAATATGATGAAGAAGTACACACGCTCGAAGCCCTTCGGCTACTTCCACTCTGGGGCTATTCTGATCCGGCCATTCTTCCATACTTAGCTGCAGGAACTCGGGTCCCCGATACCACCGACTCGTCGATACGATCTCTGTTTCTTTGCACCATTTCGTCAGGTAATCCGCTGGATTGCACTTTGTACTAACCCAGCGCCAGTCCTCTGGATTTGTGATGCTGACAATCTCTACGATCCGGTTGGCGACAAATGGCTTGTACCTCCGCTGGTCTGATCGCACCCAGGACACCACCGTGTTGGAATCGCTCCATATAAACCTCTTTCTTCACGGGATACGAATGGTTTTTGCAAATTGAATTTACCATTCGCGCACCCAATACCGCAGCTTCCAATTCCATCCTTGGGGTAGACATATACTGGAACGGTGCCACTTTCGCTTTTGCCTTGATGATTGCACAATGTACGTCTCCGCCGTGGTCGATCCTGAAGTAGGCGACGCATCCATATGCTGCTTCTCCGGCGTCGGTGAAGACATGAAGTTGCACCGATTCGTATGCCTTTGAGTCCAATCTTCCGAGGTAGCACCGTGGAACACGAATTTCGTCGATTTGATGAAACAACTTCGTCCATTGCACCCACCGCTTGTAGTGTTCCTCTTTTAGCCGTTCGTTCCAGTCGATATCACTGCGCTACAAATCCTGCATAATGATCCTGCCGTGTATTAACAGTGGAGCGAGAAACTGCTTCGGATCGAACATACTCGCAATGCACCTCAGTGCAATTTTCTTCGTAGGCCAGGCTCCTTCTCGAATGTAGGCCTGTAGGTCCTCCCGTATCTCCGTCGAAAAGACGAAGTTGTCGCCTTCCGGATCCTACAACACTCCAAGGACTCTCTCCGTTGGTCAGTTCTTGTCGACTTCTAGCAGCTTGGCCACACACTGTGGCTCTCCGAGTTGGCGCAGAACTTCCTCCGAATTGCTGATCCAGTTCCGAATCTCGAAGCCTCCTTTGGCATGCACAATACGCACGTCCGTTGCTCTCCGTACAGCTTCCTCTTCGTTGTCGGCGCTATCGAAGTAGTCATCGACGTAGTGCTTCCTGATAATTGCATCCGCCGCTTCCGGATACTGCTCGGCGTGTTCCTGGGCGTTCAAATTCTTCACAAATTGTGCCGAACAGGGTGAGTAGCTCGAACCAAAGATGATAACGTCCATCACGTAGATCTCCACGTCACCGTCCGCACCCGGAAAAAGGAACCGCTGTGCTTGGCGATCTTCTGGTCGAACCATGGCTTGGTGGAACATTTCCTTTATGTCTCCTCCAAAGGCAATCTTCCTCTCCCGGAAACTGTTGATCACGGCTGGCAGTGCCACTATCATGTCCAGCCCTTTCAGCAACAGGTCGTTGAACGGCACTCCCTGTACTCTCGCAGCTGCATCCCAGACTAACCGAACCTTGCCTGGTTTCTTCGGATTGACCACGAAGCTTAGCGGCAAGTACCACTCTTTACCTCTCGGCGTCTCGTTCATTTCTTTCTCGGTGATACGACGAGCGTAACCCTTGGCCAAGTAATCATCCAGCTGTTTCCGTAATGTCTCTCGCACTCCCGGGTTTCGATTCATCCGAGCTTCCAAACTACGCATCCGCTTCACAGCCATGTATAGCTCTCATTTTGTTTCCACAGTAATCCAGTCTCGAACCGTTCAGCAACTCTCCGAGTAGTCTTCTCTAAAGTTTCTCGAGCCCTACGATCTTCGCCCGATTCCAGACGAATTGGTGATACTCCGACCTCTTCAAGCTTATAATGTTGCTTCAACGCTTCGTCCAGTCTCCTATCTGCCTGGCTACATTCCTCGCATGCGCAACGATGGTGTCCAAGGAAATGAAAGTTGCTTGCGACGTTTGGACGTGGGCCATATACTGTCCAGCCTAACTTGCATAAGACAGCAACGGGTTCACCCGATTTCCCTATTCTCGAATCTAGGGGAGCTATCAAATGGAAGTTATCAATTCCCAGCAACACCTTCGGTGCAGCCCTTTCGTAATCGGCAATATCTATGTGCTTTAGATGTTTGAATTCCTGGGTCAGCTTGGAGGCGTCCAATTTTTGTGTAGGGAGGTCAAACCTGTGCCCCGTGTGAGCTTCCAACAGCTCGTACCGGTTCGGCGAATCTCTGGAGGATATCTCAAGCACCACCTTCTTGGAGCGATGTTCTGTACGCATCACCGGACCATCGGCATCCAACTCTTCCGCCAATTCACAGTCCACCATGGTAACTGATGACCCTTCGTCGATCAGGGCAAGCGTGCTGACTCTCCTCTCGCCATTGTATAGCGTCACGGGAACTGTTCTGAACAACACCGCTCGCTCCGAGCGACAATGGCTATTACGCTGGGCTTGTACTCGTGATAACCCTGCAGGGCGTCCATGAAGAACGTTATGGCTTTCTTGGCAACCATCTACCTTGCACCACATCCTTATACGACATGATCTGCTTCCATGGTCATACAGACAAAGCGGACAAAGATTCAGCCGCTTCACCGTCCTCCACCGTTCTTCCACGTTCTGCTTCAGAAATTCCTGGCAGTGTCTTCTGAAATGTCCCGGTTTCTGGCAGATGCATTATTCTAGTTCTCGGCGCTGCGACTGCAGCGGCAGGCTTCGTCCGGCTTTCTTTGTCTCGTTCTTTTGCCTGGTCGGACTGTTTCCTCCGTCCGTAGAATGAACAAATGTCTTCGTCTTCAACCTTTCTCGCCGTTTAGACGTCTCGTTTCCTTCCGCCTTCTCAAAGGTTGCTTCCAGTGCCTTCTCCACCAAACTGTCCATGAAGGCCCCAAAACGTTTCAAGGTCGACTGTGTCAGCTCGCCATTTATATTCCACCCACTCCATGGCATAGTACGATGACAGCTTCTGCACCAAAGTCCTCATTAGGGTTCTTAGGGTGATCGACCAATCCCGCCGCTTTCAGGTGCTGCGTGAACTCTTCAACGGCGCTTCCGAATTCGATCACCGACTCCAAGCTCTCCGAGCTCGGTCCATCCAATTGTTGGATTCGTTTCGCCAACCTTGTGGAAAGGTTCTCCGGGTTCCCGAATCTCTTTTTCAGTTTCTCGATTATCAACGGCACGTTCTCTGGAAGAAGCAGACGATTGCGGACGATATCGAGTGCCTTTCCTTTCAACGCCTCCTGTAGGCGAACCAAGTTCTCAGCGTTGGTGAATCCACAAGACTGATTTGCCTGTTCATAGGCGCTGATGAACCTGGGCTACTCTTCGGTGGCCCCGTTGAACCGAGGAAGATTCCTTGGGAACACTTGTCTTGACGCAATCTGCAGACGTGTCGGCCCTGGCGTGGCCTGATCCGTTCTTGTGTCTCGCTCATCACCGGAAAACGGATCACGTCTCAAAGACTGGGAGTTTATTCCGCTTTCAAACGACGGTCGTGGCAGAACAACGTTGGGAACCACTGGAATTTCCACTAGATTCCTACCGGTGGACTGCTTCGGGTCTGATCTATGGGACTTTGGTAGCTTGATGTTACACCGTTGCACCGTTCTTTCCAGAGAGGGATCTCGTGACCGTTCTCTTTGAACTCCTACTTCTGCAGCGTCTCCCAAGTCCGGAAAATCTTCATCGACTAGTACGAAATTCTCATCTCTGCCTTCCGCACCGACGATTTGTCTCAGCTCCACCCGTCTTTGCAGAACTTTCTTTTGACGAGCGATCCGCCTCCGCTCGAGCTCCAGGATTTTTCGTTGGTTTTCCTCTTCGAGTTCTTCTAGTCGATACCATTCCTCGAGCTCTTGTAGTTTTCTCCATGCTCGGGTTCGCGTCGACTCGGCCGGTGGCACACATGCACTTTTCTTCACTTTCACACGATCACATCTGACAGGCTTGACCGGAACAGACTCGAGCCGTTTGACACGAGTACAATATCGACCGACCGCTTCCGTCAGAGCACGTAACAACCCATCATCTTCATTAAGGTTGAAGGATTCGTCATTGACATAATCGTCATCATAGAAAGTTTGAAAGCACTTTTCTCGTTCAAAGCTGAAATTTCCGCAGTGAAAATGTATTCATTGTATTGCTGGTGCAGAACGGTTAATACTTTTTCAGAGCAATCATTCAAGTTTTGAACGAGAAAACTGCTTTCGTATTTTCAATGAAGACGATTATGTTAATGACGAATCCTACAACCTTAACATCATCATCTTCGTCTCCAGTTACTTGCTTATCGTCTACTTTTGGCTGTCTCTGATCTCCTACTTGGCTATCAGTTTCATCCCCGCCATCTTCGTCATTCTGTGCTAGTTCCCTAGTGATTCGGTGTTACCTGGGGTTACGATGCCCGGATGGATCGAATTTGCACCGAAATTTTTAGAGCAATTCCTGGAAAAAAGGTCATGTATCAATGTAAGAGTTTTAAGAGCATTTTTTGTGGGAGCATGATAGAATTTCCAAATGAATTTGTAGAGGGATTCACAGCGAAATTTCCAGATAAATGTATAGAATAAATATGTAGGAATTTGTAGAATTCCTGAAGGAAATTTCAAAGAAATTCCTAGAGGAAGTCATAGAGTAATTTCCGGAAGATTTTGTAGTGGATTGGCGGATTGAGTGAACTGATGAAATCCAAGTGGTTCCGAAAACTGCAAACGGGACATGCGTATAACTTAGGAACCTGAAGTGTAAAGAAGCAGAGACAAAGATTTTCGGATTGTGCGTTCCGAGGGTCATAACCACCAATGGAGCAGTGGAACAAGAGTCAGTGGCTCCCAACTGAATAGTGACGGCCCACGTCTAATGAATGAAAAGACTTATGCAATATAAATATTTTCAGACCTGGCTAATTGAGTTGATGTTGGAACCCGATTTCCTTGGTCATTTTGGAAATAATGATGGCGCCTGTTGACAATATAGGGACACTACCGGAGGTTTCCGAAATCCTCAAAAACACCTCCGTAACGACTGTGAAATCCGCAGAAATTGCACTTAAACTTCTTGGAATGCCTCCGAAATCCCCCTAAAACCCCCTGGAAATCCATGGACGCACCTAAGACCCTGTGAAACCCCCGAACCACTGGAACTCCAGCTCTAAAACTGTCATTTCGTACTCCAATCATCTTGATTTGTGTTACAATCACGGTGCCATATGCTACATTCATGCATGGAAGGCAGCATTAGCCATGACGCTAAAGGCATTGCGACGATAATGAAAAAAATGTACCGTAGTACATTGTAGTATACAGTTCACTGGCCGTGAGAAAGGAACTTGATGAGCAATGGATAGAACCCAGCGAGCAGGAGATGATCAAGTCATGTGCAGTTTTAGATGTATGTCCGAGGAGTAACGAGCACCAGTATGATTCCTTATCTGAGTATGCCGCAATTATAGGTCGAAGGAAGAACCTGTGGGCTTTCGGAACAAGAGATGCATCGCATGCAACCTGAATAAAAACGAAACCATACATTACTTAAACTGCAAGGGAGCTTCAGAAGGAATGGAACTAAACATGATCATCGATGGCTTCCAGAAATTGCACAAGAAGAGGATTAGATTCACATCTGTGATAACAGACAGTGACTCTACAACCGTTGCGAGGCTAAAGAATAATGGCAAATATGGCTCCGAGATACGACAGCTACTTTACTACAACCATGCGATGAAAAGCCTAAGCAAGTGGTGACTCTAGCCGCACGGTCACGAAGCCACTAAACACTTCAACACAGAGACTGACTACAAGTCATAAAAATGATGCAATATTATCATAACATGTTTTGCAGGCGCAAACATTTTGACCATTGTAACTTGAAACAGCCAATTCTCATATTTACTACGCACCAAATCATTGAAAAGTCATGAATTCCCTGGGGGCTCACTTCAGCACTAAGGACTCCCAGCACTCCCGGGATTATATCTGCATCAGCTTACATTGTGACCACGAGAAAAAGAAACACCCTAATGTTAGCCTGTATCATTTTTTCTCCGTCCGTATATTATCAAATGCATGGGATGTGTGATGAAGAAAAAATGTAAGATCCCGTCTGCCCCGTAAAACGAGACTCTCCAAATTGGTGTTTGATTGTGGGAAGATATCTTCACCGCCATCTACTGACTGGTGGGTCAAGAATGTTTCGGTCCAGGAGCAAGAGCTTCTATTTTCTATTTTCACTCGTCATTCGTTGGATCGTCTTCGGTGAGGCATGCAATTCGTGAGTGCTGCCGGGCGTTATTTCGTTGACCAGCTGAACGCAGTATAATGCAAGGAGTCCAAATCTGACACCCAGTCAGTGGATGTGGACCCGAGGCTCTATTTAGTGCATGTATTCCTACTGCGCAACTTAAGCTCCCCCGGGTGTTATGGTCATCAAGATTTCTGTGAGATTCATTCTTGGTCAAAACAAAATTTGCTGGGGGCAACGCATTTCTTAACTCTGCCTTTCTAAGCAGTGCTGATACTTTTGAAAGCAGCCTAATCTCAGGCAGGTGGTTTTGAATGATATTTTCGCTATCCTCATTTGCTTCTAATGCATATCGGCCCCTCGTGTTTGCATACATTTTGTCTACATTTAAAATGCGATTAGTTTACTGAGAAACTGGAAGCATTTCTGGAAAGCCATCACGTTTGACCACACGCTGCCGCAAGGTGGTCACGCGACCGCTTCTTTCGGCGTGATGTTTTGAAGCAGTAAATGACTACGGAAAAGGTGTTTTTGAAATGTTTTAGCTCAACAATTGATAATGCCGTTTGAATGTGACTCTCTGATGGCGATTTTGAAATATACTATCTACGGACCTGCTTATCAAGAGTAAAGCAATAAGGGATATGTAAGTTATCAGTATGAACGATTCCAACCTGCAAAAAAGACTTTGACGAAGCGGATTTATCAGCCTGTAGAGCAGAAAAACTGATTCTAACTCAAGAAATGCCTTCTAGCAGAACTCAGTTATTGACCGACGAAGACAATAAGAGAGTTAGTATTGTTAACAGGTTGTGTCCCAAACCAGAGATTCCAAAGGTGAGATACAGAAGTAGAAGCAGGAGTTTTGAACGCAATAGGTCTTACTCCAGAAATAGAAGCAGCGGTAGTTATCGATACAGGAATGACAGTGGCAGCGGTGACAAGTCTTCTTATTTTTGTTCCTTTTGTAAAACTCACAACTTTTCTCATTTCGGAGTAAAGTTTTTTGATTCACCGAAACCAAAGGCATCGGTGTCGGATACCGCCAAAGAAACATCTGATTTGTTTAAGCTATTCATAAAGAGTCTTAGATCTGATATAGAAAAAGAAAAAGATTTTTCTTGTTTGAATGTTGTATCTGTTAATCAGAAAAATAAACTGTGCTACATTGAAGTCAACATCGAGAAACGTCGGTTAACAATGGAATGCGGTTTGACGGAGTCGGTTATACCAAAAGAGCTTTGTACTAGAAATTTTCGACATTTTGAGGTATAGAAAACTTCAAGTAACAGTTCAACTAGGGTAAATGCACCAATAGTGGTGCAATTAGTAGCTCCTTGTAGTAAAATAATTTAACAAAATTGATAAATGCTTCCACGGGTCAGGCGATGACAAAGACCGCCAGCTAAGAGTTGTGTGCTTAGCTAAAAGGTAGTGCAGCCTGGGCACTGTTGTCCTTCTTATTGGAAATAAAAACACAGGCGAGGCTTTGTTCTCCAAACCCAGGCACTGACTGATATCGCTACCAGCTCAGTGCCTCTCCTTTATTCAATCTAGGTATTGCGACATTTGCACCCATTAAGACTCGGCCGAAATTCATTATCATCACAGTAGAATTTCGCACACGACTTCGCAGCGGCTGGCATACACAAGTTCGATTGGGTTCATCACAGGGGCGTCGGATGCACAAAAGGTAAACAAAATTAGATAGATTAGTGTGAAATGGCGCTGGGAAATGGTGATTCAGTGGATTCTCAAATTATCACAGTAGTCTAAACATTAATAAGAAACCCAATATAACATATTTACAATTTATTTCCATTTACCTACCAGTTAATATCTAGCTCTTCACTGAGCTGTGTGATGCACCTCCAAGAATGTACCTACCATTCAACACTTCTGACTTCAGCTAGATTGAGGAGGTACGACCCGAGCGTCTGTTCACCAAGGAGGTGCGGCTCAAACAGCGTTTGTTCTGGCATGCAGCGGCTGAGTAAGAAACGCTGCACCACGCCCAGCTAGATCCAAGGTGGTAGCCCCATCAGCGTGGTCGTCCTAGTGTTGGTTGGGACGTTAAACAGAACTGGCACGATGGCCCTCCAGCGAGACAGGATTGTTGGCGTAGGCCCAATAACTCTCTCTCTCTCTTCTTGGTGTAACGTCCTCACTGGGACAAAGCCTGCTTCTCAGCTTAGTGTTCAATGAGCACTTCCACAGTTTTTAACTGAGAGCTTCCTCTGCCAATGACCATTTTGCATGTGTATATCGTGTGGCAGGCACGAAGATACTCTATGCCCAAGGAAGTCAAGGAAATTTCCTTTACGAAAAGATCCTGGACCGACCGGGAATCGAACCCGTCACCCTCAGCATGGTCATGCTGAATACCCGTGCGTTTACCGCCTCGGCTATATGGGCCCAATAAGCCACCCGTAAAAAACCCCATTGCGAATAACATAGGAGAAAATACGACTCGATACAATCGGCAAAGACCCACGCGACGAAATAAGGACTACGATTGGAAACTTGAAACATGGAATTGCAAGTCACTAGGTTTCGCAGGATGTGACAGGATAATCTACGACGAACTACATCCCCGCAACTTCGACATCGTGGCAGTTTGCGCTTTAAAAAGGCTGGCGGGTATTTATCGACGGCGGATATTCCATGAAAGTATTTCGCGAGAGCATCTGCGATCGTCTGTGGGTCACGGGTGGTTACGCCGTCGATCTTGAGCGAGAACCCTTTCACTCGGCGTTTTCCCTGTATACTGTTGATTTTTCTCCACAGCTCCGATGATGACTGGTCCTCGTTGATTGTATCGAGGAAGTCGATCCAGTCTTTCTCCTTGGCTTCCCTAATGATTTGCCGGCATTCATTCCGGGCGGTTTGGTAGCGTTTCTTGGCCAATTCGAGATCGGGGTGTTCGGCGGGCAGATTCTTCTGGGATCTTTTGAAGGCGCGCAGGGCCGTTCTGCGGGTTTTCGTGGCCGTCTTTGTTGCGGGAGACCACCCGTAGAGGGCTCTTCTGCCCGGGTTTGGGCTAGTCTTCGGAATAGATGTTCCTACCGATCGGGTAATAATGGCAGTTAAGTCCGTGATTGAGGCTGGGGGTGTTCGTTCAATACCGGAATCAATGTCAGTTTGGAACTGGGCCCAGTCGGCTTGGTCATAAACCAGCGGTGCCGGCGAGAGGTTTCCGGGCTAACTGATTTGTCGAGTCTTAAAATGATTGGACGGTGATCGCTTCCCTGGTTGTCCGTTTCCACGCACCAGCAGAGGCGGCTGATGATGGAGGCGGAGGCGAGAGAGACGTCAATGGCCGTCTCTGCCTGTCCGCGAATGAATGTGGGGGTGCCATCATTCAGAATTGCAAGGTTGTTGTTGCATGCGATGTCATTAGCGGAGCCAGCATTTTCTTTTTTCTTACTCACTCTCCTAAACATGCAGGAAAATGAGCGAGATGAAAGAGGAGGCAAGCTGCCCCCTCTTCCATCTGTTTCTTTCTCGTGTATGTTTAGGAGAGTGAGTAAGAAAAAAGAAAATGCTGGCTCCGCTGATGTGCGATGTCGATGATACATTTTCCTCTGGCATTGTTAGTTCGACTGCCCCATGCTCGGTGGTGCCCATTGACGTCGCCAAGCGTTACCATAGCGCTGAAGATCTTGTGTAGAACTGCTGATTCCTTAGGTTCGGGAGCTTCCCGTTCGGGATATAGACGGAGATAACCGAAAAGGGGAAAGGGCCAGGGAAGGCTGACCGCGACAATTGGGAGATCAGTATCGAGATCAATCTCTTCAGCTGCGATGTCCGTAGACACGCCGACCGCTACCGAGTGGTAGATGTTTGCGCCGGTTTTAGTGAACCACCTGTATTTTTCGCCTAGGGTGCTGTTCATAGTCGCCGGGGTGGCGCGGTGTATTTCCTGAATGGCCAGGGCATCCGGTTGCAACTCGTGGACCAGAATTTCTAAATCCGGCAGGTTGTGGTGGAAACCGTTTATGTTCCACTGAAAGGGGCCGTCCGGGGTGCCCAAGAGGGCCCTGTTCGGAAACGTGGCCGTGTTTCGGGTAGGCTGATTTTGTCCCGATATGGGATTGGTGGTGGTGTCGTTGATCCTCGTGGAGGGCTGATTCAGGTGGACAGAGTTGTGCAGGTACTGCTGGATTCAGGTGGTTCGAATCCCGGTGTGGATGTTTGTGATATTCGTTAGATCTTCCGGCTACGATCACGGCGTGATGTCCATAGCGTGCACGGTGAAGCTCATCGTAGAGTTGCGCATTCCAAGCAGCTGGTCCAAGTGGAGATAAAAGCGTGGGGTCTTCCGATGATTGTTGTTGGGACTTACAGCCCGGCTTGATGTGTCCGGGATGCCCAGACATCTCACAGTGAGTGTTCGTCGATCTGAGGTGGGATTTACAGCCTAGGTTAAGGTTAAGATCCCTTGGATACTCGGAGACGTTGCATTTTCGGATCGAGCTTGGTATTCAGCTCCCGGGTTTGGGTTCGGCTCACGCATGTGCTTGGAATTGATGAGCAAATTCGGTTTAGGACAGGGTCTACGGGGGTGTCTTCCTGGAAGGATCTTGGCTCCCACGTCGTCCTTTGGAGAATTAAGCGTTCCAAGCTGCGTTCCAAGCTGTTCCCACAGCAAAGATGCTGGAATAGGCTTTCCTTTGAAGGGTTTTTTTTTTTTTTTTTTTTTTTTTGTTTTACAAACAGGATTTATTTATTATTTATTGTATGACATCAACATCATTGGGGTGGAAGCTCAGGTAAAATATTATCTCCTGGGCGCCCATTAAAAACACCACCCCCGGCGAAGACTGGCGCTCGAGCCTAGCTATTTAGCACTGTAGTTGGAGGAAATGCCAATGCAGAACCCGTAGCTTCCGGAAGGTAAGCCCAGCTCCCTGGGTTAGTGGGTTGGTGTCAGGCCCTGCGAGCCAGCCGTAAAAAAGACTAGCACCGGAAAATCAACAAGAGAAGAATGCGAACCGATACCAATGGCGACGACCACAGCGACGAAAAGGGACTTGCGATTGGAAGCTCGGTACGTGGAACTGCAGATCTCTCAACTTCATCGGGAGCACCCGCATACTCGCCGATATACTGAAGGACCGCGGGTTCGGAATCGTAGCGCTGCAGGAGGTGTGTTGGACAGGATCTATGGTGCGAACGTTTAGAGGTAATCATACCATCTACCAGAGTTGCGGCAACACACGTGAGCTGGGAACAGCTTTTATAGTGATGGGCGACATGCAGAGGCGCGTGATCGGTTGGTGGCCGATCGACGAAAGAATGTGCAGGTTGAGGATCAAGGGCCGATTCTTCAACATTAGCATAATAAACGTGCACAGCCCTCACTCCGGAAGCACTGATGATGACAAAGACGCATTTTACGCGCAGCTCGAACGCGAGTACGACCGCTGCCCAAACCACGACGTCAAGATCATCATAGGGGATCTAAACGCTCAGGTAGGCCAGGAGGAGGAATTCAGACCGACGATTGGAAAGTTCAGCGCCCACCAGCTGACGAACGAAAATGGCCTACGCCTCATCGATTTCGCCGCCTCCAAGAACATGGCCATTCGTAGCACCTTCTTCCAGCACAGCCTCCCGTATCGTTACACCTGGAGATCACCACAACAAACGGAATCGCAAATCGACCACGTTCTGATTGATGGACGGCACTTCTCCGACATTATCGACGTCAGGACCTATCGTGGCGCTAATATCGACTCCGATCACTACCTGGTGATGGTTAAACTGCGCCCAAAACTCTCCGTTATAAACAACGTACATTACCGGCGGCCGCCCCGGTACGATCTAGAGCGACTGAAGCAACCGGATGTCGCCACCGCATACGCGCAGAATCTCGAGGCAGCGTTGCCGGACGAGGGTGTGCTCGACGTGGCCCCTCTAGAGGACTGCTGGAGTACAGTGAAAGCAGCCATCAACAACGCAGCCGAGAGCACTATCGGGTACGTAGAACGGAGTCGACGAAACGATTGGTTCGACGAGGAGTGCAGAGCGGTTCTGGAGGAGAAGGATGCAGCGCGGGCGGTAATGCTGCAGCATGGAACCCGACAGAATGTGGAGCGATACAGACAGAAGCGAAAGCAGCAGACCCGTCTCTTCCGGGAGAAAAAGCGCCGCCTGGAAGAAGCGGAGTGCGAGGAAATGGAACTGCTGTGCCGTTCACAGGAAACACGCAAGTTCTACCAGAAGCTCAACGCATCCCGCAAAGGCTACGTGCCGCAAGCCGAAATATGCAGGGATAAGGAAGGGAGCCTCCTGACGGACAAACGTGAGGTAATCGAAAGGTGGAAGCAGCACTTCGACGAGCACCTGAATGGCGAAGAGAATGTAGGCACGGAGGACCAAGGCAGCGGAGGAAATGACTATGTTGGTGCAGCAGAGGACGGGAACGAACCAACTCCCACGCTGAGGGAAGTTAAGGATGCCATCCACCAGCTCAAAAACAACAAAGGTAAGGACGGTATCGCAGCAGAACTCATCAAGATGGGCCCGGAAAAGTTGGCCACCTGTCTGCACCAGTTAGTAGTCAAGATCTGGAAAACCGAACAGCTACCGGAGGAGTGGAAGGAAGGGATAATCTGTCCCATCCACAAGAAAGGCGACAAGTTAATGTGTGAGAACTTTCGAGCGATCACCGTTTTGAATGCCGCCTACAAAGTGCTATCCCAGATCATCTTCCGTCGTCTTTCACCTAAAGTAAATGAGTTCGTGGGAAGTTACCAAGCCGGTTTCATCGACGGCCGGTCGACAACGGACCAGATCTTCACCGTACGGCAAATCCTCCAGAAATGCCGTGAATACCAGGTCCCAACGCATCACCTGTTCATCGACTTCAAAGCGGCATACGACAGTATCGACCGCACAGAGCTATGGAAAATTATTGACGAGAACAGCTTTCCCGGGAAGCTGACTAGACTGATAAGAGCAACGATGGACGGTGTGCAGAACAGCGTAAGGATTTCGGGTGAGCTATCCAGTTCATTTGAATCTCGACGGGGACTACGACAAGGTGATGGACTTTCCTGCCTACTATTCAACATCGCCCTGGAAGGTGTTATGCGACGAGCCGGGCTCAACAGCCGAGGTACGATCTTCACGAAATCCAGCCAATTTGTCTGTTTTGCGGATGACATGGATATTATAGCCAGAACATTTGGAACGGTGGCAGAACAGTACACCCGCCTGAAACGTGAAGCAGCAAAGGTCGGACTGGTGGTGAATGCGGCTAAGACAAAGTACATGCTGGTAGGTGGGACTGAGCGAGACAGGACAAGCCTTGGCAGCAATGTTACGATAGACGGGGATACTTTCGAGGTGGTAGAAGAATTCGTCTACCTCGGTTCCTTGCTAACGGCTGACAATAACGTGAGCCGTGAAATACGAAGGCGCATCATCAGTGGAAGTCGTGCCTACTATGGGCTCCAGAAGAAACTGCGGTCAAAAAAGATTCACCCCCGCACCAAATGTACCATGTACAAGACGTTAATAAGACCGGTGGTTCTCTACGGACACGAGACATGGACGATGCTCGAGGAGGACCTGCAAGCACTCGGAGTTTTCGAGCGACGGGTGCTAAGAACGATCTTCGGCGGTGTGCAGGAGAACGGTGTGTGGCGGAGAAGGATGAACCACGAGCTCGCTGCACTTTACGGCGAACACAGTATCCAGAAAGTGGCCAAAGCTGGAAGGATACGGTGGGCAGGGCATGTTGCAAGAATGCCGGACAACAACCCTGCAAAGTTGGTGTTTGCTAACCATCCGGTTGGTACAAGAAGGCGTGGAGCGCAGAGAGCACGATGGGCGGACCAGGTGGAGCGTGATCTGGCGAGTGTTGGGCGTGACCGAGGATGGAGAGCTGCAGCTGCAAATCGAGTATTATGGCGGCAAATTGTTGATTCAGTATTATCATGAATTTGATGTGAACTAAATAAATGAAAAAAATGAAAAATGAAATGTATGACATCAACAGACAACACAGGTCCTAATGATGTATAAATAACTTAACTTATTTCCCTATCGTTGTTACAATAAAAGTAAAATAATAAAATTACATACAAAACACGCACACAAAGAAAAAATAATATCATTATTCGTCATGAAGAAAAACTAAATACAGCCTTAAACTTGTTAAACGCCCGTTTCAAACCAGTAATGGCACTCTGCTGTCCGTACACAGTCCTACGCAAAGGAGGCCGTAGCCAAGGTCGCAACATCACGTTATTCCGCAGTGCTCTTGGACGAACATACAAATCGACGGACTGCAAGAGTGCGGGGCAGTTCATCCTTCCCTGCAACAAGTCCGCAATGACCATTGCTCGTGCAACGTTCCTGCGCACCTGTAGGCTCTCTAGGTCAATCAATTGGCACCGACTTCTGTAACTAGGCAGTCGCAACGGATCGCGCCATGGGAGTCGGCGGAGAGCAAAGCGGATAAAACGACGCTGAACAGATTCAATCCTCTCTATTCCTCTTAGATGATGGGGATTCCAAACCACGTTACAATACTCGAGCGTCGATCGAACTAGCGAACAATACAGAGATTTCAAACAATACACGCTTGTGAAGTCCTTGGCGATCCGAAATATGAAGCCCAACGTTCTAGACGCTTTTTCAACGACGAAGGAAACATGTTGTCTGAAGCTTAGTTGTGAATCCAGAATCACCCCCAGGTCCTTCACATCATGTGCACGCTGAATCACGGTGTCGAAGAGCTTGTACTGGAAAATTATAGGTTTACGAATTCTAGCGAACGAAATCACGGAGCACTTCACGGGATTTACCACCATTCGGTTTAATATGCACCAGTTCATGAATGCATCCAGATCCTGCTGGAGGCAAATTGCGTCTTCGATAGAGCGAATCATCCGGTAGATTTTCAGATCATCTGCGAAAGACAGACGGGGTCCTTTCAACGTGTAGTTGACATCGTTGAAATAAATTAAGAAAATCAACGGCCCCAAATGGCTGCCTTGAGGAATTCCGGACGTGGCATGAAACTCGGCAGATTGGAATCCTCCGATCGAGACAGTCAATTTCCTAGCAGTTAAGTATGAACTAAGCCAGCGCAGGATATTTCCGCTAATGCCAAATCTTTCTAATTTGGCTATTGCTATTGCGTGATTGATCTTATCAAATGCTGCAGATAGATCTGTATATATGGCGTCCGTTTGTACGTTTTGTGCGAAGCTATCGCCAATGAATGACGTAAGACACAGAAGATTGGTGGTTGTAGATTTGCCTGGGACGAATCCATGTTGATCGCCGCTTAGATGACTTTTGCAGTGAGACGACAAAGGTTCCATTACTACAAGCTCGAACAATTTGGAAATGGCACATAGAGACGAAATTCCTCGATAATTTTCAACGTCCTTCCGTTGCCCCTTCTTATGTACGGGAAACATGGTCGCATTTTTCCAAATGGACGGGAACACTCCAACTGACAGAGATAAGTTGAACACGTGGCGAATAGGAACTAGCAGAGTTTCGATATTCATCTTCAGGAAAGTTGATGGAATACCATCTGGGCCAGGTTTCCTTGAAGATTTTAATCGCGAAGCGGCGCTGGAAATCATTTCGTCCTCAACGACGAGCGTAGCCCAGGAATCGTTAACCAGCGGAACGTTGTTAATGGCCTGATTAACGAGGGTTTCAGGAATCGTCTCATCGCAAAACGTACTAGCAAACTTCTGAGCGAAGAATTGGCAAATCTGTTGAGGTTCCGAAGCGGTGTTTCCATTCAAAATCATCGTTGAAGGTAGTCCAGACTCCTTTCTCTGCTCGTTCACGTACCTCCAAAAAGACTTTGGTTTCGATTGGAGACTGCGTTGAATTCGTTGTTTATAGTGGCTGTAGCAACGTCGACTGGTTATCTTATAAGCCACGTTGACCCTCAAGTAATATTCACGTGCTGAAAAAGTACGGTACTTAGAGTAGTGCCTCAAAGCGGCTCTCCTATCGGATTTCAGAGTACGGAGCTCACGGGTTTGCCAAGGTAGACGGTTAGGGACATGCACCTTCTTAGGAACATGTCTCTCGATCACATGTCCCAGAATATGAGAGAGAGTTTGCGCAGCTTGATCTACATCATGTGCATCGAGAATATCATTCCATTGAATAGATTCAAGATATTCCAAAAAACTTCGGTGGTCGGCTTTTTGGAAATCGTAGGATACCGGAGCAACTATTTCAGTATCGTAGGACTGGTGGGCAATGAGCTTAAGCATCAACGGAGGATGATGATTAACCTCCTTTACCAACGGCGATGGAGCAGTAGCTATGAGCGGAGCAACATCTTGTGCACTAACGAAGCAGAGATCAAGACTTCGGAAGTTCTCGTTGATAATGAAGTTGATTTGTCTGAGAGTCACCGTGCTGTAACCATCAAGAAGTCGAGAGGCAGCGGCATGCAAACTTGAATGGTCGGGATCTAGGTGAAGAAAGCCGTTGTCGGATGCTGCCCAGGTTACTCCGGACATATTGAAATCCCCTAAAACGACGATCTCGTCCAACGCCTTCGCGTGTTCGACCACGGAGTAGACCGATTCCAGGTGGGTTTCGATAGTAGTTTCATCACGAGCTCGATCGGGAGGAATGTAGATGCCGCAGAGAAATAGGGTACGACCAAAAAACTGAATACGCACCCATAATTGCTCGACGCTACCCCAAAGATCGCTATCTATGACACTTGCCTTCAATTTCTTTTTTACCGCAACTAGAACGCCACCACCGATGGTTTTCAAACTATTTCTTGGGCCACGATCGCAGCGAAACACTTCATATTTGGTTCCGAAAGCCTGAGAGGAAAGAGTCCGAGAGTCAAGCCAAGTTTCTGTCAGCACGATTATGTCATAGCAAGCATCGGACGTCGCCAGAAGGTAGTCATCCACGATGCCATTCATTTCGCCGACGTTCTGGTAATAAATAAAAACGTCTTCCATTCTAATTCGACTTGCGGCCGATGAAACCGGCTCGACTGTGTTAGACGGGTCGAAGGCTTCTATAAGGCAGTGGTTCGTGCGTCCTGGTGAAGCTGCTGTGGATGTCGGTGGAGGGATGTGCTCTTGCGATCGGGTTGTGAAGCGGTCAGTAGTTGACGCAAGCTTGTCGGAGTACGGTAGCGAGAATTCGTTGCTGGAAGTGGATGCCGATTCAGAGTACGAAGGACGGATGACACAATGGTACTTGCCTGACGAGGCACTTTGGAAGCCTCGTTCCACAGTCTCAACAACAGGACCAGGACGGCTGTGTTGACGCTGGCGGCAGGGCTCGACTGTGTTGGACGGGTCGGAGGCTTCCATAAGGCTGTGGTTCGTGCGTCCTGGTGAAGCTGCTGTGTTTGTCGGTGGAGGGATGTGCTCTTGCGATTGGGTTGTGAAGCGGTCAGGAGTTGACGCAGGCTTGTTGGAGTACGGTAGCGAGAATTCGTTGCTGGAAGTGGATGCCGATTCAGAGTACGAAGAGCGGATGACACAATGGTACTTGCCTGACGAGGCACTTTGGAAGCCTCGTTCCACAGTCTCAACAACAGGACCAGGACGGCTGTGTTGACGCTGGCGGCAGGGCTCGACTGCGTTGGACGGGTCGGAGGCTTCCATAAGGCCATGATTCATGCGTCCTGGTGGAGCTGCTACGGATGTCGGTGGAGGGATGTGCATTTGCGATCGGGTTGTGAAGCGGTCAGTAGTTGACGCAAGCTTGTCGGAGTACGGTAGCGAGAATTCGTTGCTGGAAGTGGATGCCGATTCAGAGTACGAAGGACGGATGACACAATGGTACTTGCCTGACGAGGCACTTTGGAAGCCTCGTTCCACAGTCTCAACAACAGGACCAGGACGGCTGTGTTGACGCTGGCGGCAGGGCTCGACTGTGTTGGACGGGTCGGAGGCTTCCAAAAGGCCGTGGTTCGGGCGTCCTGGTGGAGCTGCTACTGATGTCGATGGAGAGATGCGCTCTGGTGATTGTGTTGTAAAGCGGTCGTTGATTGGTGCAGACTTGTTGAAATACGGTAATAAGAGCTCGGTGCTGGAAGAGGAGGCCGATTCAGAGTACGAAGGGCAAATGATACAGGGGTACTTGCCTGACGAGGCCTTTTGGAAGCCTCGTTCCACAGTCTCAACGGCAGGACCAGGACGGCTGTGTTGACGCTGGCGGCAGGGCTCGACTGTGTTGGACGGGTCGGAGGCTTCCAAGAGACCATGTTTCGTGCGTCCTGGCGAAAATGGTTGCATGATGGCGGAGTCGGCGTATTTGGGATGAAGGCGTATTGTTGTAGAATCTTGAGCAGTAGATGGTGGCGTTTTTATGAGGAATCCATCGACGTTGCCCCCGTGTCTGAAGCTGGTGACAGGAAATTCGATGAAGGACTGGGTCCTGGTGCTGGAGTTAACTGAACACGAGGTGTTAGCTTGGACGCATTGATTCCTGGTGGCGCCCAATAGTTTTTTGTGCTCGCACCCTCAAACTCTCGAAACAGGATTCCTTGAGGCCATGTTGCTGGGTTTAGAGCAACGTCGCGATATTTCACGTCCATCCCGACTTTGAAAGAAATAAAGTTCAAGGATGACATATCGGCATTTTTCTTCACCAGCGAAATCACATGGATAGGGTCGTCGCACTGCAAGCATTCTTTCACAAGGGTCTCCACTGCTTCCCCTTTAACGCTCGGATGAATTCTGGAGAGATAAAGCCAAAACTGTTCCCTCGGCGGTGGTACAGTCAGAACAGTATTGGCGTATGAAGCTTTAGTGCCACCGATAAGGGGCTTGGGATCCTTTAGATGTTCTTCTCGAGGACGTTTTTGAGGAGGCTGACCTACGGCGGGCCTCGAACTTAACGGGGTAGATGCAGTAAATTTTCTTGAGAGCACTTCGATTTTCTTTCCATGATCCGAGATGGCTTGTTTAAGCTCAGTACTAGGAGCAACTGCAGTAAATTTACTGGAGAGCACTTCAATTTTCTTCCCATTATCCGAGATGGCCTGCTTCAGCTCAGTAGTTGAAGTAGCTGCAGTAAATTTGCTGGAGAGTACATCAATCTTCTCTCCATTATCCGCGATGGCCTGCTTGAGCTCGCTAATTTTTTCATTGTGGCTATCCGTGATAGAGGAAATGGCAGCACCCACCTGGGACATCACTTTCTTGAATCGTATCAGGCTCATTTCATATACGGCTCTTTAAGTTTGATGCATTTTATGTGAGCGACCTGTTCACAGAACCCCATGCATATTGCGTGATCGACTTCCGAATGTACTTGTATGCCACAATGCTCACAAGCATAGTCACTAGAAGTAGCTGTTTCATTAGCCATGATTGGTTGAGAAACTCTAACTAGCACACCGTTGGAGATACTCTAATAAGTGAAACCGGCGCGGATGCTCTTATTTGCAAATCTACGGTAGCCCGAAAAGTGCACCGAGGAGACAGTCAGCGAAATGAAGTGAAATAGGTGCGCCGTTGCAAGAAGCGATTTTGAGAAATTTCTCGATATATTCAAGATCTATTCACGAAACACTATTGCACTTGAAGATAGTTTGTGGTTGTCAACAAACGGTCACTAAAAACGTCCCTATTTGGCTTGGTAAACACCGGTAAAATTTGGAAGTAAAAAGCCGCCTCGAAACATAAACAACGTAGCACTACACACGCAGATAAGGTATTGTAGCTTGAATCCCTCGTAGTCCTTAGGGGAACAGGGCCGAGGTCCTTTGTGCGTCCCTCTTCCAGACCATGTCGAGCGCCAGAGGTTGTCCGCCGGTTCCGGTACGGCCAGAACTTTCGCACCGACGGGGCCCTGACTTGGGTGGTTTTCTGGGAAAACCGGGGAATGGGTAGGAAGTCCCTTGTGCGTCCCGGAGGCAACAGTTCCGCCAGGATGCCAGAGGTTGTCCACCAGTTACGGTTGGGGTGTAACGTCCGCACTGATGGGGCCCTGGCTGTCCAAAGCCCCTGTTACCAATCTTCTTCCTTCCAGTTCGTTAGTGGTGTTGGTCATTTCGGGTAGGTTGGAACTACACTTAGTCAGCTCGTTGTTCAAGTCATCTTCAGATGAGATATTCGGTGAGAATATGTTGAAAAAACAGTTAAACTAATAGTCCGTAGGCCGTTTTGGAGGACTGAGTGTAGGTAAAATTTCGGAGCGGCCTTAATTACTGCCGCCACCCTTGCCTTTGCGGGACTTAGAGTTCCACTTGGCTTTTGGAGGGCCGGAGGAAGAATCCGTTGTGGATCCTGTTTTTTTCAGTGGTCGTTTGCCGGTGATGGACGTGTCGCTTGCAGTGGGAAGAATCGATTGCAGGTTTTCACTGGAGTTTACACTTGCTCCATCCATTTCGTGGTCAGTAGTCTCGCCTGTTATGTTCAGCGGATCATTTTTATCGATTTCGCACCATTCCGCTACTTGCTCGACTATGGTGGGGTTGAGGAAGAGTTGGCTGGTAGCAGTATGCTCGTCTGAAGAAGATTCGTCGAGGAGCGAAATCGGGGTTTCAACTCTCTTGGTTTGAGAAGCGCGTAGCTTGACCAGTTCAGCGTCCTTCTTAGCAATTTCTGCATTTCGGTTGGCCAGAGCCTTTTCCAAGCGTTCGACGGTTGTCGTGAGCCTGGCCACTTGTTGAACGAGATCCTCGATGGTGCCGTGGTTTCGTGCAACTTCGATTCGCTCGCTCATACTGCCAATCTTTAGCGCTTTCTCCATCTCATGGAGGCGTGTCTCCATGGCTTTGGAGTTGGCTTCGAGTCGGGCGTTGTCCTTTTTCAAAGCATTAATCTCGTCATCTTTGCTAGCATTCACGGCTCCCGAGTAGGTCGTTCGGCTGCTTGCCGAATTTGTCCGGGTCTCGAAGATCCGGCGAGCTTGGGGATAAGACACTCCTTCATCAATTCGAATTCTCTGAATGTCCACCTCGCGAAGGTACATCGGGCATTTCCGGCTTGAAACCGGATGGTCGTTTGTCTCACAGTGCTTGCAGTAAGCAGCCTCGGTGCACTGCTGCATGGGCTGCTCGGAGGTCTGTATTGAGGTGTCGGTTTGGCTTGCGTTAGCACGTTCCATAGAGACTCCTTCTGGGTTGTTGGATCCGGTGGTATGGTTTCTGGATCATCTTCCACAGAATCGAATTGGCTGTTGGCACCGCTTTCCAGTGTGGCCATACTCCCAACAGTGGAAGCATAGCATCGGAGACGGATAGTAATTGCGTGTCCGACACCGCGACCAACCGAAATCGACGTGCGGAGGGATTACCGTTCCTGAAATCGTGAGGATGATCGTCGGTGTGTTTTCCCAGTCGCCGCTTGTGTTTTCCTGCGAATTCGGCGAACAGCTTTGATTCGAAATGAAGTGAAATAGGTGCGCCGTTGCAAGAAGCGATTTTGAGAAATTTCTCGATATATTCAAGATCTATTCACGAAACACTATTGCACTTGAAGATAGTTTGTGGTTGTCAACAAACGGTCACTAAAAACGTCCCTATTTGGCTTGGTAAACACCGGTAAAATTTGGAAGTAAAAAGCCGCCTCGAAACATAAACAACGTAGCACTACACACGCAGATAAGGTATTGTAGCTTGAATCCCTCGTAGTCCTTAGGGGAACAGGGCCGAGGTCCTTTGTGCGTCCCTCTTCCAGACCATGTCGAGCGCCAGAGGTTGTCCGCCGGTTCCGGTACGGCCAGAACTTTCGCACCGACGGGGCCCTGACTTGGGTGGTTTTCTGGGAAAACCGGGGAATGGGTAGGAAGTCCCTTGTGCGTCCCGGAGGCAACAGTTCCGCCAGGATGCCAGAGGTTGTCCACCAGTTACGGTTGGGGTGTAACGTCCGCACTGATGGGGCCCTGGCTGTCCAAAGCCCCTGTTACCAATCTTCTTCCTTCCAGTTCGTTAGTGGTGTTGGTCATTTCGGGTAGGTTGGAACTACACTTAGTCAGCTCGTTGTTCAAGTCATCTTCAGATGAGATATTCGGTGAGAATATGTTGAAAAAACAGTTAAACTAATAGTCCGTAGGCCGTTTTGGAGGACTGAGTGTAGGTAAAATTTCGGAGCGGCCTTAATTACTGCCGCCACCCTTGCCTTTGCGGGACTTAGAGTTCCACTTGGCTTTTGGAGGGCCGGAGGAAGAATCCGTTGTGGATCCTGTTTTTTTCAGTGGTCGTTTGCCGGTGATGGACGTGTCGCTTGCAGTGGGAAGAATCGATTGCAGGTTTTCACTGGAGTTTACACTTGCTCCATCCATTTCGTGGTCAGTAGTCTCGCCTGTTATGTTCAGCGGATCATTTTTATCGATTTCGCACCATTCCGCTACTTGCTCGACTATGGTGGGGTTGAGGAAGAGTTGGCTGGTAGCAGTATGCTCGTCTGAAGAAGATTCGTCGAGGAGCGAAATCGGGGTTTCAACTCTCTTGGTTTGAGAAGCGCGTAGCTTGACCAGTTCAGCGTCCTTCTTAGCAATTTCTGCATTTCGGTTGGCCAGAGCCTTTTCCAAGCGTTCGACGGTTGTCGTGAGCCTGGCCACTTGTTGAACGAGATCCTCGATGGTGCCGTGGTTTCGTGCAACTTCGATTCGCTCGCTCATACTGCCAATCTTTAGCGCTTTCTCCATCTCATGGAGGCGTGTCTCCATGGCTTTGGAGTTGGCTTCGAGTCGGGCGTTGTCCTTTTTCAAAGCATTAATCTCGTCATCTTTGCTAGCATTCACGGCTCCCGAGTAGGTCGTTCGGCTGCTTGCCGAATTTGTCCGGGTCTCGAAGATCCGGCGAGCTTGGGGATAAGACACTCCTTCATCAATTCGAATTCTCTGAATGTCCACCTCGCGAAGGTACATCGGGCATTTCCGGCTTGAAACCGGATGGTCGTTTGTCTCACAGTGCTTGCAGTAAGCAGCCTCGGTGCACTGCTGCATGGGCTGCTCGGAGGTCTGTATTGAGGTGTCGGTTTGGCTTGCGTTAGCACGTTCCATAGAGACTCCTTCTGGGTTGTTGGATCCGGTGGTATGGTTTCTGGATCATCTTCCACAGAATCGAATTGGCTGTTGGCACCGCTTTCCAGTGTGGCCATACTCCCAACAGTGGAAGCATAGCATCGGAGACGGATAGTAATTGCGTGTCCGACACCGCGACCAACCGAAATCGACGTGCGGAGGGATTACCGTTCCTGAAATCGTGAGGATGATCGTCGGTGTGTTTTCCCAGTCGCCGCTTGTGTTTTCCTGCGAATTCGGCGAACAGCTTTGATTCCTTGTGGAGCCAACTGCGCGGTCAAGTAGTCGTCCGAGAGGCTAGTGACATCGGCGTTGGAGACAACGCACATACGCTGGTTCATCGTCGGATGCTCAATGATCTTGATTTCCGTTCCATCGGCTAGCTTGCTCATCGCAAGTAGACGCCTGAATTGATCCGGGTTTCTAACTTTGAGGACGTATATTCCTCTGTTCTCCTTGAAGGCTCCGTCGATTTTGCCGCCTATGGCACTCTCAACCGACATCCGGAGGAGAAAAGGATCATGTGGTATGTTTCCGTAGACAGCCGCCATTCGAAGGTGTTGGAGTTGACCTGATGTGCCTTCCGGGTCCATGAAGGACGGATATCTAGCCCCAGTGTACTCACCGTTAACCCAGTTCGAAGGTGCGCCGCCTCCTCCAGGGCCCCCTGGTTCCCCGATGAGGGGCGGGAAGTTGGCCGCCAGCGCCATGCCGGCGGGAGACGAATCTCGTTTGACGAAGCCTCAGATCAATGTTCCGAGGGACTGGGATTCCGGAAAAATATTCACTCGCGGAAAAGTTAAAGGGAAAGAAGGTTTTCTCACACGCCTAGGGTGAGGGAGACACCCGAATACGGCAAAGCACCGGCACGACTAACGTGCCCCTTCCTCCCTTCCAAAAACACTCTACTCCCCGTTGTCCCGTTGTTCCCGTGATTATTTCAGGTGTTCGCAAAATTTCGTGCCTCACTGTAGGCACACACTTTCAGAACGCACTGTTATGCTCCCCAGCTTTCCACCAATCACTTTTTTAATTTTGGGAAATTCCAAAAAAACAATCCAAACTTTTCGGAACTTTTGTTTTTCTTCAAAGGTTGCTCTTTGGGTGTACCGCGGCTCTCACCACCGAAACGGTGAATGAAACCGCCTGGGAGGCGTTCTGTCGGTTGATTGTTTGCACTTTTTGGCACCTCGTGCCCACATGAAAATCACTTTTCTCGGCCGTTTTTCTTCCTATTCCCGCCAAAACTTCACTGTCCACTATACAAAAAGCAATTTCCGCGTCGACCGGTGTATGATTCGATTAAAGCGACCGCGAAAAAACAAGGTAAAATACTCGTTGTATTTTACTTGGGAATTTGCACTAAAGCCAGAAAAGTGCCTTCTGAACCCGCGAACCGTGGAGGTTGAAGAACAACTGGAACAGGTAAAATTTTCACTTTTCAAAAAATGTTCAACTAGCTGTAACTTTTCGAAAAGGGCATCAAATATTCTCAAATTTTTACTGTAAGTCATCAACTAGTTGTGTATCAGTGGTCAAAATTTGGAATAGATCGGGCTATTCTACACGAAGTTATAAAGGGTTTAGAAAAAGGTATAATTATCCGATGGCCAACTTTGAGCTGTTATATCTCCGGATTCAATGAACTGAATGCAATGAAATTTTGATGATTTATGAATTATATAGTGAGCTATTAAAAACTTTTGACTAAATTTGAAATTCTTTACACGAAATAAAATTATAACGATTTGATCATTTTTCTAATATAACACCAATTTATCCGAAACTTCATCACCGTTTCAAAATTCGAGATAGTAATTATAGTTCATTTAAATTTCCTCTAATTGACTTGAATATATTTATGTTTCAAAGGAAAGCAACCAAATAGCCGGAATTAAATTGAAAAAGTAATTGCATGCAAGGATCGGTAAATTCGCCTCACTCCATTCTTATTCACTACTCTTTGCTGAAGCGAATCGAGAAAGATGCAGCAAACGGATAGTCGTGATCAAACACGCAACCCCATCACCAGTGGAAGCGATGCGCAAGCTGGTTGACATCAAGTTGACATGGATATTCGTGGCCGATCGTTGCAGTTTGGATCGCAAGCGAATGAATGAATGGCGAATGGTGACGAATGCGGGTGAGCGATCGAAGCGGCTATTATCATAACTAGAAGAGAATTTCTTCATGTAATGCATTAGTTTTAAGTGTATTGTTGTTGAAATGCTAGATTAGCAAAGAAAATAATAAACATTTTTTGAAAACTTCAAATATTCGTACGCGCAATATCACTCACGAATCGCATCGCCTCTCCATCGCTTGCGATGCGAATGTGGACGAATGTTTAAATTCCATGTATGACTTCCCACCGTTCGCCGGTGTTTGCTATCGTCGCTGACAAGCAAACACACAAACTAAAGCGACAACCGTTCGCTGCTGACTGTATTCGAGTGTGGAAGAAGATGAAAAGTGGAAATCAGGAACCCTGGTTGCATGCATATAAAAAATAGATAAATTTACTAAAAAAACGTAGAACAAATAAAATCGCTATAACTTTTTTTCTTATTAACAATTTCAAATTAAGTTAAATGTTTTTCCAAGTTCATTATTTTAGTCATAAATGATCAAAATTTTATTGCATTAGGTTCATTGAATCCGGAGATATAACAGCTCAAAGTTAACTATCAAATAATTATACCTTTTTCTAGAATCTTTATAACTTCGTGTAGAATGGCCCGATCTTTTCCAAATTTGAACCATTGATCCACAACTAGTTGATGAACTTACAGTAAAAATTTGAGAATGTTTGATGCCCTTTTCGAAAAGTTACAGAGAGTTGAACATTTTTTGAAAAGTGAAAAATTTACCTGTCCCAGTTATTTTGAGTATCCCCTGTAGAATGATGAGCACGATGAGGTTGATGCTTTTAGGCTAGGCAGAGTAACCATTTTTGCATTACATTCATTTGCAAGTAGTATAATCATGTTCCATATTTTGTCTGAATGTTACTACATTGAATGTCTTTATATTGTCGATAACTGTGGTTGTGTCCCTTCATCATAACTCTTTGTTTCTGACTAACAATAAGATTTTTCGAGATTCTGTATTAGGTATAAACTTTTTTCACATCACCTCCCAAATAGATTCCCCCACAGTTCCCTAACGATGTTGACTATTCTTTTGTTTATTTCGTTTTGTGCACTATAAAACGATAAAATCAGTACACATATCATAATAATAAATAATAATCATATAATAATAATAATATCATTATAATGACTACCTATTCGGCCTAACGACCTGTATAGCCTAACGGACTGCTCCCGTGACGGATCTATCTAAATTAGTCTTAGAGCTATTGGAGTCATCTCTATCACGGTTTCTTATAAAAATTAAAATGATGATCAAAATAAGTACCATCGATAAAACTGGTCCACCTGCGGTTAACTGGGTCTCCAGTTAGCCTAGTGGTTAAAGCTATGGATTGCCAATTCGGAGACGACGGGTTAGATTCCCGTTCCGGTCGGGGAAATTTTCTCGACTCCCTGGGCACCTCACACTACTTACCTCACAATATAAAAATTCATGCAATGGCAGGCAAAGAACACTAAGTTGAAGCGAGGCAGGCCAAGTCCCAGTGGGGACGTAGAGCCATTAAGAAGAACTGGTGGCCACCGGAACGTGACTTGGAGGAACCCGTTTCGAGGACATTTCGATCATGCACTGAAAACATAAAAATCCTCAAGATTACGTTGACAGAAGAAATCCTCTAGGAATACCTTCAAAAACTACTCCAGGGATACCCCCAAAAATTCCTCCAGGAAAAGATATCTTCTATGAATTTTTACAGGCCTAGTACTTGTTTTAAAATTATAAGACGTTTGTTAGTAGAAGAACTAACAAAGAAACATGGAAAACAATGTTCAATGTTATCCCGGATTACGGTAATCACATATGAATATAGCAGTATAGCACGCTATGTCGTTCCGACTGCTCATCATCGCCAAATACTGATGCGGTGGCCACCGTCTTGCACGCTCGCTGACTACGGAGTCTCTCGCCCGCATTTCGCAACCGACAGAGCGACGGAGGTCGACGACGAGAATGCGCCAGTTTGCCGATCTGGTGCAGCCGAAAATTGCTGTTCCGACACAGATTAAGCAGGAATTAATTGCACGATTGAGAACAAAACCACCGCTGATGTCTTGTCGACGTCGTCCCTCCGCGTCGTCTGTCCATCGTCCGCCGAGTCGCGTCGTGCAGCAGGTATGGATGGCGACCAGGCTACGCTGGCGCTGGGAAGCTGGGCCTGTGTGGGAACTCTTTGCTGATTCCTTTGACGGGGGACGGACACGCCGGCCGCCAACTCGCTCGGGGGCGTTCAAAAGGCTTCGGTTTATCTCTTCAACCGGCACAACTAGCCTTGTGGTCTTCGTGCGTTGCTTCTCTTGGGTTGCATCGCGTGGGTCTATAATTTGCTGATTTCACTGTAAATTTTCCTAATTTTTTTCATTCCCCATAATTTAATTCATATTAAAACAAATTGGCAAAAAGGCTCCGTTTTCGCCCAGACGGGTGATTTCGGTTCGGTTTTATGCGACGATAATTCGAAAACACCGTCGTCGCCCCTAATGAATGGAGAGTCAATTTGGGAACAGTTCGATTGCTACCCGTGTTACTTATTGGATACCGATCGATTGATGGATTCTTTTGAATGTCTTTAATGATTTCTTGGTAGATCTGCGAGCATGGCAGGAAAGCGGTGATTTCAGATCTAGAAAAAAGTTAATCATGCGTTATTGATTATAGTGCAATGGAAGTGAATTTTTGGAAAATGGTATATGGAGGGACTTTTTCCATCACACTAATCACAGCGTTTGAAAAATCAGTAAAGTGCTTTAAACTGAAGATTTTATAAACAGCTATTTTGTTTTAAAACTCAAAAGAATGTTAATTTCTACGAAAAACTAATTCTCAGAAGTCGGATGGAAGGTTTATACTTTTGTATTTGGCTTCCAACATTTCTAAAGAATATACAGTAATATCTACATCTGAGAGATAGAGACGAGACAGCTGCTTTCGATATTGACCGAGTTAATGTCAGCGATAACCTTCAACAAACTGTCACGGCAAACCGAGATGCCCTCCTGAATGATGTATGGAGAGTATTGTGATCGCAGAAAATTTTTCATTGTTATCTGTTTTGCTGATTTTTCCATAAATAATTAATTATGTAGTTATTAATTTCGTGATACAGAAATTACATAAGATTTCCATAAAAAAAAGATGTCCAGCATTCATGGAAACCGGTCACCGGTTACTGTGTGCTATTGAATCTGCTGATTACGGTTTAGTCATACTGTAATAGTGATCACAGCATGCCAGTGGATTCAGTTGAGCTACGTGGCTATCATATTTACGCTTCCGTTTTTTGCTCGATTCAAGCTTGCCTGGTTGCCTTAAACCTTACCAATCTTACCGCAGATATATCAATACTGGACAAGTCAGGGGTGTCGCTTGGAAAGCGGAAACTTCCTTTAAAGCACTAGAATGTGAAGTGTTGGTTTCTTTTAAGCGATCAAGTACTGCATAAATCCTGTAAGATATTCTTGGTCGCCTATATTGTTGCTGCATATACTGGAACAACGCTATTGATTTTAAATGTTTTTTTTTAACTGCAACGGAGTCGGACGGCATTGTTTCAACCTTACTACACCAAAAAAGCTTTCGAGTCTGTATCGAATGAAAACTGAGGTTAACGTCATTTCGTATCTTTCCTTCACAAGTGTTTCTTGTTACTCGGTTCCGCTCTTATTACGAAAGTTCTGATCCTTGAGAGTTTGGTTATCGGATTTTTCAAGCTTTTCCGGCTTAATGTACTTTCCGCAAAGAGTGAAGATTACTTGGCAGATCGAAGTACAGTCATTGCACAATTATGGGTCACACACAATTATTAGTCACTTTTCACTTTAATAGATAAATACTTATTAATTGCAAGCATTTGTTAGCTATTATTATTTTTCGTACTTAAGTTGATTTGTTTTGTGTCACTTTACGTATCGCACACGGGCTAATACACCAAAAAATACATATTTTCGATATTTTTTTGTTCGGCGCAAAACTAGCTGTCAAAGTAACGCTTCGATTGTGAATAACGGACAGTGCGTGCGCTGCTTTCGTAAGCTCTGTAAAAGCGAGATTTAGTGATTTTCATGTGCGAAATGGTATCGTCACCAGAACAAAGGTATAATTTACGTTCTAAATGTAGAAATTCATGTGACTGCAGCTAATTAAAGCTTATTTCAGACAAAATTTAAGTGACTCATTATTGTGCCAAAGAACACCGAAAATCACACAATTATGGGTCACTTTTTGTGCAGCATAATATTGACAGTTCTGCGTACATGGGCATTGCATACTTTTAGGCGTTTATCGGTGGTTGTGTTGGAGATTTTGTCCCAATTTCGAAAAATTGATTCCAAATCGTGAAAACACGCTTCGTTAAGAGGTTTGAGACCAGTTTTGGATTCTACTATAGTTGATCTATCGAGAATAAGTGACCATTCATTGAAAAAATAGACAAAACATTATTGTTGAGCCGATTTCTCTTGAGTGACCCATAATAGGCAGCAAATTGACCCATAATTGTTACACAGCCAAGTTTGACCCATTATTGTGGTTTTCATTATTCACCAACATTTTAGTAATTTTCACCGCCTAAATTGAATTTTACAAGCATATTTTTATTCAAAACAATAAAAAGGGGTTTAAAAGAGGAGAATATAAAATAAAAATAATGAAAGTGTTGTTTTTGTATGAAAAACGATTCATATTATGAAATGGTTGTTCCTTGAGTGACCCATAATTGTGCAATGAGTGTATACAGGAACGGAACCATTGGATCTTCAGTTTGAAGTTTGCGAAGAAGCGGCTCAATATCAGATGCAATCGAAAGAAAAATGTAAGCTTCGTACAAATTAGAGGATCGTTCAAAAATTTCATAACATCACCATACAATTGGCCCTTTGGCTCCACCTTATCTTTCTTGATCCCTTCGACAAATTTCCGCATATTATCGATAGTCTCGAAGGACCTTTAAGTGACATTCACATTTCATGCCACCTGTGATCACAAAATTTCAGACGAAATACTTCACTTCCAGAACATTGCACATACAGTGCTTGCCAAGCAGGGACATCTTTAAAAAGTTTGTGCATTCCATCGTCTTTGAATGCACCATGCATGATATGAAGTCCGCAGCTTGCTACCCAAATCAAGTTATTTTATATCTCCTTTTAGTTCCAGCTTCAAATCTCTCAGAAATGCCCAATTCACGTTCGGTACATACATAGATATCTGTTGCATTTTTCCCAAATCTAGCATTTTCAGTCCTTCTAGAATTGGGTCCAATTAATCAGTAGCTCGAGAGCGAGTTGGGAACCAGATGGGCTTGGTGGTTTAGTGGCTACCGCTTCTGATTCGTATGCAGAACTTGCGAAAAGGATTGGAATGTCAGATGGTGGGAGAGAGGCAATTAGTTAGTTGTATGGGCAGTATTGAGTTGAGTGAGGTTCGTGGTTATATTATAACATATTTTTGTTTACTTAGGAGTGTCGCACCTTGAAGAACCATTGATGAAACTAAAATGTAAGTACCGTGATTTCGGGTGAAATTGATCACTTTTCGCAGTTTATTGCGTCTAATTTTTTAATGTTTGTCGATATGGTTAAATTCAATGCTTTAAAACAAGTACGACCACGCGTTTCATCAGTCAACGAGGTTGAAACTTTTACAGCAAATCATTCTATTATAATAAATATCATTTTAAATAAAAAATCAAAAAAATTACTTTCGGGGTGAAATTGATCAGTCAGTGAAATGCCTTTGTAAATGATGAAAATTATTTTTCCATCTAAATTAACCACCCTAGAATGCGAAAAGCTATGCAAAACTGTTACAAGTTTACTAAATTTTTAATTATTTAAGTTTAAATTTTAATAAATCGAAAGAAAACGCCTAAAAGTATGCAATATTCTCACTAATTATGTGTATTAATGTGGTACTTCCGAAAAAGTGCAATTTTAGGCATAAATTACAATATTTATAGAACTTTTGATGACAAAATCGGGTTTAGCGAACACTTGGCAGCTATAAACATTCATTCGAATATTCATCACATGTGTGATACAACTACGGCAACAAAAGTTTGGAAGTGTCTATGAAGATCGCCTAACACGCAGTTTCGGAAAATATTGACTTTAATACCGAAATATGTAACTAATTGGCTGTAAAACATGTAAACTCATCATTCAATAACCCTTGAGCAAGGTGATGGTCCTTTTCCACAAATTGTTTAAAGTTTAAAGCGTTATTTTTAATAAATGAAAATGGACCTCTCGTCGATCAATTTCACCCCACTGATCAATTTCACCCGAAATCACGGTAATTTTATAATACATTTGAATATTATATTTGAACTTGGGTCTCCAGTTAACCTAGTGGTTAAGGCTATGGGTCGCCAATCCGGAGACGGCGGGATCCCCTCCCGTTCCGGTCGGGAAACTTTTCTCGACTCCCTGGGCATATTGTACTTACCATACAATGTACAAATTCATGTAATGCCAGGCAAAGAAAGCGCTTCAATTAATAACTGTGGATGTGCTCAAAGAACACTAAGATGAAGCGAGGCATGCCAAGTCCCAGTTGGGACGTAGAGCCATGAAGAAGAAGACGAATTTGACTTTAAATTGTTGAAGCTGCGTAAACCGCAAAGCTGCTATCGAGAAGTTTCTCACTCTTCCGAGGAAGTCGCGTACCTCAACAGAAGGTCCTGGGTTCAATCCCCGGCCGGTCCACTTCCTCCTTCTTTGTATCTTTCTATGTTCTTTTTCCATCCTCTCAACATATACAACTCATGTACATACATATGTTCGTTCATAGCCATCGCTAGGACCAGAAATGGGTTGAACAAATCCGTTTCCCTTCCTTCCAACTTTCACTGCACAGTATCTATACAACAACGTCTACGAGTTATGCAATCATGCGAACTGTGTCGCACATCTTCAAAACAATGAAACACACAATTCTATCACCTTACGCCTGGCATCCACGCACCAATGTGTGAGCCCTCTGCCAACTATATCCTACCAACACTCCGACATCCGCACGAATTTGTGCAGACGTATATTCAGCCTGGGCCCATATAGCCGAGGCGGTAAACGCACGAGTATTCAGCATGACCATGCTGAGGGTGACGGGTTCGATTCCCGGTCGGTCCAGGATCTTTTCGTAGAGGAAATTTCCTTGACTTCCTTGGGCATAGAGTATCTTCGTGCCAGCCACACGATATACACATGCAAAATGGTCATTGGCAGAGGAAGCTCTCAGTTAATAACTGTGGAAGTACCGTGATTTCGGGTGAAATTGATCAGTGGGGCGAAATTGATCGACGAGAGGACTCTTTTTATTTGTTAAAAATAACGCTTTAAACTTAAAGCAATTTGTAAAAAATGTTCATTATCTGGCTCAAGAGTTTTTTTTATTCAACTCGTTTATTTAATAGGCCCAAACGCCAGAAGGCCGCATAACTTCTTATCTAATTGATATTAGTTGACCAATTAGGATTACAATCATTCTGCAATCCAGAATTATAGCACTGTTTTTCCTTCTCCTTCGTACGCTTCGTTGACATCCTCCGCTTGTTGGTTGAGTCGTTCGTTTCGTATGGTGATGAAGAACTATTCCCGTCACAATCGTCGTCGTTGTCGTTATCGTCTATCGTGATGATCTGTTGATCTGTAGGTACGGCCACCACCGGCCCGGATTGCACTAATGCTTCGTCGTCATCGTCGTCTGCCTTTGTTCGTCTTTGTTGTGTGGCTTCCGTGTTGTTGGTGGATTGTATACTGTTTATCGGCGGGAGGTCAGCATCGGAGAACGGAGTTTCGATCGATGAAGCTGTACCAATCGCTGTATTTTTGTTAGCAGTTGCAGCTACCTCCAAGCATTTTTGTTTAGGATGGACCGCTCTGGAACACCATTTGCACGTCCTAATTTGGTTTTAATGCTCGACGAAGCAGACTTCGCCGTTTATTGTTACGTAGGATGGGATTGGTTTTTTTATTCGCATTTGCAACACGCGAATGCCGTTGGGAACGCCGGGAAAATAGTGTTTCCATCTCTCACTTTGAATTGATGCAACCTCTCCAAACTGCGCCATGAAATTAGCAACAGTAGTGTGATGCACGGAAGGAGGCAAGTCATGTACGCGCACACTTACTGCCTCGCTGTCAACATATACTGGAATCTTGAATTCCTTTTTGTTATGCACAAAGAAACGCTTTATATTGTGCTTATTCTGATACCGTAGAGCGGTATCATGGTTCACCATTTCAATGAATACACATTTACGGGTGTTATGGAGCTGTAAACTTTTAACATCCGAAAGTTGCAACTCAATGTCTCTTTCGAGGAATTGATGCACTTTTTCAACATCGGGTCGCGATGGCAAAACGCTGAAGTCCACCACTAAAGTATTCCTCCTAATACTAGCCATTTTTCGATACGAGGTAAACGAGCAAAAGTAAACGCGTCCGATGAGTACGAGGAAAGGGTGTCAACTGAGGCTCAAGAGTTATTGAATGATGAGTTTACATGTTTTACAGCCAATTAGTCACATATTTCTGTATTAAATTCAATATTTCCCGAAACTGCCTGTCAGGCGAACTTTCAAACTTTCTTTACTGTAGCTCTATCGCTAATGTAATGAATATTCGAATGAATGTTTCAAGCAGCCAAGTATTCGCTTAACCTGATTTTGTCATCAAAAGTTCTATAAATATTGAAGTTAATGCAAAAACTTGTACTTTTCGTAAGTTATAACATATTTAGTATGGAAATTGCATACTTTTAGGCGTTTTCTTAAGATTTATTAAACTTAAAACTTAAATAATTAAAAAATCAGTAGACTTGTAGAAATTTGGCATAGCTTTTCGTATTCCGGGGTGGTTAATTCAGGAGGAAAAAATATTTTCAGCACATACAAAAACATTTCACTGACTGATCAATTTCACACCGAAATTAAAATTTTTGATTTTTTATTTCAAATGATATTTTTTGTAATAAAATGATTTGCAGTAGAATTTTTATCCTCGTTGACTGATGAAAACCATGGTCGTACTTGTTTTAAAGCATTAAAATTATTCATATCGAAAAGTGTTCAAATATTATTCGCCAAAAACTACGAAAAGTGATCAATTTCACCCGAAATCACGGTACTCATAGAACATTAAGCTGAGAAGCAGGCTTTGTCCCAGGAGGACGTTACGCCAAGAAGAGGAGGAGGTATATTCAGTCTGATGTGGATACCAATGATTGCTGCTATCATCACTTCGTTCCCTTCCTCAAATTGATCAGCAACCTGACGTGGCAGGCGTCATTGCACAATGGTCCGAGGACCAACATTAAGTGGAAAAAATTAATAACTCAAAAACCATCCAAGATAGAGTCTTCATGTCTTCTAGACATTTGCTCGTGAGTCCAAGCCGCGTTATATGCAAAAGTGTCCTAAACGCCAAATCTTAAAATACTTCATATTTCAGCACCTAACTTTTTTATTTCAAAAGATATCGAAATAAAATGTTCTGCAAAGTTGAAGAAGGTAAAAACCCCGACAACTTTCTCGAAGAGCAGTTTTTTCTATCTCTTCAATCTGAGGAGATATAACTTATTGAAGAAATAAAAAGTCCGAAATCGGTTTTTTGTCATATGTCAAAAACTATCATTTTTTCAAGCCTACTATGTTCAGAGCAATTGTACATATTGCCAAAATACACATTTCGTCAGAAGACATCAAAGCTGTACGATGTTTCTATCAAAAGATATAAGTATTTTTGTACTTTTTTAAGCCAATTTTTTCTAGCGTAACATTTGAAAAAGTCGCAAGTGAATCTTTAATTTTCTCCCACCACCGGATCTAGTATGACAAAAACTGAATTTTAACAAATTTTGGAGAGGGTGTTTTTTTGTTTTGCGTTTTAAATGTGATTTGACTATGACCGTATTTTAGGCATCAAATTCACGAAAAATGACATCCATAATGTCCGAGTTCAACATCTACTCGTGTTTCAAGATCACTTATCTTAAACATTCGAGTAGCGATGAACCCAATGTTGTCTTTTTTGTTTTGTTTTGTTCCTTTGTGTAAGTGAGCAAAAATATAAAACAAATTCCCTATAGTTTTTCGATTTCTTAATTCATCAGATATATGCATCTGGTGATCGTATGCAAATTTTAAATTGAATTGTGGACCGTCCAGTTTTATATGTTTGACATATATTATGAAAGGCCTTTGATCCTAGGATAGGATGCGACACGTAGTCAGTCAATTTCGTCAACGATCAAAATCAAGTGCTGCCACTTTTCTTTATTCCAAATCTTTGAAACTATTTAACTTTAACGATTGAAGTTTTGATGCATATTTCGCACCGTAAAGCACTATTTGCAATTGCAATAGCGTAACTTGCTACTAAAATTGCTTTCAAACGCAAGCTGTTTCAATTATGATGAAATCTATCAAAAAATCAATTGATTTTGCACCAAATCAATGGTTTTAACCGGTGTCAAGCCATGGGAGTCACATTAGGTTGATTTGCTTTTGAATGCTGACATATTTGAGGTGATAAAGCTTGAATAAAAAAATACAATGATTTTAAATATTGGTATCAAATGCTAAACCTACAAACTAGCAACACGGCCAAGCCAACAACAAAGCGATACGATCGCAGCAAACGGATATCCATTTCGACCAATCAGCGACTGGTCTCCGTTTGACAGCAAATTGGTCTCAAATTGACTGACTACGTGTCGCATCCTATCCTAGGATCAAAGGCCTATCATAATATATGTCAAACATATAAAACTGGATGGTCCACAATTCAATTTAAAATTTGCATACGATCACCAGATGCATATATCTGATGAATTAAGAAATCGAAAAACTATAGGGAATTTGTTTTATATTTTTGCTCACTTACACAAAGGATCAAAACAAAACAAAAAAGACAACATTGGGTTCATCGCTACTCGAATGTTTAAGATAAGTGATCTTGAAACACGAGTAGATGTTGAACTCGGACATTATGGATGTCATTTTTCGTGAATTTGATGCCTAAAATACGGTCATAGTCAAATCACATTTAAAACGCAAAACAAAAAAACACCCTCTCCAAAATTTGTTAAAATGCAGTTTTTGTCATACTAGATCCGGTGGTGGGAGAAAATTAAAGATTCACTTGCGCCTTTTTCAAATGTTACGCTAGAAAAATTTGCTTAAAAAAGTACAAAAATACTTATATCTTTTGATAGAAACATCGTACAGCTTTGATGTCTTCTGACGAAATGTGTATTTTGGCAATATGTACAATTGCTCTGAACATAGTAGGCTTGAAAAAATGATAGTTTTTGACATATGACAAAAAAAACCGATTTCGGACTTTTTATTTCTTCAATAAGTATATCTCTTCAGATTGAAGAGATAGAAAAAACTGCTCTTTGAGAAAGTTGTCGGGGTTTTTACCTTCTTCAACTTTGCAGAACATTTTATTTCGATATCTTTTTAAATAAAAAAGTTAGGTGCTGAAATATGAAGTATTTCAAGATTTGGCGTTTAGGACACTTTTGCATATAACGCGGCTTGGACTCACGAGCAAATGTCTAGAACACGGTTGCAAAAATTCCGAAGCTTCCAACGAACGTGAGTTTTTGTTTTTGTCTTTTCACCACACCGCTTCTGACGTTGAAGCCCCTGTCCTTCACGGAGGCAATTGAAAAGAGAATAAAAATTCTCTCTTCGCTCTCACCGGGGAGACGGCGAGGTTCAAAAGCAACATTTTTCCTGTGACCGGCACTCAAACGACAAAAATTCACCACGTTTGCTTATGGGCGAGTCGCATTCATGCGGCCGGTGTTGAAATGAAGCATCCATCAGCGCAGAGCGTGTGTTGATGATGGTGCAGTCATTACCTCCACAATGTAGTTGAATTTTTCTGCGTTCACTTTCAAGTATCTCACAGCGGAGCTGAAAATGAATGCCAAAAGCATTCAGTTCAGCAGAAATTCATTCAATTGAATGAGATTTTTTCAACCCTGGTCTAGAAGACATGAAGACTCTATCTTGGATGGCTTTTGAGTTATTAATTTTTTCCACTTAATGTTGGTCCTCGGACCATTGTGCATTGTCGCCTAAAATAGAATATCGCCAACGCTGACACACTGAAGATGCCTGCTAATCTCCAGCACAGATATCTCATTGGTTCCTTGTGTGAGAGTAGCTGGTCAATCAAGCTACAACTCTTTCCACGGCCTACTATTTTTGAGTTATTGCAGGTCTAGTTTAATCTGAACATGTACTCCTTGAAAAACATAAATAATGCTAACCCGAAAATAGTTGGCCATGAATTTCGACGTCTATGAAAGAGTTATTTATTTTGTCAAAACAAACAGCTTTCTCAACGGAACCAATTCTGTATAGTGTCACGGTCATAAGTAAGACGAGTTTTGTGAGATATTACACCGTAAAATCACCAAAACAAGTTAAAAAAAACTTTTTTTTACAGAATAACTAAAAACAGTTGGCTGCGGAATTTGCAGTCTAAGAAAGAGTTGTTTATTTTGTCGAAATATACAACTTTGCCGAAGATGTGAAGTTTCTAGAACGTAATACTAAAAAGTTAGATTGTGGCGAGACCTATGCGGATAAGTTGCGAACTAGTAAATGCTTGGCAATTAATAACCTTGATTATTACAAACAACTTTGTCGAAGTTACCATGAGCCGGAAATGCTTCGTTTCGGAGTAAGTAATTTTGTCCCGCTAGATTGCGATGCTGGTCCTTAGTGCATTGTTGCAGCGAAGAACCACCAGCAAGTCAATCGTAATCTACCCCCGCATATCGTGTGCTGCGCTGAAATTTTTTCTTAAAGGCGACATGTTCGTTGTTTGGGAGTAAGCCCACCTGTTCTGGCCACATCACTGGATTAGATTAGAATCTCACCACAATATTTCTCCTCTTACATTGAGAGATATCAATGACGACATTATAAGCGTAGTAGAAATTTAGGCCTTAAATTATCTTCAGTAGGCTTTTGCTCTTAAGGATGTGAACCATTTCGCTTATTCGTTTAACTTATAGTTAAAATTTGACATTTCGGTAGTTATTTTCCATCGGATGGTTAAAAAATAACTACAGTAGACGTTCGATAAGTGCAACATGTTTACGTTTCAGTTACCGAATGAAATTCGCTAACTGCAACGACTGATAGCCGTCAAATAGTTGTCAATTGCTGTTGGATGCAGCCACAATGCACTCAAAAACATCACAATGCAGCTGTAGTGCATCTGAAAAACATCGCAACTCTGTTGACGTTTCGTTGTTGACAGATAGAGGTGAGATAACCGCAAAATTGTTGCACTTAGCGGACTTGCAGTTAAAAAGCATTGCAGTTAAACCGTTTCCAACGATCGAACGTGCACTTACGAGGGCGACCCATTTAAAATTTGAAATTTGACAGACGAGTAGTCATTTGGAAAAATATAGTACGCAGCCAAATCACTGCGAACAACAAATAACTATCGAACTAACCCTGGTCGGGAGTAGGGTTATTTTTAACCGGACGCAAAATAACTATTAGAATGTCATATTTTAACTAAAAGTTAAACGAACAAGCGAAACGGTTCACAGCCTAAGAAGAATGGTTGGAGGAGAGCCAAAACGGACTTTATTTAGGATTTTTATTTGTTTACTGTTTGATGTGTAGATTATGAGTAACTGTAACGATATGTGGATTGTAGTGTAATAAATGTTGTATTATATGGACAATAAATGGTTTAAGTGTCGGACTATATGTGGAATCGTGTGATGAAAACGGAGAAGAATCTGTACCCCAAAACGAATGGATACATCTCAATCCTGGATCTACAACCCCATTTGCTGCAGTGTGCCTATTGACCCTAGTCGATCATTGGCGTATCTAGGATTTTTTCCTAGAGGGTGCCTATTAGGTGCCAGTTTCAGTGGCTTCCAGGTTGTTTTTTTTTGTAAATGGAAATATCGATTCAACCTCAATTTCTCAGTCGCGGGAAAAATGGGCCTACAAATTTAAACGCGCTATATTTTAGAGAATAGCTTTTTTGGAAAATTCGATCCGTTGTACTGATATGACATTTTACACGCCATGGAGGTATGAAAACTTGATAAATTGTTTGCGTATAATACATGGAATTTGTATTTTCAGTTTGAACTTAACAATCATCGCGACAACCCCTTTGTTGTGTGGATTGAAAACAATCAGGTCCGTTAGAATACATTTTCAAGGGCATATATTATAAGTGTTGAACTCGGAAACTATAAAATATTCACAAATATGCGTGTAAGTCCTAGCTTTCGGTAATCCATTCGACAATGACTCTGCGAACTTCCTAACAATTTTCTGGAAAATCTTCGGCAAGTCATTCTACTTTTTCGCTTCTATAATTTTATTAAAAATTCTTCAGACAATTTCTTCTGTAATTATGTAAGGAATTCCTACAGTAGATGATTTCGGAATACCTTCGGCAATTTCGATATTACTTGCATTGAAAATTTATTTGGGAATTTCATCAGCAATTCCTTTGTAAACTTTGGAAACTTTGATTATTATTTCGGGAACTTCTTCGGCAACTCCTTTGGAAATTGATTTGGCAAATTTCTTAAAGATTTCCTTCGGGAATTTATTTGAAAAAAGAATTGACTTTTTTTAATTCTGTCACGGTGATTCTACGGAAATTGCTTTTGGAGTTCTTTCTAAATTTTCTTCCGAAATTCCTTGGATGTTTTAGGAAAATTCTTTGAAAACTTCTTTCAATTTTTTTGTGAATGTTTATGGATTTTTTTTTATAGAATATGTGTCGGCAATTTATTTTGAGATTGGATTTGGCCAATTTCTTTGAAAAGGCTTAATATTTTCTTCAGAAATTTCTCTGGTAATTCTTATATGAATTCTTTTGGCAAATACTTTGAACGTTTTAAGGTAATTTTATTGTTTTTTTCCGACAATTTCTTTGGGAATTTGTTATGAAGTTTTTCGTGAATTTCATAGGATTTTCTTTGAGCAAGCCCAGTTAAGAATTTGTTAATTTCCTATTCAGCAATTTTTGGAAGCAATAAATATAAATACAATCTAACCATAAAAAATTACAAAAATAATCACGAATAAATTGCCTGAGAAATTTGCAAAATAATTGAAAAAGAAATTGCTGAAATATTTTCAGAGGAATAGGGTAATTCGCCAATTGTTGAACGGTTAGTACTGGCATTTTGGTTTTCGTTCGTTTTTCCGTGCATAATTCTACTGCGTCCGTTTGCTGTCGTGGGTTAGATTCCTGGTGCTGCTACCACGATAGCCGAGAGTCATCGCTGAGTTTGTGTGCAGCTGCCTAGCTGGGAGGCGGCATCTCCACTCTCCTTAACTGATCCATGGAAAATGACGAATGATAACTGAGGAAACAGTTTTTATGCCCCTAGATTAGCAGATGAAGCTCCTCCTATTCGGCGGGCTTCCCAGTTTATTCCGTTTGCATGACCCGCCCACATTGTGTCAGAGGCTTCAAAAGCTCGTTCGTCGTCGCAGTTGACGTGCTGTTGCGCAGCCGTGGAGCCCTGACTGATCAAACGAAAATGACGACAGAAATCAGAGGGAACAGCTTTTATGCCCCTGATTAGCAGATGAAGCTCCTCTCATTCAGCTGGCTTTCCAGTTTATTTCAATTGCATGAACCGCCCCGTATGCTTCGGACGCTTCAAACGATTTTCAACCAAGAAATGAGAGAAATTTTCATTTAACAAATAAAGTAACCAAAATATAAAAAGATTTAAATCATTTAAATTCGAAAAATGCTAGAATTAAACTAGGGATCGTCCTTAAATTACGGCACACAAAAATTAGTCATTTTCAACCCCTCATCTCTATGTCACACTTTTTGTATGGGACCTCTGAAATTTTTGTATGGACCGTCACACTTTGCTGACCCTTTTAACGTAACGTAATTTCTGGACGCTCCCCAATGTTTCACGAAAAATGATCTGATAGGACAATGCGTTGCTAAATTCTGGGTGAAACGATTAGTGGCCGGAATTCAATTTTTCATTTTTCGATTGAACCACACTTTTCTCGGTTAATGGAATGAAATTATCTGATTTACAACTCTTGAGGAATTATTTTCGGTGGTCCTGAAAAGGACCGTTTGATTGACGATTTTTGGAACGAAAGTGCATGAAAACATCATGTCACGCAATGCGTGTTGGTTTTCTCCTTTCTAAAGACAGGATGCCACCGAAAACTGGTACGCCGCTTTCTGCCATGGATGAGATTCCTGGTGCTATCCGCTTGATAGCCGAGAGTCGCGGCTGGGTTGATGTGCCACTGCTCAGCTGTGGAGGTGACATCCACCCTGCCTGACTGATCCAACGAAAATGACGAAAGAAATCAGAGGGAACAGGTTTTATGCCCCTAGATTTGCAGATGAAGCTCCTCCCATTCGGCTGGCTTTTCAGTTAATTTCGTTTGCATGACCCGCCCCTCATGCTCCAGACGCATCAAACGATTAATCAACCGAGAAATGAGAAATGTTTCATTTAACGAATAGAGTAACCAAAATATTGGAAGATTTAGATCATTTTAATTCGAAAAATGGTTAAATTAAACAATGTTTCACGAAAAATCGTCTGGATATGATAAAACGTTGCTAAATTCCTGGTGGAATCATTAGTGGCCGGCATCATTATTGTTGCGGGGCCACCAAGCATACAATTTTTCACTTTTCGGTTGCACCACACTTCTACCGAGCGATGGAATGAAATAATTATCTGATTCACAACTCTTGAGGAATAATTTTCTATGGTCCTGAAAAGAACCGTTTGAATATTGGACGATTTTAGACAGAAAATTGACGTGGCATGATACGCAATGCGTGTTGGATTTCTCCGTGCTGTTCGCTGCTGGAAGCCGTCGAAAATTGGCCCGCCGCTTGCTGCCGTGGGTGCGATTCCGGATTTTGCTGCTGCCTCTGCCACCACCGTCGATCAATCCGATGTTCAAACACTACCTTGGTCTGCCGCGTTAGACGGTTAGAAGGTGAATGTGCAACAGCACCCTTGCCGAAAACCACCGCCACCGAGCCGACACGGCCGTCAAAGAAGAATGAGCGAAAACGCAAGCGAAGAAAGTGGGCAGCTCTCGTTCGATGCGTTCAACTCGAGACGACAAAGACAAATGAAGGAAGATGCGAAGAAGCAGTAGCTTTTATATTCGACGGGAGCATCCAAAATGTGCTCGATCGTGATTAGCTGGAGTAAACATGGGTTCACTTTTCCCAATTTTTCAATAGTTTGTTATTGAAAATCAGCAAATGTTAATATTGGACATAATTGGTGTAAAGATTTCCAATCGAATGGAGCCAAATTTTTGAAAATTCGACGAGAAATGGCTGAGTTATTAACGCTCAAAATCTCCACTTCAAACGTAACGCGGCCGATTTCTGAAAATTTAGAATGACACCCGGTATAGAAAAGAGAGACGTAGTCCTACGTCAAAACGGAAAAGAATCTGGACCCCAAAACGAATGGATACATCTTAATCCTGGATCTACAACCCCTTCGCTGCAGTGTGCGTATTGACCCCAGTCGATGTTGGTAAGGGTCCTGTTGCCGAATCCACGCCAGCGCGCCTCTACAAGTTTGATATCTCTACACGAACCATTCATCGTACCCATTGTCGGCAGATATGACACGAACTGTCATAGCGGTGAGTTGGCAGATGTATAGACAGATGTAATGATAGAAGGAAGAGAAAGTGCATCTATGTGCAACCAGGTGTTGAATTCTAGATTATTGATAATGCACTAATTTTGGAACAATTTGAACTAGAATATTTGTGAACTAGTGTGTATTCCAGAAGGTATTTTGTAATGCTTATATTGAAGTGAATTGTTATCTAACATGCTCTGAAATTTAACAGGAATTCGTAGTCCTTAATATCTCCGTACGCTTAACCTAAATTACTAGTGAACACTTACAAGCTAAAGGGTAAATAACTAAATCAACGAAATACTTAATGACATGCAATTATCTAAATCTAGCCTAATTATAGTACGGATTGTAAGTACGAATCGATAGTACGGATTGAACGAACAAAATCGCTCGCTCACACATAAACAGCAAGCGATTTGCAGCAGGCAACAACGTCAGACCGGCTCAAGAAGACAGACAGATATACTGGACTTGGCATAGCAAGGAGACTAAATGTAAGTTAGACGTATAGACTAAGGATTATCTGTGACTATCTAATGTTGGTTCTGATGAGTGACAATAACTAATGGAAATCATGAACGACTGTCTTTTACTTCGGGATTATTATTTCGGAAAATTTTTCTCTGTTGGCAATTTTCCAACAAATTATTATTTTCGTTTATACGAAGTCGCAAAATAGCCGGTCATGTCGCGTCGAACTCTACGGTCGGGTAAGGTGGTTGGTGAGACTGCTAGTGAAAATCTTGGTGCAAATGGTGGCGTGCAAGTGGTGGTCACGGCTGATCCGGAAGAGTCGCATCCCGGACAAACATGCCAAGTGTGCCGTGTGCTGGATACAGTTGATATGGTGCAGTGCGACGTATGTTCCAAGTGGCATCACTTCCGGTGCGTAGGAGTCACGCAGCAAATAGAACATTTTCCATGGAGTTGTGCCAAATGCGAATCAGCGGAAGGAGTTCAGGAAATCGGTTCTACTGCAGCTCTTCTTCAAGGAAGCGGTGGTCCATTAGGACAGTCGTTCAAATCTCACGCGAACAGACTGTCAGTGCAGTCAGATCAGCTCCAACATCAACAACGAACCCAGCAACAGCATCAGCAGAGTCCCGATGTAGCAGCTTGTCAGCTAGCCTTCTCGCGTGCAGCGGATGAGTCAAACCAACCCAAGGGAGAAGATCAAGCTCCGTTCGTCTCTTCGCTTCAGTGGGTTGTGTCCCCTTCGCAACACAGATCCAAGGCCTCATCGGAGTCTTCGAGTCGGTCATCACAAGCCCTCGCTAAGCTAAACCTTCAAATGCTGGAAGAGATGAGGGACGTCGAGCGGCGTGAAGCAGAGCGCCAACGAGCAATCGCAGCGGAGGAAGCAAACAAGGAAAAGGCATTCCTGGAGCAGAAGTATCATCTATTGGAGCAGGCCATGAGCGAAAACGGCTCCTCTAAAAGCGATTCTATGACCAGAACGCAGAACTGGATCGCAGCTACAAATACGCATCGCAATAGGCAGATAGTAGCTCAAAACGACATCCAAACCAACTCGAACGTGCGAGCTGGTGAGATGCAAGTTTGGAATCCACCAGCTACGCGGATTAGTAGGTGTCGTTCGTCGCTATTAGAACCAAATCCTCCGGATCCATTTCCAGCGCCGGAGTCCATGCTGAGTTGCCCCGTAGATCCACCAGCGCTGAACGTCGGAATGCAGCGGTTAGCTATAGGGTCGCAGAATCAAATCCCCCCGCCGATGCAGTCGCGACCGATTCCACCGCCTTCGCGTCGGGTTTCTATGGCACAGTTACCTTATTCTGGTGACCGTGGAGCAGCTGCACCGGACCATTTCAAAAACATGGAAGCAGATCCATCACGACGGTTCTCACATAACATGTCGGTTCCGGAGTACCAGAGGTTCGCACCTCACTCGAGTCAATCAGCAGTCCATCAGCAGCACCATCCTCAGTCATCTACCATGCGTGACAACCGCCTCTACGAACAAGAGGAGGAAGAATCTGACCCATACCCAATAACTCGAAGGCAACTGGCTGCCCGACAAGCCATCTCGAAGGATCTTCCAACGTTTTCTGGAGATCCAGAAGATTGGCCTATGTTTCTAGCCACCTTCAACAGTACCACCGCCCTCTGTGGTTTTACCAATGATGAAAACATCGCCCGCTTGCAGCGAAGCTTGAAGGTCGAGCATATGAAGCGGTCAAAAGTCGGCTACTGCATCCACCCAACGTCATTGGAATAATGTCAACCCTCAAGATGCTGTTCGGGCAACCGGAAGTAATAATTCATTCAATGATGGCAAAGATCAACTCCTTTCCGGCACTGAAAGAGGACAAATTAGAGACGATTGTGGACTTCGCCGTCAGTGTTCAAAACTTCTGTGCAACCGTGGACGCGTGTGGATTGGAAGAATATTTCTACAACATGACCTTCCTCCACCAACTCGTGAACAAATTGCCACCATCGATCAAGCTGAATTGGGCGCAGTACCGATTATCGCTACCGACGGTCAACTTGTCGTCTTTCAGCAGCTGGCTCTACTCTCTAGCTGAAGCTGCTAGTGCCGTTACCATCCCGAACACCATTTTCGAGTTTCATCCCGCACGTAACGACTCGCATGCGGCCAAGAAGACCAACTCATTCGTAAACGCTCATTCCGAGGAAGCCTCGTCAGGTCAGCACTCCGCAGCACCTTCAAGCGCGAAAGAAGGAAGCTGCTTAATATGCAAAGGAAGCTGCAATGCGATCACCAAATGTGATCGTTTCCTGGGATTCTCTCGCGATTCTCGCTGGGCGACTGTACGGGATCTAGGCCTCTGCCGCCGATGTCTACGCCAACATAAGGGAGGATGCCAAGCAAAACTTTGTGGGAAGAATGGCTGTGAGTTGAAGCATCACGAGTTGCTGCACAATGATCAGAGGAGCGCACCGATACCGTCAAACGCTTTTCCATGTGTTTCGAGCAAACCATCGTCGATTCAGCGTACAGAAATCACGTCAGACACAGTGCCAAATTCTACTGAGCACGGGTGCCATGTTCACCAGGTCACTTCCAGTCATGTGTTGTTCCGCTATATACCCGTAGTGCTCCACGGAAAGCACCAATCAATCGAGACATTCGCCTTTCTGGATGACGGATCCGAGCTCACTTTGCTTGACGAGGAACTTGCGGATGCACTGCAACTGGAGGGCGAAGAAACACCATTATGCTTGTTGTGGACTGGAGGAGCGAAGCGACGAGAAGCTGATTCAAAAAGCGTTCAGCTGGAGGTCGCTGCAAGGCACAACAGTTCCAAAAAGTACACCATGCATGGGGTACGCACAGTTGCTCAACTACTTCTTCCATCACAGACACTCAACTTCGAAGAGATGTCTGAGTTATATCCGCATCTTAAGGGCCTGCCGATTTGTTCATATCAAGATGTTCGGCCACGTATACTCATCGGGATGAAGGATCAGCACCTCAGCCTTGTTCAGAAGAGCCGTGAGGGAGCGCTACACGAGCCGATCGCTGTAAAAACTCGACTAGGTTGGACGGTTTGTGGAGAAGGAAATCGCGACACCGGTGCCAACCTTGACCACTCGGTATTTCATATCTGTGAATGCAACTCTGTTGCGGACGCAAGCCTGCATCAACTGATGAAAGAATACTTCGCGATAGTGTAGCCCCCTCGGCTATGTTCAGCGGAATAAGGGGATCTGCAGGGTCGGAATGAGGGGGAACCGGTACATAATTCTCAACGTAACTCACCGATCTGCTTCCAGTGGGAACTTGCTATAAGAGCATATCCATAAGCATGCTTTAGTTAGGTGGCAATCACTAAGCAACTACTTAAGGGTGAGTATGCTCAAAGGCCACCCTGCCAATTCACTTATGCAACAGAACGTAAAGTGAGGTAGGTATGGAGACTCCTTTTGAGTCCGGAACTACGGAACAAATCAACAAAACTAGTAGTGGAGCTTCAACTCTCTGAATGATCCTAAAACAACCGGAGTTTACGTGCACATTGTATATTCTAATAAATTACATTGATTGGGTTGTATATGGGCCCTGGCTTAACCTAGTTTAGTGTGACGTCACATTAGATATGCTACTTGCGGTTTTGGTTTTACGAATGGTGGTGGTGGTGGTAGTGGTGTGGTGCGGCATAGGAAAACGATGACACACAGCTGGGTGGCGTTGTTCGTGGAGTGGGACTGCAACACGGCTAGCAGCTTGCGGCGGCGGAAGAATAGGGGTGTTGTACCTATTGTCACCGAGGCTTCCAATGTCCTTGGCCGTCCCTTGGCCGGAAATCACTCTCTGACACTGGATGAAGTTTCTGAGGCGGATCGGTTGGTTACGGGGTGGTTGACGGGGCGAAACCAGTGTTATTGGTGTAACTGGTCGGTTCAAATAGGCCGCTTTGGCAGCCGGGAACCGTTCCTGAACTGGATTACCACTCGAACCACAGGTGTCCTAGGGGTTTGCGGTCGTTCGTCCTAAGGTCTTGCTCGCACGTGACAGAAGCGGTATGTGCAGGTCACTTTCTTCCTTCTGGATACCACTTCGTTTCAAAATGGCCACCTTGGTTGAATAGGAGGGCCACCTGTCCTTTGTTGTCCTCAGGGTGAATGTGAATGGCGTGCTCACCCAGGACAATGCTGCCGATTAAACAAAAGAAAAAGGTCCTTTGTGGACCTACCACGCCAATTAGTTTTCCGCCACTTGAGCCACTTTTTCCTCTTCAAACCGCATTTTAGTATTATTTAGGAATTATTTTTAGTAATTTTTTTAACAATATTCTTTGTATGAGCATATTTTACCTTTTTCTTGAACAATTATAATTTGCTTCGACGATAGTTTGTTGTATCGTTCACAACAATAGGTGTAACTACCCTAGATGGACACAATAGAATTTAGGGCATTTTAACACAATTCGTTTTTAATTATTACAATACTAACCACTTTTACTCTGGACCTACACACACTAACTTAAGATTTTTATTTATTTTTGGACTACTAGACCTAGAATTAAGATCAAACAAATTATTAAAAACTTCACTACTAGAATATTATTACATCATCCGGACCTTACGAATTTAACACCCGACGCGCACTTACTGCTCGCTTGGACGTTCTGAGCAATTATGGACTGGCGAGAGCTAGCAAGCCAAGCTCGAACTTGAAATTTTCCCCTAAGTTTACGAACAAACCCGATTTTGCCGTATTTGCATATTTATTGCCCTCATGAGTGTCACCGCCCCCTGGTCATGCCTCTGGATCGCTACTTCGGCCGAGTATCTTTTGGCCGGCTATCAAACCGCTGTCAACAGACGGTTGGCTCGTGAGTGGTGCCATTGGAAGGGAGTGGGATTGGGAGAGTGAGAGAAGTTTTTTTTCTCTTGCGCATTGTGAGCATAGCCCAGGGTCGCATTCAGGCGATGCTGGTCGATAATTGTGATGGAGTCACAAATTAAATTTTGGAACCATCGGTTACAATAGACAGTGTACACACTAAGATCAGCTCGGTATTTTCCCCATCTTTTTACTGAGTTCTCAACAGCAGATTTAACTCGGTACGCTCGGTTATTTATTTTGCGGATATTCTGTAAATGAGTTACCGAGCTCAGCTCACAAACTGTCAAAAGTTACTGAAGCACGGTAAATATCGTTACTGGTGAACGGTAAATACGATTACCGAGTGTACCGAAATAAATCTGCTGTTGAAAACTCAGTAAAAAGATGGAAAAAATACTGAACTCAGTGAAAAAATTACTGAGCTGGAACATCTGAATCTTAGTGTGTAGGAATTGCTCATCCGAAGAACCAACTTCTCTCGGTCGAAGAAGAGCAAGCGCAGAGTCTGCTCGAGACACGCACAGTGCTGAAGGGAAACCGCTACGAAACTGGACTATTGTGGCGATACGATAATGTTCGACTGCCGGACAGTTTTCCGATGGCCTATCGACGACTCCAGTGTCTCAAAAAGAGAATGGACAAAGACCCTCAACTAGAGGTAGCACTAAACAAAAAGATCACCGACTTTGTCGAAAGCGGATATGCCAGGAAACTCACCGATGACGAACTCTCCCAAAGTTTCCCTCGTAAATGGTACTTGCCGGTATTTCCCGTGACAAATGTCAACAAGCCAGGGAAGATTCGAATGGTGTGGGACACTGCAGCGGTCGCCCACGGAGTGTCTTTAAATTCCGTGCTACTTAAAGGACCTGATCAACTATGCGAGCTGTTCACTATATTGGTTCAAGGGACAGGTTGCCTTAACTGGAGACGTGCGTGAAATGTTTCTGCAAGTACTAATGCGCCAGGAAGACCAGCAATGTCAGCGGTTCCTCTGGTATGACAAAGATGGGACACTCTCTGTCTACGTGATGCAGGTTATGACATTCGGAGCATGCTGCTCCCCTAGTAGCGCTCAATATGTTAAAAACCTGAACGCCGAGCGATTCAGAGCAGATTATCCAGAGGCAGTCGAAGTGATCCAAAAGCGCCACTACGTTGATGACATGTTGGTGAGTGTGGCAACAGGAGAAGAAGCGATCAAACTCGCACAGCAAGTGAGGAAGGTACATGCAGAAGGCGGATTTGAAATCCGTAATTGGATCAGCATTTCCAAACGCGTCACCGGTGCCTTAGAGGAAAATCACGCAGAACAAAAGAACCTTGACCTGTCGCCAGAACTAGCCACAGAGAAGGTGCTCGGTATGTGGTGGTGTACCGATTCAGATACCTTTACATACAAGGTTGGTTGGAATCGTTATGGTCGAGCACTGCTAGAAGGCCAGCATCGTCCAACTAAACGACAGATGCTACGTGTCCTCATGTCGGTATTCGATCCGCTTGGGCTAATTGCTCAGTTTCTGATGTATTTGAAGGTCCTACTTCAAGACGTGTGGCGCTCCGGCATCGGCTGGGATGATCAAGTTGACGAAATACTATTTGAAACTATTTGCAAACTTGGCTCCAAATTCTTCCGCAAATTGAACAAACCAGTATTCCTCGTTGCTACTCTAGTGAACGATATGCCAACTGTGGAGACGTGCAGCTGCACACCTTCGTGGATGCTAGTGAGAATGGTATCGCGGCTGCCTGCTACCTGCGCTTCAACCATGATAACGCCGTGGAATGCAGTATAGTCGCCGCAAAAACCCGAGTCGCGCCGTTGAAGTTTTTATCCATACCCCGACTAGAACTTCAAGCAGCTTTGATTGGAGCCCGTCTCGCTCGAACAGTCTCCGACGCCCTCACTGTTGAAATTTCCCGCCGGGAATTTTGGTCCGACTCCCAAGATGTCCTGTGTTGGATAAAATCTGATCACCGCCGCTACTCGTCATTTGTAGCATTTCGGATTAGTGAGATCCTAGAGTTGACGGAGATTGCTGATTGGAGGTACGTTCCCACTGACTTGAACGTTGCGGATGATGGAACGAAATGGAAAGTACTTCCAGATCTTAAGCCTGGAGCAACGGTCCACAATTTCTTTACCTCCCAGAAGATCAGTGGCCTCGCACTTTGAAAAAATCAAACACTACCAACTTGGAACTCCGTCCCAGTGTAATGGTGCACTGCATCGCACCCGAATCCATAGTACGAGTAATCGATTTTTCGAGTTGGAGTCGACTAGTTCGAGTAATTGCATTTGTTTACCGATTCTTCAACAACTGCAGGCGCAAACATCTGGAAGAATGTATCAGCGGTCCTCTTTCAGCCAAGAAATGAATTACGCTGAAACATACCTGCTACGCCAGACGCAGCTGGAAGCCTATCCAGATGAAGTCGCTCTTCTCCAACTATCGCAAACTGAACCGAAGCTATCCAGAACACCATTGCCTAAGACCAGCCCACTACACCAAAAATCACCGTGGCTGGACCAGAATGGAATTCTGCGGATGCGAGGCCGCATCGCCAGCTGCGACTATGCTACCGAAGACGCTAAACATCCTGTTATCCTTCCCCGTGACCACCCTACCACCAAATTGATCATAGCACATTTCCACCAAAAATTCCACCACCAAAACTATGAGACCGTAATCAACGAAATTCGACAAAAGTACAGTGTTCCGAAGCTTCGGACTGCTTTCGCCAATGTTCGAAAGAGCTGCCAACGCTGCAAGCATCACCGTGCCAATCCAAGAGTTCCAATAATGGCCGATCTACCAGCAGCCCGACTTGATGCTTTCGCGCGCCCCTTTACTCACGTTGGGATAGATTTCTTCGGACCATACGAGATCGTCATTGGCCGTAGGGCAGAAAAGCGTTGGGGTATGCTGGCTACCTGCCTCACGACCCGTGCAATCCACATTGAAGTCGCCCATTCTCTCAGCACTGATTCGTGTGTTATGGCACTGCGAAACCTTATTTCGAGAAGAGGGAAACCAAGAACTATCCATAGCGATCGAGGGACGAATTTCGTTGGAGCGAACCGAGAGTTGACCGAAGCGAAATACTCCGTCGACCAAGCAGAACTCATGAAAGAATTCGTGGACGCAGACACCAGCTGGCATTTACTTCCCCCTTCGTCACCACACATGGGTGGCAGTTGGGAACGCCTAATCGGCAGCGTCAAGAGAAACCTTATGGCAATTTTACCAACGAGAAGATTGTCAGATGAAGTTCTACGAAACATGCTCACCGAAGTAGAGAACACCGTCAACTCCCGACCATTGACCTACGTTCCCGTAGATGATGAGTCCGCTCCTGCCCTAACGCCCAACCACTTTTTGATTGGGTCATCTAATGGAGTGAAACCGCTCTGCACTATCGATGACAGTGGCGAAGCATTACGACAGTGCTGGCGGCTATCTCAAGTCCAGGCCAATCGGTTTTGGAAGCGATGGATCAACGATTATCTCCCTGAAATAACTCGCCGCACAAAGTGGTTCACCGATACCAAACCAATACAGGACAATGACGTGGTAGTGATTGTGGACTCTAAATTACCCCGGAACTGTTGGCCAAAGGGTCGAATAATCTGTACACATCCTGGACGAGATGGACAACCCAGATCTGCGACAGTGCGGACATCGACTGGTACTTATGAACGTCCGGTAGCCAAATTAGCCGTGCTAGACGTTCGGCGCGTGACGAAGTAAGCTGACCAAGAGGCCATCGTACCTGGGGGGACTGTTGCCGAATCCACGCCAGCGCGCCTCTACAAGTTTGATATCTCTACACGAACCATTCATCGTACCCATTGTCGGCAGATATGACACGAACTGTCATAGCGGTGAGTTGGCAGATGTATAGACAGATGTAATGATAGAAGGAAGAGAAAGTGCATCTATATGCAACCAGGTGTTGAATTTTAGATTATTGATAATGCACTAATTTTGGAACAATTTGAACTAGAATATTTGTGAACTAGTGTGTATACCAGAAGGTATTTTGTAATGCTTATATTGAAGTGAATTGTTATCTAACATGCTCTGAAATTTAACAGGAATTCGTAGTCCTTAATATCTCCGTACGCTTAACCTAAATTACTAGTGAACACTTACAAGCTAAAGGGTATATAACTAAATCAACGAAATACTTAATGACATGCAATTATCTAAATCTAGCCTAATTATAGTACGGATTGTAAGTACGAATCGATAGTACGGATTGAACGAACAAAATCGCTCGCTCACACATAAACAGCAAGCGATTTGCAGCAGGCAACAACGTTAGACCGGCTCAAGAAGACAGACAGATATACTGGACTTGGCATAGCAAGGAGACTAAACGTAAGTTAGACGTATAGACTAAGGATTATCTGTGACTATCTAATGTTGGTTCTGATGAGTGACAATAACTAATGGAAATCATGAACGACTGTCTTTTACTTCGGGATTATTATTTCGGAAAATTTTTCTCTGTTGGCAATTTTCCAACAGGTCCGGTAACCCAACATTCGTTGTTTTTGATAACTCCGTCATTCATTGCGGCGTGTCTAGTGAACTGTTGATCGACGTGTTGCTGAAAATTCACCCGATTTTGGGAATGGATATTCCAGTTCTTCTCAAGAAATTTTACAATCTGGTGGCCATTCAAGCATGCTCCACGAGTACCAAAGTCACACAGCTTACAGTTCGTCTGCGAGAATTTTGTAACGGTTAAGATCACAACGCAATGATAGCACCCAATGCTTTTGCTGTTCAGCTATCCTTGCGTTCAGGGCTTTCGTGATACCTTTTTGTAATGATGTAAAGATTTTTTGTAATGAAATACAACAGAAGCGAATAACATTCAACATTGAACACCTTCTATGTTAAGAAATAAAAAACCCTTAAAAAATTGACTGTTTCACTTTTAAACTCGATTAAAATCGAATATTTAATCGAGTTTGCGATCAACAAAAAAGGCATATTACCTGGGTTTTCTATTCTGTTGATGTTTGTTGATAAAGTTTTATTTAAAAAATAAAACATAACACAGCGTAACAAAAAATAACTTTTGGTCTGTCTCAAGAGCAAACTTACGTGTCTCTGACAGATTTAGGGCCGCTGAATCCGAATCCGGGCTCAGATTTGCTCCAACACGTCACAATTTTGAGCTATACCTCAATTTATACGGCAAACATGCGATTTTGGGCTTTTTTGACTGCAAGTTATTAAGCATGGAAATATTTTTTTTAATCAATCATAAGGTTAATTGGTCAATTAACATCTAAATTAACGACTCATGCAAAATATTTCGTTTTACCAAATCGAATTTGATAGTTTTAAGCGATTTATGCTAGACACGATATTTTCCATACAAGTCACCCTCCAAAAGTTGCATGCAGGTTTTCATACTAACATAAAATGCTTAAATCTATCAAATTTGATTAGGTAAAACGAAATATTTTGCATGAGTCGTTAATTTAGATGTTAATTGACCAATTAACCTTGTGATTGATTAAAAAAAATATTTCCATGCTTAATAACTTGCAGTCAAAAAAGCCCAAAATCGCATATTTTGCCCTATAAATTGAGGTATAGTTCAAAATTGTGACGTGTTGGAGCAAATCTGAGCCCGGATTCGGATTCAGCGGCCGAAAATCCATCGGAAACACATAAGTTTGCTCTTGAGACAAACAAATGTTGCGCTGTGAATCAATCGGCTTGTTTTGGAATATGCTAAATGCGGGAGCTAAGGGTTCATAGTGGCAAAGTGATCCTACATGGCGTCCTCTTTAACATGATTTTACATGCTACACATTTTGCAAATCATTGATCTCCATAATTCTTGAAGAGATTCCTGGAATTATCCGGCACGGCTAATTTCCATTCATCTTCCTGCACATGTCGCAAACCGTATTGCCTGACCCGTCGGTGGAAGTCAAGTGGCTCACACCACATTCGATAGCACACAGGCAGAGCGCGGGAACAATGCCACCATCATCCGCCATGGAATCGGCCAGTCAAAAAGGCAACTTTTCAAGTGGCGACGACCACACATTTGTTTGACATGACGAACGATGAAAAGAATCGCGCACACAATTCCATCTGTGGTCCTCCTAGGCCCTAACGCGCAACAACGAGCCAAGAGGCTGTGAACGATCCATTTACTGCCGCCACCGCGTCGACAGGGGCTCAGGCCAGAAGTCAACTCAACACTCTCGGGCACAGACAGATTAACTCCAGATGAGAGCCAGCCGGAAAGAACCACCACCACCGCTGCTGGCTGGTTTGGGAGCTGGAAAATTTCTCATGAATTCGATTCCCCCACTTGAACCCCGGTCTGAATCCAAGACTTTGCGGCTATCCCGACTTGAAAGGAGAAGCAACATTTGATAAAACATTCAACGTAATTAACAACGTAATTAACAAGTTGGCCCATATCGCCGTGATTGCCACACGATAATATCGTGTATATAAATGCAATTAGTTAGGGCTTAGGCTCTCATCGATGACGTTGTTGATGACCGTTACAAGTCCCCAATAAAACTTAAAAAAATCTGATCAGTTCTGAACATGTTTCTTGAACTGTCTCTCTACTCGGGCTAACTGGTGACGCCAAGCCAAGAAGTTTTCAACACTTCATTTGTAGTGCCCCTCGAAATGGGAGACACGGAGAGCCCGGCATGATTTAGGATCAAGGGTCTCGCCCATTTGTGGATTCAAGATCAACGCCATCGTCCGTCGTCGTCGTCGCCACTCGCCACCAGTCCATCTTGCCCGTGGCATGGAGGCAACAACTTCGTCGATAGTGGCGAGAGATCTGATTCCCAGCACTTGACAACTCGCTTCGGGTAAGTTTTTGTTTTGGGAACTGCTGGATCAATCCATTCATTCCGGCCACTTGGCGGCGCAACGGGGTCCACTTGTGGTGTGGCTCAAGTGCTTTTACAGTTGTGTGTGCCCGTGGGATCCAAGGCCTCTGGCTACGTTTGTCTTCCCGGTTTGGGGTCCAGCATTTGAATCGAAAAGATCCCCACGCACCAGTGCTTCAAAGTTTTGGGAGCAAAACCTACGCGCAACACGGCGCTTCATTGTTCTGGTTCAAGAAGACAATTCAAATTCAAATTCTCAAGTGGTCATATGAATAACCTAGAGTCGAAAGAAATGCAATGGTTTGGGGTTTGTACTTAAATATCAACCGAGTGAGTGTGTGATTTGTTGCATTCCGTTTTAGAAGATTTTTGTGCACTTTTGAACCAGCTTCAGTAAAATTTGATAATTTAGTAGTATTCAGTAATCCTTGAGTTAAATAGGTATGTAAAGATATAGATACATATGCAAATACAGATACAGATACCTACAGATACAGATACAGATACAGATACAGATACAGATACAGATACAGATACAGATACAGATACAGATACAGATACAGATACAGATACAGATACAGATACAGATACAGATACAGACACAGATACAGATACAGATACAGATACAGATACAGATACAGATACAGATACAGATACAGATACAGATACAGATACAGATACAGATACAGATACAGATACAGATACAGATACAGATACAGATACAGATACAGATACAGATACAGATACAGATACAGATACAGATACAGATACAGATACAGATACAGATACAGATACAGATACAGATACAGATACAGATACAGATACAGATACAGATACAGATACAGATACAGATACAGATACAGATACAGATACAGATACAGATACAGATACAGATACAGATACAGATACAGATACAGATACAGATACAGATACAGATACAGATACAGATACAGATACAGATACAGATACAGATACAGATACAGATACAGATACAGATACAGATACAGATACAGATACAGATACAGATACAGATACAGATACAGATACAGATACAGATACAGATACAGATACAGATACAGATACAGATACAGATACAGATACAGATACAGATACAGATACAGATACAGATACAGATACAGATACAGATACAGATACAGATACAGATACAGATACAGATACAGATACAGATACAGATACAGATACAGATACAGATACAGATACAGATACAGATACAGATACAGATACAGATACAGATACAGATACAGATACAGATACAGATACAGATACAGATACAGATACAGATACAGATACAGATACAGATACAGATACAGATACAGATACAGATACAGATACAGATACAGATACAGATACAGATACAGATACAGATACAGATACAGATACAGATACAGATACAGATACAGATACAGATACAGATACAGATACAGATACAGATACAGATACAGATACAGATACAGATACAGATACAGATACAGATACAGATACAGATACAGATACAGATACAGATACAGATACAGATACAGATACAGATACAGATACAGATACAGATACAGATACAGATACAGATACAGATACAGATACAGATACAGATACAGATACAGATACAGATACAGATACAGATACAGATACAGATACAGATACAGATACAGATACAGATACAGATACAGATACAGATACAGATACAGATACAGATACAGATACAGATACAGATACAGATACAGATACAGATACAGATACAGATACAGATACAGATACAGATACAGATACAGATACAGATACAGATACAGATACAGATACAGATACAGATACAGATACAGATACAGATACAGATACAGATACAGATACAGATACAGATACAGATACAGATACAGATACAGATACAGATACAGATACAGATACAGATACAGATACAGATACAGATACAGATACAGATACAGATACAGATACAGATACAGATACAGATACAGATACAGATACAGATACAGATACAGATACAGATACAGATACAGATACAGATACAGATACAGATACAGATACAGATACAGATACAGATACAGATACAGATACAGATACAGATACAGATACAGATACAGATACAGATACAGATACAGATACAGATACAGATACAGATACAGATACAGATACAGATACAGATACAGATACAGATACAGATACAGATACAGATACAGATACAGATACAGATACAGATACAGATACAGATACAGATACAGATACAGATACAGATACAGATACAGATACAGATACAGATACAGATACAGATACAGATACAGATACAGATACAGATACAGATACAGATACAGATACAGATACAGATACAGATACAGATACAGATACAGATACAGATACAGATACAGATACAGATACAGATACAGATACAGATACAGATACAGATACAGATACAGATACAGATACAGATACAGATACAGATACAGATACAGATACAGATACAGATACAGATACAGATACAGATACAGATACAGATACAGATACAGATACAGATACAGATACAGATACAGATACAGATACAGATACAGATACAGATACAGATACAGATACAGATACAGATACAGATACAGATACAGATACAGATACAGATACAGATACAGATACAGATACAGATACAGATACAGATACAGATACAGATACAGATACAGATACAGATACAGATACAGATACAGATACAGATACAGATACAGATACAGATACAGATACAGATACAGATACAGATACAGATACAGATACAGATACAGATACAGATACAGATACAGATACAGATACAGATACAGATACAGATACAGATACAGATACAGATACAGATACAGATACAGATACAGATACAGATACAGATACAGATACAGATACAGATACAGATACAGATACAGATACAGATACAGATACAGATACAGATACAGATACAGATACAGATACAGATACAGATACAGATACAGATACAGATACAGATACAGATACAGATACAGATACAGATACAGATACAGATACAGATACAGATACAGATACAGATACAGATACAGATACAGATACAGATACAGATACAGATACAGATACAGATACAGATACAGATACAGATACAGATACAGATACAGATACAGATACAGATACAGATACAGATACAGATACAGATACAGATACAGATACAGATACAGATACAGATACAGATACAGATACAGATACAGATACAGATACAGATACAGATACAGATACAGATACAGATACAGATACAGATACAGATACAGATACAGATACAGATACAGATACAGATACAGATACAGATACAGATACAGATACAGATACAGATACAGATACAGATACAGATGATACAGATACACGCATAAACAGTTCACACACCCGTGTGGAATACCACCTTTGGCTCTGCCTTCGGGGAGTGACCGAGTTTCTGGTCTCCAGACAGACATGCCTAGCTAGGATGTGGCGGGGTTCGATCAGCGGGTTCTGTTGGTTCCCTATGAAAAGCTACACAACTGCAAACAACTTCGTACAAGCGACCTGGTACCGCTTCCAAAGTGCCTTAGCCCAAACACCCGGAGTGCCAACCGGCACATTAGGATCGACGTCAGTAACATCCTGATTATGGCATACTGGTCAACGCAAACGACAACGGACTACGGATTACGACGAAGGGTTGACATTCATGCAATTCTGCTTCCTGAGTAAAGAAGGGTGTTCAAGCCTCGCTTGGCCTCTCTGATTCATAGACAACTAAGAGCTAATGAAAGCGACTACGTACATCAGGTGGAGATAGCGGCTCGAAGGGGGCCCAACAACATGGAAGGAGAAAACGAAAATAACAGCGGAAATGTGGCGAATCCGTTCACCAGAGGAGGATTGATGAGGTCTCCTCATTAGCAAACAGAGGAAGCAGAACAGCAACAAGAAGCGATTTCGCAGCGAAGCGCGGTACACGAACACAGCCCCAGTGTACAACAGGAGCAACAGGAACAGTAGAAAAGTGTGGTAGAAGAGCAACAGCAGCGTGAAGGAATGCAGCAGCAGCTGCTGACGAATAGTGGGTGGAGCGTGCCCCAGCAACAGCCGAAGGTTCTAGCGGCGAGGTTCGATGTACCATACGAACGGCTATGGAAATGAAGGACCTCGGCGCGGACGTACAAAAAGTCAGACGTACACGGTCTGGAGAAATGATCACCGAGCTGAAAAAGAACTCGAAAAACAGGAGCTCATCGTACAAAGAGCTTGCAGAGAAGATCGTGGGAGATACTGCGAAGGTCCGAGCTGTGACGCCAGAAGTGGTTCTTCAATGCGTCGACATAGACGAAATCACTGCGATGGAAGAAGTAGAAGCTGCAATAAAGGAGGAGATTGAGATAGGAAACGTGGAAATGTCTGTCCGACTGCGAAGGGGGCTTACCGGGACGCAGATTGCGGTTATCAAGCTTCCCGGTGGGAAGTGCGAAAGAAATCAAGCTCAGCAAGGCAGCTTACATGCAGGAACTCTGCCGTAATGCGGACGCAAATCCATGGGGAGATGCCTACAGAGTAGCTATGTCATGGATGAATGGCTCAGCGACCCCACCCGAGAGGTGTCAGGTGTCTAGAAAAGCTGAAAGCCATAGTAGATGAACTGTTTCCGCAGCACGAGCCAACGGTCTGGCCTCCCACACCGTATGAGGAGGTCGCCGCTGATTTGGAGGATTCTCGTATTTTCTACCAGAAGCTCATCACGATAACCAAAGCTTAAAAGCCAAGAAAGCGCTAGGACTAGATGGCATCTCCAACGTGGTTCTGAAAACAACAATCCAACAAAACCCGGATATGTTTCGAATCACATTGCAGAAGTGTATTCCCCGATCATTGGAAGCGGTAGATATTGGTTCTGCTTTCGAAGCCGGTCAAACCACCCGGAGATCCTTTTCTGGACATGGCTGGAAAACTTCTGGAGAAGGTTTCCAACAGACTCGGGTATTATACAGAAGGTAAGAACGGATTATTTAGGATGCAGTTCGGGTTCCGAAAAAGTAGATGACGCTATCCAACTAGTTGTTCAAGCAGCCGAAGTAGCCATGAAGCAAAAGAGAAGAGGGAATCGCTATTTTGCGGTCGTCACTCTAAACGTGAAAAATGCATTCAGCAGCGCTAGTTGGGAAGCAATAGCTCGATCTCTACACCGGATGAGGGTTCCCGAGTATCTCTGCAGAATACTGAGCAGCTACTTTAAGAACCGGACGTAGATCTACGAAACGCGTGAGGGACAAAAGAGTGTAGGCATAACAGCGTGTATTCCTAAAGTCTTTATCTTGGGTCCGATGCTGTGGAAGGCGATGTACGACGAATGCCTGCAGTTAAGCTTACCAAGAGGAGTGCAGATTGTTGGGTTCGCGGACGACGTCGTGCTCATAGTAATCGGTGAGTTGCTGAACGAAGTGGAAGTCCGGGCCACGGCGGCAGTAGAAATGGATGAAAACTGGATGTGCGAGACGAAGCTGGCATCAGCTCATCATAAAACCGAAGTGTTGATAATCAGCAACTGGTAAAACAGGATGTTAAGCTTACAGTTGGAGAACTCACCAATGACTCGAGGCGAGAAGTTGAGCATCTTGGAGTGTTGATCGACGACCGGCTGAACTTAAACAGCTATGTCGACTACGCCTGCGAGAAAGCAGCCAACAGATCGGCGGTCAGTAACGGTACGAGAAGACTCCTTGCCAGCCAGCGTGTCAACGTCGGTACTTCGGTACGGCGCTTCTGTCTGGGCAGCTGGACAGCTATCAAAGAGGAACCTGGCGCAGCTGAATAGCACATACCATCAGCCTGGTTATGAGAGTAGCCAGTGCATACTGAACCATATCCACGGAAGTGGTTTGCGTCATAGTAGGTATGATTCCCATCAAAATCGTACCGGAAGAAGACAGTGAATGCCATAACCGCCTAGGAACGACAGGAGCCCGTAGGACCACAAGAGCTGACTCGACGAGAAAGTGGCAGCTGGACTGGGAAAGCGCTGCGAAAGGAAGATGGACCCGTCGGTTTCGTTATTGAGTTGTCCAAAAAATGTCTCACGAAACCTAATGCAAGCCTATCCATATACGGGAGAACAAAAGATGTTTACAAAGTTCTTACAGATAGATTAACACGGGAAATCTGAACACAAACCACTACCACACAGGAATTTGGATTGGTCAATGGGTCGACAGAAAACACGGAGAAGTCAACTTCCATCTGACACAGTTCCTGTCAGGTCATGGTTGCTTCAGGAAGTATCTGCACCGATTCGGCCAGAGTCCCCGCTTTGTCCGGCCTGTCCGAACGAGGAAATTACACCGGGGCACGTGATGTCTCTAGGTATCTGTATCCACCTGTATCCACATCAAAGATAAAGAATTTCTAGAATATTCCTTAGAGAAATACATGGAATGATTTAAGGGAGAATCCCTGCAAAAATCCCTAAGCGAATTCCTGGGGGAATCCTGGGAATTGGTAGAATTATCGTCGGGCATACCCCGGGAAAAGTTCTTGAATAAAAAACTGAAGAAATCCAAGACGAGACTGGATAAGTTCTTGGATAAATTTACGTAAGAATTTTCTGGGTATTCTTTCTGAAGGAATTCTAGAAGCCAATTGCAGAAAAAGCATTCCTAGTTGATTTTCCTGGAATAAAACTTGAAGTATTTGTTGTAAACACTTCCGGAGTTATCACTGCAGTGGATGTCTATTTACTATGCAAACATGGGCTGGGCTCTGGACAGTCTGCAGTAACTAAATTCTTATTTTCTAATTACTTTGAAAGCTAAATTTAGGTACTCATATTCAAGCAAAATCCAGCCAAACAGATACTTCAATGAAGAGCACACTTGCCACAAAAACATGTCTGCATCTGCAACGGAATGTATTTTTTTCCTTTCAAATTTGCATCTTTTTGAAGCAATCATACACTGTCGAACGGTGCATCACTAAAGAATCCCACGATAATAACTGCACCCACAACGGTACATTAGAAAACTTTACCGCTATCAGAGGATCAGTAGGTGGACGAAAATACGTTTCCAAAATCCGCCTACAGCAATTTAGCTCTCAGACGCACAAGAAATCGTTCTTCATAAAGTGCATTTTTGTGCTTTTTCATGTTTCAATTTGGAAATACTGCTGACTGCAGTAGCCTAATGGTTGTACAAGCTTGCTTCTTTTTTTGCACCATACTTGTTCCTAATCGTCGAACAACATATTTTAGCTAAGAAAATTAGAGCCTTGAGCGCTCACCGTTGCTGCTTAGAAGGCAGACGACGACGACGACGCTATCGATAGTAATCGACCCAGCTTTCAACTTCCTGAATGACGAGGACGATGACGGCGAAGACCCTAAAACACATTTTGTGCGATGATTCGTAGTTGATAGTGGGAAGGCAAAAAAAAGGAAAACATTTGCTGCCTCAGGCAGTTATTTCAACTTCAAGAATGTGAACCTGCTGAGCTTGAGAACCCCTCCCTGTGCTGTGCTTGGGGAGAGACCGGGACAAGACAAACTCTCTAAATTTTGCATAGGCGCGGTGATGCCGGATGTCAGCAAAAAATACGCGCGCAGGTTAATCCACTTTGTGTTGTTTATGCTTTTCTTTTTGGTTTACATTACAATAATTGTATTAGGTACCTCAATTATTGATTGTATTACCTCAATTATTGAGGTAAGTAATACATTTGGGCTTTTTTTTTCCTTAAAACCATATGGGGATAATCTGCTCAACAGGCACCCTAACAGAAGGTTAGGGTAGTATAGGTCTGAGGCCGTCTTCTACAACAAAAGTGAAAGCCAGGACTACTCTCTCCTCGTACCCACTAAACTATTCCTATGGTCGCATATCGCACATCGATAACTCGCTCTGGAGAGTTCATCACGGTAACATGCTGGCGCTTAGCCAGTTTCCCGAGTGGTCCTCGCCACTTCCTTTGTCCTCGAAAGGCGGGCAAGGTCAACCCCGTCCGCGCCCAACTGCTTTGCAGACATCAAGAACTGATGCCCACGTGCAACCCGATCTGACCTGCTGGAGGCAAGGGTATCACTACCCTCCAGGCCCTATCAGCTGCACCAGAAGGTTGCTGACAGCAGGGTCTCCACCTGCCCCGACCCTTGCCGGGACCCCTTTCCAACCGCGGGCTCGGATCCAACCCAGTAGACCGACGCCACGACAGCACCGCTACCGGGACTTCCTCTCCGCGGCCACTTAATCGCTGTAAGCGTCGATCTCGACCGCAGGGCACCGGTATGACCTACGAAGCCGACTCCGAACCCCTGGACCAGCTCTTGTACTGCATCTGAACTAGCCATTCTCCGAGTCCACGCGCCACCTCCTCTGTAGCTCCCAGACGATATGGGTGATACCCGTTGAAACAGCATTCCAGCCAAACTCATCCCTACACATCCTCTGGACCAAGTTGTCCGGGTTTGTGTCATCCCCGCATGTGGCAAGCATGCGGTCACGCATTGTGCGAAAACGCGGGCACACGAACAAAACGTGTTCCGCCGTTTCCTCTAAACCATTGCACACTGGGCATTCGGGAGAATCCGCATGCCCGAAACGGTGTAGATACTGTCGGAAGCAACCATGACCTGTAAGGACCGGTGTCAGGTGGAATGTAACTTCCCCAGGGCGCCTATTAATCCAACTATCTACCCTCGGTATCAACCTATGGGACCACCTTCCTTTGGTGGAACTGTCCCACGCGCGCAGCCATTTGACCATAGAGGCCATCCTGGCAGTCCTGCGTATGCCTCTTGTGCCGCGCATTTCGAAGCACTCCATGTCCTCACTGATAAGAATGCTGATAGGCACCATACCAGTATTGACGCAGAGAGCGTCGTGTGACACGGTACGGTATGCGCTCGCAACCCTCAGGCACATAAGCCTGTAAGAGCTGACGTATTGATAACACCATTGGAATACGTTGCACATTTTATCATACAGTTGTTTTCACGATGTTGTTTTAGCGTAATTTTTTAGTAATATTTACTTATTTCCAAATCTGCTACAAAAATTATATATATGACAGTGACAGATGAATGTATGAATACACAAATTATTTTATGAAATAAAAGGAATAATTTTTCTCTTGACACTGCTTTTTCCTCTTTAAAACACTCCCATCTTATATGAGCCATGTACAATTGTACAATAATTAATATAGGGCTCAACTTTAATCTTGATTAAACAAAAAAAACTATTCCTAACATTTTTGAACGGCAGTGTTAGCATCAAGAAGAGTCTGCCATATTGTTTTTTCCTTGGGATTTACAAAAACGTCATAAATTTGACGGATTCATAAAACATTCTTTAATTTAAGGGGATGGCGCTTAAAAAATAAGCGAGTAAAATCATAACGTTCACCATAAATTTTGAACGGCAGTGAGCATTAGCATTAGTAAGCGTAACCTATTTCATAACTTGTTGTCCGAATATTATCATATAGGGCCATCACCATTGGCTTTATCACAACCAAATTATTTTTAAAGGTGGAGCGGGTATACAAAATTACTAGTTTATCTTTTATACATTTTTATTTTCTTTCGATTTTCTGCCAGTTTGCATTGCTGTACACATTACGGTATCATGTTAGTTCGTATCATAAATGATTTCTGCAAGTTATATAAATGGCAAAATCACAGTTTTAACTTGTATGGCTACAACATGTAACAAAAATGTATTCTGTCAGCTAAATAACTTGAAAATAGCCTTATTCTAACATTGTCTGCGATTGCATAATATAGGTATTTTGGTAGTTCATTTTAACACCAATTGACTTGGCAATAACTTATCAGGTTCAGATGACACATATTTTAAACGTCATTTTAGTTATATTTGTGTACTGGAATACATCTTATCTAACTTCCAAGATGTTTTATAAGCCGCCATTTTTTGCGCTGTTTTGATTAAATAAGTATATAATATTAGGTCTAAAATACTACAAAAAACATCATATTATGTCTTAAACGTGAATATTTTACAATTATACAACTAACTGTGTTACTTGGGTGGCCTTGGCCTAGCCGCCTCTTCTTCTATCCGCTGTCTGCTGTTGTTGTAGTCGATACTGTAGCGAACCGCCAGGTGGTCGCTGTGAGTGTAGCCATCCTCTACTCTCCAGTTCGAACTACTTGTTAGGCCAGGACTACAAAAGGTCACGTCAATAATTGACTCCGCTCCGTTTCGACTAAAGGTACTCTTGGTACCGACATTAGCCAAGTCGACATCTAAGATGGCCAGTGTTTCTAGCAGGATCTGACCCCGCTGGTTCGTGAAACGGCTTCCCCATTCCACGGTCCAGGCATTAAAGTCGCCCGCTATAACCACCGGCCTTCGCCCTGTTAGCATGGTCGTTAAGCGGTCCAACATTTGCGTGAACTGCTCGATCGGCCACCGCGGAGGCGCATAACAGCTACAGAAGAAGACCCCGTTTACTTTGGCGACCACGAAGCCCTCATAGGTAGTAGACACCAACTCCTGAACGGGGTATTTACCCGTCGTCCATATCGCCGCCATGTCCATCCGAGGCCCAGTTGCCGCCCGGCGGGTACTCGGTATGGATCCGATATGATGGCGAGGCGATATCCGTCTCCCACTCAGAAACCACCTGACAAAGCAGTTGCTGAGCCGCAGCACAGTGGTTCAGGTTCAGCTGCGTTTCCTGCACTGTGATTTGTTGTTCACTGTGGCTTTCTTGAAGGCCGGGCACTTTGGACCACCCATCGGATGTCTGTTGTTCGAGGATTGCCCGGTACAAATCATGCAGATGGGCGGACTCGTGCAGCTTTGGGCCTTATGACCTTCAGCGCCGCATCGCCTGCACAGTTTGCGCCTGTCGGGGTCTTTGCAGGCCCACGACTTAAGATAGCCCAAATGCCCACCATGTGCACCATGACAGACAAACCAATAAATGGTTCAAATAGATTCTGAAGAGCATATAGGGACGTAGTTTTTTAGGGGGAGGGGGAGTCCCTGAAATTGTTACGAGCTACGTACCTGTACCTATTAGGTATGGCAAACAGATAACGAGGGTGGAGGAGAGATGTTTAAAATGTTGGCGAAGATGATCTAGATATCGAGAAAGAATCAAAGTAACCAATGATTAATCTTTGATTGTAATAAAATTCATTCCTAGTTTGTCTCTTGTCAAGTCAGGTTATTTTCTCTCTCAATAGTAGAAAACCTATCTACGGCCATTTACCATCCGAGAGGTTTTGGGCCGGCTGAAGACATTCAAGATAGCCAGCTGGAACGAAGCTCGACGACGATCTCCAAGTAATCCTCGTATTCAGTAGTCTACCAATCCTGTTCGACGTACTGACCACTACACTCGAAAACCGATCTGATGACGACCTCTGGTGTTGAAAGTGGACGGAAAATTCAAGTCGATCGGTTGCAGCCACTTCCAAGAAAGTCGGCTACAAGAAGCGGGATTGCACGTTGTGGCAGAAGCAAAATCGTGGTGAAAATTCTCGGAGTTAATAAGCGGCTGCCATGAGCCTCTTCACCGTTTTGTGCTGTCTTTCTCACTCCTTTGGAAAATTTGAAAACAGAGGACATAGTAAACGTCAAATTTTCTGTTGGGGAGCGCAAGACAGCAGCGAAGGGTGTAGGCACAGGCTCATAGATACCAAGAAGGTTGTTAAGCAACATGCAAAAGCAAGGAAAGCGGCGTCGATTGAAGAAAATTTTAAAGATTTTGAAAAATGATGTATTACGAACAAAGCTCGAATCCAAGGCTGAAAAGCTGACCTTTGTCGGCGTGAATAACGTGGAACTCTCTGTGAAGTATGAAGGTACGTAATTTTTGCCCTTATCATTTTTCGATGTCCAGCGAACCGAGACGAAGCCATGAGGAACAGCTGGTCAGCCTGAATCGGCAATCGAAGCCAGGAACGACGTAGCAGGTATTAACAGTGAAGAAGATTAGCCAGGATTCGAGGACGATTCGGGTGCCAACCTATATGAAGATGCGGATACGGTGGATCAAGTCTCTCAACAAGAAACGGAACCAATCCATGACGAGGGTGCGGTCGGCACACCATGACGATCATCCAGCATGAACAGGGGTATTCCACCTCAACGCTACTGTGCTTTTGATGGAAGAGTTGCGCGCCACACTGACGATGAACTTCGTAGTTAAGGACAAACGTACACAGCTAGTCGCGTTCGGTAATTTTTACCGAAATCTCGACAGCTGAACGTTCGGTAATGGTTTTTACCGAAATTCTGCAAAAATTACCAAATTTCGGTAAAATGTTATCGTTTATCTGTCAAATTTTAACGAAGTTCGGTAAACTTAACGGTTGAGATTTCGGTAAAATATTACCGAATTCGGTGATTTTTTCTAAGTGTGTATTAAATTCCCGCTTCAACAGTGCATCAGAACTTCTGATGCACACATATCAGGAAGCAAGTTTCAAACAACAGTGCATTTTATCATTCTGTTCTTGCTCACTTGTAATAAGCTTAAAATAAGGAGAGCTCAAGTGTTCACGAATAGATTTGTGCGCTCGAAATCGTGAAAAGATTCCAAAGTCGGCCATTGTGGCGGCCATTTTGGGATTCTAACAAGTCTGCCCTTAAGAAGAGGCAGTAAACAGTCCAGAAGCGGATGATCACAACGTGTGGGAGTTTGCTAGATAGCTTATCTGAACGGAGACTTGAAAGAAACTGTTTACATGCGATTGCTTCCTGAATGCACAAGCACAGCTCATAAAGAAAGTCTAGAATGTCGGCTACGAAAGGTGTTGTACGGGCTAAAGTAAGCCACTCGTATCTGGAAACATAAATTGGAAGACGTACTCTAACGCATAGGTTCCGAGCAATCGAAGAACGATAGTTGTCTCTGTTGAAATGTATGTCCGTATGTCTGTGGTTCAATCAACACCCCTTGAGATCGAGACAATTTTTATGTTATATTGATGTACCATGTCCGTTAATGCGGTGTCGATGTTATTGTTTTGTATATGCTTATAGAATGTAAATAAAGCTCATTCGTTCGTGTACAGTTGTTTAGATTCATTCTTGTCCGCTGATTCCTCTCTCGGTCCGCTGTTGTGTCGCGTCCACCGCGTAGGGCTTTCGACAGGTTATGGGTCCAGGTATGGACGAGAGGGTGAAAATCGCCGCGTTTGATGGTACCGGCTTCCACAACTGGAAGTTCCGGATGGAGACCATCCTCGATACGTTCGATCTGCTGGATTGCGTCCAACGGGAGATTGCTGAGATCGACGAGCTGCAAGCGATGGCTACCGATAACGCGGATGTGAAATCAGGGAAGAAAATCAAAATGGTAGAACGAAGATCCGCGGAGAAAAAGTGCAAGGCAATAATTATTTCGGCCATAGCGGATAGTCAACTCGAACTGGTGAAAGATTGTGCGACCCCGAAGCGGATTTGGGATACGCTGAAGACTGTGTTTGAGCGTCGAGGTGTTGCCGGGCAATTGTTCGTGAGAAAGCAGCTCCTCACATTGAAATATGTGGAGGGAGGTGGTGTTAGTTTGCCGGAGCACTTACTACAGTTCGATCGTTTAATTCGTGAATTGAAAGAAAGTGGAGCAACTGTAGAAGATTCCGATGCAGCTTGTCATTTACTGTTGACATTGCCTTCGTCATTTGACTCGGTGGTTACGGCAATTGAGACGATTCCCGCTGGTGTAACTATGGCTTTTGTGAAGAAGCGATTACTCGACGTCGACATGAAGCAGAATATGTTGACCCGCGACGATGACAATGTGGGTGTTGCGATGGCGAGTAGGCATGTTTGGGGCAAGATAACGTGTTTTCGATGCGGAAGAGTTGGACATAAACAGGCCGACTGCCGAGTGTCAGTGGTTCCCAAACCGAAAGGCAGTGGCAAAGTGAAAGATTTGAATCGAAAAACAGACGTAGTGATTGAAGAAGATTGTTTGTCGGATGGAGCAGACGTCTGCTTTGTGGCATCGAAAGAAGCAGAACTTGAGAAGATGCAGTGGTTCCTGGATTCTGGAGCGACGGATCACATGATAAAAGACTCCAGATACTTCAGTGAGATGCGGCGTCTGGAGAAACCCGTGGAAGTGGTCGTGGCCAACGGAGCTAAGTTGAAGGCGGAGTACTGTGGCAACGAAAGAAGAACACACGGTGAAGACGGATTGGTTACTGGACTCTGGTGCTACGGAGCATATGGTCAAAGATGCTAGCTACCTTAGTGAAATACGACGTTTGAAGCGGCCCGTGGAAGTGGTAATAGCGAACGGAGAGAAGCTGCTGGCGGATTACTGCGGTGATATGGTGATGTATACGGATGTCGCAGGCAAGAAGAAGAAATGTGAGGCGAAGAATGTTCTATATGTGCCCGGACTGAAAAGCAACCTGTTCTCAGTGAACCGAATAGCGAGATCAGGTTTGCAGGTAAAATTCTTCGACAATAGAGCAGAACTAATCAAAAATGATGAAGTGATGGTCACCGCGCACTATACTGGTAAACAGTACGAGATGAAAATGATGTGTGGGCGACGTTATTAGTTAATATTAACAAGCTTGAGCGTGAGAAAAGGGACCCGTTTGTACCAAAACTAAAGTGAGTCACTGTATTGAGAAAGCTAAGGAGCCTATAGTTAGAAAGGTTAGCCAAGCAGGCAATTAGTGGAAACGTGATAAAAATAAAAATGATTTGTTAGTGTAACTGAGTATAGGAAAACATACAACGAATGAGAGGTTTCAATGTGGAGGTTTTTGACAAGATCAAGAAGATGTTTGTAGAAAAATTAGATGAGAATAAAACTTGGAAGATCAAGTTTTTCGAATTTGTAACAATCAAAGATATATTTGAGCTTAGAGTTATTGTAGTCTTCGATGATCTGAACTTTGATAATTACTAGGGATGTTGACTTGAGGGGGAGTTTTTTTTTTTTTTTTATTTTATTTTTTTTTTTTATTTGTGAATTTTAACTTAATGCTAATTCTTCACACTTGAGGGGGAGTGTTGAAATGTATGTCCGTATGTCTGTGGTTCAATCAACACCCCTTGAGATCGAGACAACTTTTATGTTATATTGATGTACCATGTCCGTTAATGCGGTGTCGATGTTATTGTTTTGTATATGCTTATAGAATGTAAATAAAGCTCATTCGTTCGTGTACAGTTGTTTAGATTCATTCTTGTCCGCTGATTCCTCTCTCGGTCCGCTGTTGTGTCGCGTCCACCGCGTAGGGCTTTCGACAGTCTCTACGTCAGTAGGAGCAGAGGTAAGCTGTGAGACTGAACGCGAATACGAGAACATTCTCAAGCATCTAAACCGATATTTCACGATGACAACTATCAGGAACATCAAGTTCTTTATCGACATTCAAGTCACGCGGTCAGAGGAACAAGTTGCGCTGAACCAGAAGAACTATATCCGGAAGCTATTTTCAAGGTTTGGTCAACAAGATGCGAAACTGTCCAGCATCCCGTTGGATCTCGGGCATCCAAAGGAGGAGACACCGCTGCCCAACAATCATTAGTTTATTGGTACAGTTGGTACGCCAGCTAAATTGGTACAGTTGAGTTGAGTTACAGGACAGTTGAAATGATCCTCTAGCTCAAGCGCGATTAACCCCGTAAGTGCCCTGCAAATAAATGTCTGGCAGAAGAAATCCATAGAGAGGATATCATGGTAAGAATTCTCATCGCATTCGCATAAGTGACTCTAAAGGTGAAACATCTGGACGAGATCATAAAAGCGCGTGAGCTTGACTGCAGCAACAGTACGAGATATAAGTGACCACCACAGCTATTCAGCAACGAAATTACCCGACAGGGATACAGGTGGCATTGGTCCAGCTACCTGTAGCGGGCGCTAATAAGTTCGATCAGATGGGGAAGCTCAAGGTAGGCTAATCGCTAGGTTATGGTATGATACAAGTCGTGGAACAGCTTTATTTATAGGCGATGTGAAGACCATAAGGCGCGAGGCTGCACAAACCCTCTGTATAAGTAATGCTGAACAAATCCCATGTTCTTGATTTGTTACGGGTAATCCGTGAGCACCCGACGGGAGGTCCAAGGTGCCCGGCCTACAAGAGAGCCTCAGCTGACAAGTCACAGTGCAGGTAACGCAGCTGAACCTGAACTGTTGCGACGCAGCCCAGCCACTGCGGTGTCAGGCAGTTGCTGAGTGGAGGGAAGGATATCGCAATCATAGTGGATCCATACTGTGTACCCGGCGGTAATGACAGCTCTGTTCAAAAATGGCAGGGAAATGCCCTGCCCAAGAGTTGTTGTCTGCATCCTACGAAGGACTTCGTGGTCGTCACGGTGAACGATGTCTTCTTCTGTAGTTGCTATGCGCCACCACGATGATCTGTCCGCTATCGAGCAGTTCTAGTTGACAAGGTCGGCAATAATAGCGGATGACTTCAATACTCAGGTCGTGGAATGGAAAAACCGTTTCACGAAACAGCGAGGTCAGATCCTGCTAGAGGCACTGGCCATGCTCGATGTGCCTAATATTGGTAAAAAAAGTACCTTTAACAGGAATGGAGCGGAATCGATCATTTACGTTTCCTTTTGCAGTCCTGACTTAACCAGTCTTCTTCGAGCTGGAGGGTAGATGATGCCTATACTCACAGCGAGGTGGTTCACTACTGAATCGGGCACGCACAGATGAGGACCAGAATAAACGACGGGTAGTGTTTGCGGCTGCCAACCAACGACCGAAATAAGGGTAAGCAAAAGGACTCGCTTTGAAAGTTTTGGAGTGTCAATATAAAACCAGCATCTCCAGAGATGCTGGAGCGGATAACCGAGATGCTCTTCTCGCGACATGAACCGAACCCTTAACCTCAACCGCGATAAGGATCGCTGTGGACTTTAGGGGCGATGAGGTGACGGTTCCCGATGAGCATTGTAATACCTCGTGATTCGGTAAGGCCCCAGTTATACAAGAAATTTCGAACCTGGCCTTAAAAAGTAGCAATTACAGAGGCTTCTGGGATGCCCATATCTGCTATGCAGAAATGTACGGGAAAGAGGGTTTGGAGCGGACCTGGTGTGATGGTTAGAACACTTGGCTATCACGCCGAGGACCTTGTTACCTATAAAATAGCTCACAATACCTGCTTTTCTTTGTTGTATTCTTTTCCTTTTTTTGTATCATTTTTCTAAAAAAAATGTGTAAATAACTATGCTCTAATAATAAGATAAAACTACACAAATTGTAAATATGTATATACTTTTTCCTATTGCCTACCCTAATCTCCCTTGTAAATAAATAAATCACCTAAAAGAAAAATTTAAAATAGCTATCCAATAAAAATAAATTAATTTGAATTCAAATAATCCCATTCCATTTCCTATACCCCCTGATATCGCCTAAATCTATCCCCTCCAAAATAAATGCACTTCAATCATGGCGCACGGTACCAACTATACCGAAACAAATCGCTCCCGGGAAATGTTCCAGCTAGGAGGATCATGCCTAGTCATGGGATGCTATAAAAGCCAATGTTGGAGAAGGTTTCGGCCTCTTTTGGGTAACAGAAATCCAAGCTTTAAAGTGGTTCGCGTTCTAAATCGAAATTTCCATATTCCTTATAGGAACAGAAATCAGCCTTGTGCCGTGTTACCGTGCTGAAGTGAACCGTTGCCCGAGAGTTGTTCCCGATCGCTTTGTGCCGCTAATCCAATCGACGGGAACGAGACAACCTTGTGTGTAAAGCCTAAGGGCCTACACCGACGCGAAGTGATACACATCGTTACATCGTGTACCCGTGTCTGCCCGAAGCCATCCTGGGCCACCTCAAGTACGTCGACCAGCATCAGACGAGAGAACGAACGTCCCAGAGGTCGAGAAGTGTTCCTGGCTGAAAATCATTGGTCGCCGCCACCAGGTGATGTACAGTGCAAACCCTTCAATCCTTAACCCTTCTCATTCCTCCATGTACATAGTAAAATAAATCTAACCAGTGAATTAAATTATGAATTTTGTTAGAGTGTAATTATTAGCACGCAAATCCCTTTTCTCTATCTCTGATTGTGTCGGAATTGAATTCGCGAAGCAAGTGTGGGAAGTGAGTCCACTTAGAAACGATTCTCCCGGATAGACCCTGAGAGAGAGCTCAAATGCAAATAGTCCTTAAATTTTCTTGTAAATAATTTATAGTGTTTTAAATGAATTAGCCTTTTCCTATTATAGTTTCCCATTGAATTCCATTAAATATGCTAGTGTTAAGTTACAAAATGGCGCCCAACGTAAATTAGTGATAGAAAAAGTTTCTACTTTCTTAACAAAATTAGAATCTTTTTCAAATGTGCTCCGGGAGAAATCGAAATTTGGTGAATTTCTATTCTATTCAATTATTTTTTAATTAGATACAATAAAGTGCGAGTGAAGTAACAAAATCTACGAAAAAGTGAAATTAAAATTCTTTCTTTCTATTAAATTGCCATTCTAGATTTCCATTGTGGACTGTATTGAATTGTTTCCATTGAATTTATTGTTTAGTGAATCGAATTGTTTCCATTGAATTGATTGTAAATAATAGTGAATTGAATTGCTTCCATTGAATTTATTGTGTATACTAGTGAATTGCATTGTTTCTATTGAATCAATTGTACATAATAGTTAATGAAATTTATTTTATGAATAGTTTGTGAATAATAGTAATCCTCAAGTGAACAGTTTTGAATTGAATTAGCTTTTGATAATTGTTTTTTTTTTGTGAACTGTTCTTTTTTGCATATCTAGTGAACGGCATACATTCAACATGGATATTGTTCGCTTAGATCATTCTCAAGCCACAGAAAAGATTTTAGAGTGGTACCATGACATGAGAGTGGACCATATAGAAAATGATGGGTCATCACGAATCACAATGTTTCGCAGGGTCACTTCCCACACCAGCTCATCATTTTCTATATGGTCCACTCTCATGTCATGGTACCACTCTAAAATCTTTTCTGTGGCTTGAGAATGATCTAAGCGAACAATATCCATGTTGAATGTATGCCGTTCACTAGATATGCAAAAAAGAACAGTTCACAAAAAAAAAACAATTATCAAAAGCTAATTCAATTCAAAACTGTTCACTTGAGGATTACTATTATTCACAAACTATTCATAAAATAAATTTCATTAACTATTATGTACAATTGATTCAATAGAAACAATGCAATTCACTAGTATACACAATAAATTCAATGGAAGCAATTCAATTCACTATTATTTACAATCAATTCAATGGAAACAATTCGATTCACTAAACAATAAATTCAATGGAAACAATTCAATACAGTCCACAATGGAAATCTAGAATGGCAATTTAATAGAAAGAAAGAATTTTAATTTCACTTTTTCGTAGATTTTGTTACTTCACTCGCACTTTATTGTATCTAATTAAAAAATAATTGAATAGAATAGAAATTCACCAAATTTCGATTTCTCCCGGAGCACATTTGAAAAAGATTCTAATTTTGTTAAGAAAGTAGAAACTTTTTCTATCACTAATTTACGTTGGGCGCCATTTTGTAACTTAACACTAGCATATTTAATGGAATTCAATGGGAAACTATAATAGGAAAAGGCTAATTCATTTAAAACACTATAAATTATTTACAAGAAAATTTAAGGACTATTTGCATTTGAGCTCTCTCTCAGGGTCTATCCGGGAGAATCGTTTCTAAGTGGACTCACTTCCCACACTTGCTTCGCGAATTCAATTCCGACACAATCAGAGATAGAGAAAAGGGATTTGCGTGCTAATAATTACACTCTAACAAAATTCATAATTTAATTCACTGGTTAGATTTATTTTACTATGTACATGGAGGAATGAGAAGGGTTAAGGATTGAAGGGTTTGCACTGTACATCACCTGGTGGCGGCGACCAATGATTTTCAGCCAGGAACACTTCTCGACCTCTGGGACGTTCGTTCTCTCGTCTGATGCTGGTCGACGTACTTGAGGTGGCCCAGGATGGCTTCGGGCAGACACGGGTACACGATGTAACGATGTGTATCACTTCGCGTCGGTGTAGGCCCTTAGGCTTTACACACAAGGTTGTCTCGTTCCCGTCGATTGGATTAGCGGCACAAAGCGATCGGGAACAACTCTCGGGCAACGGTTCACTTCAGCACGGTAACACGGCACAAGGCTGATTTCTGTTCCTATAAGGAATATGGAAATTTCGATTTAGAACGCGAACCACTTTAAAGCTTGGATTTCTGTTACCCAAAAGAGGCCGAAACCTTCTCCAACATTGGCTTTTATAGCATCCCATGACTAGGCATGATCCTCCTAGCTGGAACATTTCCCGGGAGCGATTTGTTTCGGTATAGTTGGTACCGTGCGCCATGATTGAAGTGCATTTATTTTGGAGGGGATAGATTTAGGCGATATCAGGGGGTATAGGAAATGGAATGGGATTATTTGAATTCAAATTAATTTATTTTTATTGGATAGCTATTTTAAATTTTTCTTTTAGGTGATTTATTTATTTACAAGGGAGATTAGGGTAGGCAATAGGAAAAAGTATATACATATTTACAATTTGTGTAGTTTTATCTTATTATTAGAGCATAGTTATTTACACATTTTTTTTAGAAAAATGATACAAAAAAAGGAAAAGAATACAACAAAGAAAAGCAGGTATTGTGAGCTATTTTATAGGTAACAACCTGGGATCGAATCCCACTCCCGACAAACTTGCAAAAATGTGAGTTCTTCCTTCGGAAGGGAAGTAAAGCGTGGGTCCCGAGATGAACTAGCCTAGGGCTAAAAATCTCGTTAATACAGATAAAAAAAAAAAACAAAAAAAAAAGAGGGTTTTCCCGGAGGTTTGAATTTGGTCCTTATGCCAAAGATGGGGAAACCAACCGGTTACCTTTCGGTATATAGGCCAATAAAAGCACCTTTTTTTATTCTTAATCACTTAACCTAATTTACAGCTCTATTGTCCACTGGGGCACTACGTGAGCAATTTCAATTGACAGCTGCACTTACATTTTGTACAGCGCCTAGATTCTATTCTACTTTATCGAACTGGTTGCCTTTCTGCTGCTTTCACTTTTTCTACGTTATACCTAGTAGAATGATGAGCACAAGGATGATGATGGATGGCCGTTGTTCCTTTCCAGTCCGATTGGGGGTCCATTATGAGTAGCAGTTCGCCGATGTCCAGGTATCCGGGTCCGTTTGAGCCATGGAGCTCAGAAGAGGGTCAGTGTCAGTTGCTCTCGGGGGAAAAGCAGCTGACGAAAAATTGCAAGTGCCGAGGCTGGGAATCAAACCCATGACCATCCGCATATGAAGCGAACGTGTGACCAACTACGCCACGGGCCCCGACAATAAAAGTACCTTTCTAAACAAATAGTTAACGTGTGCTTTCGGTTCCTTCCGGTCACATTATTTTGAAAAAAAGTAATATGGATGATGGATGGACTATTATGGAAACTATTTTGAACACACCAAACGAATTACAGTACAACCTTTCCACCATCCAAGGTGTTTAAGAAACATAACTAACTGGCTTATAATTTCCTAATGGTACCGTTCGTCGAGTTTTTCCTCACTGAGCTTCAATGTGCCTGCCATCATTTTTTTCCCTTCTCTCATCTGTTTTGCTCACACACCAATCCTCTGGGAGTGAGCTAGAGGTGGCAGAGAATCCACCTGAACCCCCCGAAGAAAGGCCATAATTCGGCGCCGAAACAATTTAGCAACCGTCTGGCCCCGGGGAGTTTTCCGAAGGTCATCCCAATAGCTGTAGGTACATCAATATGATTATGACCGGCCGGCGTTTGCGTTTTCCTTCAAACCGGTGGTGAGTCCTCGCATAGAACCTGAGAGTGCACCTTGTTGATCCTTTCTGCTGCACTGATGGTCACCACCATTGTTGCCTGCTGCTGCTGCTGGAGGTAGGGTCATGTTTTTTCCCTCGTTGCACCTTTTCTCTTCGGACAGGATGCACGCTTGTTTTATTCCTTTCTTCGACCGAAATCCTAATAAGTAGGTTATGAAGTTAAGAGGCGATATGAGGAGAGTGATTTTTTTCCCTGCTGGCCTACGGTTTCCTTTCTGGTAACAGTTGTTTGACTTTTTGCTGAAGATCGGTGGTCAAGATAAGAGTAGAATTCCTGACCGATGAGACAGTCAGTGCATTGAAAAGAAAGCACGTTTGCAATCATGCTGAGAGACGAGTCACCTGTTGGAGGAGTGGCTGGCAGTTAGTCTCGTGTACGGAAGAATTTGCAACTAATAGATCTTCATCAGTTTTTAGTTGGCTGGTGAAAAATTCCGCCTGTTCATCACATATATCGCGACGTTTGCACCCACTCATGACTCAAATATCGTCGAATATGATTATGTTTTTTACATTACTTAGTCGATACGTTCATCAAACTTTAATCTTTCAGCTAAGCTTACTAATAAGTACGCTAACTGTAAGCAAGGTCGTTAGACTTATCGCACTTACCATAGGAGAGAGGTAAAGCACGATAATCATACTTGTTTTATGACATAAAAGAGCAAACCGTTTTAACAGTGTAGTTGAACAAAGAACAAAGAAACAACACTGATTTTTTTTTTCACTAAAACGATCTTTGGTACACATAATTTTGTTAAACGAAATGGTGGAGCATACTAGCTTTCACTATTATAAAAAAAATAGTTCACATTTAATGTATGTCATCGTGTTGCAAGATAACTGGGGCACGGTAAAGGCTGGGTATGCTGCGCAATTCAGATCCGATTGTGATCCACTAGCCTCTGCGCAGCAACTCTTATCCCTACCTCCTCGCGGTACCGGCCGGAAACTATGAGCAACCTTAGGGAAGATCGGGTAACCAACCCCGGAGGGAACTTTGGCCGTAGGCTGACAGGGAAGGGGGTGGGTTTGCTTCGGCAAACCTGAGCGTTTATTCTCCAGCAGGAGCGGCTCACAACAGCGTCTGATCCCCATGTTAGGGGCGGCTGATCTATGTCCGAGTGCCAGGGAAGGACTCTAAGCTCAACTGTGCACTATGGTCCTCCGGAAAGTAGGGGGTTGGTGTCAGGCCCTACGAGCCAGCCGTAAAAAACCATTGTAATGAAAAATCAGCAACAGAATAATACTAACCGAGACCAACGGCAACGACCCCAGCGAACCAAAAGGTCTTGCGATAGGAAACTCGGTACGTGGAACTGCCGATCTCTCAACTTCATTGGGAGCACCCGCATATTCGCCGATCTACTGAAGGATCGCGGGTTCAGCATCGTAGCGCTGCAGGAGGTGTGTTGGACAGGATCCATGGTGCGAACGTTTAGAGGTAATCATACCATCTACCAGAGCTGCGGCATCACACGCGAGCTGGGAACAGCTTTCATCGTGATGGGTGATATGCAGAGGCGCGTGATCGGTTGGTGGCCGATCGACGGAAGAATGTGCAGGTTGAGGATCAAGGGCCGATTCTTCAACTTAGGCGTAATAAACGTGCACAGCCCACACTCTTGAAGTACTGATGATGATAAGGACGCATTTTACGCGCAGTTCGAACGCGAGTACGATCGCTGCCCAAGCCACGACGTCAAGATCATCATAGGAGATTTGAACGCTCAGGTAGGCCAGGAGGAGGAATTCAGACCGACGGTTGGTATGTTCAGCGCCCACCAGCACACGAACGAAAACGGCCTACGACTCATTGATTTCGCCGCCTCCAAAAATATGGCCATACGTAGCACCTTTTTCCAACACAGCCTCCCTTATCGTTACACCTGGAGATCACCACAGCAGACGGAATCTCAAATCGAACACCTTCTGATTGACGGACGGCACTTCTCCAACATAATCGACGTCAGGACCTATCGTGGCGCCAACATCGACTCCGACCACTGTCTGGTGATGGTCAAACTGTAAAAATATCTTACAATTCAGCACACATCTATTCAGCACTGTCATAACCACAGGACATTCTAGGGTATCAATTCTGAGGTGTGCGATAGATATGCAGATGAATGCAACTTCCGTTTTGTGTTTTCGAGCCCACGATATCCTCAAATCAACATGGTTTGGCTGAAAAAGGTGTGGCTATCGCGAAAAACATCCTTAAGCGTTGTTTGGAAGTAGGGGAGGTATCCATGTTTCAGTACCGACTGTTAGAGTATAACAATACTCCTATTGCTAGTATGAAGATGTCCCCTGCTGAAATTTTCTTCGGTCGCTTGCTGAAAACAAAGCTCCCTGTGGACTCACAGCTTTTACATAGCGGTCAAGTTGACAAGTCTCAAGTGAACAAGCAAATTGAAAAGAAGCGAAACACCAAAAAGAAATACTATGATCAGCATGCAAAGCCACTGCCAGTCCTGAATGAGGGTGTAAGAGTGATGTTCAAGAAAAATGGGAAAGAATGGCAAAGATTGTTAGGAAGGTAAACGCGAGATCCTACATTATTCTTGATAACTTTAACAATTATTTTCGAAGAAATCGTCGTTTCATATCGAAAACAAATAATAATGTCCACAATACAAGTGATATGTTGTTCGAAGAAAGTCTATCAAGAGCGACTGGCACCAATTCTTCTGTCAAGCCAGTTAATCCACGTGAAAACATGTTAGCTACCGAGAACAATGAACAAACACCGGTATTAGAAGAAAGGCAGGAACCTAGCTTGAATGCGTCATTCTATGATACGGCTTCAGAAGGGTCTCATACAGATGAGGGAAATGAGTATGTTATTGATAATGAGTGTCAGGACATACAACGGTCTGTACAATCTCGTACACGAAGTGGTCGTGTTGTCAGACCACCCAGTTGTATGGTGAATGGACGATTTGAATGTATGGCTCAATCCAACCTTTTCCCTTATCCCTATACATCATTGACCTCGAGTTAGTCGCGAGAGTACGACTCCCCAACTATTAACAATTGTTAAAAACAAATTTATAAAAAGAAGAAGCGTGTAATAATATCTTACAATTCAGCACACATCTATTCAGCACTGTCATAACCACAGGGCATGCTCAGCTAGCTAGTAGGTCCGAGTCCGCTAGTCTATGTGAAACTGTATTATCTATAACTAAAAATAAAGCTTATTGTTATGGCTACCGTGTACTGAAATAACGCGTTTCATTGAGAGTCGGACAATTATTACACAAACTGCGCCCAAAACTCTCCGTCATCAACAATGTACGGTACCGGCGACCGCCACGGTACAGCTTAGAGCGACTGAACCAACCGGATGTCGCATCAGCATACGCGCAGAATCTCGAGGCCGCGTTGCCAGACGAGGGCGAGCTCGATGAGGCCCCTCTAGAGGACTGCTGGAGTACAGTGAAAGCAGCCATCAACGACGCAGCCGAGAGCACCATCGGGTACGTGGAACGGAATCGACGAAACGAATGGTTCGACGAAGAGTGCAGAACGGTTTTGGGTGAGAAAAACGCAGCGAGGGCGGTAATGTTGCAGCAAGGGAGTCGACAGAACGTGGAACGTTATAAACAGAAGCGGAAACAGCAGACCCGCCTCTTTCGTGAGAAAAAGCGCCGCCTGGAAGAAGTGGAGTGTGAAGAAATGAACTGCTGTGCCGTTCCCAAGAAACACGGAAACTATCAGAAGCTCAACGCATCCCGCAACGGCTTCGTGCCGCGAGCCGAAGTATGCAGGGATAAAGACGGAGGCCTTTTGACGGAGGGACGTGAGGTGATCGAAAGGTGGAAGCAACACTTCGATCAGCACCTGAACGGCGTGGAGAACGGAGGCACGGGAGCCCACGGCAGCGGAGGAAACGACGACGCCAGTGCAGCAGAGGACGGAAATGAACCAACTCTGCCCCAATGCCCCATTTACGAGAAAGGCGACCATTTGGAATGTGAGAACTTCAGGGCGATCACTATTTTGAATGCTGCCTACAAAGTGCTATCCCAGATTATCTTCCGTCGTCTGTCAGCTAAAACGAATGAGTTCGTGGGAAGTTATCAAGCCGGCTTCATCGACGGCTGGTCGACAACGGATTAGATCTTTACCGTACGGCAAATTCTCCAGAAATGCCGTGAATACCAGGTCCCAACGCATCACCTGTTCATCGACTTCAAAGCGGCATACGACAGTATCGACCGCGCAGAGCTATGGAGAATCATGGACGAAAACGGCTTTCCTGGGAAGCTGACTAGACTGATTAAAGCAACGTTGGACGGTGTGCAAAACTGCGTAAGCATTTCGGGTGAACTATCCAGTTCATTCGAATTTCGCCGGGAACTGAGACAAGGTGATGGACTCTCTTGCCTACTCTTCAACATCGCTCTGGAAGGTGTGATGCGACGAGCCAGGCTCAACAGCACAGAAACGATTTTCACAAAATCCGGTCAATTTGTGTGCTTTGTGGACGACATGGACATTATTGCCAGAACATTTGGAACGGTGGCAGAGCTGTACACCCGCCTGAAACGCGAAGCAGCAAAGGTCGGACTGGTAGTGAATGCCTCAAAATCAAAGTACATGCTGGTAGGCGGAACCGAACACGACCGGATCCATCTGGGTAGTAATGTTACGATAGGCGGGGATATTTTCGAGGTGGTGGAGGAATTCGTCCACCTCGGATACTTACTGACGGCTGACAACAACGTGAGCCGTGAAATTCGGAGGCACATCATCAGCGGAAGTCGGCCTACTACGGGCTCCAAAAGAAACTGCGGTCGAAAAAGATTCACCCACGCACCAAATGCACCATTTACAAAACACTAATAAGACCGGTGGTCCTCTGCGGGCACGAGACATGGACCATGCTTGAGGAGGACCTGCAAGCACTCGGAGTTTTCGAGCGACGCGTGCTAAGGACGATCTTCGGCGGTGTCCAGAAGGTCCAGAAGGTGGCCAAAGCCGGAAGGATACGGTGGGCAGGGCATGTTGCAAGAATGCCGGACAACAACCCTGCAAAGCTGGTGTTTGCAACTGATCCGGTTGGCACAAGAAGCCGTGGAGCGCAGAGAGCACGATGGGCGGACCAGGTGGAGCGTGACCTGGCGAGCATTGGGCGCGACCGAGGATGGAGAGCGGCAACCACAAACCGAGTATTGTGGCGTACTATTGTTGATTATGTCTTGTCTTAAATGTGATGTTGAACAAATAAATGTACGTGTTGCAAGTTACACCGCTGTTGCAAGTAACCCCGTTTGACGGTAAAACTTAGTACCTCGGAATTGGATCCATACGTAACACGGGCTGGGATGATAGCGTATGCACAGAGCGGAAAATTTTCTATGCTTCGGAATCCAGAAAATTTCTTATCGGCAGGAATCAATTCATTGGGCACTGCGGAACGTTTAACCAGATTGATCGGACTGGCTGTAGAGAGAGGAAATCGTTTACTGGATGCACTTTGACGAATAGGAAAGCAACACTTGCCAGATTCCACACAGAGAGAGCTGCGTTGAATTTGCAGCTTTCCCTGACGAAATTGATCCACTGGCGCTACTTCGTCCTTGTTACGTGGCGCTGGTTTGGGGCAGTTCTTGATGACGTGTTCACCGGAACCACAGCGGAAACAAGATCCAGGCTCTCGACGGGGTAGTGTGCAGCGAGCGGAGACGTGTCCTTTTCCAGAACAGTTGTAGCACCGTAGCTAATAATTCTTGGTGGCCTTGGTGCAGTTGAGCATACCGTCGAGCGAGTTGTTTCAATTGCACCATATTCTTGGTCGGATAAAGCGCGGAAATATCAGCGGAGCGGTCACGAAATCCGTCGACGATCATTTGTACTGTTTGTGTCTCGTCAATATCTGCTCGCGAGGGAATTTCCTGCATCTTGAGGATGTAGCCCATCTCCGAAGTTTTGCAGTTGGCAAATGTGGTTTTCCTCAATTGATCGGCGATTTCTGCCGCTGTAAAAGAGTGGCCAAAATTCTCCAGATAGTTTTTCCGGAATCCGGTGTATGTGGTTGATCGGCTCCATCGGTCTGCGGATACATTTCAGTGGGAACTCGGCATCTTCTCTCACTGAATCACAAGCACGTTCGAAATCGATCAGCCATCTTTCAGGAACGTAGGAATCACTGGCGGCAAACCATGGAACAAGGCACCTTACATCCTGAAAGTCCGATGGTCGGACAAACAGCTGCTCATTGAAATAAGCAAAGCATTATAATTTACGAAATTTTTACCAAGCGATCTGCCAGCACTGCTGTTGCAGCAAACATAAACAGTGGGAGAGCGTAACAAAATAATTCGATCATTTCTAGCTTGTTAGGGGGATTAGGGGCATAATGGACACCCGGGGCGAAATGGACACCCCTGTTTTTGCCGAAACCGTTGACTTTTATGATAAACTTTTAATGCATGAGTGTAAAGAAACAAGTCATGGTTCTATTTTATAAAAGTACCATTTATATTGCTTTAAAATAACCAAAATATCATTGAAATTGAAATATGTTTTTCATATGGTGAAATTCTTATAATTTTGAAGCACAAGCAAATAAGGTATTACGTGTGTTGGAGTGTGTCCACCATAAAAACAAGTGAATTGTTACCTTATCTACATGTATACGGAAATTTAGCAATGGATGAAGCATTTTATTTTTTATCAGAATTTACTTAAACTAGCAATTTTAATGTTGTAGTCGATTCGGGGCGAAATGAACACCGGCAATTACGAATGGATGTACGCGCATTGCATACTGTTAGGCGTTTTAAAGAGTTTGGAAAAAATCAATTCGATTATTTTAGCCTAAAGTTTATTTAATTAACTTTGATGTTATGTAAACTCGGCTAAGATGTAGTATTATATCTGTGGCATTGATCTCCGTAGGCAGATTACTTAACTGATCGATGTAATCAAAGAATTAGCATAAAATATGCAGGGGTGTCCATTATGCCCCGATGGGTGTCCATTTCGCCCCGTACCTTTCCTGCCAGCCCTAAAAAACACACGATTTTAAATTCGTTATTTCTTCATAATAAAGACATTCTACTTGCTGTAAATGATTGAAATACGTAGGAAACAAGCTAAAGTTATATGCGAACTGATAATATGTCAAGTTTTTCACTGTTATACAGTCATAATCTATTCATTTGCTTAGGGTGTCCATTATGCCCCTAATACCCCTACATATAAAATCTAACATTTTTCGTGACATTTGGATATGTTTCCTTGTTATTCGTTGAAGTAGAGTAGGTAGTTTACTGCTTGAGTTGCTTTCAAATTATTCATATTCTCGAAATGTTTACATTGGAGGTACCGAGACAAAGAGGTGCTATTTTTGTTTGTTTGTTTATGAAATTGGTATAGAAAGGCTACATAACTACTATCGTGCTTGATGATTGTTTGGAATAAGAATCAAATAAGAAGAGCAAAATTTGAGATGACACGCTAAGGGGCCTTAATTGCAATTTTTATCTATTTTGTTTGGAAGGTATAAACGTATGTAAATCAGAGGCACAGAGAAACAGACGTAACAGTTGGAACAAATTTCATTAAAAAAACATCGTCACGGAAACGAAGTCGCCCAATGCTAAACATACTGTGTTTGGCCGGGCCATCACTAGGTGGCGGTAGTGAGCAAACGTCAAACACAATGGGGTGACACGGCTGTCAAACTCGGTACATCGCCGCTCCACCCAACATCATTTTTGGTACGGCGCGTTTTGGTACCCACTTTCTGGTCGGTTTAGAAATTACACATTTCAAACGAAATCGTTGTTTTTGATGATTGTTTCTCTTTCCTTATCACTTTGCACGATATTATATGTAGCAGCGAAGCAGTGTCGATGTTTCCAGCGCATTTTTTCCATGAATTAAGCAATCAAAACAAAAACATTGGACGCCATGTTGAATTGAATGCTGGGTAGATGATTCTGGCCCTTCGTCATTCCCCTGGTCAAACAGGAGCAAAAACGATACCAGCGCTGCGAGTGGTCAATTGACCAACTACCGAAAATTTGAATTAACCGTTAAAACATTGATCGATGGGAAGCGGACGGAGTGTGACATCTGTTTCTCTGTGTCAGTGGTTTCAATAAAAACTATCCTCAAAAGAATTATGCTATAAATTTTAAAGAGAAGCCTTGAGGACCAGGAAATTTATAAAGGACTCCTCTAGATAGAAATTCACAACGTCGCAGGTCTCGTCTGAGGATATTCTTTTCTAAAACTCATTTTTGACCGGTGTTGTCATGGTAAAATTCAAACCTTTTTTCAGGGATTCCTTCAGATTTTTTTTTGCCAGTGACCCTTAAAAAATCCCTTCAGAGTTTCTTTCAGGAGTTCCTTTAGGAATCACTTCACGATTTATTTCTTAACGTTTCTCCAGGAATATCTCGAGAAATTCTTCTTGGAATTACTGCACAGCATTCTCCAGGTTTCCACTCGTTGCTTCAGAGATTCCTTGAAAAAAAAATCACATTTTTAGAAATTTCTTTTGGCTATTCCTTTAAGATACTTCACAAGCTCCTCTAGGGAAATTGTATCAGGAAGTTTTATCCACTAATATCATTCAGACATTGCGCTAGAAATTCTTCCAAGAATCCAGAAGTATGTTCATAAGTTCTTTCAGAGTTTGTTCCAAATCATCCTTCAAAAATTCATTAAGAGATTTATTTAAGAAATCTTCTAGTACCTTTGTCTGCAATTTCTTCATGGACTTCCGAAATTTTTTTCAAGGATTCCTTCAGAAACTTCTTCATGATTTAATTCAGAAACTCCTCAAAGTTGCTCTTCAAAAATGCCTTCCAGAATTTTCTCAGAAACTTCTCCAGGATTTTTTTTCTTAATTTTAATCAAAAATTTATCAAAAAATCCTACTAAAATTTCTCTAAATCTATCTCAGGAGTTTTTTTCCTATTCCTCTATTTAGGATATTAAGCCACTGCGTCCAATTAACTGAACTTTTGTGGCGAATCTCAGGAGTTTCTCCAGGAGCTTCAAACGGTTGTTTCTGAAATAGTTTCAATAAAATTAAATCTCATCAAGAATTTGTTCAAATATTTCTCAAGAAATTCTTTCAGGTAACCCTCGAATTTTGATCAATTTCACCCCGGATTAAGGTACTTAATGTTCTTAGATTTAAGGAAGATAACAGTATGAATTCAACATCCAAGATGCTGATAGTAATTAAAGAGAAAATTAAAAAATAACATCTTCTTTTAAAAACGTCAGTAGCCTCAGAAAATGCGTTCCCCACATCCTCCGCGGCGTTAGTAGCATTCACAACTCATAAAACGGTCGTAATATTGACGGAGATAAATAACCATAAAAACTCGAATACGCAAGAGGAACAACAGTCATCACCCTGAATCTATCCGAACGCACGGTTCCACACCTTGGCTGGATTATGTTTTTCTTCCCATGCGTTCGGTGCCGAGCCGAGAGCCAAAACGTGAGATGGCGCAAAAAAAAAAAACTCAAGCAAAACAAAAAGAATCCCAGAAGAACTTCAACGCCCTCCTACGGCGGATTCGGCGCCAAACCTTCGAGAGGCCCAAGGTAAAGAAAAATGAGATTGTTCTTTTGTCGCTTCTCGCTGGTGATCGCACACTTGTGTATTAACACCTGAAGGAATGAGACTGCTAGTTTTTTTTTTTCCCTTCTTTATGACGGCGACGACGGCACTTTGCTTTCGTTGAACGATGATGATTCGGTATTTTTAGCTTGGCTCAGGTGCGTCAATTTTCTTCAGCCATGAACGAATTATAAACCTACGCACTTTTGAGAAACGGGGTCCAAGGATTTTCCTCGAGCTGATTGATGTATTTGAAATCGGATCCTCCGCTAAGTGGATTCTTTCTAAATATTGCAGGGTCAGAGAATAGATGATGGCTGGTAAAATACCCAAATTACAGCTTCTGTTGATGGAAATGGAAGATTATTTACTCGACTTTTGTAGGTTAACTTGCTTTTATTGCTGGGAGTCATATGCCTCATGTTTTTTTGTTATATGCTTACATACATCTGTTAACAAATATCAAATTCAAGATAATGCATAGTCAACAGAATAACGCCATAATATGTACTCGGTTTTCGGAAGTCACTTTCCATCCTCGATCACGCCCCACAGTGGTCGTGATTTGAAAATACCTGGCAAAATTTTTCAAATCATAGTAGTCTGGTAGTTATAAGCCTATTTGAAAATATTGGAACATGATATAGCTCTCAAATTTATATTTATGGCATTTTAATTTTTTATCGATTTAGGGGTAGGCGGGGCAATATGGACACCCTAAGGTTTTTGCCAACTTTACCTGGCAAGATGTCAAAAAAGTTTGGTTTTTTGATGCATGTATCCTTTTAAAGTCTATTTAGCATCTATTGCATAAGAATGCTCACGAAGAAAAATGATTTATCCACTTCAAAAAATGTTTTGACATGCTGACCAACCGCATCGACTGTAGCTGCTTGCTCCAAAGAATCAGTTTCCGTGCACCCAGCCGACAACTCCGCGTTGCTAGCCTTTTATGGATTCCCGGACATAGAACTGATTATGGACGTAATAACCCTCTGGACAGGTCTTGTGAATTATTTAATGCTGTTTATGACGAATTTGATTTTAATATTAGTAGAATAGAGTTTAAAAATAGGATTAAGTATCGGTCTGTGTAGTTTTTCTAACTAAAGACGGCAAATAAATAATAATAACAAAAAATGTTATGAAAAATGTTAGTTTTTCATGACCGTCATCAAGCATACGGGGCAGAATGGAAACCCCCATGGGGCAATATGGATACCATGAGACTTTCACGAATTTCGTACATTATTTACACCTACAAAATCATTTCATTACAAAACAACTATTATAGATGAATAATACGCCGAAGTAGTTCATTTTTGTTCAGTTATTTTAAATTCAGGCTGTTTTGGATAAAGCTTCGTTTTTGTCGGCATGTACAGCTGTGCCTAGAACAACTATTTTCCACTGCTGTCGTTTTTTTATCAATTTGTTTCACCCTATGTCTACTATAGTGAACATTTAACCGAAAATATACTGAAATCGAAGTATTTGGTTGGTTTGTGATTTAGGTTGTATTTTTCCCTTGCTGCTTCCTTCAAAAAGGTGAGTGTCCATTTTGCCCCGGCAGCAGAAGATATTTCCAAACTTGATTATTGATATAATAAAGAAGAAAATATAAACATGTAAAGCATGTAGATACAGCAAAACTACTTGCATGTGTTCTAGAAATATCAGGTTTTAATCGACCTGCAATAAATTAATCACTAAACCTTATTTTAGATGGTGTGAAAATTATAATTTCCATGCACAAAAAACGGAGGACGCAACTTTTTCGTGTAAAATCAAGTATATTTTCAATTTCGAATGTTTCTTTCCTGAAACTATGTTTTAGACAAACGGACTATATTCTCCATTCATTAAAAGTTCACAAAAGTTGGCATATTTCAAAATATTGAGGGTGTCCATTCTGCCCCGGGTGTCCATATTGCCCCGCCTACCCCTATTTGAACAAAATGACTGTTTTTCATACAATTTGGCTATGTACATATCATCATGGCGCTAATGTTGTGGCAGCTGCATCTTTTCTCAATCAATTCTATACACTTAAACGAGCATGTGAACGGAATACACCCGCGGAGAGCAGCGTGGAGCGATTTGTAAGACACTAATGACACGTGGCATCGTTAAAACAGTAGACGAAACTGTTGTGCGCCGCCCAATGAGTCATATTATGAGAGAAGTTCCAGTATTCCTTCAAATCCGTGCCGAATAATTTGTTTCGTATTTTTATCTTAAAATATTATAGGGGTAATTCTCGCTGAGACCGGCCCACTATTTACACCTTGTCTGCAAAAATGTTCAAGGTGCCAATTTTCTGAAAGCCCTCGCTAAAAAAGTAAGAAAAATGCATTTGGTTACTCAAATTGATGGACCCCCGTTAGTTAGAGCCTCAACAATTTTTGCATAACCCTCGAATTTGGTCAAATGGTGGCTCACTTAAACCGTTATAACTCGAAAGTTTCTCCAAAAACCAGCTCAAAACGAATTGTTGTTGAAAAGAGGAAAGATAGATCTACTATTTACAATAATAAAAAGTTGGGTCGTCCATATTGATTTTGGCCGCCATCTTGAATTTTTATACCAAAACATTTTTTTCACCATGAGGGCAACCACCGATTTTCAAAATTTTTGCATCAATTGAAAGCTGAGGCATTTATACATAATATATCAAAAAAATTAGAGATGTCTTTTTCTTCTTTCAAAAGTTATTTGCCGTTTTGTAAATCATGCCACTTTTGCGCACTGGGCCCGGTGCCGGCTGTTTACATAAATACAGCGTTATTTCGCAGTGTTTACGAACACGAATTAAAATTCTGAACCCACTAATGGAAAGCTGGAGGTTTAAGCTTTTCAGAACACTAAAAAAGTTATGAAAGCAATGCCTGCATCATTGAGAAACAGTCAAAAACGGAAACGAACCTCCGATTTGGCCAAATTTTGCGGCACGTGCCTTTTTGTATACATGCAGGCGTAAACTCGGATGCTGTTGCATGTCGTTGCCGGTGCGCATGGAAATGTATGGGGAAAACGTGGCCTAATTTACAAAATTGCAGATAACTTTCGATAGGAAAAAAAGACATCTCTAATTTTTTGATATGTTATGTATAAATGTCTCAGCTTTCAATTGATGCAAAAATTTTGAAAATCGGTGGTTGCCCTCATGGTGAAGAAAATGTTTTGGTATAAAAATCCAAGATGGCGGCCAAAATCAATATGGACGACCCAACTTTTTATTATTGTAAATAGTAGATCTATCTTTCCTCTTTTCAACAACAATTCGTTTTGAGCTGGTTTTTGGAGAAACTTTCGAGTTATAACGTTTTAAATGAGCCACCGTTTGACCAAAATCGAGGGGTCTGCAAAAAATGTTGTGGCTCTAACTTCTAAGAAAATCGGCACCTTAAACATTTTTGAAGACAAGGTGTAAATAGTGGGCCGGTCTCAGTGAGAGTTACCTATAGATACTATGTATTTGACTGAAAACCGCCTTAAAATTAGTTGTTTCAAATCCAAACGAGATCATAATAATGTTGTTCCTTTACTAAGTGGGCCATGCTTTACCTAATAAACTTTTGTGAAACTACCTTACTTTTGAAAAACTATTCATTGAAAGAGGAATTTTCTGAATGTTTCAACATCTAAGTGCCCTCGTTTCAAAGTATGCAGGCTGCGTTAACTTTGCTAACAAATTAAAAGCAAGTGAAACATCGGCAGAAGATCAAGCTCAAAAAGCAAGAGAAATGTTTTTGAGCGAAACTAAATCGAAAACATTCAGAATCCAGTCATCCTACGGTATACAAAGACGAGCCAAAGTACAAGCTTCAACCAGAAGTACGCCATCTCAAGAAAAGACAACATGCAAACGCCAACGCAAACAAGGGTAAGTACATATCGTCGGTTTCCTGCAATAGGACACAGTCCTGTCCATCTAGTCGGGTATGTCAGATATAGCTGATGTTACGAGTGCAGACCTGAAGTTCTGAACTCAAAGATAGTTTGGCTAACCTGGAGCATTCATATAGTGTCTCCAAATAACAATTGAGGTTTCAAGAGCTTCACGGATCTCAGCAGATTATGCCATGCTATTATTTATGGTGAAAACACGAAGTTTTCTTGAAGGACTTCATTATAGAACAGTTTGGACAAACCTGTATGTCCTAATGGTTTATAATAAAAAGTAGACTTTGGATTGCTCCAGTAACTGCGGTTGATTATGCAGCGTTACTCAGTATAACAGATATGGCTACTGCTACGAGTGTAGACCTGAAGTTCTGAACTCCAAGATAGTTTGGCTGACCTGGAATATCCCTATTGTGTCTATAAATAACATTGTAGATGTCAAGAGCTTCACGGATCCCAGGTTATGCAATGCAATTATTTGTAGCGAAAATACCTAAAATTATTCTTGTAGATTTGAAGGCCTTTACTACAGGACAGTTTGGAACACCTAGAACATCCCAGAATATAAAAAAAACCTTTTTATATTCTTGGCGAAGGCGAAATAAATACATATAAGCGTAACCCACAACCATGTTCAGCTTTTAGAACAATTGGTATGTCAATTATTTCGTTTTTAATAATTTTATGGTGTTCAGGATATTCTAGGTTATCAATGAAGTCCCAAATACAAATACTCCTATTTTTCCCTAATAGATTATTCAATTTGCAACAACTTTGTCGAAGACAGTATTCTCCTTTATCGATTAGGTGAATTTATACAGCCTTTTCTATGTTCGGGTCATATATGACCCCGCTCCAAAGGGTTAATGGAAAATTAGCTAAATGTGACTTTTTTCTACACTGGCTGGCGATAGCGGATTAGGGTCATAATGGACACTGTAAAAAAGTAAAAAAATACGACGCGCATTGCATACTGTTATGCGTTTTGAAGAGTTTGGAAAAAATCAATCCGATTATTGTAGCCTAAAGCAGTGCTGAAAATGTCATTTCGACATATCTAAATTCAACAAGCTACAGCTCATTTTAGAAGATGAACCTGAGAATATGTTATAGGGTATCTGGATGCTTCGTTGGCATATTCCCCTCGTTCGGCCTATCTTAATGTAAACCAAAAACTCAAACAAACACGCATAACTGGATATCGGAAAAGCTATGTGCCAAACAACTGTAACATTTCGTTTCAATTTTAGCACTTTGGAGCATTAAAATTCAATAAAAATGTCACTTTGTTTAGCTTTTGTAGACGCCATGATTCTTCGGCTTAGTAGGTAGTCTATACACATGATCATAAATGGCATGATTCTGGAACATTTCGAATTGACTTTTCAATAACTGAACGTTTGATGTGACGGTCAAAGACGCTATTTTGAACTTGTGTATTTGTTTTCAACGAATAATAACTATTTTACAAATTGAATGTGGGCCGAATATTGAGGACATTTTTTTCACTATGTACCCAAATCTTGGCCCATCAGTAAAGTGACGACAAAAACAGCGATAAAAAGACGTCAACAACATTTCTTGCGTAAGAACCAGAAAGAACGAACAGGAAGAAAGATTTTGTGTGCGGTGACTGTAAAAATATAACACAATAATAGGTTTGCGTTGTTTTCGTTACTAAAATAAGAAAGAACTTTAGTTAAAGTGATTTATTTATAGTTTTTTGAAAATTTGGCTAAGAAAATATAATTTAAAAGCAAGATTGGTGAACAAGCAGAGATAATGCTTTAGCAGAAATATTGAAAAAAAAAAATAGATAATTAGTGTTTCTAGTGCATGGAAAGCAATAGGCCAACGTTGTATCCACTAATAGGCCAATTTTTGTACCATAGACCAACGTTGCATACCATCGCATCGAACCTTTTCAGCTTAATTAAGTGAATTCTTGAATATTTACGTAAGTTTACTTCCAATTGGTGAAACACGCATTGCCTAGAGTGTGTAATAGGGCCAACATAATATTTCTATTGCTATTAATTCATGAGTTATGGTCAAAATTGTCAAGGCGGCTTGCAAATTAGGCCAAGGTATGGTACATATACCCTATGGAAAACTTGTGCGGCTAGACCAGCTCTACATTTAAGATAAATGTCAAATATTTAAGATAAATGTCACAGGCTATCTTCGAAAAATGCCAATGATATTCATGATGAATATCATTTGGCATTTTTCGAAGATAGTCCGTGACATTTATTATAAACTTTCCAAAAAGATCGGTTTTTCCGTGACTTTCTTGTAGAGCTGGTCAAGCAAGCCGCATAAGTTTTTCATTTACCATATTCCTAGGTTGAGCTTCTAAAATGAGCTGGCCATCTTAGACGAGTTTACATAACATCAAAGTTAACTAAATAAACTTTAGTCTACAATAATCGGATTGATGGGGATGGCGCCAGACAGGGGCGAACAACAATAAAACCAAATGGTGGGCAACGAAAACAAGCAACGTACTACATAAAACTAAGAGATCAACACGTTTCAAAAACTGATAAATCAGATTCATGTATTCCAAATCAAGGCCTGTCAACACTTCCCCAACGGTTTTCCTCGGACCCGGAGAATATCATGCAGCTCAGATCTGACTTCACGATACTCATCGCATCCCCATACGACATCCTGGTAAGCCACGCCGCAGACAAAGAGATTACTTTCCGAGTGACCAACATGGAAGATATGTGCGTTTAACAAATAGTGGTTGGACATCAGCCGACACATCACACGAATGAAATCGCGGCCTAGATTCAACCATTTGAACCATGGCTTCTTTGACACCTGTGGGATGAGTGCAACCATCTATCCATCTCTCCATTTGTGTTGCTAGCTGGTCAAGGTCTCCTGACGGGCCGATTCAAAAAAAAAAATCGTCGAAGGCGATTTGACACTCGTAAATATCGCCTTCGCTAGCGCCCACTTTAACCAGAGAATCCGCTTTCTCATTGCTCGGAATTGAGCAATGTGGAAGGACCCAAGATATGGTGATGATGTATGAGCTTTTGGACAAAGCACTCAAGATTTGGCGTATGTATTCCATTCAGGAAGTACGCTGAGTGCTTCATCAGTTTCATTGACCGAACAGCCTCCAAACTGGACTCTCGGTAAAAGTGAAGTAGTGCTCAGTTGGAAGAGTGCTTATGTGCTCTAAGGTGTAATATATAGCCGCTAGCTCAGCTACGTATACAGAACATGGCTTTTGAAGCATGAAGGTGGCGCTATGAAATTCGTTGTAGACACAGAAACCAGTTGAATAATCGGTGTTCGAACCATCTGTGAAGAACTGTCTCCGTTAACAAGCCCGAATTTACTTGCAAAAATTTGTGGAATACACACGGAACGAAAAGATTCTGGTATTCCGGTGTTCTCATCCTTCATGGACAGATCAAAACCCACAGAGGAACTGCCGAAGTTTGAGAAGTTGTCACGATTGGTGTCAACCGGAGATGGGCTTACCTCCAGCGTCATGTACCAGTAATACACACTACTCAAAACGAGTTTGAGGGTTCTGTTCGAGCAGATTTTCGAAGTTATCTATGACCAATATATTCACAACCTCGCATCGGATGAGGAACCATAACGCTAATTCCGCAAAGTGGTCTGTCAGAGGCTGTACTCCAGCAAGTACTTCTATACTCATTATGTGAGTCGAGTTCATGCAACCTAACGCGATCCGAATGCAATGGTACTGAACCCGTTGAAGCTTCAGCAAGTGTGTTTTCGCCGCGGATAGAAAACAGAAGCCACCGTATTCTAAAACCGACAGAATGGTTGTTTGGTACAGCCTGATCAGACCTTCCGGATGCGCTCCCCACCATGTTCCGGTAATAGCTCGCATAAAGCTGATTCACTTTTAGCATTTATGTATCAGATACACAATGTGCTTCCCCCAGGTTAGCATTGGGCAAATCTGGCTGAGACATCGATTTTTGTGAATCGATTCTAATCGGATCAGCAGAATCGATTCACCGATTTAATCGAATGCTTTGAATCGATGTTTTCACATTGATTCGTTATTATAAAATATTACAAAACTATGAAATGATTCGTTTACTGCATGTAGTTCAAGTTCATGGTATGTATTTGTCTTAATAAATTCAATATTAAAACTTGAGATTGCACATCGAACATTTCGCGACTCTGATTCTAAAATGGAAATAACGTTGAGACAGATGAATTCCCGCAGACTGCTGAGAAAAACTTCCCCAGAATCTTTAAAGAGACTCCTTCAGCTGAATTCTAGAAACAAATCATTTTTAGATTCATTTCTTCCGAATGCTGAAAATGATTACACCAGAATCCTATCCTGAGCAACATTATCTAGAAAAGAAAGCAAGACTCTTCTGGTACCTTGGTAGGAATTCTCTTCCTGTTTTCCTCTTCCCATTTTCCTGACAGAGATTCCATATCTATGAGACAGATTGTCTCAGAGCCCCGACAAGAATTCTCCCAGAATCCTGTGATAGATTGTCTCAGAATCCTAAGAGAAGCCTTCCCTTGGGATTCTCCCAAAATTTTCCGGAATCCCAAGAGGGATTATCCCAGAATCCTGAGAGGAATTTCAAGAGTGGTTCTTCCTCATTCTTGAAATAAATTCATCTAGAATACTGAGTGAGATTCTCGCAAAAAAAAGTTTTTCGAAATTCAAAGATTAATTCTCCAAGCAACTTAAAAGAAATGACCCGGAATCCTGGAAAGGGTAGCTTAGAACCTAAGAAGGATTACTCCAGAATCCTGAGAAACGTTCCCTCAAAATACTGGATGGGATTTCCAAAGAAACCTGAAATATAGTCTCACAGAATTCTGGGAGATAGGATTCCCCCAGAATCCTTTTATGTATTCTCTTAGAATTTCCCTTAAATCCTGAGTGGATTCTTTTAGAATGCTGAGAATAGTTCTGCCATAATCCCAAAAGGATTCTGAGGAAATCACTCGTACAATTCTGGGGAATAGAATTGTACGAGTGATTTCCTCAGAATCCTGAGAGGCATCATAAGAGGAATTCTTCCAGATGAAGAAAGTCTCTTTAATAAAGACAAATCAATCAATCAATTCTTCCAGATTAAAAACTTTTAGAATGGACTTCTCCAGCAAATTGAGAATGATTCTCTAGAATTCTGAAAGGTATTCCCAAATAAATAGAAAAATTACTTCAGATTCCTGGAAGAAATTCTTCCAGAATCTTTGAAAGGACACCCCTTAACTCTTGAAAGAGATCGTCCCCTTAATGCTAGAACTAGGAAACTTGTTTTGCGAAATCGCGAGCAATTTGTTTACATCTGAACGTTCACCACAATAAACAAAAGTTTGTCGATTGAAACTACGAAAACACATAATGATGCTTCATTTAAGACCAACAAAGTGTTTGTTTTGTAGCAGGATAAGTTTTACCAGCCATTTTAGCCCGTACTTTCCAAAACGAGTTACCTAGTTCTAGCATTAATGGGGCGAGATTTTTTTTTTATCTTTATCAAAGAGACTTTCAGCCCTCGGCTGGTTTTTTGGGGCGAGATTGTCCTAGAACTCTGAGAGTGGTTCCTCTAGAATACTTTAAATTATTACACAAGAATCTCAAGAGAATCTTCCCATAATCATGTAAAGGATTTTCCCTGATTACTAAGAGGGATTCTCCCAGAATTTCTGGGAGCAACTGCTCCAGAATACAGAAAACAGAATTCTACCGGGATTCTCGTAGAATGCTGAGAAGGATTTTTCCCGAACCCTAAGAGGAATTACAAAATCTATGTGAGGGATTCCCCAAAATCCAAATTTCTCTAGAGAATTCTGCCAACAATTTCGTGAGAGATTCTTTAATAATTAATAATTCTGAAAGAAAGCGCCCAAGAATCTTGAAAAATATAGCCCCAGAATCCCAAAGATTTCTCCAGAGTCATGAGACAAATTCCCCAGAAGCTTGAGCGAATCCATAATTCTAAGGATTCCTCTAACATTATGTGAGAAATTCCTTAAAAAGACTGAAAATTATCACACCAGCATCCTGACAGATCTTATCCCAGAAAAGATAAAAAGACTCTTCCAATAGGATTTCTCCCTGAATTCTATTAAGGATTTTCCTAAAATCTTGGGAAAGAATACTCTAGCTTTATGAGATGGATTCTCTCAAAATCTTTAGAGCAATTCTTTCAAAATCCGGAGAGTAGTTTTTCCTCGGGATTTTCCCAGAATGGTAAGACGGAAATCCCCAGAACTCCCTGGCGGATTCGTCCAGAATCCTAAGAGGGATTATCCTAGAATCCTGAGTAAAATTATGCTGCAGTATTGAAAGACATCCCATTAGAATCCTGAAAAAGATTGCCCCAGAACCCTGAGAGAGACCCTAAGAAGGGATCTTCCACATTATTCATCTATTTAGCATCCTGAAAGGGATTCTCAAAAAAAAAAAAAAAAAAAAATGTCCGGAACCCAGAGATGGACATCTTGAGGATGGCAATTCTGAAAAGGATGCGCTAGAACCCTGGAAGAGACTCTTTAGGTTTAGACCATAAGAAGGATTCCTTCAGAATCCTGAGAAAGATTCACTTAGACTCCTGGGGGCTGTTCATACATCACGTATCCATTTTTGAGTGACAGGGGGTCTGGCCAAAGTCTACGCTCCATACAAATTTTGAAAACTTTGTAAGGAGGGATTTAAAAGACAATTCACACCGTCTCCAGCCAGAGGCTGCACAGACTGAACACATTACTTACACTAGACAACGGACAACATACAGAACACCCAGTGGCCCAGTGATGAATTTTTCGTTTGACGAAAAGTTTCCACCAACTGGAGCGGGAATCGAACCCACACTCCGAGGCTTACGATACGCCTAGACGACTACCGCCGCTAACCGCACGGCCACAAAGCCCACATTTTCCAAGAAACCTGAGATAACATGTATTACTTCAATTTAGTGGACCCTAGATTATATAGACCCTCGATCTTATGTACTTTAGTTTTATGTACATTTTGCCTCGATTTTATGTACATTTTTGAATGGAAAAGTTCTACAATGTTTTCTGAAAAAAGAGAAATTTAATATTTTTGAATCGAAAGAAAAATCTAATGTAAAAAATCGATTCGGTCGATTTCGTGGGGCTTCAAAAAATCGATTAATCGGAACAAAAACATCGATGTTGCGAACATCGATTCAAAATTACCCAACGCTACACCAGATGCATTTGGAGTCGAACCAGATGCCGAGGTATTGAGAAGATACGCTATGTGTGATTGGGAGTGGGAACTTATTCGGTTTGTGTTTTTTAACTATCTCACTTTTCTCCGGAGAGAATTATATACCCAGCTCGAGAGCCCAAAGGCACCCAGCTTGGTTTCTCAGAGGCACGAGAAAAGCCCCATCACCGTTAGGTGGATTAGTTAAGGTTTTTTAAACAAACCATTTTCTAAACCCGTTTTTCCTATGACTGAAAGTTACACATTTATTAGTCAAATCCTTTTAAAACTTTCTCCATAGGTTATAGCTAGAACATTAGGAATGTACAAAGTAAAGGGTGATACGGTCAAAATTTGGTCACACAATTTGTTTCATAACTTGAGACTGCGTACACCAAAACAGCTGATTTTTGTACCAGTAATGGTACATTATATGTAGCTTATACCATAAAATTTTCATCAAAAACGGTTCAGTATTTGCGGAGATATTGTGAATCCTGAAAACTGCAATTTTAAAATTTTGTACAAAGAGGATTAAAAAATAAGAACACATTTTTACTCTTTTTTTTATAGAGCCAGAAATACTGAACCAATTTCAATGAAAATTTTTCTGTGTGTAAAGCATATATATCAAAATGTTGTGTAAAAATTTCATTCAATTTGATCCAGCCGTTACGAAATTATATTTGTTTAGGTGGTCAAATTTTGTCAAATTTTGTCATGTCAAGTCAAATTTTGGTCACACAATTTTTTTCATAACTTTAGATTGCGTACACCAAAACATCTGATTTTTGGATCAGTAATGGTACATTATATGTAGCTTGTACCATAAAATTTTCATCAAAATCGGTCTAGTATTTGCGGAGATATTGTTGAACCCTGAGATACGCAATTTTAAAATTTTGTGCAAAAAGGATTCACACATTTTTACTGTTTTGTTTATAGAGCCAGAGATACTTAACCGATTTCAATGAAAATTTTTCTGTATGTGAAGTATGCATATCAAAATGTTGTGTAAAAATTTCATTCAATTTGATCCAGCCGTTACAAAGTTATATTTGCTTAAGTGGCGCCCGGTCAGTTTTTTTCATATTCAAACTGCTACAACTTTGAAAGTATTCATACAAAATGGCTCAAAATTTTACTAAGAACGTATATTCATAATAGTACTATACTGTAAAATTTTGATAAAAATCGGAGCAGTATTGATAGTTCTATAATCAAAATTGTGCTTTATTGACCTTAAATTTCCGAAAATTTACTATGGAGCGCCTTTGTACAAAATTTTAAAAAGGTAGGTCGATGGTTTTGTATATATATCAACCAATACTCAATCGATTTTGATGAAAATTTTATGGTATAAGCTACATATAATGTAGCATTACTGGTCCAAAAATTAGCTGTTTTGGTGTACGCAGTCTAAAGTTATGAAAAAAATTGTGTGACCAAATTTTGACCGTATCACCCTTTTTTTATTAGTAGAATCCTAATTTGGCTAAGAATAGAATCAGCTGAGTAGTGCAAACGAAATTTTTAAAACCACCCTTATTATTCATTCTGCTTGTCTGTTTGTGGTACCCCCTTAATAATCAGTCAGGTGATTTCCTAAATTTTAATCACACGTTGCCAACATTCCATTTTGCTAACCTGTCTCAAAATTGTGCACCTTTTATTGAAATTGCATATCCTCACTGCAAATCGTACTTATATCAGTAACTGCCATCGCTAGGACCCTAAATGTGGAACAAATATTCTAAGGCAGCGGCAGATGATATTTGATTTAGGCTATCTAACATGGTGGTTAGCCGCTTACCAGAGGGGCACTTGACTGGGAACTAACTAACTATCGGTTTCACCATTTCACGCATGTAATGGAACAAGAACAAGTGCATGTTTCATGAGCAGCAGCCGTCGTCGTCGTCCCTTATGGCTGGTTGAGAAATGAGACAAAAAACCAAAAACATCTGCTCCTGTCAGGTCTCAAGTCAAGTGCGCTGCAGACAACCGCACTAGTACCTAACGCTCATATTTCGCTGGGTGTGAGGAAGTTCTGGCTTTTCAAAAGGGGTTGGCTAAATTTCTAATGAAACCATTAGCGAAACTAATTTCATGTCGAAAAGGGCGTTTTTTGTTCCTTTGGAATTATTCCGGGTCTCACCGAGTTTCGGAGCGGTTTCCGCTGTGGGTTTAAGGTGCTTTGCGTGTTTGCGGGTTTCTTCGTTTTCATCCTGCCTCCGATTATGAGCGCTGAAGATCCTCCACCATGCTTATATGGGAGTTCAAGGTCTTTCGCAGGCCGCTCTGTCGCTGTCAAATTAATGAGAAATTATGATGATCATCATCTCTTGGGCTGTCGGTCCAAGTGGTGTGGTGGTGATGCTGATGCTTGACTTGAAGGCGTCCGTCGGTCGCTCACGGAGCATCTCAATCTCGCCTCTTCTAATCTTTTACGACCCGTTCCCTTCTTCCAGTGGGATTCAAATCGTTTCCCAGCCCCCCTCGTTGATCCAATCCAGCGCCAGCGTGATCGGGAGATCAATTTATTAACACCTATAATGAAAGTTTAATGTGACTTAACGTGTAGTAAACAACATCATCGCGTTCTCAGTCGATCAAAGCGTAATAAGCAACGTTCAGAATAAGAAAACAGCGCTGATGATGGGCGATTAAGATTAAATAGATCCACAGAGGCGAGGTCGATCGCTTTCATAGCCGAAGATTGGGTTATGACTGAGTGAAAATAGTTATTTATGTAACGAGTTGCAAAAAGTTGATTTTTTCAGCACGAGTCGTACATTTATCCAACGAGGCTTGCCGAGTTGGATAAATACGAAGAGTGTTGAAAAAATCGAATTTTGCAACGAGTTCCATACAAAATTTTATGCAATGATTTTTTCATAATGCAACTCATTTGAGTTGTATAATGTTCATAATGCAACTCAAATGAGTTGCATTATGAACATTATACAACTATTTTTCATTATGCAACTCATTTCGGTTGCATAATGAACCAGTTCGGAAAAAGTGGCCATTATGATACCAAAATGAGTTAGATAAAATATAAATTATGATACTGAATTGCATAAACGAATTTTAAACGATTAGTTGATTGTCAGTATAGTAGGGAAAAAATGTGCATGAAGGAAGAAGATAGGCTATGTAACACTAGTTCTGCATTAAATATTCTAAAATTTAATAGGCCTTCAAAACCAATTTCAATTAAAGCTATCAAACGCAGCTGCAGTTCATATTTTAAAACAAAGTAAAAATTCATAGCAAAGCTGCTCCTGTGGTTTTCGCCAAATGAAAGATACATATTTTGCATCCCGACTACCTGTTAATATGAAGATAATCTTAAGACAAAGAACAAAACCTGGGATCCCGTCCCCCGTCGACAAGAGTCATAAACAGGTGATTGTGCCAGGTTCAGGACACAATTTATCCCATTGTACTCTCAAGAGGTTGTTTTCTGTTTTATTTCTTTACTCAATTTTGGGATCGGCTTTGGTTTACTCAAGTGCATCTCGATCGTACTGCTAGACAGAATGAGTACGGTCCACTCCGAGGTAGTAGGAAGGACCAAACGAGAAACCGTTAAAGAGGATTGGCAAAAGCGGAGAGCAGAAAAATATCCGATTCATACACAGGGGGATTTTCCAAGACAAATTACATTCACACGATTCCTAGCGAATCATTCGTACGAAAACAGATACACAATCATATTGATCCAGGTGATCATTTTTTCCCTTTGGCTAGCGAAGGTCAAATTTGAAAAATAGGCCCAACAGGTTGAAACTATATAACCGTTAGATCACGACTTTCTGTACGCATTATATTACTCAAAGGGTTTTTAGCAATTATCACTTACCTCAGTTAGTTGTCTGCTATACAGCTGTGGAAACATCATTTCAGAACTATTTCACAATATTTGTAGATACAATCTATTCGGTCCCCGTACAAATCTAAATCTAGAGCAAACCAGGTTGTTTTTGTTTGGGGTTTCTACTTAAATTGAGTTTGATTAGAACCTAAAAAATTACCACCTGATTGCAAATAGTATCGTGTTCTACATATATTGAGTAACACTTTTGCCTTGAAAAGCAATAACAAACATTGTCACGTTTTGACAATGAACAGAAATCAATCGCGAGTGGCAGACGATTTGGTGAAAAGGCGAAAGGGAGGGGTTTTCCTAATTTTGGCAAAGAGCGGAGATGGGCCTAGTGTAAGGAACATCGACATTGGGAGGGGTTTAACCCCCAAAACCCCACTAAGTCGAATATAAGCAAGGGCCTGAAAACGGCCTTGCTTTGACTTAGGGTGTCGATCGACGAGGCCAAGCAAGAGCACGCGGTACTCGCGTTGCTGACTGCTGCAGCGGCGGAGCCTGCAAAGGAGAAAGTGCCCCGAAGTTTACTCAAACGGAGGCCTTCTCCTTCGCAGGAAGTCCGAAACAAGTGGAAGCGACTGCTCGCGACAAACGGGGCAATCACTCGCAGAAGCGGGCGAGGCAACCCTCAGGCGAGGAGCTGTCTGGCGGTGCCCGAAAAGCCAGCCGAATAATTACCCCGAAAGTCGGACCCCAGCCAGGGTTCCCGGAAAGCTGAGAAGGGTGGGCCTGAAAAGGCTGGCCCGTCTCAGAACGATGGGAACAAGGGATTGCGACCGTTAGTGGGCCCTCAGCAGCCACAGAGCAGGGCGGTCCAAGGGGAGGACCCTCCTTGGACGAAGGAAGAGCGGAGGAAGAAGAAGAAGAATCCGCCGGTAGTAGCACAGGGCGCCAAGCCAAGGTGTGGGAGGGTACGTGCCAAGCGTGAGAAAGGCGACGCACTCGTCATCAAGACGGAACAGTCCAAGTACTCGGACGTCTTGAAGACGATGCGAAGCGACGCAATCACCCATATCGTCTGGGAGCTATAGAGGAGGTGGCGCGTGGACTCGGAGAATGGCTAGTCCAGATGCAGTACAAGAGGTGGTCCAGGGGATCGGAGGCCATACCGGTGCCATGCGGTCGAGATCGACCCTTACAGCGATTAAGTGGCCGCGGAGAGGAAGTCCCGGTATCGGTGTTGTCGTGGCGTCGTTCTACTGGGTTGGATCCGAGCCCGCGGTTGGAAAGGGGTCCCCGGCAAGAGTCGGGGCAGGTGGAGACCCTGCTGTCAGCAACCTTCTGGCGGAGCTGATAGAGTCTGGAGGGTAGTGATACCCTAGCCTTCAGCAGGTCAGATCGGGTTGCATGTGGGCATCAGTTCTTGATGTCTGCCAAGCAGATGGGCGCGGGCGGGGTTGACCCTGCCCGCCTTCCGAGGACAAAGGGAGTGGTGAGGACCACTCGGGAAACTGGCTAAGCGCCAGCATGCTACCGTGATGGACTTTCCAGAGCGCTAGGCTACGCAGCTAACCTTGAGGGTGCGATGTGCACTAGCCCCTCTCTGAAACAATACCTTCTCAGTGGTTCCGGAGAGACGTAGGGTTTGGCGACCATAGGAATGTGTTTAGTGAGTACGAGGAGAGAGTAGTCCTGGCATTTACTATTGTTGTAGAAGACGGCCTCAGCACCACACTACCCTAACCTTCCTGTTAGGGTGTCTGTTAAGCAGATTATCCCCCTATGGTTTAGAAGGAAAAAAAAAACCCAAAACCCCTCCCTTGTGCACGGATTTGCACCTCAGGTAGTAGAGTCCTCGGAAGGCGGGCAGGGTCAACTCAACGCCCGCGCCCAACTGTTTTGCAGGCGTCAAGAATTAATGGCTGCTCGAAACCAGATCTGACCTGTTGAAGGCAAGAGTATCATTATCCTTCAGGCCCCATCAGCTGCACCAGAAAGTTGCTGACAGTAGGGTCTCCACCTGCCCAGCCCTTGCCCGACATTGCCGAGGACCTCTTTTCTATCGCGGGCTCGGATCCAACCCAGTAGACTGTCGCCTCGCTACCAACGCTACCGGGACGTTCTCTCCGCGGCCACTTAATCGCTGTAAGGGTCGATTTCGACCGCAGGGCACCGGCATGACCTACGAAGTCGACTCCGAACCCCTGGACCACCTTTTGTACCGCATCTGAGCTAGCCATTCTCCGAGTCCACGCGCCACCTCCTCTGTAGCTCCAAGACGATGTGGGTGTGGGCCGTTGAAACAGCATTCCAGCCACGGCGGAGCGCCTCCCTAAATACCCATTCGTCGAAGTATGATGTCTTCCACCTGCGACGGCTTGGCCTTGGCCAAGCCTTTCACCTTTCTTTGTGGTTACTGAGGGCCTAACCCCTTGTCAGACATGTCCAAACACTGCACTGCACGAGGAGTCGATGCTCAAACACACCACCGTGGGTGCCAAGCCACCACCTAGCTCTCCGTGTTTAAGAACGAACACGCACCGTGTCTGGCTCAACACCGGTGTAGGTGGCGGTGCTCAAGCACTGTGCACGGTGTTTGACGCTTCGGGTAACACGGAGCCCGAGTGTTTCCGATTATGTAAAACACTCGTGCGAGTTCAAGCGCTCGGTGCCGTTCATTCTCCAGCACCAGTTGCAAATGCTGTTGGTCGACGACAAGAGTGAAGTACTTGGCGGCTCCTTTTGTATCTTTCTCATACCTTCTGACTCAGTGGCTCTGATACAGCCAAGCTACCACGCACTGTGGCCGAGCTCACTGCTTTGGTGTTTCATACAATCGGAAACACTCGGCCTCCGTGCCCAACCAAAACTGGAACACGGAGCCGAAACTGAGGCTCGAGTTATAACACCGACACGAGTGTTTCGCCAGTCGCACTGCGTGTTCATCAGTAGAAGCTGAACGAAGGTGGTGATATGAACACACACGGTGGTGTTTTTACGGGCAAACACGCCACCGGTGCGGCACGGTTTGGTGTTTTGCCCATGTCTGCCCCTTGTTCCCTTCCATCCGGGACGGGCCAGCCTCGGGTTCGACTTGCCGGCATTACTGCCGACCTTCGGGGTTATTATCGTACTGGTGGCCGTGCGAAACACTTTAAAGTTATATTTACTATCACCGATTCCGCCACTGTTGCAGTTTGCACGAGTCTCACGTAATCCTTCTTGGCATCGTACATCGCCTTACGAAGTCGCAACAGGGCTGTTTTCAGGTCCTTACTAATGTTGGACTTCGTGGACGCAAAGTCGATGATCTTGCCAAGCTGCTGCTCGATTGCGGGCAGTCTTTCTAATATTTTGGTTTATGGCCCTCAACAACTACGCTCTGCCCAGTATCTCCACCGGCTGGCTTGTCGGGGAGTGGATCGGAGCTCCCACGCTGGAGCTGCGTACGCATCTTCCCGCTTCTACCTCCTTGCTTCTCTTCAACGGAGACCTCGCTAACCCACTTCATGCGAAGGAGTTAGCCTCGCCACTACCCTCGATCACTCATTCCTCGGCGTGGGTCGCTTGACATCTTGAATTTGGGTTAGTAGTCCTATGCTTAGCCGACGACTACGCGACTGCTTCGCAAGCAGTTGGGGGAGGGATGGTTGGCTTTAGAGAGGCACTGGGACTCTAATCCCTGCTACCGCCTGCACATAACTCTCAGCTGGCGGTCTTTGACACTGTTCAACTCGAGGAAGCATGAGGTAGGAGTTTATAAGGTTCAGACCTAGGTTTAGAGCTATGTTAGACACTCCCTGTCGACTCACCATGTTGAAGCCCAAGCCCGGTGGAACTGATTTGATGTCTTTTTTTGACATCTTAAATTGTTGGAACTGTAACCACCACATATTTTAAATCCCATCGATCATTTCTCGACACAGGTTTCCCTGTTTGCAAGATTTCTATCCACAGAACAGGTAGTCCGTATTGCTATTCTTAGCCAACAACTTCACAGCAACGCAAATGACCTTTGATGTAATACCAAGTAAAAGAAATTGAATGTCTAAACACACCTGGCTATGAAAGGCGTGGATAATTGAGGACAAATGAACTCTCTTTTCAGAAACTGTTATAAATCATCCTATATGTGACAAACTTTCCCTTTCGAATCCTGAGTTCAGACCAAGAAGTAGTCATTCAAGATTCTTTCGATCCATCTGTTCATTTGCATCATAATCGCAAGTTTTTGCTCACCTTCTTCTGATAACAAACTCGAAACTTTCTCTTTCCTTCGCCATCGCAATGCACAGAATGCGACGACAGGTACAAGTCCTTTCCTTGGCTGCATCCAGCTGGCGTACGCAAATGATAGCAATAAATTGTGTCACATGTGGCCGATGCTGTCAGGCAGGAGAAAAAGGAAGTTGCTTGAAATAAAAACGACCGAAAACCAGCTAAAAGATAGTAATGCAGCTTTGTCTTTTAATTAAAGTCCCCGCACCAATTGGTGTCGGAGAAACGCGATTAGGACATTGACGAAGGTTGCCCGCTTGGGATTCGGAGGAAAATCAGCAGCAACGCAACAGTTGACTGGCGGCCACAGATGGCCAGATGCACGAGGTGCACGTTTTCCGTGTCGTCTTCCAACGCATTTGTCTTGTTACGATTAAAATGGAATTCGGGACATTAGTCACCAAGAGCGCCAAAAACTGTGGGTATGATGAAAGCGACGAACGAGAAACATCCGAAACGCAACGTGCAACTTGAGCTATAATTAGGGTGTTGGGTTCGCGTCTTCCCTCGTTCTCTAGCTTCGCTTAGATACATACCACCACCGTTTACCTGGTTCTTCTTCGATGCTGCATCAGGGAACAGGTGAAATTCAATGGGACCATTTGGTTTTGCAATGCCTCAATAGGGACAAGCTATCATAATATCCACTTGAGGAAACAATGGAACTCGAGAGGCATCATAAAGCTAAGCCCACGCAGCAACCAACCGAACAGAGCAGAACAGAACCAGGGACAGAAAGCGGATTTGCGAGGATTAGCATTGACCTTATCCTAAAGGGCCTCCGGAGAAAAAAGGAACGGTCAAAGGAGAATGGATCAGGTTGCTGCAATTCAAACGCACTAGGTATGAATGCCTCCTCTACCTTTGAAACTCGAGAGCTATATGGAAACGTCAGTTGTTGTTCGCTGCAAAAAAAGGATCCGTGTGTAACAAGTGCCAGAAATGGGCAAACGAGATTGTAAATCATAAACCATGTTCTCGCAGCGCAGCGGATGTAGGTGATGAAAGTCGGCACATAAATGCGGAGGTCCCTAAATCATGGTTGGGCAAAACAGTTTTCGGGCGAAAGGGATCGGGCTCGTAAAGCATGGCCCGGGAACGCCTCCTCCCTCGTTTGGCAAACGGAAAGCCCCAGGTGCTATGAATGGATGCCGGAGCAAATCCGTGCGTGGAAAATGGGATGGAGTGAGTGGTCGTAAAACGTAGCACGAGGGTGAAGATTGCAAATTGTTGGGAATGTGTTCGATGAAGTGTATCTGTGTGTGTCTATGAGTACATGTAGGTACATTATATTTTATAAGTTCGAAAGTAAAACTGATCATACAAATGATCAATAATTGATTATCCACACCGTAGGTATCCAATGAGTTCTCATGCATCAAATTGAATTTATATGACATCTGCTATTAACCCATATCCGTCCAGCGTCCTATTTATAGGACAGATGCCCCGAATGCCCAGCGTCCTATAAATAGGACAGTCCTTTGTATGTGAATATCTCCAGAATTATGCAAAATTTTAGAATACTTTCTTCAGAGAAGATGTTCTCCACACCCATACCTTGCTCATAGTGGACAATATAGTATGTGACTGGTTCATTAGGTAGCGTAAACGATGCTGCAAAGAATGCATATTGTCACGATCTGTGAGCATCATTTCCAATGCGAAAAAAAAAGTTATTTCCCTGGAATCTTGACAATGGTTAATAATTTACAGTTCATTTCTTCGGCAAAGTTGTTAATCACACATCCTTAGGATGTGGAGGTGGTAGCAAGGATATTTAAATGCAAGATGGCGGCTTAGGAACCAAGATGGTGGTCAAAACTCCAGAATATATGCTTTTTAACGACAATGCTGCTTCGTATACTATGCAATATGGGTATCTATCGATCGGGCTTCACAAGTAGAACTCAAAAATGAATATCCGACGCCATTTTGAAATCAAAGATGGCGGACCATATCCAAGATGGCGGCCACGGAATGGTAGTTTGAGATATGATACCATGCAATATGCGTATCTAAAGGGTAGATGGTAGGGTAGCGGGTAGGATAAAAGGTGGAGCAGACGGTCGGGTAGAGGGTTTGGGTGAATGATAGAGTAGAGTGAGTGGAGTAGAAGGTTAGGGTAGAGGATAGGGTAGACGGTAGGGAGAAGGGTAGAATAGAGAGTGGTTTGAGGGTAGGAAAAATGTTAGGGTAGACGGTACGATTAAGCACAATATAGACTAGAGGGTATGGTAAAGGATATGGCAGTGGTTATAGTAGAGGATAGTTTAGAGGGTAGGGCAGATGTTAGGGTTGAAGGCTATGATAGAGCGTAGGATAGAGGTTAAAATAGAGGACAAAGAAGACAGTAAGGTAGAGGCTAGAGAATAGGGTGAAAAATTGAGATGAGATTGGATGAGCTGAGGTTCTTTTTTGAGATACCTTCAGGAATTCTTTCCAGGATTTCTTCAGGCCTTCCTTTCGAGAATATTCTCAGGTTTATTCCCGAGATTCCTTCAGATATTGCTTCCGAGATTGCTGTATGGATTGCACCGAAGTTCTCTTCAGGGATTTTTGCAGGCGTTGTTTTGGAAAATCCTGAAAGGATTCTGTTAGTTATTCTTTTCTGCATTCTTTCAGGGATTTGTGCTGGAATTCCTTCAAAGAATCCTTCCATGATTCCTGCTGTTATTCCTTAAAAAATGAAAAAAATATATGTTTCTTCCGAGATTGTTTTCAGGCAACCCTAGATCATAGAGACATCTTCTATGGTTCTTGCAGGAATGTCTGCTCAGCTTCTGGCCGGCATTCCTGTCATGATCTCTCTAAGACATAGGTTCCCAAACTTTTCGGGTGCGCGACCCCCTTTTGCCAGCAAACGTACTCTTCGCGACCCACCATAATAGTTCCCTCATTTGTTGTCTGTTACAGTAAAATATTCAACTGTCCCTCGCGACCCTCTGGATGAAGGCTGGCGACCCCCCTGGGGGGTCGCGGCCCACAGTTTGGGAAACTATGCTCTAAGGAATACATCGGGTATTCTTTACGGGATTCCTTCAGGAATAACTTCAGGGATTTCTGCCAGAATTGCTTTAGAAAATCCTGAAAGGATTCTTTCAGAAATTTTACCCAGCATTCTTTCACGGATTTCTTCTGGAATTACTTCACAGATTCATTTTAGTTTACATTCAAAATGTTCTGTCGAAACATATTCAGAGAATCCTAATGGAATTCTTTCTATGAGCCGGGATCCTCGCTCAGGATTTATACCTACAGCAATTCCTCCCGGGATTTCTTCTGTGATTATTTCAGGGATGCCTACGAAGCTTTCAGATTTCCTCAGAACTCTACCAGATATGACTCTCAGAATTCCTTCTGTATATCCTCCCGGGATTCATTTGGGGATTTCACATAATCTTTTCGATGTAACTTAGATAGTGCCCAGAATAACACCATAAAATTCACATATTGTTCACTAATAAACAATCATGGAGTACAGTAGACGTTCGATAACTGCAACATGTTTACGTTTCACTTACCGAATGAAATTCGATAACTGCAACAACTGACAGATGTCAAAGAACTGTCAGTTCCTGCAGAACACAGTAAAACCGCTCAGCACTAAAATGTGTAAGCCCTACTCATAAGTGCATAATTTCCAGACCACACAAAAATGTGTTACAGTTACACATTTCCAAAAACAGCTCGTACACTCGTCTAGATGCAAAATGTTGATATTTTTTTGTTTGACCAAGGTCACTAGTAAACCTAGCTAGATTGCTGTACAAAATTTTTTGCGAATTTAACGATTTTGCGGACACAGGAGCTGATTTTGTGAATGTGCAAGGGTTACACATTTTTGGTGTGGTCTGGAAATTATGCACTTTTGTGCTGAGCGGCGTTAGCGTGAATGCAGTCAATGTTCATTCAGAAAACATCGCACTGCAACAAAAGTGCATGCGAAAAACATCGCATCGCTGTTGACATTTCATTTTGACGGATAGCGGTGCGATAACTGCAAAATTGTTGCACTTAAAGGGCATTGCAGTTAAACCGTTTGCACCGAGCGAACGTCTACTGTAGTACAAACATAAGAGGAGAAGCCGTGTAGAGTATATCTGGTTGAAATTTTATATCAAAACATGGAATGATGATGAACCTGGGCGTGTTAGTAGAATACATGTAAATACGAGACACCGAAGACGACCATATAGTTGAGGTAGAAATACGTATCTGTCAAAGGAGACAAATTAAATGGAACATTACTTATCACGATTTTCTTTTTTTTAATATTAAAAACTTCTGAAAAGTTTACGTATGGTGAGTACGTAAAGAGTGTTTGTGGGATGCTGAAGGAAAAACTCAATTACTTTATTAGAAATAATTATCTGTGTAAAATCTAACTTCTAAAGTATTTTAACGTTTGCTTATGCCACATCAGCTCTCTTTATTTGATTTGTTAAAAAAAAAAAATGTTGAACACTGCATTCGAAACTACATGAAATTACAAGAACCATGCATTGCATACTTTTAGGCGTTTATCGGGTTATATTTCTGCCCCAATTTATAAGTCCTTTTTCTATTCTTTTTGAGTGGTTATCATCTCTCTCACTTGTTTAGTGCTGCATTTTATCTATACGGATCAGAATATAACGATAGCGTAGAAGTTGTGCTGAAGAAGAACTCAAGTAAATTATCAGATATTGAGGACCTACAATGAAGAATTTTTTTGGAACTACGTCATAGACTTTCATATTTTTCATCAAATCATGCTTATTTTATTGGAACTTGACCTTTGATAACAAATTTATTTGAAGATTTAAATTGTGAGACACCTAGGGCGTTAACGGGATAAGATATTCAAAGTAAATGTATTTATCGAAACGTCACAAAATACTGATTAGATATAGTGTGCCCAGAAAGTATCGGTAAAGTGGTACCGTAAAATGGGGTAACTTTGATAGTTTTTCAGCGAATTTTCTCAATATTTTTACATGTAACAGTATTTCCCCGAGTTTTATATTTTTAAAACAAGTACTGGGGTATCAGTTATCAATTGTAAATAAAAGGTTCGATAATCTGAAATATTTTGGATAACTTTTAGTTTTTCATAAAACCGAAAATCAGATTTTCATTTTGGGGTAACTTTGATAATGCCCTAAAAACACATCAAATCTCAAAAAATAATCACACATTGAAATCTTAGGAGTATGAACATGATGATAGAAGGCTTGTGGAATATATTAGATAGAATTTTTGTATCAAAACATTGATTTTTTACTAAATTCTACATATAAAAATGAGTTTGAGGAGTATTGAGTGCAAAACACAATACATTTAGCTATCAAAAATCATTATCTTTGTAATAATAAATTCTTAACGATACATTAACATATGATTACATGTTATTCATGGTTAGTTTTCTTTTTTTTTGGGTAGTTTTTTAATGTTTTATTAACAAATTTTTTACAACACATATTTATCTACATGAAATTACAAGGGCATTGCATACTTTTAGGCGTTTATCAATGTATGGAGATTAATATCCCAATTTACAAAATTGCTTCCATTTCGTTAAAACACACTTCGTTAAGAGATTCAAGGCAAGATTTGGAATCTACTATGATGAATCTATCGATTATAAGCGTCCATTCATTGAAAAAATAGTTGTAACGAAGTCGTGTAGCAGGTTGTTTGAAGGGGTTGAGAAATGACAAATATATCAACAATTTTTATTTTTTGTCCAAAAAGTTGTATTTAAACTAGGTTTCAATGAAAATATGTCTAAAATGAACTTTCATATGTATAGAATTGATTTACGTTTACCTTTTTCTTAACTGGTCGAAGGAATCATAGTAATAAGATAAATTACACAATGCCTGCCGCGCTATCAAAGTTACCCGCATTATCAAAGATACCCCGTTTTACGGTACTAGCAGCTCTGCTATTTGAGGATGAAGGCATCAATGAACTTCATTTTCACATATATCCTGTCTTAATAGATTGACAGCTAGTCCAAAATTATCTCATCACCTAAATCAATTGATGCGATTCCTCGAACCGTTTCTTCTTAGTCTTTCAGGAAGCTCAAATATTCAAAGTTCCCCAGAAAAAGTACATAAACTTCGTCTGTTTCAGCACCAGACTTCACGCTATCTGTGATTTTCTTCATTTCACGTCGATAGCACGTCCTGACCTGATATTGTTGATGCAGTTGTTCAATTGTGACTTACGGAACGATGCTTTGAAGAAATCTCAACTGCTCCACCCATGCCTTCTTCTTTTTATAGCGATTCTTAAAGGACTCGTTCTTGATTTGCCATAACTCTGGAAGTTGCTTCTTCTTCTTCTTCTTCATGGCTCGACGTCCCCACTGAGACTTGGCTTGCCTCGCTTCAACTTAGTGTTCTTTGAGCACTTCCACAGTTTTTAATTGAAGGGCTTTCTTTGCCTACCATTGCATTAATTTGTATATTGTGAGGCAAGTACAATGATACTCTATGCCCAAGGAGTCGAGAAAATTTTCCCGACCGAAACGGGAATCGAACCCGCCGTCTCCGAATTGGCGAATTGGCCCCCCCCTGACCGATCAACTATATTCTAACTTAACCGAAAAACTTAGATGATCAGAGCTGTTTTTGACTAGTAAAAATAAAACTCTACTGCATCATCGTATATTTTTAATGTATGCAGGAATTTCTTCGGAAATTCGTGGAGGAATTCCTTTAGAAATTCCTGAAGGAATTCTATCCAAAATTCCTGGAGCAATTCCTTCAGAAATTCCTTGGGCAGTTCCTTGGGAAAATCTTGGATGAATACCTTCGGAGATTTCTGGAGCAATTCTTTCAGAAATCCATAGAGAAATTCGTGAGTAAATCCTTAGGTGAATTCCTTACGAAATTCCTGGACAAAATAATTCCAAACTTCCTGGAGGAATGCTTTTGGAAATTCCTGGAGGAATTCCTTCGGAAATTGCTGGACGAATGTCATTGAAAATTCCTGGAGGAATTCCTTCGGAAAGTCGTGGAGGAATTTTTTCGGATATACTTTTTGGATTTTTTTTTTTTGGAAATTCTTGCAGGAATTCCTTCGGAAATTCCTAACGGAATTCCTGGAGGAATTCCTTCGGAAATTACAAGAGGAATTCCATCGGAAATTCCTGGAGGAATTCTTTCAGAAATTTCGGGAGGAATTCCTTCGGAAATTGTTGGACCAATTCCTTTGGAATTCCAGGAGGAATTCCTTTAGGAATTCCTGAAGGAATTCTTTCGGAAATTCCGGGAGAAATCCCTTCGAAAATTGCTGGACGAATTCTTTTGGAAATTCCTGGAGTAATTCCTTCGGAAACTCCTGGAGGAATTCCTTCGGAAATTCCTGGAGGAATTCCTTCGGAAATTCCTGGAGGAATTCCTTCAGAAATTCCTGGAGGAATTTTTTCGGAAATTCTTTTTAGATTTTTTTTGGAAATTCCTGGAGAATTACCGTCGGAAAGTCCTAGCAGAATTCCTTCGGAAAATCCAGAAGGAATTCTTTCGGAAATTCCGGGAGGAATTCCTTCGGAAATTCCACTAGGATTTCCTTTAAAAATTCCTGGAGGAATTCTTGCAGAAATTTCGGGAGGAATTCCTTCGGAAATTGCTGGACGAATTCATTCGGAAATTCCAGGATAAATTCCTTTAGGAATTCCTGGACGAATTCTTTCTGAAATTCCTGAGGGAATTCCATCGGAAATTGCTGGAGGAATTCCATTGAAAATTCCTGGAGGAATTCCTTCCAAAATTCTTGAAGGAATCCCTTCGCAAAATCCTGGAAGAATTCCTTCTGAAATTTCTGGAGAAATTCCATCGGAAATTCGTGAAGGACTTCGTTCGGAAATTCCAAGAGGAATTCCATCGAAAATTCCTTGACGAGGTCCTTCGACAAATCTTGGATGAATACTTTCGGAAATTTCTGGAGGAATTCTTTCAGAAATTCCGGGAGGAATTCCTTCGGAAATTGCTGGACGAATTCCTTTGGAGATTCCTGGAGGAATTCATTCGGAAATTCCAGAATGAATTACTTTAGGAATTCCTGGAGGAATTATTTCGGAAATTCTGGGAGGAATTGCTTCGGAAATTCCTGAAGCAATTCCTTCAAAAAATCCTGGAGGAATTCCTTAAAAAAAAATCAGAATTCTTGGAGGAATCCCTTTCGCAAATTCCTGGAAGAATTCCTTAGGAAATTCCTGAAGGAATTCGTTGGGAAATTCCTGAAGGAATTCCTTCGAAAATTTCTGGAGGAATTCCTTCGGAAATTCCTTGGGGAGTTCCCTCGAAAAATCTTGGATGAATACCTCCGGAAATTTCTGGAGGAATTCTTTCAGAAATCTATAGAGAAATTCCTGAGAAAATCCTTGGATGAATTCCTTAGGACATTCCTGGAAAAAAATCATTCTAAATTTCTTAGAGGAATGCTTTTTATGATTCCTGGAGGAATTCTTTCGGAAACTACTGGACGAATTCCTTTGTAAATTCCAGGAGGAATTGCTTCGGAAATTGCTGGAATAATTTCTTCGGAAATTACTGGAAGAATTCCTTCGAAAATTCCTGTACATATTCTTTCGGAAATTCCTGTAGGTATTCCTTCGGAAATTCCTGGAGAATTTTTTTCGGAAAGTCTTTTTGGATTTTATTTTTGGAAATTCCAAGAGGAATACCCTCAAAAATTCATGGAGGAATTTCTTTACAAATGCCGTTAGGAATTCCTTCAAAAATTCCTGGAGGAATTCTTTCGGAAATTCCGGGAGGAATTCCTTCGGAAATTGCTGCACGAATTCGTTTGAAGATTCATGGAAATTCCTGCAGGAATTCTTTCGGAATTTCTTCGGAAATTCCTGGAGAAACTATTTTGGAAATTCCTGAAGGATTTTTTTTTGGAAATTCCAGGAAGAATTCCTTCAGAAACTCCAGGAGAAACTCTGTCGGAAATTCCTGGAGAAATTCCTTTGGAAATTTCCAAAGGAATTTCTCCATGAATTTCCGATGTAATTCCACCAGGAATTTTGCGAAGGAATTCCTTCAGGATTTTCCGAATGAATTCCACCATGTATTTCCGAGAGAATTCCTCCAGGAATTTCCGTGGCAATTCCTCCAGGAATTTCGGAGGAATTTCCAAAGGAATTCTTCCAGGAATTTTCAACGGAATTCCTCTTGGAATTTTTAAAGGATGTCCTCCTGGAATTTCCGAAGGAATTCCTCCAGGAAATACCGAAGGAATTACTCCAGGAAATACCGAAGGAATTCCTCCAGGAAATACCGAAGGAATTCCTCCATGAATTTCCGAAGGAATTCCTCCAGGAATTTTGCGAAAGAAATCCTAAAGCATTTTCCGAAGGAGTTCCTCCATGAATTTCCGAAGGAATTGCTCCAGAAATTTTCTGGAAAAATTCATTCACGAATTTCTGAAGATGAATTTCCGGATGAATCTCTTCAGAAATTTCCGGAGGAGATCCTCCAGAAATTTCCGAAAGAGATCCTCCAGGAATTTTCAAAGAAATTCCTTCTGCAATTTCCGAAGGAATTCCTCCTGGAATTTCCGAAGGAATTGCTTCATAAATTTCCGAAGGAATTCTTTCAGGAATTTCCGAAGGAAATCCGGTATCTCTTGGATGCATTCCTTCTGAAATTCGTGGAGCAATTATATCGGAAATTCCTGGAGGAATTCCTCCGGAAATTCTTGGAGAAATTTCTTAAAAATTCCCGGAGGAATTCCATTGGAAATTCCTGGAGGAATTCCTTTGGAAATTCCTTCGGAAATTCCTGGAGAAACTATTTTGGAAATTCCTGAAGGATTTTTTTTTGGAAATTCCAGGAAGAATTCCTTCAGAAACTCCAGGAGAAACTCTGTCGGAAATTCCTGGAGAAATTCCTTTGGAAATTTCCAAAGGAATTTCTCCATGAATTTCCGATGTAATTCCACCAGGAATTTTGCGAAGGAATTCCTTCAGGATTTTCCGAATGAATTCCACCATGTATTTCCGAGAGAATTCCTCCAGGAATTTCCGTGGCAATTCCTCCAGGAATTTCGGAGGAATTTCCAAAGGAATTCTTCCAGGAATTTTCAACGGAATTCCTCTTGGAATTTTTAAAGGATGTCCTCCTGGAATTTCCGAAGGAATTCCTCCAGGAAATACCGAAGAAATTACTCCAGGAAATACCGAAGGAATTCCTCCAGGAAATACCGAAGGAATTCCTCCATGAATTTCCGAAGGAATTCCTCCAGGAATTTTGCGAAAGAAATCCTAAAGCATTTTCCGAAGGAGTTCCTCCATGAATTTCCGAAGGAATTGCTCCAGAAATTTTCTGGAAGAATTCATTCACGAATTTCTGAAGATGAATTTCCGGATGAATCTCTTCAGAAATTTCCGGAGGAGATCCTCCAGAAATTTCCGAAAGAGATCCTCCAGGAATTTTCAAAGAAATTCCTTCTGCAATTTCCGAAGGAATTCCTCCTGGAATTTCCGAAGGAATTGCTTCATAAATTTCCGAAGGAATTCTTTCAGGAATTTCCGAAGGAAATCTTCCAGCAATTTCCGAAGGAATTCCTCCTGGAATTTCCGAGGGAATTCTTTCGTGAATGTCCGAAGGAATTCCACCAGGAATTTTCGATAGAATTTCTCCAAGAATTCCTTCACGAATTTCCGAAGGAGTTCCTCCATAAATTTCAGAAGGAATTCCTCCAGGACTTCTGCGAAGAAATCGCTCAAGGATTTTCTGAAGGAATTCCTCCATGAATTTCCGAAGGAATTGCTCCAGAAATTTCAGGAAGGAATTTCTCCAGGTATTTCCGAAGGAATTCCTCCAAGAATTTCCGTAGGAATTCCTCCAAGAATTTTCAAAGGAATTTCTCCTGGAATTTTCAAAGGATTTTCTCCTGAATTTCCGAAGGAATTCCTCTGCGAATTTCCAAAGAAATCCCTCCCGGAATTTCCAAAGAAATTTCTTATGGATTTGCTTTGAAATACCCCCAAAAATTTCCGAATGAATTCCTCCAAAAATTTTTGACGGTAGTCCTCAAAAAATTTCCTTAGGATATTCTCACATAATGTTTGAAGAAGTTTCTCAAGTTTTCGTAGGAGTTTCGCAATACATTTTTGAAGGAATTTCTTGAGGAATTTCCGAAGAAACTTCACAAGGATCTTTCGCTGGAATTTCTTGAGGAATTTCGTAGATTTATAAAAAAAACCCGAAAAAAATTCCTCAACGAACTTATCAAACAATTTCTCACATCCGAAGGTATACCATAAGACATTTCAGACATATGTCAAAAAAAATTCCAAACGAACTCCTTTAACAATTTCCGAATTTTCCTTATCAAGGCATTTTTAAAGGAACTCTTCAAAGAATTTCCGAATGAGTTCCTCTAGGAAATAAAAAATCACAAAAAGCATTTCTTCAGGAATTTCCGAAATATTTTTTCAAAGAAGTTTTTTAAAGAAATTCCTTATGGAATTTCAGAAAGGATATCTCAAGAGACTTTTAGTGATTTTTTTCAATATTTTCGAAAGAATTGCTTAAGGAATTTGGGAACGAATTCTCACAGAAATTTCCGGATGAATTCCTCCAAGAACTTTTGAAGGCATTCCTCAAGGAATTTTCGGAAGAATTCCTCACGAAAACTCCAAAGAAGCTCCTCAAGGAATATTCTAAATCTATTTCAAAGAAATTCCTCAAGGAATTGGCATCTTTAGCGGTGATGAGATAATTTCATATTCTGAATCTGCATGCGAAACTGAGCCGAAATCCAAATTTTCATGAATTTTGGTGCCCGGGAACCTATTTAAAAATCAATTTGAAATTTGTATGGGAGTGATTTGTCGAATCACCCCTCGTCGCATTTTGTACTGAGTGGAGCTGTCAAACAGTTACCCAGCTGTCAAAAGGTGATTTCAAAAAATCTCTTTGAAATTGATTTTAGGTATCAAAATAAAATTCTAAAAATCTGAAAAAAACATAGTGGCTCAGAAAAAGGTGCTCTTTCGTATAAAATCAAAAAATTGATACATTTTTCTTAATTTAAAAACCCAATTCCCGAAGAATCTTCTATAGGAAATCGTAGAAGAACTCTCGAAGGAATGTCTTATGGAATTTCTCAAGGAGCTTTAGAAATGAAGGAATTCCTCAAGAAATTTCTGAAGAATTTGTCAAGGAATTTCAGGTGGAATTCCTCATGGATTTTCGAAATAAATTCCTGAAATTATTTTTTAATTGATTCCTTTGAAAATTTCCGAATGCATTCCTCTAGCAACTTCCAAAGATATTCCTCCAGGAATTTCCGAAGGAATTCCTTTAGAAATTTTCAAAGATTTTTTTCCCGTAATTCCGAAGGAATTCATTAAAGGATTTTTCGAAGAAATTTCTCCAAAAATTTCTTAGGGTATTCCTCAAGGAAAGGAATCTTAGTTTGATTGGAATTTTTGAAAGAATTCCCGGAGAAATTCTTAAAGTATTTTCTGGAGCTTCACAAACGGATTTCTGGTGGAATTAAGAATGATATTTGTAAAGAATTACTGGGGAAATTCTCAAAAGAATGCATGGTGAAATTCGTAATAAAACTTCTGGAGGAATTATTGAAGGTATTCCCAACGGAATCACTGCAAGTTTTCCGAATGTAATTTCTTCCGGAATATCTACATTAAAATAACCTGAAAAAATATTAAAGAAATTTCTGGAGAAACTGCTGGATAAATTCAAATTCATGATGGCATTTGTTAAGAAATTCCTGAAGCAATATCCTGAGGAATTCCTCAGGATTATAATCATATATGACTCTTCCATTGAACCATTCATGTTAATCACCCATATTTCATAGGTACTTCACTTTTATTTTTCTTTTAAATGATGAAGTATTTGAACTCCTTGTTATTGCAAAGTGGTTTTCAGTGTAAGGGTGCTCGCCCCCCCCCCCCCTGGCCAAAAAGCTGGCTACGCCCTTGCCTACTTTTACTAAACACCTTCGTTCATTCACTAGACGCGACGTGAAGCAAGACATAACACTAATCGCTCTTATACAATCGTCTAAGGGTTGAATATTTACCTGACTTTATTCTGACTGTTTGGTGGGACTTTATCCTTCAGATTACGTAGAAAGTCCCGAGCGTGTTGATACTCTTGTGCAAGTCTGTTGCCGTTGTGCTGTTGCACTGTATTCTCGATCGGGTTTGTGATTTTCGGATAAAAAGGTAGGCTAATTTGTTTTACTTCCTGGTTGGTAATGTCCTGATGATGTTTTTTTTCGTTTGTGTTTTGTAAACATCCATGCCGCACATGACTGTGTTGGAAACACACATTTTTTTTTAAATTTCTCGTACGCTCACATGAGCATGTATTTTGCAATAATTTCGACATGACAACCTCATTGGGTTTATAAACCACCTTCAAATACCGAAAAATATTGATATTTTGCAAAAATGTGATCGTACGAGCAATTTTAAAAATGTGTGTTTCCAACACAGTCCCTGTGCGGCATGGGTGTTAACCAAAAATGAGAGTTTTTATTTTAGAGAGCAAATTCGGTCTTATACATGGGCATGTTATAGAGCCGGTACACCATTGAATGGAATGCAGCTATTTCTGGAATTCGTAGGAGTTGAAGTCAGAAGTTATGTAGCGGTCTGCTGATGTGGATTTTCGGCAAATGTAAGATGATCATATTTTTCCATCTTTAAGCAATGTTCCAGCCTGCACTGCTACTGGTTCAAATGCATTCTGCGACATCATCTCACGTATTTCCATTCCTGTCCAGCTGGGTTATATTGCGCGGTTAAAAGCGAAAGTGCGGAATCTCAGATAAAAATGCGATTTTACGTCAGATCGTTTCGGTGTCTTCACTGCACTTATTCAATAGCTCACGATGAATAAGTGCGATGAAGATCGCATTTTATTTGAGATTCCGCACTTATGTCCCTGTCCAGATAGCAATCAAATTAACCCTTCAGGACGCGTGCTGTTGTAAAAAGTACAACACTATCGAAAAACCTCGCTCGTCGTATGCAGCGCGAGCGCGGTGTAGTTTCAGTTTCTTGATGGCGCGCGTCCTGAAAGGTTAACTATATGTAGGGGGATTAGGGGCATAATGGACACCCTAAGCAAATGAGTACGGCCTGTATAACAGAGAAAAACTTAACATATTATCAGTTGGCTTACAACGTTGACTTGTTTCCTAAGTATTTCAAGCATTTACAGCTTGTAGAATGTCTTTATTGTGAAGAAATAATGGATTGTAAACCGTGTTTTTTTTTTTCAAGGAATTGGCATCCCTATCCCACCAATGCAATGTTTTCGTAGCCAGCATAACAGCGGCTCAAGCGTAGGGCTCAAGCTGACAACCTATCTTTCAACACAGCAGCATAATTTTAATGCGGGTTAAGAAAACAAGAAGACCATAACAGTCCCCTGGTTTTTTTGGGCTGGCAGAAAACGTACGGGGCATAATAGACAACCCTGCATATTTTATGCTCATTCCTTGATTACACCGACCAGTTAAGTAATTTGCTTACGGAGATCAATACCACAGGTATAATACTCCATCTTAGACGAGTTTACATAACATCAAAGTTAATTAACTAAACTTAAGACTAAAATAAACGGATTGATTTTTTTTTCCAAACTCTATAAAACGCCTAACAGTATACAATGCGTGTACATCCATTCATAATTGCCAGTGTTCATTTCGCCCCGAATCGACAATAACATTAAAATTGCTTTTTGCCTTTCTCGTACACCAAGGTGTACCGAAAGGCTATATGTTCACTCCAAAAACGAAAAAATGATAGAGCCCCCGGAGGGGTCAAGTGTTATATACCAATCGACTCAGCTCGACGAGTTGAGATGATGTCTGTGTGTATGTATGTGTGTGTGTGTGTATGTATGTGTGTGTGTGTATGTGTACAAAAAAGGTCACCTCATTTTTAGATAGTAAACATCAACCGATTTTAACGACCGACGGTTCATTCGACGCGGAATCTGGTCCCATTGTTTCCTATTGAAAATGGTTCGGATCGGTCCAGCCATTCCGGAGTAATGGCCATTTAGGTGTTCCGGATCGGTACCCCAGGAAGGGGCCAGATATGAAAACGCAACAAACCCATGCATGCGACCCATCAAACCACGGCATTTTCGATTATCTGATGAACGGGAAGTAGGAAAATAATCTCAGACTATTTCTGAACCGGTAGTGTTCCGGAACCGGTTCCGGGTGTCCTGCCGGAAGTGGCCAAATGTAAAAGTGAACATAACCCATGCATGCGACACATCAAAGAGCGGCTTTTTCGATAGCCAGTTGAATGGTGAGCAGGAAAGTAGTTTCAGATCATATTTGAACCGGTAGTGTTCCGGAACCGGTTCCGGGTGTCCTGCTGGAAGTGGCCAATAAAAAAATTGAACCAAACCCATGCATGCGACGCATCAAAGAGCTGCTTTTTCGATAACCAGATGAACGGTAAGCAGGAAAATAGTTTCATACTGTATCTGAACCGGTTGTGTTCCGAAACCGGTTCCAGGTGTCCCGCCGGAAGTGGCCAATTAAAATAGTGAACCAAACTCATGCATGCGACACATCAAAGAGTGGCTTTTTCTATAACCAGATGAATGGTTAGCAGGAAAATAGTTTCATACCGTATTTGAACCGGTTGTGTTCCGGAACCGGTTCCAGGTATCCCGTCGGAAGTGACCAATTAAAAAACTGAACCAAACCTATGCACGTGACGCACCAAATAGCTGCTTGATCGATAACCAGATGAACGGTTAGCAGGAAAATAGTTTCAGACCATATCTGAACCGCTTATGTATAATAAACTGACGAAGTTGAAGAGGTGAACCCAACTGAATGCATCTGACGATGACCGAAGAATAGTAGGTCGAAACGCGTAACGCTTAACAAGTTGTTTTCGATATTTGTCACCGATAATTACCAATCAATCCACAAATAACATATCTGAACCGGTTGCGTTTCGGAACCGGTTCCAGGTGTCCCGCCGGAAGTGGCCAGTTAAAAAAGTGCCATGCAAACCCATGCACATGAAACATCAAATCAGCAAAAATGTTGGATTACCAGATAAACGGGCAGCAAGAAAATAGTCTCTGACCACACATAAGATTACCAGCAGTGTTGTAGAATCAGGATTGGATGCATCGCTGAAATTACGAAGGTGAACAAAATCAATGCAAGCGATAAATATGCGTAAAAAAAACAAAATCTTAATAAAAATTAAATCGATCTTGTCAAATCACACCATTTCAGATTCCTGAGACGTAATTATACAGCAGGATGAATCAACGTTGTATTAGAAAATTTAAATTTTATAGCATCAATCCCCTTTTGTGGTTGAAATTACTACGCGCAATTTTGATGCAACTGGTTAAGCCCTCGCGCTCTGTAACACGGTTGAAATTTAAATGGGATTTACAGTATTGTCCCGATTTTATCACGCCCCTATTTAAAACTACTTTTAAATATTCTACAAAATCTATACGCGTTTTAAATATTTTTAATGTCGCAAAACGCGCCTTCAACATTCATCTTTAAGAAAAGGGGACACACTTGTTCTCAAATGTAACAGCAAATTAATAAAAAATAAAAGACTGACGCGCGGAAGGCGTGATAAAATCGGAACATTACTGTATTATGAGAAATTTCACTAGCTTGCACTTTTTTTGTCAAATTTTACGTAAATCTTATAATCAATGATAATAAAATATAGGCTAAAGTGTGCAGAAAAAAATTTGCCGAAACATCTTGATAATGATCGACATCCAGTGCTAGTGAAGTATGTCAAGCAGTCAACTGAGAGGTTTGATATTTTTCAGCTCTGCTTATATGTTTAACATAATTCATAATTTCGGAATATGAGCCATCAATAAGTTTCCAAATTCGATGATGGCTTTGATATAAAAATGTTGCTTTTATAATGTTGCTTTTCTGAATAAGGCTGACACAAATTTCGATTTTCACTTAAGTCATGAGGGGTCCCCCTTGGAAATTTTATTCGGAATTCATCATTTTGAGGAAGGGCACAAATAAATAGGGGAGATCGAGGCATAATGGACACCCGAGGCGAAATGGACACCCCTATTTTTGTCGAAACCGTTGACATTTTTGCTAAACTTTTAATGCATAAGTATAAAGGAACAAGTCATCGTTCTATTTTTCCAAAAGTACCATTCATATGCCTCCAAAATAACCTAAATATCTTTGAAATTGAAATATGTTTTCCATATGGTGAAATTCTTATAATTTCAACGCAGCAGCAAATAAGGTATTGCGAGTGTTTGAGTGTGTCCACCATAAAACAAGTAAATTGCCACCTTATCTGCATGTATACGTAGATTTAGCAATGGATAAAGTATTTTATTTGTGATTAGAATTTACTCAAAATAGAAATTTTAATATTGTAGTCGATTTGGGGCGAATGAACACTGGCAATTACGAATGAATGTACGCGCACTGCATACTGTTAGGCGCTTAAGAGTGTTTGAAAAAAAAAAACAATTGGATTATTTTAGCCTAAAGTTTATTTAATTTACTTTGATGTTATGTAAACTCGTCTAAGATGGAGTATATAATCTGTGGTATCGATCTCCGTGGGCAACTTACTTAACTGATCGATGTAATCAAAGAAATGGCATAAAATATGCAGGGGTGTCCATTATGCCCCGATGGGTGTCCATTTTGCCCCGTAACTTCTCTGCCAGCCCTAAAAAAACCCGATTTACCATTCATTATTTCTTCACAATAAATACATTCTACCTGCTATAAATGATTGAAATACGCAGGAAACCAACTAAAGTTGTAAGCCAACTGATAATATGTTAAGGTTTCCTCTGTCATACAGGCCTAACGTACTCATTTGCTTAGGGTGTCAATTATGCCTCTAATCCCCTTTAACCAATAAATTTTTAAATTTTAAATAAGAGTCCTCTAGAAAATTTATTACCAAATCCGATGAGTTAAGCGGATTTGTTCATTGTTTGTGTATTTTTTTTTATCAAATACATTAATAACACTGCTCGACAAAATTTCACAAAATTTGGTGTTATGGGATAAGAAAAAAACAGAACAGAATAACAGAAGTTTGGGACCCCAGAAGTGCCATAGTGAAAGATTTTTTGAAAAATATTGGACCGATCCTTCACAGTTCAAGACCGAAGGTTGTATGGAGAACTTGGGGTGTTCAATTGATACGCGCATAAGAACGTATGGTGCATATATTTGGGCGTTTTCGGTATACAGGTTTGTTTCGTTATTGTCTCACGCCTAAATATATGCACAGCCCGTTCTAACGCGCATATCAATTGAACACCCCAAGTTCTCCATACAAACTTCGGTCTTAAACTGTGAAGGCCCGGTCCAATATTTTTCAAAAATTCTTTCACTATGACACTTCTGGGGTCCCAAACCATTGTTATTTTTTTTTCATCCCATAACAAAATTTAGTGTTGAACGGTGTTATTTCTCGGTATTCTCAGAATTCAGGAACACTTTGATTATGGCTCTTGAGTTCATATTCGACGAGAAAGGCACTATCACCACTAGGTGGATTAATCTGGGTTTTTAAGTAAATTCTGATCAAAATAAAATATTTCATCCATTGCTAAATCTCCGTATACATGTAGATAAGGTAACAATTCACTTGTTTTTATGGTGGACACAAAAACACTCGTAATACCGTATTTGCTGCTGCTTCGAAATTATAAGAGAATTTAACGGTATGAAAAACATATTTCAATTTAAATGCTATTTTGGTTATTTGGGAGCAATGTAAATGGTACTTTTGAAAAAAAGAGTTATGACTTGTTCCTTTACACTTATGCCTTGAAAATTTACCATTAAAGGCAACCCGAGTAAAAAATATAGTAGAAAATCCGAACGTTGTATTGTAACAGCACTATTTAGAACCATATTGTTACAATAGACACCACTGTAAAAATAAAAATACGAAAACAGTAAGATGTAATGCAGACACCATACAGTGAATTGTAAATAAGATTTTTACAATATATTATACAGGTTGTTAAGTATCGTAACAATACAAAAAAAAAAATATTTTTTACAAAACCATACATTTTATTGTAAATGAATTGCTCGAAATACTGATAGGGGGATTAGGGGCATAATGGACACCCGGGGCGAAATGGACACCCCTGGTTTTGCCGAAACCGTTGACTTTTATGTTAAACTTTTAATGCATAAGTGTAAAGGAACAAGTCATGGTTCTATTATTTAAAAGTTCCATTAATATTGCTCCAAAATAACCTAAACATCATTAAAATTGAAATATGTTTTTCATACGGTGAAATTCTTATAATTTCGTACCAGCAGCAAATAAGGTATTACGAGTGTTGGAGTGTGTCCACCATAAAAACAAGTGAATTGTTACCTTATCTACATGTATACGGAGATTTAGCAATGGATGAAGTATTTTATTTTTGATCAGAATTTACTTAAAATAGCAATTTTAATGTTGTAGTCGATTCGGGGCGAAATGAACACTGGCAATTACGAATGGATGTACACGTATTGCATACTGTTAGGCGTTTTAGAAAGTTTGGAAAAAATCAATCTGATTTTTTTAGCCTAAAGTTTGTTTAATTAACTTCGATGTTATGTAAACTCGCCTAAGATGGAGCATTATATCTGTGGTATTGATCTCCGTAGGCAAATTACTTAACTGGTCGATGTAACCAAAGAATTAGCATAAAATGTGCTGGGGTGTCCATTATGCCCCGATGGGTGTCCATTTCGCCCCGTACCTTTCCTGGCAGCCCTAAAAAACACACGATTTTCAATTCATTATTTCTTCACTATAAAGACATTCTACCTGCTATAAATGATTGAAATACGTAGGAAACAAGTTAAAGTTTTAAGTCAACTGATAATATGTTAAGTTTAACCCTGTTATCCAGGCCTAACGCACTCATTTGCTTAGGGTGTCCATTATGCCCCTAATACCCCTACGTGGGTTTTAATATACCGTACATTCCCAAGTAACAATTTCTATGCCTTCTGCTCTTAGATATTATTTATTGAGGTTTTGTCAGGGATTTGGTAAATCCTTTTAGCTTTACTAAAGAAGTTTATGAGAAAATGCAGATTTAGCAACAAATGCAACTTTAAAACGTTTTGTAGATACCTAGAAGTTTATCGAATAAAACTTATCCATTTGCCTTTTTTCCAAGAAAAAAAATTATTGTATGCGAACTGTTAAATACACAACAAAACTTTTTGCTAAAACTTATCTTGAAGCCGCATGCATGTTATATCCGTTCTGTAATAAAACCTGATTGACTGCATAAAGTCATCATAAAGTAACCATGAACCTCTTCAGAATTACCAACGGAAGCATTAAAGCTGACTTAAGAATGCTACTGAAATACGATCTTCATTTGATCAACAGATTTATAAGCAATAAAAAAAGGCATAATAAATTACCTTTGTGCATAAAGTACACTTGATTAGAAAACCCCTGGCTAGTTGACTACACTAAACTTTCTTCTCTAGAGTTTGATTGAGATCGGGGTTTTCGAAGCAGCTAGCGGATAGATGTGAATCGCATCATTCGTTCTGGGTCCGATGTCCCAGTTGTGCACAAAAGATGAATTATTTTTGCTCACAGCCGCAGCCGGCGAGTAATGATCACGATACCGTATAACTTACCAAACACTCAAGCAGCCTCAAAAACACGAAAAACTACTAAAACAGTCACGAAAATGCAAAAGTGGTTTGTTTGTTTACATTTTTGGTTGCTATCTTCCAAGCGGAAAGTTCTTAAGAGCAATAAGTCTGAATTCGCATTTCTTTAAAACCTAGCAGTGTTTGAGTAGCGCATATAAGTATGCGTTAAGAATAAGTAGGTATATGCTAGCATTCACAGCATAATCTTAAAGAAATCGCAAAGAATGTTTACCAACTAAATAGACTACTGCCGGTGCTATCAAAATATCTGGCGGAGGCAAACCTGATCTTGAATACCAACAAGACACAGGTTATAGTGAGGACACCACTCGGACGATCACCAGACAAAATTGAAATCAACGGTGTTGAATACGCGGTTTCAAGAGAACTGGACTACCTGGGCGCCACAATCACGGAGAGACTGAGCAGGCCAAAAACGATGAAAATGCGTTGCAGAAAAGCAGTGAAGGCGTCAAAGCTAGTACAGTCATAGCACAATCATGAGTCACCCACAATTATGGGTCAATTCCACTTGAATTGCATGGTGAACTGTCTGACTAATAATTGTGACAGAGTGACCCATAATTGTGCAATGACTGTACTTCAATTCGTTAAAAAGAACAAGCCGTCGATCGAGGTTGGAAAACTATTATACAACACGTTAATCTCACCCACCATGGTATATGGCTCGCAAGTAGCCGTATTAACAAAAAGATCAAGAGCTTCGCTCAGGAAATACGAGCGGCAAATAGCGAACGAACTAGCCCGATGCTGTGCGGACTCAGAAGTATGCGAGAGCGGGAAAAGTATAATAGGAGACAAGACAGTCACAAAAAAAAGCCAGGGCACTCCAGATGCGATACTGGAGCCACATAATGAGAACGGACGACGAGAGTCTGCTAAAACTGGCAGCCAGATACAAGAAGCAGTATAGGAAGAAAGGGCGACCGGGATTCACCTGGAAAGACGTCATAAAACAAAATATGGACAGATACGGTGATCTATCACAAGAAGATTGGGAAAGACTGGCAGGAAACAGAGACCTGGCGTTTAAAAAAATTGAAGAAATCTACGATTTACCAGAATCCGATGAATCGGATAACTAACCAATAATAAAAATGAAGTATAGAAACAGCAAATTACCCTCGAAATTTATATTTGAATCATTTATACGAAACAACATTTCAAGCCTTACTCCTATACAGCAATGTTTCGCGCGGGAATAAACAAGGGATGCAAGGGTTAACTTTTACACTTAAGGGTGGTTTCTTCACCTTACTTACCTTATCGATCAGACTAAGGCCCGGGTGGCCTCTGCTGTATATAGTCGTCTCCATTCCACTCGGTTCATGGCTGCTTGTCCCCAGTTCCGCACTCCGCGTAGGGTCCGCAGATCGTCCTTCACTTGGTCGACCCACCTAGCACGCTGCGCACCACGTCTTCTTGTACCGGTCGGATGACTCTCGAGAACCATTTTTGTCGGGTTGCTATCCGACATCCTGATGACGTGAGCCGCCCATCGTAGCCTCCCGATTTTCGCGGTGTGGACGATGGTTGGTTCTCTCAGCAGCTGATGCAGCTCGTGGTTCATTCGCCTTCTCCAAGTCCCGTCTTCCATCTACACTCTGCCGAAGATGGTACGCAACACCTTCCATTCGAAAACTCCAAGGGCGCGTTGATCCTCTGCACGTAGGGTCCATGTTTCGTGCCCATAGAGGACTACCGGTCTAATCAGCGTTTTGTAGATAGTTAACTTCGTGCTACGGCGAACTTTATTCGATTGTAGAACTCTGCGGAGTCCAAAGTAAGCACGATTTCCTGCCACAATGCGCCTCTGAATTTCTCCGCTGGTGTCGTTGTCGGCGGTCACCAGTGAGCCCAAGTACCGTAATCCGGGGTCGAATTGATCCCTTTAAGACAACTTTTGCGGATAACATCAGTGCCAATTCAAATATTGCCAAAAGAATTTCTGTAAAACCAGTACCGTAAAATGGGGTAACTTTGATAGTTTTTCAGCGAATTTTCTCAATATTTTTACATGTAACAGTATTTCCCCGAGTTTTATATTTTTAAAACAAGTACTGGGGTATCAGTTATCAATTGTAAATAAAAGGTTCGATAATCTGAAATATTTTGGATAACTTTTAGTTTTTCATAAAACCGAAAATCAGATTTTCATTTTGGGGTAACTTTGATAATGCCCTAAAAACACATCAAATCTCAAAAAATAATCACACATTGAAATCTTAGGAGTATGAACATGATGATAGAAGGCTTGTGGAATATATTAGATAGAATTTTTGTATCAAAACATTGATTTTTTACTAAATTCTACATATAAAAATGAGTTTGAGGAGTATTGAGTGCAAAACACAATACATTTAGCTATCAAAAATCATTATCTTTGTAATAATAAATTCTTAACGATACATTAACATATGATTACATGTTATTCATGGTTAGTTTTCTTTTTTTTTGGGTAGTTTTTTAATGTTTTATTAACAAATTTTTTACAACACATATTTATCTACATGAAATTACAAGGGCATTGCATACTTTTAGGCGTTTATCAATGTATGGAGATTAATATCCCAATTTACAAAATTGCTTCCATTTCGTTAAAACACACTTCGTTAAGAGATTCAAGGCAAGATTTGGAATCTACTATGATGAATCTATCGATTATAAGCGTCCATTCATTGAAAAAATAGTTGTAACGAAGTCGTGTAGCAGGTTGTTTGAAGGGGTTGAGAAATGACAAATATATCAACAATTTTTATTTTTTGTCCAAAAAGTTGTATTTAAACTAGGTTTCAATGAAAATATGTCTAAAATGAACTTTCATATGTATAGAATTGATTTACGTTTACCTTTTTCTTAACTGGTCGAAGGAATCATAGTAATAAGATAAATTACACAATGCCTGCCGCGCTATCAAAGTTACCCGCATTATCAAAGATACCCCGTTTTACGGTACCCTGTGGATCTCCATGGAACCATGTGACAGAATTTTGTTCAACAAATTTAAACTTTAAGTTAAATAGCTCCAAATATCAAAAAATTAGAAATGCCACTTTGGGGCGAAATTGATCAGTATACAATTAAGCATTAGTTGGAAAGGAAAATTTCCTTCACCGCTTAATTTTGCTCTTCTAAAACCGAATAACGCGTCTAAAATCTTACAACTAGTGAATTTATTACTTTAAATGCAAAATTAAATTTTGAAATTTCCCCTTAAACGCCTAAAGGTAGGCAATTTCATTTAAAATAAGTGATTGCTATCACAAAAAATGACTATTTTTTCATAAAATGAACTTTTTATAACTATTTCATTTTCTGATTAGCTGCATTACATCCCTACCAAGGCTCCACAAAAATGTTAAAACAGAGAATTCACGGGAAGTCCTATTAGCAATTGATTGTTTAGTAGCAATGATTTCAGCTAAATGAGAAATACATTGCAAATTTCTTGAAAAATAAGGCAAAACTAACTTTTTTCTAAAAAATTAAAAGTCTACTATCATCTCTAGACATCTACGAATCAGATGACGTAAAAAGTTTAAGATCATTACGACGCTTAAGAGTTCCTAGTATAAAATTTCAAAGTAGTACCCGAGTGATCAATTTCACCCCGCTGATCAATTTGACCCCGGTTTACGGTACACGAATTCTTCATCCGCCTCGATCTTATCACCGTCGATATAAATCCGGGGTGGTGGGCGCGGTGATTCCTCCCTGGAGCCCTTTGCCATCATGTACTTGTCTTCGACACATGTCCTAATCCGATTCGCCTTGCTTCACTGTTTAGTTGGATGTACGTTCCGCCATCGTTTCAAATTCACGAGCAATATCATCAGCGAAACCAAGCAGCTGAACAAACTTCGTGAAAATCGTTCCACTCGTGTTTATCCCCGCTCTCCTAATTACACCCTCTAAAGCAATGCTGAACAGCAAGCACGAAAGACCATCACCTCAACTTGAGAGTGTTCCTGATACCCGAACTACGCACATCACTCGATCCATCTTCGCCTTGATCAATCGTATCAGTTTATCCGGGAATCCGTATTTGTGCAAAATCTGCCATAGCTATTCTTCATACAATCAATCGACATACGCCGATATGAAATCGATGAACAAGTGATGTGTGGACACGTTGTATTCGCGGCATTTCTGCAACACCTGGCGAATGGTGAACATCTGGTCTGTTTTAGCGCGTTCACCCATGAATCCAGCCTGATATTACCCCACGAACTCTCTTGCAATCGGTGATAGACGGCGCTCAGAAGTATCATCGTGCGATAGTTTCCGCATTCCAACATGTCACCTTCCTTGTAGAGGGGACATACGATACCTCCCATCCATTCCTCCGGCAATGCTTCCTCCTCCCAAAACTAAGTAATGACCCAGTGTAGTGCTCTCACCAGTGCAGCTCCAACATATTGTAGAAGCTCGCTTGGTAGTTAATCTGCTCCAGCGGCTTTGTTGTTGTTTTTCAAGTGGCTAACCTCCTTTCCAATCTACTGGAGGTCAGGGGCCGGTTGTCTTTCGTCCTATGCACATGCTCCTAGATCTGTTACCATGCCACCTTCGGTACTTGCAACGTCGACATTGAGGTGCTCATCGTAATGATACCGCAACCTCTCGACCACCTCACGCTCGCTCGTGAGAATATCCCCGTGATTATTTCGGCACATGTCGGCTTATGGCACAAAGCCTCTGCGCGAGTGGTTTGGCTTCTCGTAGAGCTTTCGTGTGTCCCTAGCGGGGTACCGTAATCCGGGGTATCATTGATCAGCGGGGTAACATTGATCGGCTTGACCCACCTCATGAAATGCTCAAACAAGCAATTTACATTGAATCAGTTTCTGCTATGGAATGGTATATCGTAATCTTCTATCATTTAGCTATTAAATGACATGCAATTTATGAAAATTGAATTTCATAAACATTGAATTAAATCGATTTTTCCATAACTGTGTTTCGTAGCGCAATAAGATACATTGTCAAACATTCATGCTTGGCGTGAATACTAGATACAATATGAGGTTCGAAATCACTGTATTACTTCAATATGATATCCTAGAGTTGGATTTAATAAATGAAACTTTTATGAAAATGCTCTTTTTCAGTAAAATATACGATTTATTAAAAGTCGGCTATCAATTCAATCAAATTCCTTAAGCCATTGCCTACCTTTAGGCGTTATTCGTGGTTTAGAGGATTTTAATCCTAAAATAACTTAAAAAGTACATAATTTGTAAGAATTTGGACAACATATTCGAAATCAGCGACCCCGAATTTAGTAAGTAAGCGTATTTTCAACACAAATGAACATTGATCACTGACATGATCAATGTTACTCCAAATCAACAGATTAAAAATTTAGATTAAAAAACTTATTTAAATATGTTTTTAAGTTTTACAATACTTTTTCGAGTAGCTTAACACATACTCAGAGGGCCAGTATTTGTTTTAAAAATATAAAACATGTAACGTTTGCTTTAACATGAGAATTATTCAAGAAAGATAGAAAATTCTTTTTTTTTTTTTTTTATCTGTATTAACGAGATTTTTAGCCCTAGGCTAGTTCATCTCGGGACCAACGCTTTACTTCCCTTCCGAAGGAAGAACTCACATTTTGCGAGTTTGTCGGGAGTGGGATTCGATCCCAGGTCCTCGGCGTGATGGTCAAGAGTTCTAACCATCACACCAGGTCCGCTCCCATAGAAAATTCTGATCAATGTTACCCCGGATTACGGTACAGCTTTTCATCGCTTCACGATCTCGTTCTTCCTGCTGACGCTTCTTCATCCGGATGACTGAGTTCTGCCTACTCCGCGCCTGTCTATAGCGTGCCTCATTCGTTTCCGTACGGTGTTGCAGCATGCCCGTGATGCATTCTTCTTGTTTTTAACTGTTCACATTCGCCGTCGTACCAGTCGCTTCTGTGATTTTGAGTCGCGAAATATAGTGCAGTAGCCGAGGTACTATTTATGGCGGATCGGATGTCCCTCCAGCCATCTTCAAGTGTAGCTTGGATTCACCTTAACCTGAGTGTTAAGCCAGATCTAACTATATGGGGTAGCCCGGCTCACCGGTAGGGCCGAGGTGAGGAAATCGGCCCTTAGTACCATACGGGCGTGTCTGCAGGGCCGATCAGCCTTCATCGAGCTTAGCTCTGATAAATATCGCGCCTTTTACCGTAGATTGCTGTGCGGAAATTAGCTAAGGGGATCCGTGCCTGTCTCGTAACGTGGGTAGATTGCTTTAGAATGGTGCGCTGCTGCGTAAGATTTACCAAATCGAATTTTGATCTCAAAATTTTCCTGCCTAAAATAAACAGGCAGTAGTTCATAAATACTCCAAGATCAAAGTTTGTTGCACTTCTTGATGTTTATGTAATATTTTGTTTCCATTTCCTCTGCTAATCAACGTCTTATTTCAGCAGGAATCAGGTAAATTTATTGTATGATACAAATAATACTGTAAAAATATATAACTGTGACGAGCGCATCAATAATATGTAGTTTATTCGACGTCAATGTCAATATTATCTAATATTTCAGATTCTCAACCGAAAAATTAAGTAACTCAAATAAAAGCCGATGACGTATTGGGCAGATAACTTACTTAAAGCAGTCTAGTAATGGTGTGCCTGAACATTGCCCAACCGCACCCTTTGGAGTACTCTTCCACTAACATCACCTAGAACAACACTCATATCCCTTTGACACTTAGGCCTGATGAATCATAGAACTTTCTACATCTTTCATAGGTGTCCAAAACTAACCATCCTTTCAGATCCCTCATATTCCTCAGCAGTCGCAAGGACGAGGCCAAGACAACTCTCGACTGTTGGAGGATTGCGTCAGTCTTGTCGAAAAGGCAGATACAAGTCTCCAATCTTTGTATTTGGTATTCGACGGGAAGGAGGCAATCCTCATAACTATGGTCTAGGGCTGTACTAGCTACGAAATTTGTGCGATGCTATGCTATGCTATGCTATGCTATTCACAGCATAATCTTAAAGAACAGCCACTCTAGAACAAGTTGTTTCTACACTCACTGATCTTAAACCATCTGAAACAAAACCAGGAGGATTTAACTAAAGGGCGTCCATATTCTTCATCACGACGATCAATTCCTGCTTGCAAAGTGTGTGCGCCATGTTGATGTTTGGATTGTGTTATAAATACATGGTTTTGCCAGCTGGATTGGAATTTTTATTTTTCATTTGCCAAAAAGATCAAAATGACGTGGCGCTTCGCTTTATTTAGAGGCAATATATCGCATTATACCAGTAAACTTTTTTGGCAAGAATTTCTTTGTCATGGTAACAGAGTTTTTCCCCGTGAAAATCTACAAATAAATATTATTGACATGGATGACCAATTCGTTTTTGCATTATTATTAATTTGTAATTTACTGCCAATTTCAGTGATGATTTCAGCTTCAGGTTCATTCTAAGTCTTTGGTTTTATTCGTTCATCTAAGTCGTTCCTAGAACTTTAAAACGGCATGTTGATCTTTTTGCGACCTACACAACAGAGCTTATCTATGCTGCATAGTATACTACAAGAATGCCACAAAACCAAGTAGCCTATATAACGTTTTAAGGAATGGTTTTAACAACCTCCTGTAGGGTGGGCCCTTTTGGGTTTAATATGGTTTTATGACGGGTTTATTAGAGCTGTTAAGCCTACTAAGCTTTAAAATGAGTTTTATCGGTTTGATTATAACAACAGCTTGTAGACTATGAGAAAACTTAAAATGTTACTTGGGTTGTATGGTACATGTATAGTTTCAAACAATAAAATGTACCGTAAATATATTGTTTTTAATTGTAATTTCACGACTGGCTATACATTTAATCAAATGGTTTTGGAATGGTTCTCTTTTGTTTTGTTAACATTACATACACCATATAATGTTATATTATCTCGTCATGTTCCTTCTGTTATTGGCATCTTGGGCTTTCTAACCAAACTAACCTAAGCTCGTCGAAGTCTAAGTAGTCTCTGATTGCATTAACAGTTGAAGCTTAGGCTCCCATGCCCCACCAGCCAGATAACCGGGTTTTGCAAACTAAGCATTATATGTGGCAACACTTTGAGCGGCATGATGGAACTATGCCGAGCGCGCTAAGTGTTATTAGACCACTAATGTAGTTGCATGAAGTGGGTGACGAGGTACATAAGTATCATTACAGCGTGCTTAACCGTTATGTGTCCGACAACCTTTTTGCTTTTTTCTACACCGTGCTTTTTTAATAGGCGCTGGGTACCCGGGTACCCTGTCGGCCACATTAGGGTTAACCGTTACAGTATTGTTCCGATTTTATCACGCCCCTTTTCAATAATGCTATTAAATATTCTACAAAATCTATACGCATTTTCAATATTTTTAACGTTGCAAAATGAGCTTTCAACATTTGTCTTAAAGAAAAGGGAAGCCGCTTGCTCTCAAATGTAACAGCAAATGAATGAGAAATAAAGGACTTACGCGCGGAGGGCGTGATAAAATCGGAACTTTACTGTATTGCAATATTGAAGCTCCACTTTGACTTAAGTTTGAAATACATAACAACTCATGAGAAAATTGTCAAGTTCGATTCAAATATAAGTTAGGTTCAAAAACGCACCCACAGACGAACTTATATCAGAAGTCGTTTCAGTATCCAGTCCAGTCCATAGGGGGGGTGGGGGTAAGACGGACATGTTTAGTAAACACTCTATTTTGACAGTGTAAACAATGCGATAATTAAAATTTTATCTCCATACTATATACTTCAACTAAGGTACTTTACAGTCTACAAGCCGATTTCGCAATAAAAAATGATTTTCCATTACTTTTGAGATAATTAAAAAGTGATCTCCAAATGTATGTTTTTCAACAGTGTGGGTAAGACGGACCGGTAGGGTGGATAAGATGGACACATTTGGAAATTTAGCTAATACGCCTCTAATTGTGTTAAATGATGTTTGTGGCCGTTTGTATTCGGTAGATCAATCATAGTAGAATCTAAATTTGGCCTTAAATCTCTTAGCGAAACGTGTTTCTGCAAATTAAAATCTATTTAGTAAATTGGAAACTTCCATAGACTGATAAACGCCTAACAGTATGCAATGCTCTGGTAATTTCACAAAGTTCAAACTGTTCCAACAATAAAAATTCTAATAAAATGAATTTTTGAATAAAAAATCAATATGAAATGCTTTATACGGCTTCCACAATCATTTTTGTACTCCATAGATTTAAATCTGTGAACAATGTGTGGGTCTTAATGTATTTCTTACGGCACTATCAAAGTAACCCCAACACTGTCCGTCTTACCCACCCTCAAGGCGGACCGTCTTACCCCCACACAACGCAAAATATTCAATCCACCACCGTTATTTATAATCCATGAAATTTACCTGAATGTCGTTGTGTATAGGATAAAACAGTTTAAAACTACTGGGAAACTCAAAATCAAATGCAAAAACTTAGCAATTTAATATTAAAAATCTTATTTATTGCCGCCTCAAAATTAGATCCCAGCACAAAAGCGTGTAGCCTGGTAAATGATTGTTTATTTTTTGCACTTTTGACATATGTATTCTCTCATGGAGTGGTTCAATAATCATCAAGTGACAAAATGATAGAGTTAATCGTAAAAGAAAGTCAAATTTCAGCTCTTAAGTGCCAGAACTAGTCGGTGGTCCGTCTTACCCCCACCCCCCCTATGTTAAAGTTGGCTCTACCTCTTAAGATAAATCGCATTTGATTCTGTTGTGGTAGAAGGCAAGTTCACACAAAAGAAGGGGAGAAAACTCCCCTAAATGCAAATACAGAAAGAATAGTGTTGAACTCATCCACTGATTTACGGTAATCTGACCTGCGTCTTTCTGGGTTGACCTTCGTATTCCTCTCATCGCACTCTACATACCTAGTCCGCCATATCTTTTGGGTCTGCAGTCCTTAGGACAGCTGGTTTACCACTTATATAAACATTTTATTGACTTTAAATAGATGTTTCAACTTATTCACTTTTTTCTCTTTCCTTTCCTTTGCAACAAAAAAGTCACGAACATCAACAAAACAAAGCATAAAAAAATCTAAAACTGAATAAATAATTAAAAATGCCCGGAAAAAATATTTCGGAATAGTGAATGGTTCAAACGCGAGAAAAACAGTATAATATATTGTTACATAAAGATAGGATGTAAATGTATAGTAGCTACAATATGCACAACTTTTAGCGAACCATTCCATTACAATACACTTTATTGCAGCTGGTACACTATATGGTACAGGAATGGTTTTCACCAAATACCCTATGGTTAGTTTTTTGCCAGGAACGGTTTCGGCAAAAACAGGGGTGTCCATTTTGCCCCAGGTGTCCATTATGCCCCTAATCCCCCTAATTTAATAATCAAGTTTCGCATAAACTCATTCATTTCATTTATTTAGTATTACATCAAATTCAAGGTAAAACTGAATCAACAATATTTCTCCATAATACACGGTTTGTGGCTGCAGCTCTCCATCCTCGGTCGCGCCCAATGCTCGCCAGGTCACGCTCCACCTGGTCCGCCCATCGTGCTCTCTGCGCTCCACGCCTTCTTGTGCCAACCGGATCAGTTGCAAACACCAGCTTTGCAGGGTTGTTGTCCGGCATTCTTGCAACGTGCCCTGCCCACCGTATCCTTCCGGCTTTGGCCACCTTCTGGATGCTGGATTCGCCGTAAAGTGCAGCGAGCTCGTGGTTCATCCTTCTCCGCCATACACCGTTCTCCTGCACACCGCCGAAGATCGTTCTTAGCACGCGTCGCTCGAAAACTCCGAGTGGTTGTAGGTCCTCCTCGAGCATGGTCCATGTCTCGTGCCCGTAGAGGATCACCGGTCTTATTAGCGTTTTGTACATGGTGCATTTGGTGCGCGGGTGAATTTTTCGACCGCAGTTTCTTCTGGAGCCCGTAGTAGGCCCGACTTCCGCTGATGATGCGCCTCTGAATTTCACGGCTCACGCTGTTGTCAGCCGTCAGTAAGGATCCGAGGTAGACGAGTTCCTCCACCACCTCGAAAGTATCCCCGTCTATCGTAACATTACTACCCAGACGGATCCGGTCGTGTTCGGTTCCGCCTACCAGCATGTACTTTGTTTTGGAAGCATTCACCACCAGTCCGACCTTTGCTGCTTCGCGTTTCAGGCGGGTGTACAGCTCTGCCACCGTTCCAAATGTTCTTGCAATAATGTCCATGTCGTCCGCAAAGCACACAAACTGACCGGATTTTGTGAAAATCGTTCCCCGGCTGTTGAGCCCGGCTCGTCGCATCACACCTTCCAGAGCGATGTTGAAGAGTAGGCATGAGAGTCCATCACCTTGTCGCAGTCCCCGGCGATATTCGAATGAATTGGATAGTTCACCCGAAACCCTTACGCAGTTTTGCACACCGTCCATCGTTGCTTTAATCAGTCTAGTCAGCTTCCCAGGAAAGCCGTTTTCGTCCATGATTCTCCATAGCTCTGCGCAGTCGATACTGTCATATGCCGCTTTGAAGTCGATGACCAGGTGATGCGTTGGGACCTGGTATTCACGGCATTTCTGGAGGATTTGCCGTACGGTAAAGATCTGGTCCGTTGTCGACCGGCCGTCGATGAAGCCAGCCTGATAACTTCCCACGAACTCATTTGTTTTAGGTGACAGACGACGGAAGATGATCTGGGATAGCACTTTGTAGGCAGCATTCAAAATAGCGATCGCCCTGAAGTTTTCTTGTGAATGGGGCAGATTACCCCTTCCTTCCACTCCTCCGGTAGCTGTTCGGTTTCCCAGATTCTGACTATCAGCCGATGCAGACAGGTGGCCAACTTTTCTGGGCCCGTCTTGATGAGTTCCGCTGCGATGCCATCCTTACCAGCTGCTTTATTGGTTTTGAGCTGGTGAATGGCATCCTTAACTTCCCTCAGCGTGGGAGTTGGCTCATTTCCGTCCTCCGCTGCACTGGCGTCGTCGTTTCTTCCGTTGCCGTGGGCTCCCGTGCCTACGTTCTTCACGCCGTTCAGGTGCTGATCGAAGTGCTGCTTCCACCTTTCGATCACCTCACATCCGTCCGTCAAGAGGCCTCCGTCTTTATCCCTGCATATTTCGGCTCGCGGCACGAAGCCGTTGCGGGATGCGTTGAGCTTCTGATAGAACTTCCGTGTTTCTTGGGAACGGCACAGCAGTTCCATTTCTTCACACTCCGCTTCTTCCAGGCGGCGCTTTTTCTCCCGAAAGAGGCGGGTCTGCTGTTTCCGCTTCTGTTTGTAACGTTCCACGTTCTGTCGAGTCCCCTGCTGCAGCTTTATCGCCCTCGCTGCATTCTTCTCCACCAAAATCGTTCTGCACTCTTCGTCGAACCATTCGTTCCGTCGATTCCGTTCCACGTACCCGATGGTGCTCTCGGCTGCGTCGTTGATGGCTGCTTTCACTGTACTCCAGCAGTCCTCTAGAGGGGCCTCATCGAGCTCGCCCTCGTCTGGCAACGCGGCCTCGAGATTCTGCGCGTATGTTGAGCTGTTATATCTCCGGATTCAATAAACCGAATGCAATGAAATTTCGATCATTAATATAAGTCATTATGAGCTATTAAAAACTTTTGATTAAACTTAAAATTCTTTACATGAAAGAAAATTATTACGATAAGATTATTTTTCTAATATAACACCAATTTATCCAAAACTTCATCATCGTTTCAAAATTCGAGATAGTAATTATAGTTCATTTGAATTCCCTCTAATTGAATTGAATATATTTATGTTTCAAATGAAAGCAACCAAATAGCCGGCAATAAATTGAAAAAGTATGGGATGCATATGAAAAACAGATACATTTACTGAAAAAACATGGAATAAATGAAATCGCCATAACTTTTTTTCTTACTATAAATTTCAAATAAAGCCAACTGTTTTTCAAAGTTCATTATATTAGTCATAAATGATCAAAATTTCAAATTTTTTGAAATGTGAAAATTTTACCTGTCCCAGTTATTTTGAATATCCCCTGTAAATGGATAATCGAATCATATCCAGCTTTTTATGCTGTAGTGAGGGGTGATTCATTTTTGACGGATCTTGCCGACAGCCCTTGCAGCATCACAGTTGCCGAAAATTTCAGTTCACTGCTCCAGATTTGTCAAAAATTTTCACCTGATGTTACCATTGTTACCAGCACAACAAATTCAATGCAGTGTGTGTTGAAATGGTTGCAGAATTGAAGGAATTACTTGAACATTCAATGGAATAGTTCAAGATTTGCTGGGGAATTTCCCAAAAGGATGTTCGGATGGTAGTGGTGGAGAAGATCTCAAGGATGGAAGAAAATCACTTCAAGCGATAAATGATAGGGTAGAAGCTTCAGTTTTGGCCAGTCCGGAGTTTTGGCCATAGTGCGGTATTGAGCCTGTTGTGATCTAAATCGACGTAAATTTAGATCCCAATACATTATGATGATTACAGCTGTGAAAACCACACATTTTGATAAAAAACTGGAAGAAAAAAATATATTTCCTTAAAAAATCTGCTCCCATATATCTATTTTGGCCAGGGTGCTTCTAATTCGGCCACTCCCATAAGAAATACACGTGATTGGCCAAAATAGAAACCAAACTTAAGAATATGGCCAAAACTGCGGCAGAGCTTCTATTTTGGCCAGTGCCACTTTTAATACAAAAATCAAGTATTGGCGTGATTTCTGCATTTTTCCTTCAAAATATAGATTGAAACCTTTCTTTTGACGCATTAGTTGTTTTCATAGGATTATTGGTTATTTTTATAAAAATGATTTCCCTTAGACTGGCCAAAACCGGTGCCCGCACCCTACAGGATACGAACAATCCAAGATAGCCTTGTTCTTGCAGTAGCATGATGCAGACGCCTCACACCGTGCTCGTATCACAGAGCAATCAATGCATCTGATGCACGCTTTATCGCGTGATGACCCGTTATCGGATCATGTTACAAGTCGTGATAAATTTTATTCATCACAATTTAGGCCTCTTATGCACCCGTAAACCGCATTCATTATTAGAAATAATGCATTCATGAGCATATCTGGAAGTTAAAGAAGTAAGAATGCTCAAAAAGTGGATGAAATCGTGAATTTATCATTTCGACTTCATGATAGCGATCACATCGCGCCCGCACACGCCGAGCGAATCATTCTTCTCGGATCGTAGTTTGTTATGGTGCTTGACGACAAAATGTTATCGTTGTTGCTATGATCGCGCGATGCCTTTCAACCACGACACATTCGAAATCTGATCATGATCACTAGATTTCCATCCTTGGAAGATCTCGAAAAAAAAACTGCAGGAGGCTTCAACTTTTCATTATGGTTACTCCTTCGGGAGCGCTAGAAGTTACATGTTAGGATGCCTATTAAGGTGGCCCACACTTATATGAAAAACAAAAATTTCGAAAAATGCCAAGTCTTACCTCCTCAATCAGTTGTTTTAGACTCCCAGAAGCTACGTTCAAAATTTGAGCAAAATCGATTGAGCCTAAGGGGGCGCTCAAAACGCTTGAAGTTTGTATGGGAAAACTTGGCCAAATGTATGCAGAAATTTTAAGTTTTCGAATTTTGCCGCTAGGTGGCGCTGTAAGCGTTCAAAAATCAAACCCTTTGGTATTATTGTAGGTGACTATATGCCAAACAACTTTGTCGAAGACCGCAAAGTGATCCAACGTCTGTGAAAAAAGTTATACCCTAGGAAAAGTGAGGATAAACTTTATTGTCATTTTTCCAATACATGTAAAGGAATAATATCAATAATGAAATCTCAACACTTTGCCTCACTTTGCACTATACCCTAGACTTTTTTCACAGCCGTCGGATCACTTCGCGGTCTTCGACAAAGTTATCTGGCATATAGTCACCTACAATAATACCAAAGGGTTTGATAATTGAACGCTTACAGCGCCACCTAGCGGCAAAATTCGAAAACTTAAAATTTCTGCATACATTTGGCTAAGTTTTCCCATACAAACTTCAAGCGTTTTGAGCGCCCCCTTAGGCTCAGCCGATTTTGCTCAAATTTTGAACGTAGCTTCTGGGAGTCCAAAACAACTGATTAAGGAGGTAAGACTTGGTATTTTTTGAAATTTTTGTTTTTCATATAAGTGTGGGCCACCCTAATGCCTATGCATACCGTAAAACGGGGTATCTTTGATAATGCGGGTAACTTTGATAGCGCGGCAGGCATTGTGTAATTTATCTTATTACTATGATTCCTTCGACCAGTTAAGAAAAAGGTAAACGTAAATCAATTCTATACATATGAAAGTTCATTTTAGACATATTTTCATTGAAACCTAGTTTAAATACAACTTTTTGGACAAAAAATAAAAATTGTTGATATATTTGTCATTTCTCAACCCCTTCAAACAACCTGCTACACGACTTCGTTACAACTATTTTTTCAATGAATGGACGCTTATAATCGATAGATTCATCATAGTAGATTCCAAATCTTGCCTTGAATCTCTTAACGAAGTGTGTTTTAACGAAATGGAAGCAATTTTGTAAATTGGGATATTAATCTCCATACATTGATAAACGCCTAAAAGTATGCAATGCCCTTGTAATTTCATGTAGATAAATATGTGTTGTAAAAAATTTGTTAATAAAACATTAAAAAACTACCCAAAAAAAAAGAAAACTAACCATGAATAACATGTAATCATATGTTAATGTATCGTTAAGAATTTATTATTACAAAGATAATGATTTTTGATAGCTAAATGTATTGTGTTTTGCACTCAATACTCCTCAAACTCATTTTTATATGTAGAATTTAGTAAAAAATCAATGTTTTGATACAAAAATTCTATCTAATATATTCCACAAGCCTTCTATCATCATGTTCATACTCCTAAGATTTCAATGTGTGATTATTTTTTGAGATTTGATGTGTTTTTAGGGCATTATCAAAGTTACCCCAAAATGAAAATCTGATTTTCGGTTTTATGAAAAACTAAAAGTTATCCAAAATATTTCAGATTATCGAACCTTTTATTTACAATTGATAACTGATACCCCAGTACTTGTTTTAAAAATATAAAACTCGGGGAAATACTGTTACATGTAAAAATATTGAGAAAATTCGCTGAAAAACTATCAAAGTTACCCCATTTTACGGTACTGAAATGTTGAGGGATTTCTAGGTTCACGGGTAGTGGGGAAAATTGCCAGACGATTCTCGGAAGGACCTACTTAGAAATTCTCCGAGGGAAACTGCTAGAGGTTTCTAGGTAGGAAATGATGAACTTCTACAGTAAGGTTTTCATATTCCTACGGTTTTCCCTTTGAGGATTCAACCAGGGATTCCCATCGGGAATCCATCAAAAATTGCCAACAGGGATTCCTCCTGGAATTCGCTCCGAGGATACTTTCAGAAATTCTCACCTGCGATTCCTCCAGGAATTGTTACCGGAGATTTCCCAGTAATTCCCACCGGAGACACCTCCAGTAATTTCCCCCGGGAACTGCTCCAGGAATTCCCTTACCAAGGATTGCTCCAGGAAATTCCAAAAATTCCCACCGATTATTTCACAAGGAAGTCTAACAGGAGATTGCTGCATGAATTCCCAGGTGGGACTTCCTGGTGGGTATCATCGGTGGGAATACCTGAAGTAATCCTATACGGACACCAATACGAACCGGGTGACGAAGAGGAGTGTATCCGTAGCTTCAGACAGAAAATAAAAGAAAGTCAGATTTTCTGAAGTGAACCTGGTCACATGGGAATTGAAGGTGTTTCGAATTCGCGGACATATCGTACCAGACAGAATAGCAAAAAACCCTGCGTGTAACCTCGACCAGTGAAGCAAAGCTACACCAAGACCACGAGGACTAAGTGAAGGTATTCCGGATTCGCATAGTGTGAAGTTGTAAATACGTGGGCCAATAGAAGGTTTAGACGATCGGGCGGCAGCACGGCACCAGGGCAGCATCATCAGGGTTCACACTGACGCCATACAGGAAAGAGCCGATCCTGAATGGGCTGGAGTGGTTAGTTAGTTCCTCAGTGGCTACCGTGGCTACAGTTCAAGGTGGCGGGCAACGATCACAAATCTAAAAAGAAATAAATTTTTAATCATAACAAATGTTAGCCAAAAATGTTCATGGTGAAAATTTTTGACAATTCGGAAGCAATGAACTGAAATTTTCGACTACTACGTTGCTAGCTATGTTGCTGCCTGTTGCTGCATGGGCTGTCGGCAAGATCTGTCAAAAAAGAATCACCCCTCATCAAGCGTAAAAAGCTGGATAGCCTCAAAGTTTCATGTTCTACTCGCAATCACTTTATTGGATTGAAATAAACTTTGCCCATTCAGCACAAACGCAGATTATCGTTTGGTTAACAAACTAAACCCCGGAAACTACACAAATTCGTTTAATTCACACTGACGCCTCGATTATCGGTAATTAACAATCAATTCATAAGTTTTGATGCACTTTACTACTTGCTTCACAATGCAATAATGGAAAGGTGGAATGACAGATCTGTTGGCCGACCTCAAAATATGCAACGGAATTGTTCAATCGCGAAAGAAAAACACAGATTGGTGCTACTAATCACTAGAACATTTAATCGATGTTTCGCTTCAAACTGATAACTTAATACTAAAGGATAATGGTGAACAATAACACATAATGAACACGATGGGGTTTCTCGTCATCGATGGCAGTGCTGCCAGTTCTTCAGACACGAATGAGGGGCGACCACTGTCCACTCAACAAGATCGACCTGTGCATCTGACAGCTGTCAATTGTACTGCCGTGACGCTTCCACTGTGGAAAGTGACGCTTCGGAATCGGTTGATGGCAGGGTTGCCAGCTGGCCGTCTTCTACGTCGACATTATTTTTTTTTTGTGTAAACTTGTGCGAAGTATACTTGCTGTTTTTAAGCTGATATTTCTTACAAAACTAATAGTTGCTTTCGTGTTTATCAGTACCAAATGCCTCCAAAAACAAACAAAAAGGCCGGAAGTCAATTACGATGGACACAACAGTGAAGATATAAGATCGTCTTGCGGCATGAGCTAAAGATACTGCTATTGCCAGTTATTTTTACATGAGCGTATCTACCATACGAACAACAAAACTAAGTTTAACTCAAGCACTCATCGAACGCTCGCGACCCCATAAAGAACAAAACATTATCTGTCGATTTGGGTGTAGGATTGTGCTCTAAAACGGATTTTTAATCTGGATAAAGCCCTGGAAATCTACCAACATCTCAAGGTGCAACAGTCATCCGGTAGCAGTTCTACAGGTACAAAAAAGTCTTAAAAGAGCGTCCATAAATTACATCGCGTTTTTATGGGGAGAAGGGGGTGGTCTAGTCACTATTAAGGTTCCCAAATACCGACCAACCTTCAGTCCACTGATTTGGGTATCTTCATTCTAAATGAACGATACAGCAGTGCCTACATTCCATCGACTATGGAGGACATCCTGTCCACATGGTACTTACTGCTCATGCAGCTAACATGGTGTAAAATCCTTTCACTAATGAAAATCACATAAGATCAGCACACGAAATCAATTCAGTGGTCAAAAAATTCCTCGAAACTCTTAAATCGTTGTGGTACCAATTCAAAAAGGAGAAACGGATAGTGACATTTTTCCGTAAATCGACAACTGCAACGGACAAACTGCACAATCTGCAAGTAATGGATGACAAGGCTCCGCTGAAAATAACCTCATATGTGCCGACAAGGTGGAACTCCGTGTTTAACATGACAAAACGAGTTCTTGAGCTATACGACTACATCCAGACTATCATGGTCGGCAAAGATCGCACATCCAAAATGATAAAGTTAAATGAAAGAAAATTTTGGACAAAGTATTGAAAATGCTATAGCCTCTGGACAAAGTAACGGAAACGGAAGAATTAAGTGGCCAAAACTATAGTAAGTCGGGTGTTACCGATCATCCATTGCTTGGAAAAATCGATCAGTGCTATGAAGCTAAATACATGCGTAGGTAAGAACCATCAAGCTTCGTTGATCCACGAAGTTCAATCACGTTTCGAAAGCTTCGTCAGCAATCTACGGACCCTGTATGTTCCTGGATCCGCATTTCAAGGAAGTTCATTGTAAGAGTTCATGTGATCGCAAGGCGGTGATTGAAGCAAAAGGTTCGACCTTCATGCAGCGACTCTGATGACGAAGAAGAGTATCTTGGCGAGATGCCTCCGCCGAAAACCTCAACAGGTAACGGAATCTGGAATAGCCTATCTTCAGGCGTTCAGGAGTCATATTTAAAAATTCAATTTGGCCTTGTAACAGTCGAATTCACTGTAGGTAGTTGTAAGAGTTTTGACGCGTTATTCGAGTTCAGATGTTCAAACTTAAGTAAAGAAGGCAATTGTTTGTTCTTACTGATGTTCATTTGTATAATGATCAATTTCACCCCAAAGTGGCATATCCATTTATTTATTTTTGGAGTTATTTAACTTAAGGTTTAAGGTAAGTTAAACAACATTCTGTCACGTAGTTTTATGAAGATCCACCCCGTACTGATTTTGCAGAAATTAGTATATGAAATCTGTATATTCTAGTTGCTATTAATGTTATCCGCTAAAGCTTTTTTGAAGTCCCCGGATTACGGTAAATGTTCCATTGCCATGGTCAAAACATTCTCTCAGATGCTCTAGTGATGATTGGTAAAACTAACAATACTAACAATGTTGACATGCGGAACTATTCCCTAGTTAGCCCTTGACATAGCATACTACGAGTGAAAAGCTTGAATAATACCTAGGCCATTACAAAATGCCTTCCACCAGCATTAGGCTACCTAACGTTAACCTTGCGGACATATTTTGTGAGCACCCGCTCCACTGTATTGGACTTAAAAAGATCCTCAGCCTTAATTTATTTGATGAAAATGTTCGTCTTCGTTCCTATTCTTTTGCAGCTCAACAAATGTTAGAACAAATGTTCTTCAGTCTGTACACACATGGGACTCCACCGATCATCACTCAACCCATCCGTCCGGCGGCGTCACTGTTCAACACTCGTCGCAGGAATCCTTAACGGCTCTCCTCATGTGGTTTTGAGAACGTTTTTGTTTACATGTCCAATTTCCGACCCAGTCTGTCTCGTACCCTTCCTGCCTTGCTCAAACGCATTTTTCTCCGAATGCTATGTATACACAAACCCAGATTCCAGTGATCTCTTACTCACATTTGCGTTACCACCACCAAATTGGATAAGCATAATGACTCAGTTTTTCGCCACTCGCAAAGCCAACAGCCAGCCAGCGGTTGTTTCAAACAAGCGCTAAAACATGTGTGTGGTTTCATCCGTTCGGGTGAAGGGCGAGACACTGGAAAATGTGGAACGGTTTACGAAAGCAGGGATTTTTCGGGAGGTTGAGTCCCGTTGGTCGGTCCAGAAGAGGCAAATGTTTGGTTCCAGAAAAAAAAAAACAGATCACTTATGGTGGCGGTTTCAAGGAAGTACTGCGGAGGAGGGTTTTGTTTGATGTTTGAATAAAAAATTACAATTTTTTAGGCATTTTTGGCAATTTGTATTAATTAATCTAATCTTATATAATGATGAGTCATTTAATCTAACAACTCAAATATTCATCAGCGGATATTTAGTATGAATCCATTATGATGGCGTGGCCTCAACCGCTTTTTCAATTAAATAACTCATTCAGATGATTGCTATCTGAAGTGCGCTTCTTAACCAATTCGTCATCCATGCTTGCTTTTAAGGTTTTTACTATCGTCGATGAAAGATTTACAAAATGTTTTGCAACGTTAAAATCAACTTTTCCATTGGTAAGTGCATTTAAATGGTAAGTTGATGTTTGGTACACCTTCTTGATCCATACATCGTTGCTGTTAACAAATTGAACGCACTTGACTATCACGCCGAGGACCTGGGATCGAATCCAACTCCCGACATACTCACAAAATGTGGGTTTCTTCCTTCGGAAGGGAAGTAAAACGTGGGTCCCGAGATGACCTAGGGTTAAAAATCTTGTTAATACAGAAAAAAAAAATATCTGAAAAATGTTCCTGGATCATCTGAACAAGATCAAAATTTGATATTTCAAGATCAAACGAATAGCTCGCTGCTATTGGTTAGATCTTACAAAATCTAAATATGATGTGATGATGATGTTCCAGGAGTAAATTTTTGATTTTATTTTTAGATCTTTTATCTCTTATGTCAATCAAACCCATATCACTTTTTGATCTTCATATCAAAATATGCTATTATTGAACTCTACTCGGGAAGCCACCCGTAAAAATCCCTATTGCGAATAACATAGGAGAAAATACGACTCGATACAATCGGCAAAGACCCACGCGACGAAATTAGGACTACGATTGGAAACTTGGAACATGGAATTGCAAGTCACTAGGTTTCGCAGCATGTGACAGGATAATCTACGACGAACTACACCCCCGCAACTTCGACACCGGGGCATAGCAGGAACTTTGTTGGACTGGACAGAAACTGTGGAAAAGCGGGCACCGAGCGGCTACCTTCTACCAAAGCTGTGGCACCTCCAATGAACTGGAAACAGGAATTATAGTATTGGGCAAGATGCGACAACGTGTGATTGGGTGGCAGCCGATCAACGCAAGGATGTACATGTTAAGAGTTAAGGGCCGTTTCTTCAACTACAGCATCATCAACGTCCACTGCCCACACGAAGGGAGACCTGATGACGAGAAAGAAGCGTTCTACGCGCAGCTAGAGCAAACATACGATGCTTGCTCGCGGCGTGACGTGAAAATCGTTGTCGGCGACATGAACGCGCAGGTAGAAAGGGAGGAAATGTACAGACCGGTAATCGGGCAAAACAGCCTGCACGCTGTATCGAATGATAACGGCCAGCGATGCGTAAACTTTGCAGCCTCCCGTGGTATGGAAGTCCGAAGCACCTTCTTCCCCCGCAAAGATATCCACAAAGCCACCTGGAGATCACCCGACCATCAAACAGAAAACCAAATCGACCACGTTCTAATCGACGGTAAATTCTTCTCGGACATAACCAATGTCCGCACATACCGCAGTGCGAATATAGATTCGGATCACTACTTAGTCGCCGTATGCATGCGCTCAAAACTTTCGACAGTTATCACCACGCGTCGAAGTCGAACTTCCGCGCGATCACACTACTGAGCGCTGCCTACAAGATACTCTCTCAAATTTTTTGCCGCCGTCTATCACCGATTGCAAGAAAGTTCGTGGGGCAATATCAGGCTGGATTTATGGGTGAACGCGCTACAACGGACCAGATGTTCGCCATCCGCCAGGTGTTGCAGAAATGCCGCGAATACAACGTGCCCACAACATCACTTGTTTATCGATTTCAAATCGGCGTATGATACAATCAATCGAGAACAGCTATGGCAGATTATGCACGAATATGGATTCCCGGATAATCTGATACGATTGATCAAGGCGACGATGGATCGAATGATGTGCGTAGTTCGAGTATCAGGGACACTCTCGAGTCCCTTCGAATCTCGCAGAGGGTTACGGCAAGGTGATGGTCTTTCGTGCTTGCTGTTCAACAAGGGGGCGGACAGCTCGATCTGGGATCAAAATATCAGAAATATTAAAAATATTAATCCAAATATCATCAAATTGATCAAGTGTGCTGCGACATTCGTTTTGTTTGTTATCATGTCAAATGATTTTGAAAAGTGATTAGACGAATCAGCATATGTAGTTCCTTGTAGTTCGAATCAGCGATAGCATTTCAATAAAATAATCAATTTGGTAAACGAAGCGCTCACGATTGCAATCTACCCCATGCCACCCAACCGTATAATTCCAACTTGTGCACAAGCATCTGGATTCATGCTTTATTTCAAGACGTTCATTGAGTGGGTCTTGAGCAAGCAGCAGTCTTAGCTAGAATTGCATCCTATCATTCTAAATATGGTCATCCGTGTTCTGTGTTTCGTATCGTGCTGTATTCCAAACTCTTGCATAATGTTTTTTTCTCGTATTGCAGCTATTGAAAAAAAAACTGTTGCAAATCGCTACATTGTTGAATAGTAAAATTCTTGTTAATGGTTTCACTAGGTCATACCGTTTAAAACAAGCGTATCAAAAAAGCAAAATCCCTATCGTAGTAGAAGGTAGCGAGCTCGCAACTTTTGGGTGGGAATGAGTTGAAAATAACTGTAATGTAAAAAGTGCTGAATATGCGTTACGAGATCATTTCAGACCCTGGATTGCACAACCGCTTGGGGTTAAAACATTGCACACGCATGCTCTAGACCGAAATTCTAAAATGATCAATCACGAAGTAATAGATTTACGTTTTATTTATGGATTGTGGTGTAAAATATAATTTTATTTTATCTGTGTGACCAAGGAGAAAATCGCTCAGGAGACATCCAGTTGAGTGGTGATGTAGAAAATTGGTTCTATCCACCATTCGACACGTTATAAAAATTATGAATTTCATCGCACAACCTTCTCTACTGTATGGGTATCTGAAAGTGCAAAAATAGTTAGTTATGTCGTAGAAACTCATGAATTAATTATCATTTGATATCGATGAAATTCATTACCCTTCGATGTTTGCTATTTCTTTGCAACAGATTGGTTTATGACAGACGTACATTGAAAATAAAACGGGAGCTACTTGGATTGAACAAATGGTTTTAATAAATATTAAAAATATCAACCAATATTAACCCCGATATCATCAAGCTGTCCGACCCCTTGCTGTTCAACATTGCTTTAGCGAGGATAAACACGTGTGGATGATATTGATATGATAGCTCGTAAATTTGAGACGATGACGGAAACGTATCCGACTAAAGAGTGAAGCCAGGCGAATCGGATTAGTTATTACTGTGTCGAAGACAAAGTACATGATGGCAAAGGGCTCCAGGGAGCAATCACCGCGCCCGCCATCCCGAATTCATATCGACGGTGATGAAATCGAGGCAGTTGAAGAATTCGTGTACTTGGGCTCATTGGTGACCGCCGACAACGACACCAGCAGATGCCTGCCCAGCACCGTCTTCCGTCCTCTGACGCTTCGCTCGAAGCCGTCAATAACGGGCTGGCTTGACCTCCCGTGATCGACGCACTCTTGGGAACGTTTCTTCGGCCGACGCCTTTCACAAGCGCTAAGTCCTGAACCGACAGCCTTCCCCAGTCAACCAGGAATCGTATATGATGTTGAATAAGATGTTGAAGTGGAGGCGATATGCGTACAATTTACATGCGCCTAAATGGAGGCATGTACGCATATGGCATCCACTTTGTCATCCTATGCAACATCTTATACGATTATTGGTTGTCTGGGTCTTTTCGTGGTGTTACCTAAATAACCTCACTTTAACAGCGATCCACTAGGTTCGCAGGCCTCTTCCGAAGCCACCTGTCGGCGATCCTCTCTCGGGTGATACCCACCGGCCGTGTTCGTTCTCCGAGCTGTGGTTCCAGCTTCCGCCGTTCACTGCAGCTGCGATGTGATCCTTTTTGTTCTCGAGCTGTTGTATAGCTTCCTTAGCTTTCCTCAACGTGGGAGATGGCTCATTGATGGTTTGTCTATGTTTGCACTCTCCATACCATCTCATCTAAGTGCTGCTTCCTCGTTTAGATCACCTAACATTCGACCGTCAAGATGCTTCCGCTGTTGATACAGCAGGATGCCGTTGAGGGATGTGTTGAGCCTCTGGTAGAACTTTCGTGTTTCTTGGGATCAGCACAGCAGTTCCATTTTCTCGCAATCCGCATCTTTCAGGTGGCGGATGAGACGAGTCTGCTGTTTCCGCTTCTGTTTGAATTGTTCCATGTTTTGCTAGGTTCCATGCTGCAGCATTATCGCCCGCCTTTTCTGCACTCCTCGTCAAACGATTAGTTCCGACGGCCACGTTCCACGTAGCGGATGGTGCTCTCTTCTGCGTCGGTGATGCTGTACTCCAGCACTCCTCTAGAGGGGCCACTTCAAGCTCACCATCGTCTGACAACGCTTCCTCGAGATTCTGCGCATATGCTGAGGCGACATCCGGTTGCTTTAGTCGCTCAAGGTTGTACCGTGGCGGTCGCTGGTATCGTACATTGTTGACGACGAAAAGTTTTGGGTGCATGTTGACCATCACCAGGTAGTGGTAAAAGTATGTGTTAGTGCCACAATAGGCTCTGATGCCGATAATATCGGAGATGTGCCGTCTGTCAACCAGAACGCGGTCTCCAAATGTAACGATGAGAGGATGCTGTGTTTTTTCTCGCATAGCCACGTTTTTGGAGGCGGCGAACTCGATCAGGCATACGCCGCTTTCGATCGTCAGCTGGGTGGGTGCTGATGTTTCCAATCGTCGGTCTAAATTCCTCCTCCTGGTCTACCTGAGTGTTTACGTCTCCTATGATGATGTTGACATCGTGGCTTGGGCAGCGGTTGTACTCGTGTTCGAGCCGCGCGTGATCCTGCACATTCATTCGTCGATCGGCCACCAACACTCACGCGCCTCTGCATGAGGCCCATCACGATTAAAGCTGTGCAACTCTGGTAGATTGAATTATTGCCTCTAAACGTTCGCACCATGGATCCTGTCCAACATACTTCCTACAGTGCTACGAATCCGAACCAGCGGTCCTACCGGCGAATATGTGACGCTCGAAGCAAACTCCCTATTTCATGCCGGCTTACGATCAATAATGTTCTCGCCAAGGTTGGTTACCTGATCTTCCCTTAAGTTGGTCGGAGTCTGGCCGATATGAGTTGCTGGGCAGAGACTTTTGGATCTCAATGGGATCTGAATTACTCGAAATATTGTGGCCCTTGCAGACTCTGATTGGCGCAGTTATTCAGCCACTGGATTACAAGGAGTTTGACCGACTTCTCAGGGCTTCGAATACGAGTACACAACATACTAATGCAAGCATTTGTAACTACAGCAGTCTCAGATATTAAATGTGTATACACCCTTATAAAATTAGGTGAAGAAGCAGGCTCCGTTCCAGTATGCCATGCATCCGTAAGATCACAAAGCACCTCATTTCGTCCAGTACTGATTGCGCCTCTGATCGCAAGTAGCAATGAATGAATGTAAACACATTTTTCCCGCCGCTGCAACCAGACTCTTGAGGAATCGCTTATTTTTTCGTCGACTTTTTTTTTTGCTGCTCTCTCGGTCTAATGAATGAGTGGCAAGCAAGTACGTACATACAGCCATGAATGGAAAGCTGAATGAAGATTTGTGTGTGGTACTACGCTGGCTGGTTTTAACCTCTTCCCGACTCATCTCGAGCAGCAGCCAGATTTGCGACTTTTTATGTGTCGAGCCGAGCATATGGTAACTTTTGGTCTGCATTTTTCTACTTTGAGAAAGGTTTATTTTCCCGGTTGATTGATGTTTTTAGAACTGCTAAATCATGGGTGCTGCTACCCCACTGAAGGCTGCTGGATCCGACTGAAGCAGGAAGCCAAACACATGAGTGCGTGTGGAAGACATTTGAAGCGGAAAGATTTTGCACGGAGTGTTTTATTAGCATGTCTCTAGACACACTCTCGAGAGTAGGATATACTGGCGGTGGAGACTGTCGGAAATTTTAAGTCAAGTAAACTGAACAGTGGCCCTCGTCGCTATGGCTTCTGCTTCTGTTTCCTACTGGAAAAAAGACCTTCACGCCCTAATTTTATGCTAAACAACGGAAGTTCTAGACATGCTAATTAAATGTTGTGCTCATCTCTCGAGGGCGCTCTTTCGTGGAATCGTTGAATGGCTTTCGGTCGTGAAAGATGCTCCACATTAGACGAGTGTTTGTTTCCTTTGTGGAGAATAATTTGTAGCTAAAGTTGATTCATGATTGAAAGCAATGCTTTCGGTTTTACTTTTTTTTCCTTCGTAAGATCTTCCGTCCGGTTTCATTTTGCATTTAGGCGAAACATTTCAGGATTCACAGATGGTTGCTACAACTCAAACCTGAACCCCTTTAAAAGTGCCAGGGTGTCCGTCCAATCACAACTGTGTAGCAAATTTTGAAGCTTGCCGTTTCCTCAAAACCAGCAAAAACCGGACATTCGGTAGAACCCGCATGACCAAAACGATGTAGATACTGTCGAAAGCAGCCATGGCTCGAAAGGACCTGAGTCAGGTGGAATGTTGCTTCCCCATGGCGTCTGTTAATCCAACTATCTTCCCTCGGGATCATCCTATTGGTTCACCTTCCTTTGGTGGAACTCTCCCACGTGCGCTGCCATTTGACCATGGAGGCCATCCTGGCAGTCCTGCGAACAGTCCTACAGAGCAATCTCCAGAGATGTTGGAGGGGATCATTGGAGGACTTTTTCCGCGTCATGATCCTAGTCCTTGGCCTCCTTTCGTAGGACAGCCGGGGACTAGGGCTGGCGATGAGGAGAGGGTCACCGATGTGGAACTTGCGGGGATAGCTAAGTCCCTTAGCGTAGGTAAGGCCCCAGGTCCGGACGGAGTTCCGAACCTGGACTTAAAAGTAGCTATTGCAGAGGCTCCCGAGATGCTCAGGTCTGCTATGCAGAAATACCTGGACGAGGGAGTTTTCCCAGAAGCTTGGAAGAGGCAGAGCCTGGTACTATTGCCAAAGGCGGGGAAACCACCCGGAGACCCGTCGGCATATAGACCAATATGCTTGATTGACACGGCGGGGAAGGTGCTCGAAAAGATCATCCTCAATAGAATGTTGAGGTTCACTGAGGGCGCAAATGGTCTTTCGAGCAACCAGTATGGCTTCCGGAAGGGGAGGTCCACCGTAGACGCTATCTTGTCGGTTACAAAAACCGCCGAGAAAACACTCGAGCCTAAGAGGAGGGGAATTCGCTTTTGCGCGGTAGTGACTGACACGCGCCAGCTGGTCTGCTATTGCCGATGCGCTCTTGCGTCTGGGGATTCCGGAGTACCTGTACAAGATTCTCGGAAGTTACTTTCAGAATCGTGTACTAGTCTACGACAAGGAGGTGGGTCGGAAGTGCTTTCACATAACCTCAGGAGTCCCGCAATGTTCCATCCTGGGTCCGGTGTTATGGAATGTCATGTACGACGAGGTGTTGAGGTTAGAGTACCCAGTGGGAGTGGTGATTGTCGGATTTGCCGACGATATTACGCTCGAAGTCTACGGTGAAACGATCGAGGAGGTGAAGTTGACTACCGACCACTCGATCAAGGTTGTGGAGGCGTGGATGCGGTCCAGAAAACTGGAGCTGGCTCACCACAAGACAGAGGTGACGGTTGTCAACAACATGCAGTCGGCGCAGCAGACGAAGATCAGTGTAGGAGAGTGTACTATCCTGCCAAAGCGCTCCGTCAAACACTTGGGCATGATGATCGACGATAAGCTTACCTTCGGTAGCCACGTCGATTATGCCTGCTAAAGAGCCTCCACAGCTATTGCGGCACTGTCCCGGAGTATGTCCAATAGCTCTGCGGTGTACGCCAGTAAGCGCAAGCTTCTGGCTAGTGTTGCTATGTCCATACTAAGGTATGGCGACCCTGTGTGGGGCACTGCGCTAAGTCTAAATGTTACCGACGGAAGCTGGAAAGTACTTACAGACTAATGTGCCTGAGTATTGCGAGCGCGTACCGAACCGTGTCATACGACGCTCTCTGCGTCATTACTGGTATGGTGCCTATCGGCATCTTTTTCAGTGAGGACATGAAATGCTTTGAAATGCGCGGCACAAGAGGCAAACGCGGGACTGCCAGGATGGCTTGTATGGTCAAATTTTCAGGTCATGGTTGCTTCCGACAGTATCTACACCATTTCGGGCATGCGGATTCTCTCGAATGCCCAACGTGCAATGGTTGAGAGGAAACGGCGGAACACGTTTTGTTCGTGTGCTTGCCATATGCGGGGAGGACACAACTCTGGACAATTTGGTCCAGAAGATATGTAGGGATGAGTTTGGCTGGAACGCCGTTTCAACGGCTATCACCCATATCGTCTGGGAGCTACAGAGGAGGTGGCGCGTGAACTCGGAGAATGGCTAGTTCAGATGCATAACAAGAGGTGGTCCAGGGGTTCGGAGTCGGCTTCGTATGTCATACCGGTGCCCTGCGGTCGAGACCGACCCTTACAGCGATTAAGTGGCCGCGGAGAGGAAGTCCCGGTAGGGGTGCTGTCGTGGCGTCGGTCTACTGGGTTGGTTCCGAGCCCGCGGTTGGAAAGGAATCCCCGAGGACAAAGGGAGTGGTGAGGACCACTCGGGAAACTGGCTAAGCGCCAGCATGCTACCGTGACTCTCCAAAGCGAGTCATCGATGTTCGTTGCTGCAGGCTACGCAGCTAACCTTGAGGGTGCAATGTGCACTAGCTCTTTTCTGAAGCAATACCTTCTTGGTGGTTCCGGAGACACGTAGGGTTTGGCGACCATAGGAATGTGTTTTAGTGGGTCGAGAAGAGAGTAGTCCTGGCTTTTACTACTTTTGTAAAAGACGGCCTTAACCCCATACTACCCTAACCTTCCTGTAAGGGTGTTTGTTCAGCAGATTTTTCCCCCTATGGTTTAGAAGGGGGAAAAAGCCATTTAGGTGCTCCATGGTGATGGGCTGCCACAGCAGATTTGATTCACGATCAAACGCACCTACCAGGATCTCATCGGATTACGATGAGAACGGTAGCGGTGATAGTATACATCGATGCCTTACTCCAGCTACGACCCGGATTAGGTCTGTCAAGCAACCGTTGTGCAGTACTCTGCATGAAAATGCCCTGTACTGTGCTTCAATGAGGCCGATGACTTTGTTAGAGACACCCTTGCGCCTGAGGATTCCTCATATATTTTCGTGGTTGAGACGGTCGAAAGCTTTTCTTAATCAAAGACCAATCAAAGACTCTTGGAACTCATTGATTTGCTCAAAGATAACACGGAGCGTGTCAATATGTTAATCACAGGATCATCTTGCACGGAATCCTGTTTGCTGTCGTCGGAGAGTTGCGTCAATCTTCTCCTGCATCTGGTTTAGGATCTCTTTGCAGAGAACTTTGAGAACGATACACAGTAACAATTACCGCCAATTATCGCATACAGTTAGGTTATCCTTTTTGGGTACCATTACTAAGACGACTTGCATCCAGTTGGCCGAAAATGTCGCGGTTTCCCATATGTTGCAGAATAATTGATGCAGCAGTTATGCCACAGAGAACAGACATCCAGACTAGAACAAATTTCATTCAGAAAGTTGTGTAAGGATTTGAATCTTCACTTGAGTGAGGTTGCAAACCAATACACGATGACAACACTAACGCCGCCAAACACCATATTGCCACAGTCAGTGGTGAATTGAAATATTTCAAGTGGTGAATTAAATTTGTATGGGAAATTAACCGATTGCAGCGCCACGCTATTGCCACTTGTGTTGCTGATGAAATATTCCATCATCTCCTGCACTGTTGGAGCTTCGGTATTGGCACGGGTAATGCGTCGAACTCATTTGGCGGATCATGCTGAGGTGTTGGTGGCGTGGCCGAAACTTGGAAAAGGTTTCCAAAGTGCTCGAACCAGCGGTTCAACTGGTCAGCCGGGTCAGTCAATAAGTGTCTAGACGTGTCTTTCACGGGAAACGTAGCATTCATCGTGATTTCACTAAAGCAGCGTAAGACTTCGTAGAGGAGACGGATGTCGCCGATATTTACGGCTTTCTCACTTTCGTCGGCTAGGGAGTCCGCCCACGCTCTTTTTACAAGAGCTTTTCACTTTCTTCTGGAGTGCCGAATACCAATGACGGGGCACGGCTTTGGCTCCTCGTGTTTTCACTCACTCTATCGCAGTTTTGGCATTCCTTCGCTCCTCTATCTTCCTCCTGGTATCACCTGTGATCCACTGCTTTCTCCGGGTGTGTAGCTCACTCAAATAATTCTCGCCGCTAGCGATGATGGCGTTTTTGATGCCATTTTCTACGCTTTTACCCTTTCACCTTCCGGAATATCCACAGCACGGTTCTCTAGCTCCTCGAAGAAGGACCTTTTCACCGCAGCGTCTTCCAGTCGGCGTGTGTTGAACCATTACCCGATTTTTTCCTCCTGTCGATGGAAACGAGCAATGCGCAGCCGGATCTCGCCGATTAGAAGGCTCCGTCTCTATTTTCGGCTGATGCAGATGAGGTCGATTTGATTTCCCGTGACGCCATCTCAGAAAACTCAAATCAGTTTGAGGAAAGAGCGAATTCCCAATCAACATGCCATTGTTTCCACAAAACTTTGCAAACAGCTCTCCGTTCTCGCTCATTTCTCCGAGACCATGGCGTCCCGTGACGTGCTCACAGTCCGAGTTGTCGGAACCAACCTGCGGCTTGAAGTCGCCCATGAGGATCTTGATATTATCTTGTCCTCGACGGCATTCAGTTCTTTTTGTTTTGGATTCCGGCAGCATCGGTTGGCGCGTAACATTAGGTCATGGTAAGGTTTTGAAGAATACGGGATTTCGGAGGCCTCGTGCTGCAAGTCGAAATAAGCAGGGAACGTCGGCCACACCCAATGCTCGCCAGATCTTTCCACTGTACGGTACCACTCATCTGTATTACAGGAATTCTGGCTGATCTATTTGCGTAAATTAAACCACAAATCGATTAGAGGAACTCTATCAGTGTTTTTTTCCCGAGCAGGAGGAAATAGCTGAAGAATACCAAACTCAGGTATGGAAAACCGAATATCTACAACCTGAATGAGGTATAGAGAAGCCCTGCATAAGAGGTAAAATACCTAAAATAATAATAAATATTCTGTGCATAACGCGTGAATAATGACATCAGGTATGGCAATATCTAAATAATAGTAGGTGATTTTTCCATACAAATAACTATTTTTTCCATAATTGAATAGTACCTCAAGCAGTCCTCAACACCAAACCAATACCTCGTTGAGGTATTTTATCAATATCTACAAAATACCAAAATAAGTTATTTTCAATACATGTATACCCGAGCAGGAGTAAATAGCTGAGGAATACCAAACTCAGGTATGGAAAACCGAATACCTACAACCTGAATGAGGTATTAAGAAGCCCTGCATAAACGGTAAAATACCTAAAATAATAACTGGTTCATATTCTGCGCATAACACGTGAATAATGACATCAGGTATGGAAATACCTGAATAATAATCGGCGATTTTTCTATACAAATAGCAATTTTTCCTTAATTGAATAATAGCTCAAGCAGTCCTGTTATTGGTTTGGTGTTGAGGACTGCTTGAGGTATTATTCAATTAAGGAAAAACTGCTATTTGTATAGAAAAATCGCCGATTATTATTCAGGTATTACCATACCTGATGTCATTATTCACGTGTTATGCGCAGAATATGAACCAGTTATTATTTTAGGTATTTTACCTCTTATGCAGGGCTTCTTAATACCTGATTCAGGTTGTAGGTATTCGGTTTTCCATACCTGAGTTTGGTATTCCTCAGCTATTTTCTCCTGCTCGGGGGGTAGCCGATCAATACCTTGTCTTGGTATGATACCTGACTTTGGTATTCTCCAGTTTTGTGTCAGTTATTAATTCCTGTTCGGGTTGCCATATTATTAAATATGGTGCTACCGCTTGGAAAATGCTAGCTGTTTGCGAGAAACCCTACATTTTCAATATGTTACATTTATTTATCACATCATGTAAATATCACTATATATAAAAAAAATCTACATCTCCAATATCAGAAGGTAGATAACCAGTAATTAAAGAGGTGAAAATAATCAAACACAGACATGGTCTGTTTTATCAACATAACAAGTGCCCAAATGAATAATATCCAATTCGAACTTTTTCATCAGAACCGATTATCGTCTGCACTTATTTCAAACTGTTACCACAGCCTGTAACAATCATCGAGTATATTATGTATTGTATATCTATTGTAAAGCATTCAATATATCTCTTCTCAACTGTACAAAAGAAGCCCTTATTGCTTAGAAAACGCTTCGCTGTTTGTTCCACAGATGTTTCCCCGGAGAAACCAGATGACTTGGAATTGGGCGATACACTTCCTCTGCAAATCGAACTGGTTGGTCTCGGAAACAACTGTGCAGATAGATAGATAATGGAAGCTTGTTGTGTGTCTAACAACGAAATGTGCCACCAGCAGCTTGAGTCAGAGTCAGAGCCCAGAGTCGTAAAACGGTCGCTGCTGCTGGTTGCTTCCAGTTGCAGATTCGGCGACCATCATCGGGGCACAAAAATGCAACTTCAACAAATTGAGCACATTGTTGCCATAAGCTCTATTTCGGGATCCCTTTCAACTCGCAGCAGAAGAAGAGAGTGTATGGTCCATATGTTTCAAATTGCATATCAACAGCACGCAAAAAAAAAAGAAACGATACTAAAATAAAGGCAAACACAGAAGGAAACATACATTCTTCAGTTTAGCACGTCTCGTTTCCCAGCTTTTCGGCACCGAAAGGGACCGCAAGGGAAGATGCAAATTGGCAAATATACGTTTTCATTTGTTTCTGCGGAATATGGATCGGGTGTGGGGAACACATGTGCCATGACTTGATGCGCCCTGGCAAGGGCAAGGGCTAGAAAGTGAGTCCTACTATCAGGCACATGTAGGGCAGAGGGTAGTTCGGAATGGGACAGGATCGATTCGGTTCGCAAAAGGACTGGCTACTGAATTGTGACGGCGGAAAAGTGTGACGAGATTCGAAAAATAAGAAATTGATTTTTGCACGATGCACTTCCTGCTTTACCATTTTATCCCACATGAACTTGGTCATGTTATATTGGCGCTAATATTGTAATAAATTGGGTTTAATGCGGTGAACAGTTTCATTGTTCTTCCTGGAGTGCCTTATGAATTATTAGAAATCTTAGTACCTATCGTCGGTTTCCTGCAATAGAGTTAATTGTAATAATATTTTGAGATTTTGATGGCAAATGATGAAAAATTTTGTAAACATTCATCTTACAAATACTTGTTTCGAAAATCGTTGAGAAATGCGAGCTTTGGACAAAACATATGAATTGGGTTTTAATTTAACGAATACCTAACTTTCTTGTGTTCGAACTGAACTGCTTAGCTTAGCTTAGCTTAGCTTAGCTTAGACTGACTGCACATATCTATGGTTGCTACTCCGTGATTGACCCGAACCAATGACAGTTGCGCAATGAATCAACTGAATAATTGACTAGGAGGGTCAACATTCTCACTGTGCACGCTTCAGAGATTCCCTTTAACAGTACAATAACGGCGCCGGCCACGTCCTTGCAGTCAGGTTGGGAGAGGTAAGGAATATTAGTACCAACCTTTGTTAAGTGAAGGACCGCGTTTACCGCTGCGACTCCACCAAAGGCTGCAGGAAGGAGTGTTTGTTATTAGGGAAGGTATCGTTGGGTCAGGATTCACTTTGATGAGTAATATGACCTTTGATGTTTGTTCGCCATGCTGGCCGCCGTGATATTGTTCGCTTTACGCGGAAAGCAGACAATCGAACACTCGCGTTGAGTGATCGCTCAATATTTACCACAACCGACGTGTCCGAACAAGCACACAATCTCGCCATTGTTCGCTTTACGCGGGAAGCAAACAAAAGATCACTCACGTCAAGTGATCGCTAGAAATTTTACCGGCTGGCAATGACATAGGCAAAGTAAAACAAAAATTCGAGTCGGAAATCATGTTGACGAACTATACAAATTCACAAGAATAAATGATAAACAATTAGAAGTAAAATTCAAACTAATGCTTAAGCCGACCCACATAGTGACGGACCTTTCAATATTAGATGATTAAATTCTTGTAAATATAGTATATATCTAAACACGAATTGTTAACAATAATATGAAACGAGCTCACCCATTTGCGTCCATCCAATCGTCCACCATCGAGAACTACACCAGCGCGTCCGACAAAATAACATTCATCATGATGACCAATCAATGCCGCAGAAATATCTACACGACCTCACAAACATAACTGATTTTTCCATTGATGACGACGACATCGCGTAACTACGCGATCGAGTAGCAATTCCCCCGGCCGGACCTCACTTTTTCAACTTTTGTGCACGCACACAACCCATTGACGACGACGACACCGCGGAACTAAGCGACCGAGCTGCATTCCCCATGACCGAACCTCACTTTTTCAACTTTTGTGCACGCACACAATCCATTGACGACGACGACACCGCGGAACTAAGCGACCGACCAGCTTTTCCACGACCGAACCTCACTTTTTCAACTTTTGTGCACGCACACAACCCATTGACGACGACGACACCGCGGAACTAAGCGACCGACCAGCTTTTCCACGACCGAACCTCACTTTTTCAACTTTTGTGCACGCACACAACCCATTGACGACGACGACACCGCGGAACTAAGCGACCGAGCTGCATTCCCCATGACCGAACCTCACTTTTTCAACTTTTGTACACGCACACAACCCATTGACGACGACGACACCGCGGAACTCTTTCTTGCGTTCGAACTGAACTGACAAATAAACTTTTTGTTTTGGTTGTGTGCACTTCTTCAATCAATAATGTGCTTCTTCAAAATTCATTTCAAAGTGGCGAAACTTCTAATGTTTTTGCATTTCACCTCGCAAATTGACAATTGCTCAAATTTATATTAATTTAGTTCAAAAAGCCGTATCTTTTTTCCAGAGAAATCATTGTTAAGGGCAGCCAAGGATCCACTATGGGGCTGCTCCATACAATGTGGTGGACGAAGGTAGAGCGGAAGAAGAAGAAGAAGAAGAAGAAGAAGAAGAAGAAGAAGAAGAAGACGAATCCGCAGGTAGTAGCGCAGGACGCCAAGCCAAGGCGTAGGAGGGCAGGTGCCAAGCGCGAGAAAGGCGAAGCGATCGTCATCAAGACGGAACAGTCCAAGTACTCGGACGTCTTGAAGACGATGCGAAGCGACGCCAAGCTTGAGGGTCTTAGAGCCGACGTACACAGTATTAGACGTACTCGTACGGGCGAGATGATCCTGGAGCTGAAGCGCCAGAAGGAACACAAGGGCACCGCCTATAAGAGGCTGACAGAAGAGGTCCTTGGTGAGGGCTCTGACACATGAGGCGACTCTGAAGGTCAAGGACATTGATGAGATCATCGAAGTGGAAGAGATCGTCACGGCACTGCGGCAACAGTGCGATGTGCAGGTGGCCGCCACAGCCGTTAAGCTACGGAAAGGGTCAGCAGAGACACAGATAGCTTTGGTTCTGCTACCTGTGGCGGACGTCAAAAAGTCCGTTAAAGTAGGGAGCATAAAGGTGGGCTGATGTGTATGTCACATGACATTCCACGAGCCACCAGTGGTTTGCTTCAGGAACCAGGACACAAGTCGTGGGACTGCAAAGGCCCCAACAGGCGCAAACTGTGCAGGCGATGCAGCGCTGAAGGTCATAAGGCCCAAAGCTGCACGAGTCCGCCCACCTGCATGATCTGTACCGGGAAATCCTAAAAAAAAAAACAGACATCCGATGGGTGGTCGAGGGTGCCCGGCCTTCAAGAAAGCCGCAGTGAACAACAAATCACAGTGCAGGTAACGCAGCTGAACCTGAACCACTGTGATGCGGCTCAGCAACTACTTTGTCAGGCGGTTTCTGAGTGGGAGACGGATATCGCCATCATATCGGACCCATACCGAGTACCCGCCGGCAACGGCAACTGGGTCGCGGATGGGATCATAAAAATGGCGGCGATATGGACGACGGGTAAATACCCCGTCCAGGAGTTGGTGTCTACTACCTATGAGGGCTTCGTGGTCGCCAAAATAAACGGGGTCTTCTTCTGTAGCTGTTATGCGCCTCCGCGGTGGCTGATCGAGTGGTTCACGCAAATGCTGGACCGCTTAACGACCATGCCAACAGGGCGAAGGCCGGTGGTAACAGCGGGTGACTTTAATGCCTGGGCCGTGGAATGAGGAAGCCTTTTCACGAACCAGCGGGGTCAGATCCTGCTAGAAACACTGGCCATCTTAGATGTCGACTTGGCTAATGTCGGTACCAAGAGTACCTATAGTCGAAACGGAGCGGAGTCAAATATTGACGTAACCTATGTAGTCCTGGCTTAACAAGTAGTTCGAACTGGAGAGCAGATGATGGCTACACTCACAGCGATCACCTGGCGGTTCGCTACAGTATCGACTACAACAACAGCAGACAGCAGATAGAGGAAGAGACGACTAGGCCAAGGCCAAGCCCTCGCAGGTGGAAGAGATCATACTTCGACGAAGAGGTATTTAGGGAGGCGCTCCGCCATGAGCGAAACTTAATCGGTTTAGACGGCGACGAGCTGGTAGCGGTGTTCTCACGTGCGTGTGATGCGACCATGCCTAGGCGAGTCCACCCTAGAAATGGGAGGCCACCGGCTTACTGGTGGACCGACGCGATTGCGGACCTGCGCCGCGCCTGCCTACGGGCTAGGCGGCGGATGCAGCGAGCACGATCAGAGGAAGAGCGAAACGAACGGCGGGTGGTGTTCGCCGCTGCAAAAGCCGCGCTTAAGACCGAGATAAGAGCAAGCAAAAAGACCTGCTTTGAGGGTCTCTGTCAGAGTGCCAATACGAATTCGTGGAGTGACGCCTACAGGATCGTTATGGCCAAGACGAGAGGTGTGATGGCTCCTACAGAGCAATCTCCAGAGTGTTGGAGGGGATCATTGGAGGACTTTTTCCGCGTCATGATCCTATTCCTTGGCCTCCTTTCGTAGGACAGCCGGGGACTTGGGCCGGCGATGAGGAGAGGGTCACCGATGTGGAACTTGCGGGGATAGCTAAGTCCCTTACGTAGGTAAGGCCCCAGGTCCGGACGGAGTTCCGAACCTGGCCTTAAAAGTACATAGCTATTGCAGAGGCTCCCGAGATGTTCAGGTCTGCTATGCAGAAATGCCTGGACGAGGGAGTTTTCCCAGAAGCTTGGAAGAGGCAGAGCTTGGTACTATTGCTAAAGGCGGAGAAACCACCCGGAGACCCGTCGGCATATAGACCAATATGCTTGATTGACACGGCGGGGAAGGTGCTCGAAAAGATCATCCTCAATAGAATGTTGAGTCACACCGAGGGCGAAAATGGTCTTTCGAGTAACCAGTACGGCTTCCGGAAGGGGAGGTCCACCGTAGACGCTATCTTGTCGGTTACAAAAACCGCCGAGAAAGCACTCGAGCCTAAGAGGAGGGAAATTCGCTTTTGCGCGGTAGTGACTCTGGATGTAAGGAATGCGTTTAATAGCGCCAGCTGGTCTGCTATTGCCGATGCGCTCTTGCGTCTGGGGATACCGGAGTACCTGTACAAGATTCTCGGAAGTTACTTTCAGAATCGTGTACTAGTCTACGACACGGAGGTGGGTCGGAAGTGCTTTCACATAGCCTCAGGAGTCCCGCAAGGTTCCATCCTGGGTCTGGTGTTATGGAATGTCATGTACGACGAGTTGTTGAGGTTAGAGTACCCAGTGGGAGTGGTGATTGTCGGATTTGCCGACGACATTACGCTCGAAGTCTACGGTGAAACGATCGAGGAGGTAAAGTTGACTTCCAACCACTCGATCAAGGTTGTGGTGGCGTGGATGCGGTCCAGGAAACTGGAGCTGGCTCACCACAAAACAGAAGTGACGGTTGTTAACAACCTGAAGTCGGAGCAGCAGACGGAGATCAGTGTAGGAGAGTGCACTATCCTGTCAAAGTGCTCCGTGAAACACTTGGGCGTGATGATCGACGATACGCTTACCTTCGGTAGCCACGTCGATTATGCCTGTAAAAGAGCCTCCACAGCTATTGCGGCACTGTCCCGGATGATGTCCAATAGCTCTGCGGTGTACGCCAGTAAGCGCAAGCTTCTGGCTAGTGTTGCTACGTCCATACTTAGGTATGGCGGCCCGGCGTGGGGCACCGCGCTAAGTACTGAATGCTACCGACGGAAGCTGGAAAGTACTTACAGGCTTATGTGTCTGAGGATTGCGAGCGCGTACCGTACCGTGTCACACGACGCTCTCTGCGTCATTACTGGTATGGTGCCTATCAGCATTCTTATCAGTGAGGACATGGAGTGCTTCGAAATGCGCGGCACAAGAGGCATACGCAGGACTGCCAGGATGGCCTCTATGGTCAAATGGCAGCGCGCGTGGGACAGTTCCACCAAAGGCAGGTGGACCCATAGGTTGATACCGAGGGTAGATAGTTGGATTAATACCCAAGCAACACACATGTTATAATAGAGTTACGGCAGCGCAAGTTTTGGTTCTATAGAAGTTTATTTGACGTAATTTTAACATTGTGTTTAAATAACGTAGAATAAACTTCTATACAACCAAAACTCTCGCTGTCGTAACTTTTATATAACATGTGTGTTGCTTGGGTAGGCGCCATGGGGAAGTTACATTCCACCTGACACAGGTCCTTACAGGTCATGGTTGCTTCCGACAGTATCTACACCGTTTCGGGCATGCGGATTCTCCCGAATGCCCAGTGTGCAATGGTTTAGAGGAAACGGCGGAACACGTTTTGTTCGTGTGCCCGCGTTTACGCACAATGCGTGACCGCATGCTTGCCACATGCGGGGAGGACACAAACCCGGATAACTTGGTCCAGAGGATGTGTAGGGATGAGTTTGGCTGGAACGCCGTTTCAACGGCTATCACCCATATCGTCTGGGAGCTACAGAGGAGGTGGCGCGTGGACTCGGAGAATGGCTAGTTCAGATGCAGTACAAGAGGTGGTCCAGGGGTTCGGAGTCGGCTTCGTAGGTCATACCGGTGCCCTGCGGTCGAGATCGACCCTTGCAGCGATTAAGTGGCCGCCGAGAGGAAGTCCCGGTAGCGATGCTGTCGTGGTGTCGGTCTACTGGGTTGGATCCGAGCCCGCGGTTGGAAAGGGGTCCTTGGCAAGGGTCGGGGCAGGTGGAGACCCTGCTGTCAGCAACCTTCTGGTGCAGCTGATATGGCCTGAAGGGTAGTGATACCCTTGCCTTCAGCAGGTCAGAAGACGGCCTCAGACCTACACTACCCTAACTTTCTGTTAGGGTGTCTGTTGAGCAGATTATCCCCCTATGGTTTAGAAGAAAAAAAGGGCTGCTTTTGCGGTTTTAAGTAATGTATGAAAAAACAAGCAGTTCAATCGACGCATTAAAATCCGAATTTTCAAAATTTTCAATTTGAACATGAAATCTGTGCTGATGTACGCCAGTGAAATTTGGTGTGTATCAACGGAGAACATTCAACGCCTGTAGGTTCTCATCAATAGATGCCTGCGGTACATAATTCGTGCATGGTGGCCCCACAATGGGATCTCCAAAGTGAAGCTCCATCGTCGATGTCATCAAAAGTCGATAGGGACAAAATTTCGTGAGCGAAAGTGGAGGTGGGTTGGACACACTCTACGCAGGGGCAGAAATGAAATCAACAAGCAAGCGTTAGATTAGAACCCAGCAGGACATCGTAGCAGAGGCAGGCCCAGAGGGTCATGGCAGCGCAGCCTGAACAATGAAATAAAGTAAGTCGACAGACATCCGACCTGGCCACAGGTCAAGCCGATGGCCGGCAATCGCCCAGGATGGAGATCTTTCAATTCGGCTTTCTGCACCATGGTGGGTGCTCAGGGCTGAAAGTCAAGTAGTAAAGTAGTCGGGATTCGCTATACACGGTGGGTGGTACTGTACGCCCAACGCGATTTTTCGGTTGCCTTACATCCGATTGAGCTCATTTTCTGTGTGTCGTTGCGGCATATCGTAAATTAATTACATTCCAAAAATTAACTGAATCGGTTGAAAGACAACAGAGAAATTGCGGTGGGCGTAAAGTGGGTGGCACCGTGTATAACGAATCCTGACTGTAAGTAGATGTTTGTTTAGCGAATTCTTGGCCCATGGCTTACAGACGGAAAAATAAGGTATAAATATAGTATTGTGTAATGGGTATGATAAAAAGGGTAAGGTATAGATCGGGATGAATGGTAGAGGATAAGTATGTGGGATAAGGATTGTGGGTGAAAAGCACCAATTCGAGATTGTTAACACATGGAACTAACTAATGCTCCATTGCCCTTAAAAAAGACGAAGTGTAGATGTAACATTTCTTTCGCTGGAAATCTTCCAATCAGCATTCCGTTATCCAACCACTTGCAACCGGGTGTTGAAACGGAAAGAAAGTCAGAAGAAAATCATATTTGCCAAACACGACAATCAACCACGTTTTCATCATAAACGTCTGTTCGGTGCCCTTTCGCTGATGCCATCCAGATAGACGTCGTCGTACAACTCCACTTAGTGTGGCAGTTTTGTTTCGACGACAGATCTTTTTCTGTGTCCTTCCAGACCTCCGCACTCTTTCGCATACACATTGAACCCGGCCGACCAGAAGAAAGGAAGTGCACATGTGGGACAAACTGCTAAGCACACAGAACACCGGGAGCAAACAAAGTTTAGAACGTATCCCAGATCCCAGAGCTGGGCCGCACCGCAACAACCGTTCGTTCGTTTCCGAACGGACGAGCAAGTATGGGATGTTTTCGATGCGGTTTTCCAAAACGCAAATGAGTCCCAAGTGTGAACCAGCTGTCATTGATAGTTTGCCTTTGTCGAGTTTGAAGAGCGCTTCGGGAAGTGCGTATTTCTCATTTTTTTGCTTTTCTTTTCTCCAGACCCGGGGCCAACCAATACTCCCGGGGATGGATGGTCGGAATCATTCACGGCAAGACAAATTTACGAAAACGGGGTGAACCATGTGGAAAATGTGTTACCAAACAAGAAGACCGTTTGTGTAAATTTATTGTTCTTTTATTGCTCGTGTGTAATCAGATGCCGATGCGTGGAGTTCAAGATTTTGAAAGAGATGATCTGTCTGGAGGAAGGAACAACTCAAAATGGACCGTCTGGATGGAATTGGTGATCCCCCTGTATACAGTTACATATGAATAGGTTTTCCTCAAAATCAAGCGAATCGTAAAATTTTCCCTGAAGTGGATCATCTGTCCAATCATCATTAACCTACAGCGAGAGTGCGATTTTGTGATTCATTGAGCAAGAGATTTTCCCACCTCATCGCAATGTGGTTCGCAATCCGATTCATAAGGGATGTCATTTTCGAGAATAGCTAGATGAAGAATGCTTGAATTCATGGCGAAATTGAACATCCCGGTTAGACAAATATACAAACTGTTTAAGAAATGTGCGCAGGTTAGCATTTAGGGGGTGTGAAGTAAACTATTGCTTCTAGCGATGATTTGATCAGCCCCTGATGGCATTTTAAGGCAGTCAAAATCGGGACTATTCACTGACTTATGTTGAACAACTGAACGACTGAAGTCCGGCACTGATTGCGGAGTTACGTACATTAGCAATCCCCATGTGAAATGCATCTTTCAAAATTCCATGTGCCATTAGCGGCACACTACAGCCAAATTTAACGCGGCCACCCGAAATCGAAACTGTTCTGCCCTATAGACCGGACCAATACCGAACAGGTGCATCGTTACACTCGCTCTCTCTCTATTCCTACCTACTAGTAGTGCCGCCGTCGATTCGCATCGGTTGCCGGCAGCATTTGGCGCGGGTTTTCCGCTATTTCTCAACCGATCCGAAACCAGTCATCACTTCCAAACTGCATTCTGTGTAGCAAGCAAATGGTCACTCTTCCCGTCGTCGTTGGGTTAGTTAAATTCCTACCCTTCTGCTTCGGTTCGGTATATCTTTCACATGCTACCCAAGTGGCTCGTTTGATGCACGTTACGTATTAAACCCGATCGACCCAACTCGCTAGCAGCAGGAAATATGCGTGGAAAAGGGGCCCCCATAAAGACAGGTGCTAAACATGCGGAGAATTTCGGTTGAAAATAGATGAAAACATTTTTATGGTTTTGATATTTTCATTGAAAACATATGTTTTTGGCTGGTACCTATAGCAGTTGAGAGGGTGAGGATATTGCCGCCATATAACGAAAACGGAAGTTTCGCGCCAAATGGGAAGAGTCAAGGAACACATTGTAGGTCAAACCGTTAAAAGGGAAGTGATGTCATCTGAGGCATGTGGATTGTGCGGTTTTGAAATGTTCAACAATTCGATTCTGTAATTTTAACTGTCTTGTTGAAGTTTGCATGTTTTCTGAAATTGCTTTTTTTTATTAGAGCTGGGTGGAAAACAAACCATCCTATTTGTTTCTAGTTTTTTGGGCCAACTTCCATCGCCATTCTGACGCGAACTTTATCTGTTAATAAAGAAATATTGGCTGAAAAGTCCCAAAAAAAATGACCACGTGGTTTATGGACAGCCCCACACCGTCCGTTTTGGCGAGGGAAAACTCTGAGCCGACATTTACATGCTGCACAGAACTACACTGGACGAAAAATCTGTGAAATTCGAGTCCCAGAAGAAGGTCCCAAATGGACCGAAACGTCGGACAAGATAAAATAGCAGTATTTTTATTTTTGTCAAGACTGGAAAGCCATTCTCCTAGAAAAAAATTCAGCAGTCGAAAATAGTCAACGCTACATTATCGACTACAACAACATCAGACAGCGGATAGAAGTAGAGGCGGTTAGGCCAAGGCCAAGCCCTCGCAGGTGGAAGAAATCATACTTCGACGAAGGAGTATTTAAGGAGGCGCTCCGCCGTGAGCGAAACCTACTCGGTTTAGATGGTGACAAGCTGGTAACAGTGCTCTCGCGTGCGTGCGATGCGACCATGCCTAGGTGAGTCCACCCTAGAAATGGGAGACCACCGGCTTACTGGTAGACTCAAGCTACTGAGGACCAGCGCCGTGCTAGGGGGCTAGGCGGCGGACGCAGCGAGCGTGATCTAAGAAAGAGCAGGTGGCGGTGTTCGCCGCTGCAAAAGTTGCGCTGAAGACCGAGATAAGGGCAAGCAAACAAGCCTGCTTCGAGGGTCCCTGTCAAAGTGCCAATGCGAATCCGTGTAGTGATGCGCACAGGATCGTGATGGCCAAGATGAGAGGTGTAATGGCTCCTATAGAACAATCTCTAGGGGCATTTCTGCGTCATGGTCCTAGTCCTTGGCCTTCTTTCGTAGGCCCGCCGAAGACTGGAGCTAGCAATGCGGAGAGGGTCACAGATGTGGAACTTGCGGGGATAGAAAACTCCCTTAAGGTAGGTTAAGCCCCAGGTCCTGACAGAGTTCCGAACCTGGCCTTAAAAGTAGCTATTGCAGAGGCTCCCGAGATGTTCAGGTTTGCTATGCAGAAATGTCTGGACGAAGGAGTTTTTCCAGAAGCATGGAATAGGAAGAGCCTGTTTCTATTGCCAAATGTGGGGAAACCACCCGGAGACTCGTCGTCATATAGACCAACATGTTTGATCGACATGACGGGGAAGGTGCTCGAAAAGATCACCCTTGTTAAAATGCATAGGCACACCGAGGGTTTTAATGGTCTCTCGAGCAGCCAGGCTTCCGGAAGGGGAGGTCGACCGTAGACGCTATCCTGTCGGTTACGAAAACCGTCGAGATAGCGCTCCAGCGTAAGAGAAAGGTGATTCGCTACTGTGCGGTAGTTACCCTAGATGTAAGGAACGCGTTATGTTTACTGTCAATATTATTCCAATCGAGCTGAAGACCGTGCTTGAAAGCATTATTGTTCGGTGGTATCATCGTCATAATTCGGGAACCATCAGCTACAATACTAATCGTCATATTACGTATCTTTGGTTAAGTATCTTTAGTCAAGATGGGCAATTTTTCTGATTTTTATCTGAACATTTGTAGCGCTTTGGCCATTTCGGCCAACGATTAACCACAAGACATGCAAACCATTCCCTAACATGGACATCACAATGCAGACGTCTCTTCATATGAAACCCAGATCTAGGTGCCTTTTTAAGAAGCAGTCAATGAACAAATCTGTCAGTGATCAGAAAATGGATTATTTTCGATTTTCCTTGAAGAATCATTTTTTCCGCAAGGAATATGGGTATTTTTCCGTTTCATTCAAGTTGCAGAAGAGATCGTTTCTGGATTATTTCTTGGCCTATCATTTTCCTGTATTCTGATTCATCGACCATATTTATTTATTAATTAATCATTTTATGGCTCTATCGGCCATTTTTTTCAGAATGTAAGGGAGTAGAGATGAAAGTGGATCATGAAATGAAAGATATGATAGTATTATAGGAAGTGAAATAAGGCATAATGGCCACCATGTATTAAACGAATGCATCGGGCTTGGTTGATGGTTCATACCACCATACCAAGACTACCAAAAGTTTCAGGCACCCGATTGGCTATGTTTTGTTCTATTTTCATGCCTCGTTCTATTGATCGGCGGATTTTGCGGAATTTACACTTCCATTCACAGAGGTATGCCTATATCGCGGCGTGATCTCCCAGCCTTATAAAACATTATTCACACACTACGAGTCATATCGGTTCCCATTGCGACGATTACGTAAGGACTCACTTTCCATAACCCTTGCAGAAGGAAGTACTTGCCAATAGCCGCATCCTTTCCGACGTCCCACATTTTATGTGCCCCATTATAATTTCGAAACCATCCGGAATTATGTCTAAGATGTGGCAGTTGCATTGCCAAGCGGTACCCATAGTCCCTGTCACTCTGGGAGGTTTCTACCTTGGACGTAACAGAGAACCTTATCAACCATAATTAGAATAATAACAAAAATCCTAAGTAAAGTTTCTGAACCATCTTCTTTTTTCATGTGTTTCTAGAAGTTTAAAAATCTTCATAGACTGCCCTGATGAGTTTAAAAAAAAACACTCTGAATGTACTTATTAGTGACTTTTCAAAATCAGATATCGCCAAGCTGACTTTCACTATTGCAATTAGTGGCAGAAGCTTTTAGGGATGATAATGTACTGGTAAACTGCCACGGACAACGTTGATACAGCTTTTTTAATTGGGATGGTAGTGTAGGATTTTTTGTATTGTTTTGACAGTTTATTTTTGAAGAAATGTAAAAATGATGAGCAAACATCAATAACATCGAAAATTAAAAGTTCAAAGTGAACTTTTACCACCTCAATAGATAGGTACACGTCACTTGCAAACTAGTGAACATTGATAAAGAACTTTTAAGTGACCTTTGTGGAAATAAAATCAAATGTTTGTCCGAAATGCGTTAACGGTTAATGGCAACCGTGCCCACCACTGTGGATAGGATATGATGGATGTAGTTTGTGTACCATACGGTGATGAAAAATTACCCATTTGATGATGATTAACCTGGGCTTGTTAGGGGAATATCTGTAAATAAAAAGAAAATCGCGTTAAGTACTGTTCCTTTGAATTCCACTAAGAATTTGCATCCTTTGACAGATACGTATTTCGACCTCAACTGTAAGGTCGTCTTCAGTGTCTTGTACTTGACTCGAGTCGAGTCAAGTACAAGACACTGAAGACGACCTTACAGTTGAGGTCGAAATACGTATCTGTCAAAGGATGCAAATTCTTAGTGGAATTCAAAGGAACAGTACTTAACGCGATTTTCTTTTTATTTACCCATTTGTTTAATTTTCCTTTACGAAAAACCGACGTATTATTGTAAGGCATACCATACAAAATCTTTATTTTAAAACGTCATGTTGAAAAGATCTGAACACCCGACATGAACTGATGGTTTCATTATGTATTGAGTAGTTGGTTTTGTAAGGCAACATGTTTATTCGAGTGGAGCTGACCTGGTGTCATTGTTCGAGCATGTGAACATCGCGTCGAGGACCTGGGATAGAATTCCACTCCCGTCAAAATCAGTCCTTCCGTCGGAAGGGAAGTGGGTGTGCCGAGCCGAGAAGAACTAGTTTAGGGCTAAAAATCTTGATCAAATAAAAGTATTCGGGTTGTAGACGTAAAAACTTGAAGTATTTTAGGCAAAGTACGTTTAATTGGTAAATTGAGAGATAAATTTGTGAAAAACTAGGAGTGTGTAATGTCTGAGACATAACCGCAATGTTGACGTAGGACTAATTTTTAACGCATAATAAAGAATTTGGGGCTCACAGATGAAGTAAACGTGTATCTATTCAGCAAAAAGAAACGTCCAGAGTAAAATCACTATGCCGAGCAATGCCTTTAAAGCGCATTTGACAGGTATCCTACTCGATTGGAATGACATTGACAGTAAATTTGGAATTCCAAATACTAAATGTACAGCGGTGTATATTTAGTATAAAAATTGAACTTTATCGATAAACTAAACTATAAAAAATTAGAATAGTTGTATTTTTAGAAATAATTGAATAATGCTCCAAATAACTCTTTCGGAAGCTTTGGGGTCTTTAAAAGGACCATTTTGGTATAATTCATTGCCACCCATGCCGCCACCACCGATTGATCTGAATAGAATCGATGCTTCATTGGACAGAGGGCGGTGCTACCCGCTTGCTCATCCGTTGAAGCGGATCTTTTTTGGGATCTTGCTGCCGCTCGGCGCTGTCCGTCCGCTGCTGTGTGTGCCGATGAAATGATCAAAATGAGTGTGTGCGCCACTTATAAGTTTCGTCGTGTCGCCTCACAGAACTATGCTTGATTGTGATTGGTTGGGTAAGACTGACCTCGAGCTTTTAGTAATTTTCAGCTCCATCAGTCAAGGCACATCATTCAATTGAGCCCCAGCTAGGAAGCATAAATTTGTGGTGTTGTAGGTTTAAAGCTTTTACTATAGTTGATGACGTCAAACCCGACGTCAACCTATCATTCACCTATTTTGATTTTGGCCACCAAACCTAACATAGACCCAATAGTTGATCGATGTTGGTCCAACAGTGGCCCAACATTCGATAAAAATTGACCCGACTTTAACCCGACATTCGACATTTTTTCAGTCTGGCGGAATCCAGATAGAAATCAGAGGGAACAGCTTTTATACCCCTAGATTAGCAGATGCAGCTCCTCCCATTCGGCTGGCTTTCCAGAATATTTCATTTGCATGGCCCGCCCCGCCTGCTTCAGACGCTTCAAACGGTTAATCAACCCAGAAATGAGAAAATTTTTCATTAAGCGTTAAAGTAAACAAAATATTGGATGATTTAGATCATTTTAATTCGAAAATTGTTAGAGTTAAACAATGTTTTACGGAAAATAGTTCTGATAGGGTAATGCGTTGCTGAATTCTGGGTGGAACCATTAGTGGCCGGAATTCAATCATTCATTTTTCGGGTGAACCACACTTTTCTCGATTGATGGAGTAAAATTATCTGATTTACAACTCTTGAAGAATAATTTTTTGGTGATCCTGATTAGGACCGTTATATAAAGTAACGATTTCAGGAAGAAAATGGCATGAAACCGCCTTGCCACGCAATGCGTGTTGGTTTTCTCCGTGCTAATCCTGCAGGATGCCACCGAAAATTGGTAGGCCGCTTTCTGCCGTGGATAAGATTCATGACGCTAGCAGCACGATAGCCGAGAGTCGCCGATGGGTAGTGCTCAGGTGTGGAGGTGACATCCACCCTGCTTGACTGATCCAACGAAAATGACGAAAGAAATCAGAGGGAGCAGCTTTTATGCCCTAGATTAGCAGATGAAGCTCCTCCCATTCGGCTGGCTTTTCAGTATATTTCATTTGCATGACCCGCCCCGCATGCACCAGACGCTTGAAACGGTTAATCAACCGAGAAATGAGAAAATTTACATTTAACGAATAAAGTAATCAAAATATTGGAAGGTTAAGATCATTTTAATTCGAACAACGTTATAATTTATCGATGTTTCACGAAAAATGGTTCGAATAGGGTTGATAAATTCCGGATGGAACCATTAGTGGCCGGCATCATCATTCTTGCGGGGCCACCAAGCATTTAATCTTTCACTTTTCGGTTGCACCACACTTTTACCGATCGATGATGGAATGAAATAATTATCTGATTCACAACTCTTGATGAATAATTTTCTGTGGTCCTGAAAAGAACCGATTGAATATTGGACGATTTTAGACAAAAAATGACATGAATTTATCACGCCATGCGTGTTGGATTCCTCCGTGCTGAATGCTGAACGCCGTCGAAAATTGGCCCGCCGCTTGTTGCCCTGGATGTTCCTGATGCTGTCATCAATGCGCCACCGCCAATCAATCGGTGAAAGGACCGAGCCCCGAGGACAGCGACGCAACTCGCGAATTCGTATGTCGCTGATCTTTCTGTGGATTTTGCTGCCTCTGCCACCACCGCCGAGCAATCGATGAAACGTATTCTTTCCTTCGTCTGCCGCGTTAGACGGTTAGAAGGCGAATGTGCAACAGCACCCTTGCCGACAACCACCGACGCCGAGCCAACACGGCCGTCAAAGAATAATGAGCGAATACGCAAACGAAGAAAGTGGGCAGCTCTCGTTCGATGCGTTCACCTCGAGACGACAAAGGCAAATGAGGGAAAATGCGAAGAAGCAGTAGCTTTTATATTCGACGGGAGCATCCAAAATGAGCTCGATCGTGATTGGCTGGAAAAAACATGGGTTCACTTTTCCCAATTTTTCAATAGTTTGTTATTAAAAAACTAGCTGACCCGACGTGGCTAGCCACGTTTTCACAATCCCGAGAATTATGACGATGGCTTAAAAATGTTGGTTTGCATTTTTCGCTTATCTACTACTTTATTCAGAAACCATATTTATTCCTCTTAAGTGTTCTGGAATTTCCTTCTTCTTAATCTCTTTGCAATGTAAGGTTCCAAAAACTTCTCCGAATTCTAAACAGAAAGTTTTAAAATATGCTATTATTTGTGAAAAATACTCGAACATGTATGTTATTGGTTTGATTTCTACGAAGAATGTTCGAGAATGTTCATGAATCTTCGATTTCATCTCCTGATTCTCATAGGAATGTTCCTAATTTTTTTTAAAATTCGAAACACATAGCTTCTAAATATTCCATTATTTATCGAAAATTCACGAACATTTTTAGTATTTCCTACATCAGAGAATGTTCTAGAATATTCCAAAAACATGCGTATCTTTATCTTCTTCTCGTTCCTCTTCTCCAACTTCTTCGCCCACGAAAGTTTCAGAATTTTCCTTTAATTCGAAACAAAAAGTTTACGAATATTTAATTTATTATGGAAAGTTTTGAAATACGCTTGTCATTCCTTCGAAATATGTCCTAGAATGTATTCTTTTCCTTGTTTTAGTTCCGGAAAATTTCTTCCAATAATGAAAAAAGCATATTGATTCCTTCAAAGAATATTCTAGGATGTTCCAGAAACTTATTTTTCTTCTTGGTGATGTTTTTTTTTGTATTCCAAGCCGAGAATTTTTCATTATGTTTGGAACATTTGTATAAATATGTAGTATTTTCATGCGTCTAGGTCATACGCAATGTTCTAGAATATTGCTCTTCTCTTCCGCTTTGGCTTGGAAGGTTAGAAAAATGTTTTTGCTAAGCGTGACGGGAAGACAGATAAACAACACCTTGGTTCATATGCCGTTTTTGATCTCCTTAATTTAGATTTAGAAAATGTTCATCCCTCAAAAAGATTCTCGAGCATTCTGGAATAACAATTTCCAGAAGTTTCCTCAGAAGCCATTGTAAATATGCGAAACATTTCATTCAGCAATGGGCTCATCAGAATCGCCAGAAAGTATACTATCATGTATTCAGAAATGAAAAACGCCTGAAAGTATACTTCCAAGTACACACCTTTAACTGCTACTGGGTTCTAATCGCTGGAATGGTAAGAAACTTCTAGAAGCTTCTCAGGAACTGCGAATATTTCATTTCATCTCAGTCACCGTGAATTAATGTTCGGAGCGCATACAGCCGAGCAGTAAACTCGCGGGTACCTAGCAAAATTATGCTGAGGGTAAGAGAACTTCCAAAGACTTCCGGAAAGTTCTCGAGTAGTTTAATAATTCAGAACATTCCAGAACTTTCTTTGTTTTTTTTTTCTGAAACTTTCAGTGATTTCCACAAAATTAGCAAGCTGAGATGCATGCTTTGTTCCAATTGGGACGTTATGCCAAAAAGAAGAAGAAAATATTTCATAATATTGCATCTTCTTTCTGGAGCGTCCAGAAGCTTCTAGAAGGTCTCGAATATTTAAGAAATTCAATACTCCGCACCGGAATATTCCAGAACCTTCTTTTTTTTTCTTCTGGAGCTTTCAGTAACTCCCAGAAAGTTCTTGGAATTTTCAGAATTCTGATGTTCCAGATCATTCCAAAAAGTTTTTCTTACTATTTCTGAAGTGATACAACTACGGTGAAACATTTCAAAGAAACATTTCAAAGCGTGACGGAAGGACAGACAACTCTGGGCTTTTATATATATGATAGCAAATGTTAATATTGGACATAATTGGTGTAAAGATTTGCAATTGATTGGTGCCAAAATTTTAAAAATTTAACAAGAAATGACTGAGTTATTAACCCTCAAAATCTCCACTTCAAACGTAACGCGGCCGATTTCTGAAAATTTAGAATGACACCCGGTATAGAAAAGAGAGACGTAGTCCGACGTCAAAAATTACCACATGTTTTGGTGGGATTCGAACCCACGACTCCGTTATCGCTAGTCCGGCGCTTTAACCAACTAAGCTACAGAACAAGTTACAACTCTGCAGAATAGAAAGTCAAACTGGATTCGAAGCACCACCCTAAACCGGGTCCGTCTTTCGCAACTTTATATCTCTTTCGGCTCTTAGATGCCAATCTCCCGCACTCTCGCGGCCTACGAACAACAAGTGTGCGCGGGTGCGCGTATTGTTTTTGAATGTTGATATTGAAGCTCGACTGACACATACTTCGTCACCAACCATATGACCGGTGCAAACTCAGTATGCGTTGAGCGCTCAACGCGGACGGACGCACGGCCGTCCAACTGCGCTAGAGAGAACGCAACTCTCTCAATTTGCCAATTAAACGTACTTTGCCTAAAATACTTCAAGTTTTTACGTCTATTTCATTCAGACATACTAGCCGACTGGTATAGCCGGAAAAGGGCAATCAAATCATTGTCATATTCGGGTTGTACCTACAAATTAGGTGACTTAGCCACGCAAACGCAATGAAATCAGTTCGAGAACCATACATATGTTATTTGATAACTGAGCGCATTCACATCACTTTCGGCATTAAAGTAAGATTCATGCAGAACCAAAACTGCATCTTTGTTTGTATCATATGTGATGACAATAATACTATTTACTATTGATAATGCTAGTAATAACTTTATTTAAGGGATCTTTTCTCCCAAATGACAGGGCCCGCCATTCAGTTAGTTAGTCTACTTGCGTCAAATCAGCAAACTGTAAATTTGCCTGATCTGGCTTGTCCTGCTGAAGCTGAAACTTGCAAAAGTCTCGTACGGTTTGACGGGGTTGGTCAGGACCCGCTCTGGCTCCCTAGGCACGTACCTCATGCGCCCAATAATTCACGACTCGACGGGCTCGGCGGTACCGTAAACCGGGGTCAAATTGATCAGCGGGGTGACATTGATTACTCGGGTACTACATTGTAATTCCATACTAGGAACTCTTAAGCGTCGTAATGATCTTAAACATTTTACGTCATCTGATTCGTAGATGTCTAGAGATGAGTGTAGACTTTAATTTTTTAGAAAAAAGTTAGTTTTGCTTCATTTTTTCAAGAAATTTGCAATGTATTTCTCATTTAGCTGAAATAATCGCTTATAAACAATCAATTGCTAATAGGACTTCCCGTGAATTCTCAGTTTTAACATTTTTGTGGAGCCTTGGTTGGAATGTTATGCAGCTAATCAGAATATGAAATAGGTAGGGGGATTAAGGGCATAATGGACACCCGGGGCGAAATGGACACCCCTGTTTTTGCCAAAACCGTTGACTTTTATGTAAAACTTTTAATGCATAAGTGTAAAGGAACAAGTCATGGTTCTATTTTGCAAAAGTACCATTTATATTGCTCCAAAATAACCAAAATATCATTGAAATTGAAATATGTTTTTCATATGGTGAAATTCTTATAATTTCGTAGCAGCATCAAATAAGGTATTACGAGTGTTTAAGTGTGTTTACCACAAAAACAAGTGAATTGTTACCTTATCTACATGTATACGAAGATTTAGCGATGGATGAAGTATTTTGTTTTTGATCAGAATATACTTAAAATAGCAATTTTAATGTTGCAGTCGATTCGGGGCGAAATGAACACTGGCAATTACGAATGGATGTACGTTCATTGCATACTGTTAGGCGTTTTAGAGCGTTTAAAAATAATCGATCCAATTATTTTAGCCTAAAGTTTGTTTAATTAACTTAGATGTTATGTAAACTCGTCTAAGATGGAGAATCATATCTGTGGCATTGATCTCCGTAGGCAGATTACTTAACTGATCGATGTAATCAAAGAATTAGCATAAAATATGCACGGATGTCCATTATGCCCCGATGGGTGTCTATTTCGCCCCGTACCTTTCCTGCCAGCCGTGAAAAACACACGTTTTAAAATTCGTTATTTCTTCACAATAAAGACATTCTACCTGCTGTAAATGATTGAAAGACGTAGGAAACAAGTTAAAGTTGTAAGACAATTGATAATATGTTAAGTTTTACTCTGTTATGCAGGCCTTATGTACTCATTTGCTTAGGGTGTCCATTATGCCCCTAATACCCCTATAAAAAGTTCATTTTATGAAGAAATAGTCATTTATTGTGATAAAAATCTATTTTTTCAAATGAAATTGCCTACCTTTAGGCGTTTAAGGGGAAATTTCAAAATTTAATTTTGCATTTAAAGTATTAAATTCATTAGTTGTAAGATTTTAGACGCGTTATTCGGTTTTAGAAGAGCAAAATTAAGTGGCGTAGGAAATATTCCTTTCCAACCGATGCTTAATTGTGTACTGATCAATTTCGCCCCAAAGTGGCATTTCCAAAATTTTGATATTTGAACTTGTTTAACTTAAAGTTTGAATTTGTTGAACAAAATTCTGTCACATGGTTCCATGGAGATCCGCTGTGTACTGGTTTTACAGAAATTCTTTTGGCAATATTTGAACAGGCACTGATGTTATCCGCAAAAGTTGTTTCAAAGTGATCAATTTGACCCCGGATTACGGTACGTAGGAAAATCAGGGCTGGCGATGTTATACACGTTGTTATATTCCACGGTTATAAGTTCTGGCCAGATCTCCTCGTCCATACATCCCATACCATATACCGTAAACCGGGGTCAAATTGATCTGCGGGTGAAAAAATGGATCATTCGCGGACTAAATTGTAATCCCATATCAGGCCAAACATGTCTAAAGGTCCAATCTGCAGAAGAGAGGCTCTCTTTGGTTTCTCTCTCTTTCGTTAATATCTCAGCTGTTCATTTGTATTATGATTGTCTCCTTGCATTGAACGATGGTCAAAACAATCGTCTTTTGATTTGTACTGCAAAAATAGTTGGAAAGTATACCATTACATTGCAATAATTGAAAGAGAAAGTAAACAAAGAGAGCCTCTCAAATGCAGATAGGACCTATTGAAATGTTTGGCCTGATATTAGCAACTTTTGCAGATTATAAAATTCATACATTCCCGAATAACACATATGTTGTAGATGAGTCTATATGACTCCTATGTGACCAAATTTGGTCACATTAGAGTCATACCGACTCATGTATGGCATGTGTGCTACTAGGGTTACCTTATTTAGTTCACATAGGGGGATTAGGGGCATAATGGACACCCGGGGCGAAATGGACACCCCTGTTTTTGCCGAAACCGTTGACTTTTATGTAAAACTATCAATGCATAAGTGTAAAGGGACAAGTCATTGTTCTATTTTTCAAAAGTACAATTTATATTGCTCCAAAATTACCAAAATATCATTGAAATTGAAATATGTTTTTCATATGGTGAAATTCTTATAATTTCGAAGCAGCAGCAAATAAGGTATTGCGAGTGTTGGAGTGCGTCCAACATAAAAACAAAAGAATTGTTACCTTTTCTACATGTATACGGAGATTTAGCAATGGATGAAGTATTTTATTTTTGATCAAATTTTACTTAAAAAAGCAATTTCAATGTTGTAGTCGATTCGGGGCGAAATGAACACTGGCAATTATGAATGGATGTACGCGCATTGCATACTGTTAGGCGTTTAAGAAATTTTGGAAAAAATCAATCCGATTATTTTAGCGTAAGGTTAATTAACCCTAGTAGCACATATGTTTTAGAAGAGTCGAAATAACTCCTATATGACCAAATTTGGTCCTCTAAGAGTCACAAAAACTGATGTAGAACATGTGTGTTAGTGGGGAATTAACTTTGATGTTATGTAAACTCGTCCAAGATGGAGTATTATATCTGTGGTATTGATCTCCGTAAGCAAATTACTTAACTGGTTGGTGTAAACAAAGAATTAGCATAAAATATGCAGAGGTGTCCATTATGCCGCGATGGGTGTTCATTTCGCCCCGTACCTTTCCTGCCAGCCCTGAAAAACACACGGTTTACAATTCATTATTTCTTCACAATAAAGACATTCTACAAGCTGTAAATGTTTGAAATACGTAGGAAACAAGTTAAAGTTGTAAGCCAACTGATAATGTGTTAAGTTTTTCTCTGTTATACAGGCCTAACGTACTCATTTGCTTAGGGTGTCCATTATGCCCCTAATACCCCTACGTCTAAGCTAGTCGAGCACAAGGGAAATGACATATCCTTTTCTAACTGGATTTTTTTCCGGTTAGCAAAGTGTCATTCCCCCTGATCGTGCATAACTTTTCAGCTTGAGAGCTGGTTCACCTTAGAAATAGTGAAACTCAAATTTATATTTTTTAGGAAATGTAATAATTTTAGCTCGTCTTCTTCATTATTGCTTAAAATATCCCTGATTGTAGTCCGCAGGTTCAATCTTGAACGAGCTTCCGCATATTGTTGGCAATCTGCTAGTATGTGTTCTACGTGATCATGCGTTACTATTGTGTGTCTACCAACTCCGTATTTAAGCACTGGTATCGCGTTCTACAAACGCCAATTGTATACGCACAACCTGACCATATTTGCCAGTCATCTTTCAGCAAACTCTTTGTAGTGCTTCCTCTGGGATGAATCAAAAGCAAAAAGAGGGTCGAAGGAGATAGGGTCATGTCTTTTAAAAGATTTTCAAGGCTTGAATGAGAGGGTGGAAACTATGGTGTACTATTCAGACCGCTGCGCCGACCACAACCATTATGTTATAATCTTTATGCTAATCCAATACTTCATCGAAAGCTGTGTTCACGCTGGACGCACACTAACCATTGAACATAAGTTCCTGGTATCTGGTCACAGCCACATGCAGGTGGACTCCGTGCACGGTGCAATAGAAATAGCCAAGAAAAGGTGTTCCATGAACATAGAAGCCCCTCGCGATTGGGCGGTTTTATTGCGGCCATAGGCCAAAGTGATTGAATTGGAACAAAGTAGTTTTTTAGCGCTTAAAGGCATGGATTCATATTACAAACGGTTAAAAAACGGATACAGAAGGTGAACTTATCAGATTCAAAGAAATACCCGCCTCCAAATACACAATCGGTGATTTAAGTACCGAAAATTGATCGATGGGTGAAATTGATCGACGTGACGCTCTAAAATTGAATCAATATGTAAGAAACGACCATCATCTGCCTCAAGGGTTATTTGTTTTTTTTTCTTCAATCACTTAACCTAATTTACAGCTCTTTTTTGTCCACTAGGGCACTGCGTGCGTGATTCTAATTGGAAGCTGTACTTACACTTTGTACAACGCCTAAATGTATTCCATTTTAATTCTTTATCGAATTGCTTGCCGTTGCGCTGCTTTCACTTTCTACCCTATCATGGTAGAGTGATGAGTACGAGGATGTTGATGTATGGCTATTGGTTGTTCCAGCCAATTTACGGTGAAAATTTCCCTGTTCATGTATTTTGGACAGGCTGAGAACTACGTTGGAAATATTGTCCCTTAAATTCCTCAGCAATCAATTGAATATTGACGTAGGACTACGTCTCTGTTTTCTATACCCGGTGTCATTTCAAAATTTATGAAACCAAGAGCGTTACGTTTGAGTGAAAGATTTTAAACGCTCACAGTACCTTTCCTACTGAACGAAATGATAAACAAATCCCGTTATCCGAGAGATGAAACTCCCGCGTTCAATTTGTAATATTCGGTGAACCTAAAAATCATTGATAAATAGTTGAAAAGTTGTTTTAAAGTTAGACATTGAAATCGCTGAAATCTATAAATATGGGTAGCGGACAAATTTTCTCGTTCAGTATACCAACGCTCTCTGATTGGTGCGCATCGTGGGGGCAACTACGATGCAGGAAGGAATGCGATCATGCGAGAGCTGATCGTCAGTTCCATTTCGACCACCGTCGAGGTGACACCTCGAGCTGGGCAGCGGCACATCGACTCAGCGACGACACTCGGCTATCGTACTGATAGCACCAGGAATCTCATTCACAACAGCAAGCGGCGGGCCAGTTTTCGATTGCGTCTAGCGTTGAGCGCGGAGAAAACCAACACGAATTGCGTGGCATTGTAAATTCATCAAAATCGTCCATTATTCAAACGGTTCTTTTCAGGACCATCGAAAAAGATTTCTCAAGAGTTAATTGGATGAATTCCCACCCTCGATCGAGAAAGGTGAACCTAGTGCAAAGCAAGGACAGAGCGGCGTTTCTCAGCAAAAGCAAAGCCGGTCATTAATCGCATGCACGGCAGCAAGCGGCCGGCCAGTTTTCGGTGGCGTTCAGCATTTAGTGCGGAGAAAACAAACACGCATAGTGGCATAGTGAATTCATTTAATTTTCCTCCTAATTTAAGGACCATCGAAAATGATTTTTCAAGAGCTGTGAATCGGATAATTCCATTCCAACGAACGGGAAAAGTGTAGTACAACCGAAAAGTGAATGATTTTGAATGCTTGGTGACTCAGCCAGCAACAATTATGACGTCTAATTGTTCCACCCGAACTTTGGCAACGCATTATCATATCCGGACCATTTTGAGTGAAAAATGTTTCAATTCTAACATTTTCCAAATTAAAATGATCTAAATCATCTAATATTTTGGTTACATTATCCGTTCAATGGAAATTTTCTCATTCCTCGGTTGATTAAGCGTTTGATGCATCTGGAGCATAAGGGGCGGGTCATGCAAACGAAATTAACTGAAAAGCCAGCCGAATGGGAGGAGCTTCATCTGCCAATCTAGGGGTATAAAAGCAGTGTTCTCTGTTTTCTTTCGTCATTTTCGTTGGATCAGTCAAGGAGGTTGGAGGTGGATGTCACCTCCAGCAAGGCAGCAGCACAACAACCCAGCGACTACTCTCGGCTATCGTGCTGATGATAGCACTTGGAATCGCATCCATGGCAGCGGCGGTGAGCCAATTTTCGACGGCGTCCAGCACTCTCCGCACTCCGCAGCGAAAACCAACACGCATTGCATGGCATTTTGAATGCATCAAAATCGTCCATAATTCAAACCGGTCCTTTTCAGGACCATCGAAAATGATTCCTCAAGAGTTAATTGGATAATTTCCAACATCGATCGAGATGTAGTGCAACCAAAAAGCAAAAGACAGAGCATCGTTGCCAGCAATAGTGAAACTGGTCATTATTGTAATCCACGGCGGTCCAGTTTTCGGTGGCGTTTATCATTCAGCACGGAGAAAACCAACACGCATTGCGTGACATGGTGAATTCATGCCATTTCGTTCCTAAAATCGTCAATTAATCAAACGGTCTTGTTCAGGACCACCGTTAATTATTCCTTAAGAGTTTGTGAATCAGCTAATTTCATTCCATCGAACGAGAAAAGTGTGGTGCAATTGAGAAGTGAAAGATTGAATACTTGGTGGCCCAGCAATAATGATGAAACCGGTCACTAATGGCCTAATGGTTCCACCCGGAATTTAACAACGCATTATTCTATCCGAACTATTTTGCGTGAAACATTGTTTAATTAAAATTAAGTTTAAACATTTTTCGAAAATGTTCGAAGGTGAATATATGACGAAGCCACGCCTAGAATTTTCTAGAGCACAAATCTGAAGAACCGAATGTCGGTTTGCGCTTAAAAGTTGATCGTTTGGTTACCCGCTGGTGGTTTGCTCATTTCTCGGCTGGTTAGTTGCTTGATGCGTCTGGAGCATTCGGGGCGGGTCATGCAAACGAAATACCGTCTACCCCCGTTGGTTTGACCGCATCTAATCTGAACACTTTTTAATTTGACCCCCTCTAATCTGCACATCGTTCAAACTAAAAATGGTCCAAACGTCACTCTGCTCATGGAACGGGGTGAAACGGAACGCAGAATCAAAACAAAACAGCAAAAAGGGTTACCATCAGTGTGTTTTTCGATGCTCACAGGGTTACTAGAAGTTCAAATTAAAAAAAAAGTTGGAGGGGTTGTATACTAGACACGACCGCAAGTCTGACGTTGAATAACGTCCGTTTATGCTTCGTTTATGTTTCGATTATTGAATGCTGTATTAACATTGATAAAGCCTGTGATGTGAAATTTTGGTTTGGTTTAGTTTGATTGTAGACGGCAATTGATGGTGGAGTTTATTATTTATCATTATTTTCGATCCGATTCATTCCTTATGAACTTTGCCGTTCAATTTGAATAGGTCGTAAATTTGCTGGGATTCCTACACAGATACAACCTATTCAAATCGACCGTCAGAACTATTTAAACCTGTGTACTAGCCCAGCACTAGGTTTTCTTGGTTCACCATTTATGGGCAGCCCAGGTACTGGTAGTCGTAACTAGTTTCTCTTTCATTAAACTATGTTGTTGCTCTCGAAATACAGTGAGTCAATTTGCAGAATAATTTCAGCGGGCCAACTGTAGTTTGCTAAACCTTTGAAATTCTTTGGATGCTAACAGGTAATTATTTTGCGAAGAAAATTGATGCAGATTTCAAATCCTCTCGCACAATTTCTCTGCTTTTGCAGGTTTATATATAGAAATTTAGAAAGGGCGCGACAAGACTTGTTCCGCGTAGTAGTTGGCTTTAAAATGTTTCCATAAACGAATTTTTCAAAATCCATTTAAAAATCTTTACCTATAACAGAATTGTCTTGGTAACCGTTCATTTTATAAGAATTTAAACAGATGCAATCCTACAGATCATTCAAAAATGCAAATCATTAAGCTTTTGCTAATTGGTGGACTGAAATTACCAATATGTATTTATATAACTAAGGATTTCTAGATATCATACAGTTTTCTTCTGGATTGTGTGGCAAAAATAGGCATAGAAATGTTTAATTTTTGCGGACACAACGCACATTAAAATTTGGCTGGGAAATATAAAGGATGCTACAACAATCTAAAATAATTCCACTATTCCGCTTGCAAAGTTTATGCTACGGTTTTAAGACTAAGTCGGTTTTGACATATTTGTTACTCGACGCGTCGTCTAAGAAAATTATTCGATTCACTCTTGTGAGGAACATTTTTGAAGCCCTTAGAAGGGCTGTTTAATTTTATTTGTTGTACAATAATCGTTCAATTGTTGCATGAGGTGAAAATCGGTAGCTATGCCAACCAAATCCAGAACGGCATCGGTGGCGTTGATTCCGATGGGGGTTTTGCGATGGCGATGCTGCGCAAACTCGGGGCAAAAGAAAGCCCTCGTTGTTGCCGCGCACTAGTTTGAACTAGCTGATTGCTCCACTGGCACCGCGTACAACGATACGAAGGAGAGCGTAACAGCCGACAACCACTGCGCTCGGCTTGCCAAAGCGTACTGATGGAAAACGCAAACGGAGAAACTGGCTAGCTCTCCTTCGATGCGATCCCCACGAGGGGTCAAGAAAGAATGATGGAAGATGAGAAGAAGCAGTTTGCTTTTATACGGCACAATGGCCTGGCTTCCCCTCTCGAACGTGATTGGTTAGATGTGAGGGGAGTAAAATTCAACGATGCCATACAAATTTATCTGCATTAATTTATTATAGCGGAGTATTAAAATATACTAAAATGATTAATATTAGTCATTGCCAAATCAGCAGGTAGGCTTAGGATTAACCAATATTATAATGTTTAGTAAGGAATGACAGTATATAGTACAAAAGTCATGTATTTTCGACCAAAATTTCTAAAGATCACAGTATTTGAAATTCTAAAATTCTGATTGAAATTTGGCAACGCTGGTTAACAGTTTTCATTTCCAGTAAACCTGCTATTTTTCAAAGTTGTAGAAATTTCAAACAAATTTATGATGCGCGCATAAGTTTAGGCTTTTGTTACCGTATCTTGAATTTAGAATAGATTCTACATCAAGCGTTTAAAATATTCCCGGTTGTTGCCATGCCCATCCGCTACCGCACTGGGAAAATGCGAATGAGCCACCGCCGCGGCTGCTTCTAGGTTGCTGGCGGTGCTCTCGAAGTAGGTTTCAAAATGTTTGCAGGAATTCGAATCAACTCTTACGTGGAATTTAAAATTGTAGCCCTAATAATGGCTGTTTAATTTTGATCTGAGAATTTTGATTTCACAAAACCAAACCGCGTTACTGCCGTGTCGTCGGCGCCCATCCGCTTCCGAACTGGGGAAATGATAAATTATTCCTCCACCGCCGCTGCTGCTCGGTTGTCGTCGGTGCGTCCCGTCCCGCGTCCGTCCGTCTACCGCGGTCGACAGCGTGAGAATGTGCTGTAAGAAGAGAATGCTGAGCGAAAATGCAAACCGAGCTGTGCTCCTCCATCTCTGATCCGGTAAACGAGCTGCCGCGCGCGAAGAGGCACCGACCACCGCGCTCGGCTTGCCAAAGAACACTAAATGAAAACGCAAACGGAGCAAACTGCACAGCTCTCTGCCGATGCGTTCCCCTCGAGGTGTTGATGAAGAATGAAGGAAGAGGGGAAGAAGAAATAGCTTTTATACTGCCAGGCGCTCGACGGAAAAGTGCAAAACTGTGCACGAACGTGATTGGCTGGATAAAACATGGGTTCACTTTTCTCAAATTTTCAATAGTTTGTTGATGAAAATCAATAGTAAGCTTAGATAGATTCGATGCGTAGATAAATTTGTGATCAATTCATGCAAAAATTTTGAAAATCCATCAAGAAATGACAGAGTTATTAGCGCTCAAAATCTAACCACTTTTCGTTACATGCTCAAATTTTCGGTTTTCTGAAGTTACACCCCTATATGTTGCCGAAGGACGTTATTCAACGTCAAAATGAACCCCGTTGGTTTGCATGAGGTGTCGTTCAAACCAACGGGGGTAGACGGTAAACTGGAAAGCCAGCCAAATGGGAGGAGCCTAATCTACTAATCAAGGGGAATAAAAGCAGTGACCTCTGTTTTCTTCCGTCATTTTCGTTGAATCAGTCAAAGGGAATGGATGTCACCTCCGCAGCTGCGCACCAATCCTGCGATGACTCTCGGCTATTTAGCTGATAGAACCAGGAATCTCTAGAATCTGGAACCAGGAATCTCAGGCTATATGGAACAGGGCCCATATAGCCGAGGCGGTAAACGCACGGGTATTCAGCATGACCATGCTGAGGGTGACGGGTTCGATTCCCGGTCGGTCCAGGATCTTTTCGTAAAGGAAATTTCCTTGACTTCCTTGGGCATAGAGTATCTTCGTGCCTGCCACACGATATGCACATGCAAAATGGTCATTGGCAGAGGAAGCTCTCAGTTAATTACTTTGGAAGTGCTCATAGAAGCTGAGAAGCAGGCTTTGTCCCAGTGAGGACGTTACGCCAAGAAGAAGAAGAAGAAGAACCAGGAATCTCATCCACGGCAGTAAGCGATGGCAGTTTTCGATGGCTTCCAGCATTCAGTGCGGATAATTTTCAATTGTCTTGCCGAAATCTCCTGTTATTTAAAAGGTTCTTTTCAGGACCAGTGAAAATTATTCCTCCAGAGTTATGAATCGGATAATTAAAAGCGACAGACTGAAAACTTAGCAACAGTATAGCCGGCCTCTAATTGTTGTTCGCGTAACTATACAACGTATTGTTGAATCTAGCAATTGAGTTGTGTTAAATACACATGGCTACGGTGGCTCCATCTGTTAATTTCATAGCGGCAATTTTAGTTATTTTAATGATTGTTGCGATCGCAATATGATGTTTGGGAAGCTATGGCTTAACGCCTTTCAATATTATAATCATTCTTTCCTTTCGACGAAAATTCTTTCAAACAACGGTTGAACATTTATCTTCAAAATAAAATAATACTCAACCCTCAAGTGATGGCCAACCGCGCGAGTTACGGAAGGTTTAACTAATTAACATCTTATGAATGCGTTCAGTGAAATGGATCACATAGGTAACAACTTTAATCAACACATCACTCCGCCGATTTGAATTTTGCCAGCATACATTGTGTAGGCCTTTTATCGTCGGTTTCCTGCAATAGGGGCACAACTCAAAAAATGTGAATTTTCAGAATAAGCGTTTGAAAATTGGCAATCATGAAGCACCTCCTGCAAATTCACTTATTTCTCTCATCATTTGACAAAAGTAAACAAATTTTGATTGTTGTATCATTGAAAGGGGCTGAAGGACTATCTGTTTCATGAATTTTTGACAACTATTTTTCAACGACTATTGAAAAAATTGACTGATTTTGAGTTGTGCCCTTACTGCTGAAAATTGGTGAAAATGCCCAAATCTCGAGTTTCTCATCGAATTTTGGAACGGGTCTTTGTGAGATGAAATTTTACATAGTTTTTCATCATTTGCCATCAAAATCTCAAAAATGACATATTTTGAGTTGTGCCCCTATTGCAGGAAACCGACGTTATGTGATAAATTCGTTATGCATTTATTTACGAAGATCGAACAACAATGACACGAAAAATCAGCTGATTTAAGACTTCAAATTAAAGGGCCCATTTCAATATATAAAAGTCGGAACCTAATTCCAGCCTTTGTCCTACGTCAACAATGCGGTTATGTCTCAGACATTACCCACCCCTAGTTTTTTGCAAAGTTATTTAAACGCTTGTAATATGACTGTACTTTGCATTCCTGGCGACTAAAACCTTAACGAAAGCATTTTAAGCTGAGGAAGTCACAATTTCCAATCGCCTGTTAGAATTGCATTTTGGATACCGAATGTTGTACGTTTTGGATACCCTCGTGTATTTATAATTTGGACAGGGCCATTATCTCAAAATTTAGCCATGAATACTGTTAAATCATGGAAGTAGTATAAATTACCAAGATATTTTTGCAAATAATCAAATTTCTTCGTTTAGCAGGCATCTTATTTGATAATTACCTAATGCAGTTTTTGAATATCCAGGAAATATCGCCAGACTCACAGAAAACGCCTGAAAGTATGCAATCGCACGGCATCTCCATATAGTTAATCAAATCTTCTTCTTTCTCTTTCAGTCCTGGCTGGCCACCGCCACCCACGGTGGTGCAGAGGGTCGAATTGAAAGATGTCCATCCTGGGCGATTGTCAGCCATCGCCTTGACCTGTGGCCAGGGTCGAGTTGCTTGATCTCGTTGTTTAGGCTGCGCCGTCATGAGCCTCTGGTTCTGCCGCTGCTGCTATGTCCTGCTGTGTTCCAGATTTCGTTTCCGTTGCTTGCTTGCAGATTTCGTTCCCGCTCCTGCGTAGAGTGTGGCCGACCACCTCCACTTTCGCTCCCGAATTTCTGTCGCTATCGGCTTTTGATGACATCGACGATGGAGCTCCACTTTGGTGATCCAATTGTGAGGCCACCATGCACGAATAATACACCGCAGGCATCTATTGATAAACCTGCAGCCGATGAGTATTCTCCACTGATACACATCAGGTTTCACTGGCGTATAGCAGCACAGATTTCACGTCCGAGTTAAAATTCGGATTTTAGTGCGTCGACTGATCTGGTTGTTTTTCCATACATTTCTTAAACTCACAAGAGCATCCATCGCCTTCTTGATACGTGCACCTATGTCGATCTTGGTGCCGCCATTTGGCTACCAAGATGTTGGAAGCTTTGGGCTAGGGGTTGGGCTAGGTGAGCAACGTCATCAGCCAGTTTGAAGTCATTTAGGTGCTCCATGGTATTGGCTGCCACAGCAATCCACGATTTGGTTCGCGGCCAATCGCACCTACCAGGATCTCGTCGATTACAATGAGGAACTGTAGCGGTGATGGTATACATCCTTGCCTCACTCCAGCAACGACCCGGATGGGATCGGACAAAGCACCGTTGTGCAGTACTCTGCACGGAAATGCCCTGTATTGTGCTTCAATGAGACCCTTGCGCCTGTGCTTCTAACATGTTTCCGTGATTGAGACGGTCGAAAGCTTTTTCGTAATCAATGAACACCAGGTAGAGAGACTCTTGGAATTCATTGATTTGCTCCAGAATGATAATGAGCGTGTCAATATGGTCCACACAAGATCGTCCGGCACGGAATCCTGCTTGCTGCCGTCGGAGAGTTGCGTCAATCTTTTCCTGTATCCGGTTAAAGTGATTCTTTGACAGAGGACTTTGAGAACGATACACAGTAACATGATGCCCCACCAATTATCGCATACCATCAGGTCACCCTGTTTGAGTACCTTTTTGGCCTTGAATCCAGTCGGCCGGAAATGTCGCGGATTCCCATATATTGCAGAATAACTGATGCAGTAATTTGGGGAAACTAAGGGGGTCAGCTTTGAGCATCTTAGCTGATATGCGATCGACCCCTAGACCCTGTTCGATTTCATGCTACGGATGGCTGTTTCTATCTCCTGCACTGTTGGAGCTTCGGCGTTGGCACGGGTAATGCGTCGAACCCTTGGCGGATCATGCTGAGGTCTTGATGGCGTGGCCGACACTTGAAAAAGGTTTCCAAAGTGCTCGAACCAGCGTTGCAACTGATCAGCCGGGTCGGTCAGTAATTGTTCAGGCGTGCTTTTCACGAGCATCGTAGCATTTATCTTGGTCCCACTAAGGCGACGTGATCCATCGTAGAGGAGACGGATGGCGCCGGTGTTTGCGGCTTTCTCGCCTTCGTCGGCTAGGGAGTCCGCCCACGCTCTTTTTTCCCGTCTACATGAGCGTTTCACTTCCTTCTCGAGAGCCGAATAGCGCTGACGGGCTACGGCTTTGGCTCCTCGTGTTTTCGCTCGCTCTATGGCGGCTTTGGCGTTTCTTCGCTCCTCTGTCTTCCTTCAGGTGTCATCCATGATCCGCTGCTTTCTGCGGGAGCGTAACTCACCCAAATTAATCTCGCCGGAGGTGATGAAGGTGTTCTATGGCGCTCCATTGATCTTCAACGCTTCCACCTTCTGGAATATCCGCATCACGATTCTCTTGCTCTTCGACGAAGGATCTTTTCACCGAAGCGTCTTCCAGTCGGCATGTGTTGAACCGGCGCCCTATTTCGCCTCCTGTCGATGAATCCAAGCAATGCGCAGTCGGATCTCGCCGATTAAGAGATGATGGTTGGACGCAATGTCGGCGCTACGTTTGTTCCACACATCAAGACGGCTCCGTCTTCATTTCCGGCTGATGCAGATGTAGTCGATTTGATTTTCCGTGATGCCATCACGGGAAACCGATGTAACTTTGTGCACTGGTCGATCAGGAAAGTACGATCCCCAATCACCATGCCATTATTGGTGCCACAAAACTCTGCAAACAGCTCTCCGTTTTCGCTCACTTCTGCGAGACCATGGCGTCCCATGACGTGCTCATAGTCCGAGTTGTCGGAACCAACCTTGGCGTTGAAGTCGCTCATGAGGAACTTGATATCTCCTTTCGGAATCTTGTCCACGACAGCATTAAGTTATCTGTAAAAGCTCTCTTTGTCTTGCAATTCGGCAGCATTGGTTGGCGTGTAACATTGGATAATGGTAAGGTTTCGAACCTGTGCTCTGAATCTGGCTACAATTATCCTCTCATTGATAGATCTCCACTTTATGAGTACAGCGTGGGCGTGAGCGCTGAGCAGGGAACCACTCCGCGGTGGCGAGGAACATGTTCACCTCGTAGGCCAGAGTATAGCAGAATTTGACCCAACGCCAATCTGTGTTCTCCAAAGTTCGGCCAACGGACTTCGCTCAGTCCTAGGATCTCAAGCTTCATACGGCATGCCTCACTGGATAGGTCTTCCATAAGTTCTTCCAGAGTTTCCTCCAGGAATTCTTCCAGAGATTCCTCCAGGAATTCTACCAGGGATTCTTCCAGGAATTCCTCCAGGGATTCTTCCATGAATACTTCCAGGGATTCCTCCAAGAATTCATCCAGGAGTTCCTCCAGGGATTCTTCGAGGAATTCTTCTAGGGATTTTTCATGAATTCTTTCAGGGATTTTTCCAGGATTTCTTCCAGGGACTGTTGAAGGAACTCCTTCAGGGGTTCTTCCAAGAATTCTTCCAGAGATTCCTGCAGGGATTCTTCCAGGGATTTCTCCAGAGACTACTCCAGGGATTGTTCCAGGGATTTCTCCTGGTTTTTTTTTATATCTTTAGAAGAATTTCAGGACGAATCTGTAGAAGAAATGCTGGAGGAATTCCTTGAAGAATCTCTGGAGAAATTCCTGGAAGAATCCCTGGAGGAATTCATGGAAGAATCCTTGGGGGAATTCCTGGAGGAAATCCTGGAGGAATTCCTGGAAGAATTCCTAGAGACTCTCCAAGAGGAATCCCTGTAGAAATTCCTGGAAGAATCTCTTAAAGAATTCCTGGCGGAATTCCTGGAAAAATCCCTGGAGGAATTCCTGCAAGAATCTCTAAAAGAATTCCTGGGGGAATCTCTGGAAGAATCCCTGGAGAAATCCCTGGAACAAACCTTGGAGGAATTCCTTGAAGTATCCCTGGAAGAATTTCTGGAAGAATTCTTGGAGGAATTCCTTGAAGAATTTCTGGAGGAATTTCTTGAAGAATCCCTGTATAAATTCCGGGAAGAATCCTTGGAGGAATTCCTTGAAGAAACCTTGGAGGAATTCCTGGAAGAATACCTGGAAAAATTCCTGGTGGAATCCCTGGAGAATTTCCTGGAGGAATTCCTGGAGATATTCCTAGACGAATCCCTGGCAGAATCCCTGGAGAAATTCCTGGAAGAATCCCTTGAGGAAATCCTGGAAGAATCCCTGAAAGGATTCATGGAGGAATCTCTGGAAAAATTCCTGGAGGAATCTCTGGAAAATATCCTGGAGAAATCTCTGGAAAAATTCCTGGAGGAATCTCTGGATGAATGCTTGGAAGAATATCTGGAAGAATCCTTGGAGGGATTCCTTGAAGAATCCTTGGAGGAAATCTTGGAAAAATCCCTGAAGGAATTCATGGACATATCGCTGGAGAAATTCCTGGAAGAATCCCTGGAGGAAATCCTGGAGAAATTTTTGGAGGAATCCTTGGAAGAATCCCTGGAGAAAATCCCGAAGGAATCCCCAGGAGAATTCCTGGAGCAATCCCCGGGGGAATTCCCTGTGTCTCAATTAATTGTTGATGGATTTATTTCACAGAGATTACTGGAAGATTTAAAAAGGAAGTCCTTGAGAAATTATCAATAAAACTTTTGAAGAAATTATCGAGGGAGCTTCTAGAGAAATCAATCAAATTCCTGGAAGAATCCCTGGAGGTATTCCTGGAAGAATCCCTGGGTGAACTACTGGAAGAATCTCTGGAGAAATTTCTGGAGAAATACCTGGAGGAAATCCTGAAGGAATTCCTGGAGGAATTTCTGAAGGAATTCCGGGAGGAATCTCTAGAAGAATTCCTGGAGGAATGTCTGGGAAAATTTCCGGGAGGAATCTCGAGTTAATTCTGGAGGGATTCTCAACGGAATTTAAGAAGGAACCCCCAGAGAAAATCCAGGATAAAGAAAGTTTTTGAAGTAAGTCCTAGAGGAGTTCCCAAAAAACTCATCGAAGAATTCTCGATAGAACTCCTAGACTTACTCGCGGAGTCTCTTCGATGGAATAATTTAAGGAACTCCTGATGAAGCTCCTAAAGGAATGCCCAAGGAAGCACCAGGAGGAATTTCCGAAGAAACGCCTGATGGAGTTCTAGAAGGAACTCCTTTAGTAAGCCCCAATATAACTCCTCCCAGAAACTCTCGAAGGAACTCCCTAAGGAATTCCAGGAGGAACTACTGAAGAAATTTCCGATGGAACTCCTGAAGGAATTCACCGGAAAGATATTGCCGAGTACCTTGAATCAACTCCGAATTCCTGAAGGAATATCTGGAGGAATTTCTAGAAGAACCTCAGGAGGAATTTCCAAAAAAAAAACTCCTGCAGAAATTATCGATGAAACTCCCGAAAGACCACATGAAAGAGTATCCGAAGGGAAACCTGGAAGAATTTTCGAAGCAATTTTTTTGTGAGTTCTCGATAGAGGAGTTCTCCTAGAGAAAATCTCGAAGGTACTCCCGGAAAAAATCCTGTACAAATTCCCTGAAAGATTTTCCAAAAAAACCTGGAGGTATTCTCGAAGGAACTCTAGAGAGGTTCCCTAAAATAATAATCGAAGGATCTCCTGGAAGAATTCCCGATGGAACTCCTAAAGAAATTCTCAAAGGATCACCTGAGGGAAAGTAATCTCCCAAATCAATTCGGGAAAAAGAATTTCCGATAGAATAAGGAGCTCCCGAGGAAAATCCTGGAGGAATTTTCGTAACATTTCCTGAAGTAATTCACGATAGAGATCCCAGAGAAATTCCCGAAGGAATTTCGGGAGGATTTCAGAAGAATCTCCTGGAAAAATTCCCAAAGCATCAACTGGAGGAATTTCTGAAGGAACTCCTAAAGGAACTCTTGAGGATCTCCAAAAGGAACTCCTTGAGGTACTTCAAGAAAAACGCCTGGAGGAATTTTCAAAAAAAAAAAAAACTGGTTTGAGAAAATCAAATTTTAAGCGCGGGCTGCGACTTTTACCGAATTTCTGAAAAACCAGTAGTCGATCCAAGCCCGGGTTGTCAAAACATAGTTGATAGGGTTTATTTGTTGTTCTGTCATCCGTGAAGGTAGTAAAATTAGTTTCAAAAAAAAAAAACAGAAATTAGAGAAGTGTTCAACCATTTTCAATACATATCAGGATGGGAGGTTGGTTGGATAAAGCAGCAAAAGAGGTATTGTCAGAGTCAACTATTAGCGAAAGACTTCAGAAATTTAGCAAAAGCGAAATTATTGCAATCATGGGAAAATATATGGAAAAATACTACAGATAACAAATATCGTCAAATTCGTGATTCAAAATCTTATCTGCCGTGTATTAATATGCTCGGAAGGAGAGATTCAGTAGTTCTAACAAGATTACGACTAGGCCTCACACATTAGGGTAAAAAATATAATTTGGACATGTATATAATTTGGACATGCACTGCGATGTATGTCTTGTTCCGGAGAGCTAATAAAAGTTGATACTTCTGAATATCAATTATTGGATCAAACAGACCCTATTCTGATGACTTACGTTGAAAATACGCTTAACAATTAAGAATTTACTTCAAAATTATCGAAAATGTAAAATGTATCACTAAAACCCCTCAAATGCACAGGTATGCAAGACGACATACACTTCACAGTCACATACAATATTCACCTCAAAATCGTTGAATTAATAATTGTAAGAAATTTAAAAGCCTTATTGCAATGAAAACTGTTCAATAAAGAAGCATTGGGCAGCCAATCTCTTAACATTCATCTAGAACGCGTAAAATAGGTGGTGTCCAAAATACATTACAAGTTTTCTACTGCAAATATATTATGATCATCTGTCGAACTACATGGGGATGCTGTGCGATTGCATACTTGGAGGCGTATTATGTGGTTCTGGCGATATTTCCTCGATTTTAACAAAAACTGTAATAGTTATCAAAATAGATGCCTGTTAAGCGGAGAAATATGATTATTTACAAGAAAATATTTGTTAATTTAACCTACTTTTATGATAAAGCAGTATTCATGGCTAAACATGGAGATAATTGGCCTGTCCAAATTATATATACCTGAGGGTGTCCAAAACATATATTCGGTGTCCAAAATGCAA